>NC_064306.1:52195574-53395574 GCF_023373825.1 Bactrocera dorsalis
TCAAAACCGACATAATCGACTTATGATATAATCGGAAAATTTTCACTGTCGTTCTAAGTGTTCTGTATATTTCGAATAAAATTACAATTATACACAACTAACCGCTATGGTGCTTGTCTTTAAAATCAAAAAAGTCGAGTTATGCTTAACAGTTGACCATAGCTACTTTTTAAAATATATACTATACGTACATATGTAGCTTTGTATATAATTGCATTTAGTTGTTATTTTCCGCGCTATCAACTGCTGCTTGGCTATGCCTCAGTAATAAATTCTAATTGTTAGGTAAACATATTTTTCCTTTTTTTATTATTTACCGTTGTAATTGCGCTGTTGGCCTGAGTCACTGCTTTTTTATTATATATATAGTATAGTATTATGTAAAGCTTTGTGTGAAAGCTTTAAAACGTAAATATTTTTTACAAAAGTCAACGGTCAGCAATTTAAGTCACTTGAGCTTTATAATAACTATTTGATTGGCGCTAAAAACGTGAATATATATGTACATACTAAGAAACATAGAACTATGCGAGTATAAGATATAAAAAATAAGTGTATAATAAGTATCTAGTCTAATTGCTTTTTGATAGTGTTAGAAAATTTGTAAAAAAAAATGTATAATCACAGATTAGTTGGTTTTGTTGTTTTCTGTGGAAAACGTGACACTATTTACACTGGTCGCGTTTCTGAGTTCCACTGACTATCTAATACTTATATTATATATAATATAAAATAATAGGGTTGAAGTCAAGGAATATCATGAATTACCAACTCTCTTAAAATTATATACACACATTTAGGTGATTGAATGATGAACTTCTCAGTATATTGTAGTCATTATAAGCAATTATTTATTTTATTCAAGATGATTTTGTCATCCGAAAAAATTGTTTGCATTTAATGTTCAAGAGCAACTTTCTGATATTGGTTTTCTATGTAAATGTTACCCTTTTTTCGATTTTATTTTAACATAGAAAGTGTCAAATCGATCAAACAACTCGCTTAGATAGATCACTCAAACTGAATTGACAAGTTGAGATAAAACTGCAGGGGACAAGAATCTGGTCGTTATTCACTTTTTCGTTTTTTTCTTCTAGTTAAAACACATAAGTTGAAAAAATCTTACAAAAAAATATTTTCAAATAAATTCAAAACTCTTTATTAATCGCAGTCTGACGAGAGAAATATACAGGATATATTAGGTTTTCCACCATGTTTTAAGTTACCATAAGGTAACGCGGGAGACACTAGAAATAATGTGCCATACACTAATAAATGATCAGTGTGAACGATCTGTGTCATTTAACTATACCCGCGGTCTGTCTCTGTATACCCGAACTAGCTCCTCAGTTTTTGAAATGTCCATCTAAAATCTCCTCCAATATCGGACCATTATAACAGGTCATTTGAAAAGTTCCCAGCTGGCTATGGTATAACACATTTCCTTAGCAAAATTCGTTTTTTTTATTCAGCATAGAAACAGCAAATTCTTTTTCTTCATACTCGGCCATTTTTCGGTTATTTCTTGCTTCAAATGGTCTAATAACGCTATGTAATATTGGCTGTTGACGGTCCTTCTTTTTTCCAAGTAGACATTAAAGACATTAAAACAGCAGCTATGGCGGCGATAAGAATAAAAGAATTGGGAGGTTGAAATCAGCAGAACTACGGACATACGTGTAATTCTAAACAAGCTCACTATTAATAAATCAGACTACATTCTCGCAAGGCTGGATTTCAATAGACACTAGGGGTATGCGAATCCAGTTCGATTCGAGTCGAATCGAATCCTTAGATTCGATTCGATATTCGAGTCAAATATCGAATATTTCGAATAGTTCGAACTATTCGAATTATTCGAATTATTCGAACTATTCGAATTATTCGAACTATTCGAATAATGCGAATATACGGGTCGAATCTCGGATCGAATAATTTACATAATAATTTTAAACGAAAATGACAAATGTACGTCAGATGCATGGCAGAGATTCAGTTACTACTGGCGCTAATTAAAAAATCATGCAAATAGTCAAATATTAAAATTATTCGAATTATTCGAACTATTCGAATAGTTCGAGTAATTCGAATAGTTCGAATAATTCGAATAGTTCGAACTATTCGAATTATTCGAATAATGCGAATATTCGGGTCGAATCTCGAATCGAATAATTCGGTTCGATTCGCGTCGAATAATTCGAAATTTCGAATATTCGCATGCCCCTAATAGACACTTCCAGGTGAGGATACCATCTAGACGGGAATGGAGAAGAGGTTCAATAGCACGACCTCAGTCTATATCGACGTGTCCAAAATGGACTGCGGAGTGGGCACGGGGGTATTCTCCGCTGATCTGGGCATATCTCTCTCTATACGTCTACCGAACTCTTCCAAGCAGAAGTACTAGGCATAGAAAAGACCTGCGAAGTTCTATTAGAAAACCCCGGAATATACATAAAGCAACTATATTTACGGATAGCCAGGCGGCCCTCCTGGCACTGTCTTCACCCATGACGAATTCCAGTATAGTTCACAACTGCAAGAGAGCACTAAGCTCAGTAAAAGACAAGCTGCAACTAAACTTGATCTGGGTTCCCGGCCACAGGAACATTTTCGGTAACGAAAAAGCAGATGAGTTGGCAAAGGCAGGAGCTTTCCTCAACGAATCCGAGGCGGAGCTAATACCAAGCCCGCTAGGATCGATCAAAGGAGAGATCAATAGACAATTCCAACAAGTTGCAAATAACAGATGGAAAAACATTACAAAATGCGTCATAACTAAACAATTATGGCCAACATATGACTCATTAAATAGATCAAGAAAAAGTATTTAGAGAATAACAGCTACCACAACGGGGCACTGGCCATTTGGGGAACATGCGTCCAAAATGGGTATGCCCTACAACGACATCTGCCGTGGCTGCGGAGTAGCAGGGAACAAGGAAACAATCTTCCACTTTCTCTGCGAATGTCCAGCTCTAGCACAGATCCGACAAAAAGCACTCGGAATCCATCAAGCACCAAACCTTGAATGGATTTAGACCAAAAGCATATCGGACATAAGTAGTTTCATCGAAACCTCAAAATGGTTTGAGAGAGAAGGTGAAACGTAATAGCAGACACAGGAGGTTTCTACGAATAGTGTATCAAAATGGCACATCAGTGCTAATTGAGCCCGATAGGGCTGCACTCCTACCTACCTACCTACATTAAAGATTCGCATCCCAAAATACGGACGCCATAACCTTGTCTGCCAACAATTGCGATTTTTTCATATACCCATATACGAGTATTTGGTGAATACGATGGATGCGGAAGCTATTCAAGTCCATTTCATGGATTTTTGTCATCGTTTTCACTGATTTGCCTGCCGACAGTTGAGTTTTTCCACTCTTTGTAGCGGATTCCTCGCGTGCAGTCCACTCAGATGGCTGGCGATTGGACTTCGGAGCGAAAAGATGAGTCCATGTTTCATCCATTGTCATGTATCGACGCTAAAACTCGAGTTTAAAACACTTGAACAGCTCAAAATACTGCTGCCAATCATCAATTCGTCGTTGTTTTTGGTCAAAAATGAGCACGCGCCGCACTCAATGTGCACAGAGCTTCCTCATACCCAAATATTCGTGAATGATGTGGTGTATACGTTCGGTTGATATCTTTGGAGTGAGTGCTATCTCAAACAACTTCACTTTACGGTCATCAAAATTTGTTTTGTGGACTTTTTTGTTGTTTTCGTCGGCAACAATCTCTTTTAGGCGTTCACTGCGTTCACCGTCTTCGGTGCTCATTTCACCAGAATCGGGCGGAGGCTTTTCAATTGACCCACCATACAAACTGAACGATCGAGATCAAGTACTGGCATGAAAAACGTTTTCTTTTGAGGAGATATCTTCCCGAAATTTGGTATGGGTTATTGTTTAAGGCAATAATGCAATCTCCGAAGAAATTGTTCAGATCGGACAACTTTAGCAAATAATAAGGAACTAAAGAAAGATGAATTCTAAAGATTTCTCGAGAAATACTCAACCGATCTTTAAGAAATTTTACACAGATCTTTGAGATACAATTCTTGGACGAAGTATTTTTTTCGATTACAACTAGTTGAAAAAAAATGTCGTGAAATTTTCAATGAAATTTTATTTTTTTTGTAAAAATATTTTCCAAAAATCCAATAAATTTTTTCCTTCATCCAAGTTCTAAGTTAAGATTTTAACTTAAACACGTTTTTTTTTAATTTATATGATCCTGTAAGGTATTCTACTAATGCGGGGCGCATCTTTTTTCCGAAGAGTCACTGAAAATGGCGTCACAAGTCAGAGTTTCTTTGTTAATAGTGTATATTTGTAATCAAAAAAAATTTAATAAAATATTTAATTTTTTATAGGAGAAAAAAATGAAGAAAAAGGCTGTTTTTACCCGATGAAACTCATGTAACCCCTTAAATTTGTTCTCTTTATAAGAATTTCAAAAACTTTATTTCAAAATCTTCCCAGTTTTTAAACGAAGCCTATAAATTCTTACTTTATGTACATAAAAGACTCAAGAAAACTAAAAACATATATATTTTTGTTATAAAATATGTGTTTTTGTGGTTGGTTCATGCATAATTTCAGCTTTAATTGTTAAGGTCAGCATTGACACTGCCCACTCATTGTCTACTTACAGACAAAAATAGACAAAAATTACACAAATTTGTAAATACTAGTTTGGTAAGTCGTGGCTCATAAAAATAAATTTTAATAAGCTCATTATTCTCATAGACACTAGCAACTAAAGCGACTAAAATGACTTATGCTTGATTTCATTTACCGTATATGAGAGTTACACTCGAATACCGTCAGCAACACTAATTGAGAATTTCGCTCAACCCACACGCTTAATAAATTTCAATGAAATGTCGCAAATGAATATTATGTATGTATATGAATAACATTTCTGTATATAAAAATGTGCACATGTATTTAATAATATCTATATAACTAAATATTTTATTTTATTAAAAAAAATTGTTTCTGAGAAAAATATTTTTTCATTTTCTTAAACTTTTTTTCCCACTCGAACAATTTTCAACACCTCCAGCAGATATTTTCCTGCTCTTATTTATTTTTTATTTTTTACGATTTCTATTTTTATTTACATGCACTTCTGCACTTTTGGCACTCGTGTCTTATCTTGTTTGCCCTTTCGAAAAGCCCCTCAAACACTTCGTTATTTCAATAACTTTCAGTTTCGATTTATTGTCATTTAAGCTTTGCTTTGGGCTCGAATTTGAATCTCTTCACCGCTGTCATTCCACTTCGATTCACTTCAATCTTATTAATCGCATAACTTCATAATTAAGTTCCGCTGGCTCTTATTTTTTATTGATTATTGTATTCTTTTGTTTATTTTATTTTATTTCTCGTTTTACCGCGTTGCGTCAGACAGACTGGCTTGGTGATTTTATTTACACACAACTTATTTTCCTATTTTGTTTTTGCTTGCATCTTGCACACACTTATCTCTCTATCTCGATTTTTTTTTTATTTTTAATATTTTTTTTTCTGGTGTTTGAACAGTGGTGGCCATGTTGTTGTAGACACTTCAAAAATTGTATTTTGGCTCATGAAAAAACTTCCTGTCTTAGATACATCTTTCACTCGAAAATAATTTTTTTATTTTATTTATTTATTTATACAAAGCTAACTCTACTACACTCTACCGATATAAAACATAGATTAATTGAGTTGATTTATTTAAATATAACCAAATATTTAAATATATGGCTCTATAACTCCTGTGTTCGATCTCAAAAGTCGACAAAAAGCCTTGCGCCAACACAAATTTAGTTCGGCGTTCAATTTCTGTTCCTACCAGCTCATTGGGATGCCTGTAAGTACTAGTTCCCAAGTCTGGATCACGCAAAATTAGAACAATCAGGAAGGAAGTGTTGAGATGTTTCCACCTTGTCGTCTTCCACACAACTTCTGCAGCTTCCGGTAGGACACTCAACCTTATATATAGCGCGATCGCCGATGCGGTAAAGACCCTCCAAAATTAGCAAGAAGATTGCCTTGCCTGAGATCAAAGAGCTTACTCAATCTCTTGCAATCGACCTTGGGTCAAAAGTAATTTGCGACGGCACAAGCACCGATGGTAGCCCAGCGCAAGCCAGGCTCCCCCAAAGCACAGTAACTGAACGCTTAAGCGTAGTGGAAAAACGACCCGTCCGCATTCTACTGATATAGCGAAACTAGTGTACCTTTTCTTGTTAGCTCGTCAGCTTTGCAGCTACCAGTGATTTCGCTACGGCTATACTAGTCTTATCAGAAAGTGACTCGATAGCATTGATAACGAGGTACTTCTTCTTTTTCTTTATTGGCGTAGACATCACTTATGTGGTTATAGCCAAGTTTATTCTTCCAGACGTTCTTCTTTTTCCCGGTTTGGCATCAATTGGTGATTCCAAGTGTAGCTAGGTCCTTCTCCACCTGTTTATTCCAACGGAGTGGATGCCTTCCTCTTCATCTGCTTCCCCCGGCAGATACTGTGTCGACAACTCTCAGTGCTAGAGGTTAGGCATTCCTTAACCAGCCTTGAAAGCGCTATTGGTGAGCTCAAGGTTACTATTACTGCCATGCTATCAGAGTGGATAGTTCCTTCTCTGAAGAAGACTGCACCGCAGCAGTAAACCTACCGCTACCTTAATCGCAATCTTGGAAAAGGTTACAGTAGTCAAGAGGTCTGAAACTGAAGTTGATAGAGGGTTTAGGATAGTATATCCCTACCAATTTTCCAAAGCTTTGACCCATCCAGAAAGTAGCTCACCGCCCGTTGTTGTTATAGCGGTAGAATTCTCCCGAGCTAACAGTCCTTGAAAGGATAAATAATCCGGGTCCGTTCCGGTTACGTAGACACGATTGTCATAGGAACATCAAACATCGCCCCCCCTCCAACAGCGACTTCTACCTACCCATGCGGCTAGGCTATGTAAGCAGAGAAAATACCTATCATCATGAAACACAGTTAATCTATCTTTGGTCCACCTTGGATCTTGTCGTTATTTGACAAATGGATAGATCCACTTGGTAAGTCGAACTTAAAAGATTTTTTGATAATCTTTTTTTATAACATTTTAGGCTTAGAAGAGTTGTCATTTCCAGTAAAAAAAAAAACATTTATGCTGTATATCAAAAATTAGACACTAAACTCTCGGCCATATGTCACTATTATCGAGGGTATTATCTGTTATAAAAACTTTGTCAAGATAAGAAATTATCTCGGCAGAAAATATCCCTGAAGTCAGTTGAAAGAATGCTGCCAAGTTGACAGTCCTTGGCCGGATACATATTAGGGAGCGTTCCGTTTAAGGGGATCCGACTGTCGTGGGAATGGTAGAATTCAGTTTTAGGCGCTTTGCTTATTCCGAAATAGTATTCGCATGAGTTCAGCAGAAATTCAGGAGTGCATCAGGTATTATTTAAAATAAAAATTTATAGTAATGGACCCAGACTACTATTAACCTACAGTACTACCATACTACTAAACTAAAATTAGTTATGTGTGCTTAGTCTTATGACCAGGCACTGTGTTTTGCCTATTTAAACCGAAATCGGCGTGTAAAATATTTGATTTATTTTCCATATTTTTTTATTACAAACTATTTGTTTGGGTGTTTTGTTAGTCTGATTGCTATATATGTACATACATGTGTACATGTGTGTGTATATACATGTGATTTTATAGCTTTATGCGTATGATGGCACTTGTGCGCATGCGCAGCATATTTATTTAGTTCCGTTGAGTACCATGTTGTCAGTAAGATTGGCTTTTTGACGCTCGAAGTCATCTCTCAAATCTATTCAACTTTCTTCTCGAGTGTTTTACAAGAAAAAGGTGTAGGCGCACACACACACACTGCTAGCCGTGTGGGTTGGAGACTTATTGTGTTACTTGAAATTGTTGCGTGTTTGCCTTTTTTGTTTGAAGAAAGCATGATGTTTTCTACTCAAAATAAACATGACTTTAATTTTGTAATCGAAAAAAATAAAAAAAAAAATTTATTTTGGAAAAAAGTAGCCACATGAAATCTTAAAAAGAAATAAATTTTTTTTTTTGTAATTTTTGGTTATTTTTTCACGTCCACCTTTATTAAAAAAGATTTTAATGAATCATATGAGGCTGATTTACCAAATAACTCATTTTGCGCGCATCTGCGACAGTTTAAATACATTCTGGAGTATTCATTAACGCCCACCTTTTCCCACTTAAAGACACCGAAAAGGCTTCAAAAGAGATTTTTCAATTGTATGTATTTTCTTTGACAGCACCACAAATATGGACCAGAGGCTCATATTTACTTGTATAAACTTTATTGCTTTAAGATTAATGATACAATATGTTAAGTGACAAAAAAACCAACAACTTTGCCCGAAATAATAACAAGTAAGCCGATTCGCTAATTAGCCAAAAACACTCAAAAAGTTTCCATTCAAAATTGGTCTACACGTTTTGCAAAATCGAAAAAAATTTAATATTCTTTGAATATTCTTTATTTCAAGCGATGAGTCAAGTTTCTGCAGAACAAAAGATCTTCAATCTCAATAAATTTAATTGCGTGAGCTAAGCGCTTAATCTCACAAGCACACACACACAGGCAAACAACACGAGCACTTATGTATTAAATTTCGGCTTTAATTTGCCGAATTTAACGCGTTGTGCTTTTGGTTACTTAGTATTTTTACTTGAGCTTAGCTTCAATTAGTTTGACGTAGAGAAGACAAAGCAAGTTTATAAGTTCAACTTCTTTGTCGAGGTAATTAGGGTCAAAAGGTTAATAAGTGGAAGGCAGATTTCGACTTTAAGTGAAAGAAAATGTAGCAAATATGTATGGAGCCAGAGTCTATTTATAATGCATCAAGCAAGACAAAAATGGCTTTTATAGTTGCAATCACTTCTTCTTTTAATTGAAAATAAGCTGGGGATCTCATTTATGCTTTGAAGGAAGCTTCACTGTTGAGAGAAGAGGAATTTAGAAACTTAGTTATATTTATTAAAAAAATTTAATTGAGTATGGATTCCCACTATCCAAAGTGCATGAATTCCTTTCATAACTATAATACCATGTTTCAATTGAGTGAAAGCATCCAGGAATGGATTCAGCCAAGAATTTGTCTCATATTTACAAACATCTTACATTAATCCTCATTACAAATTTGTTCCTTAATTTGAAGCGCAGTTTGGATATATGTCTGAATCGTTGGATACTAAGGAGAATTTTGAATTTTGTTGACACCATTCATTCATGTATGTAATTCTCATTAAAATTTATGACCAAACCAAAGCTTGTCCATTTTCCGTTCAAGAAACGAGAGGCTATATATAGAAAATGTAACTCAAGAACCCTTTTTTATGTGTTACTCTATTTTATATTTAGCTGACCTTTCATGATCGTTTAGAGATCTAGATTCATGATTTCTTTCTAAACAGAAACAAGACAGATATCCACACCAAATAAACCATTTATTATTCGCTTTGATTAATTCCTAGTTGAGAAACTGGTGTCTACAAGAAGTGGTTATTCTGAATTTCAAATATCTATATACCAAACCATATACTGAAATTAGCTATTTGGTATAAAACATAGTACGAAAATAATACTGTGATTATCGCGTATTGAATATCGGCTAATTTATTCAGAAGTTGGTCCCATTAATTTGTGTTTATGATATAAATCATCTATCTGTCATATCATCGATCAGCTTATTTAATATTTTAAATCATCTCATACACTTCTGATCCCTTAGTGATGTTGCTCATGATTTCACAAATTATAAATCCGATCAATTCATTTTATGTACTAAATCATCTAAATATTTCTGATTTCGGATCCTTGAGTCATCTCTCATGATCTCTCAAGTAGTCTATTCGTATAATTTAGATACTTTTCGCTATAAGTTTTCTACAGGGTAGGCCATTTAAAGTTGACCCATCTGGCAACGCTGTAACTTTAAACAGACATTTATACCATGGTTCAGCTTTATATTCAAAATAACTTTTCAATTGTGTTTATACGCAAAATTTGTGAACACCAATGCCAGTCATGCATCTCAGACAATCGCAAGACTCTGATGTATCGAAGCTGTACGAGCCAGTATTGAGGAAACTTCCGATCGACATCGAGTGATCTATCAAGTAGACTATCCGATCAGTTTATGTTTACGGTCTAAATCATTTATGTATATTTCCGTTTTCCGATTCCACAGTAATGCCTCATTATTTGCTAAGTAATCAATTAGACGACCAGACCTTTATTTGTGGGGTTATTTGAAATCCAAGGTATCTCTAATGATCTCTCGAGTAGTCAACTGGATCTATTTTTTTAAATGTTATAAACAAATTTTTTAAGTGACTTTTCAAGAATTTAATCAGCAATTTTTGACGAACCTTTTTATTGCGAGTTACATGATCGATGATACTTTAGAGATCTGTCTGTTATCAACAATTGACGAACAACTCAAATTCATAGTGGTAAGACTAAAATATCTTGGTATACAAACTTTCAGTGAAACCATCAAAGTGGCTGGGATTGTTCTAAGCAGACTTTTGGAAAGCTCAAAACGCTTCATAGATCTATGAGGACCTGTGGATACATTTTTAAGATTTTTAGGACATTAAAATGTACGAATGAATATTCCCAGCTGGCGCGAGAATGAACCTCACGACGTAACATAACCTATCATAATCTTAAAATGAATAGTGTTTTTAGCTCCATCTATAAGATATGAGAATACGGTACAAAATACACACACCCATCGAAAAAAATTTAAAATATCAAACATTTTTAAATATGAAAATATTTCCTGTTTCTTTTTAATCTGAAAGAGGTTTGTGTAAAAATGTTGTTTGGTACTACATTTATTTTTATACTTTACCTCTATGTCAATAACTTTTAAATATAAATCAGCATATTTATGACTCACCTCCAAAATGGGTTGCTTACAGCCGTGACAGGTGCCTGAGTAGTTTTTCAGAAAACATTTGGAGCACACGGGCTCACCATCCTGTATATTAAATGTGGCCTCCTCGATGGGTGTGTTACAGTCCTTGCAGGCAAAATGCTCCGGATGCCAAGTCTTGCCGAGCGCGGTTATGATGCGTTTCGTGATGACTTCGTTGCATTTGTGACAAACTGATTCCGACTGCAAAGAAAAAAATATAAAAAATACTATACATATTGGGTATATATTTGGTAATACATGGGGTTTATAGTTGGTAATATATTGGGTACATATTTAGTATATATTTGGTAATAAAAAAAATCTGATATTAACCATCGAAATTAAATATAATTTAAATGATAGACTTAAAAACAAAGTAAATGTAAAAAATATATTGAATATTTGGTATTAAAATATAAAATATCTGTTATCGACAAAAAAAAACAATCGAAAACAAAATATAATTTAAATGATAGAAAAAAGTGCGGAATGCAAAGAATGATGCATTTTGTCTGAAATATAATTGCGTCTGTGTGTCTGTGAAAAGAATAAGACTTTAATAACATTTATTGCTTGTTTTTGTTTTGTGTTTATAAGCATTTTTTAATTGCCTTACGCGCACAACGGTAATGGAGAGTACCATATAAATAGGCTAGCGGCCCATCTACGTCCAACCAAGCGAATTAAGTATAAGAAGCACGTCAAGCGATTGTATGACACGGCTTTCGATATGAATTTATAGAATTATGTATATTAATTATTCTGCTGATATGTACATATTTACATACAAATCCATATATACATATGTATATGTACATATTGTATATACTTGTGTGCTGCAAAACAGCATTCCATCACAGCTATTTATAAAAGTTATTGCAAAAATTCTTTTTATTTGATTCGATTTGTTTACGTTTGTTTATATTACTAGTACAACAATACATATGTACAACAACTACAAGTATTTTCTGTTTTTATACCCATGTAACAATTTGCACCAAAGTTGATGGGTTTTGGGTGCAATTCTGTGAAAACGGGGCTCAGCCTATAAGTTTCAAAAAATGACCTGATAAACATGAATTTTAGGTTTTATAGGTCCGTGGGGTGCTCCCCCATGATCAAATCCCCTTAAGTGCACCGAAAGCTTGCTTGGTCTTTTATGTACCATTGGTGACGTCTTTCTCCGCTGAATCCGCTAGCTAATACTGCCGAAGTAACAAAAATATTTCACATTTTCGAGTTCTATACCATCGATCCATTAAAGTAGCAGTAAATCTGCTGCTTCAAAGAAGTGACCATTCACTCAGATAGCAGAGCGGTGATATTAGCCTTGGACTCATTAACAGTGCGTTCAGAGTTGACCGAGGAGTGCCTAACCTTGCTATCTTGTGTTCTACTTTTTACTAGATAGCTGGGCTTCGCAGAAGCTTGGCTGTCGCAAAAGTCTTTTGGCCCAAGATCAATCGCAGGACCTAGTGATCTCTTTGGCCTCAGTAAGGCTAGGCTCTTCCTAGTTGTGGAGCTTCTAACAGGTCATTGCACTATTGACGTCCATGCTGTAAAGTTGGGATACTTACCAGACTTCATTCGCAGAAGCTGTATGGAAGAATATGAGATGGAAAACATTCAAAACTTTCTCCTACACTGTCCCGCGTTTGTGAGATTAGGACTTAAACACTTGGGAGCGCCTTCAGACATCCCACCGAACTGGAGGGAAATGGAAATTAAACGCCTTTGGAAATTTGTATTGGCTACTAAGCGTTTTTCTAATTTGTAGGTTCTTACACAGCAGTTTTTCTTGTCTATGGCTTTACAATGGACTATATACTCGTATAGCGATCTTTGATTAGCCATATAATTTAACCTAGTTTAACCATCGATTTGGAACTTTTAATCAATAGTTCGTCTCAACTGAACTTGTACGGCCAAAAATATGGCAACGGGCATTGAACTTACTTGAAGACCGGCCAGGGTTTTAGCGATTCGGAGATGAGAACAGCATTTGCCTGCCAGCCATTTCGGTGAGATATTACTCTTACCTACTGAGGTGACAGAATGCTGATCTCACGAACCCTTTGTTATTCCGTTTTGTGGACGTGGCAGTGGTCTGATTAAGCCCACCTACGAACTCGTAATATCTTAATTTTTACTCAAGTTACAGCTTGCACGGACGGTCGGTCGGACGAACGGACAGACAATCACCCGAATTTCAACGTTTTTCGTCATCCTGATCCATTCCGGGATTCCAGTCCACCATAAATAGAATCTTACGATCCTCGATTCTGATGGGCCCTCGCCCAGGGTTTTCATTGACGTCTGTGCACGTCAGATGCTGGCCGCTATGTGATCCTATGTCGCTTAGTTGCCTCCCTCTCGTGGGTAGGTTCTCCCTCGGTGGGGATTGTGGACACTTACTTAAAGGTGGCATTTGTTCGCCTTTTCGCCGGTAGTTCATTAGGCGCATGAGACATTTTGAGCCAAGCCGTCTTTTACTGCAGCTCTTGATCGGGTCCTGTATATTACTTTTCGCAGCTAACCTATTTAGCATAGACCGTCCACTATCCGCCAACTGTGGCCCCGATAGTAGCTAGAGCCTTACCCATGACTCGATGTAAGTTGATATCAATTTTGCCATACTAGATTCTTAAATTAGCATCAAAATAAATATTGACTGCCGATGGAAATTGTTTTATAATATCTGACATTTTAGAATATCTCATTTTTCATAAATATAAAATATATGCGCATTTAATTTCCCGCTCCTTCCGAACTTAAGCCATCCTTACGTTTACATTGCTCATGTCTGTATTCAGTCGACGAACAGTCAAAATTGAAGTTTTGCACGAATTATGTCAATGCGTCAATTAGTCGACCATTTAAGGAGCACTTCAACAGATAGACCATTATTATGGACGGCCATTACAGTTATTATGTGTGGCACGTTGTAGACCATACTTATGTGTAAAGTAATTATCATTTTATTTCTAACACAAATTTGAATTTTAGTCTGAATTTTGGCTATAAACAAATGCCATTAAATTTATTACAAATGTTGGTAACACTTGGAGTGTGACATCAGTGCGTTGCTATTTTGGCCACACATGATTTTACATATAATTATATTAACATAAGAGCCAACGTAGATATACATATATACACATATGTACATATATCGTCACCTAAAATGCAAAAAAAACGTAACATCACTTTACATAAGCTTACAGGCGAAGGAAAAACGATGTAAAGAAACAATTGTAACAAAATTTGATTTTTGGTTATAAAGTCGTTATATATAGGTTATATAATGGCTATATTTGACACAGGAAGCTCAAAATTTAGTGCTACATATACATACATACGTATGTAATATGATGTAATGAATCAATTTCGATTTTTTTGATGATACCTTGTTTTGTATTTTCAGACACACTCAAATAGAAAATTAGATACCCCTTCGGTTCTACTTTTTTTGGTTTTCTTCAAGTAAAATTCTCAAATAATAATGTACTTTAATCGCACATACATGCATCTTTACATACATACATACTATCAGTATGAAGTATATTACATACACTTAAGCACATTCGTATGGCGTGAGGAAGAAATAAATTATTGTTTTGTCAATATTTTATACAGCCCTACTTGGAGGCCTGTCACCGAGTTGTACCTCTTGTTTTGTTCTTCAATTAATAATAATCGCCCAACTTGGTGCTTATATATAATATTTACAAACACATAGACTTAACAATATACATACATATACTTTAATATTTTACGCTGCAGTAGCTATAGTAGGGAATTTAATTAAACGTTGGAAAGGAGAGACTATTAAATATTGTGTTATAATAGTAAAAGTGCTCTCATCTCAGAAAGTATTATGTCCGCTGTAAGACCTTGTCAATAATCTGACAATACAATTTCTACGAAAAACGCACAAAAAGAGAAGAATGGTGAATAAATGATTTTAATCAAAGCTTGCCCTCACTGAATGCGAATTAGATTTTGTGCTTCGAAGACAATGTTTTATATAAGAAAGTGTTCAATAAATTAGAGAAAAAGGCATAATCACTCATACTAGCTGATACTTGTTATTTGAATTAAAAACTTGCATTTTTACAATGACGTTTACTAGATTCGACTCAGCTCGTTTAGTCTCCAGGCTTTGACATTGTAGTTGTCGGAGGATACCAAAATTTTTATAGTTAGCTGACTGACGCAGCGATTTTTCATAAAATTCTTTAAATATTTATTATTCCGAGAAGTCTAAAACTGAAAGCGACATTTCTTCAGATAAATATACATATATATATTGTGGTTTAGCCCAGAAAGAACGTTTTATAAGCTTTACAAAACGGAAATAGGGATATAAAGGTTGCCAGGACGAATTAGGTTTTTATTATAGAGTTGCAATTTGAAGGCACCTGCACACAGGGTGACTCCGCCACATATACATTTAGGTCCGAGAAAAACATCTGCTACCTCGGGTCATTTTTCTGGCCTTTTTTTGCTAATAGCTTCGCGGAAATGACTAATAACTCTCAACTAGAATTTCTTGTTGACAGTTTGGTCAGTCGGAGGAAATCGGACTACACCACCACCACCACACCTCGATAATCGAAGAAAACTGTCAATATAACTTTGATTTTTGACCTGCTTTGACGTAGTTTTTCGACTTCGGCTCACCTTTGCGATGACATTCGACAGATTGATAGCCTGTTTCCGGGTCGTGAGCGTAGATCCAAGTCTCATCGCCACCAATAATACGTTTCATGACATCCTGGTAGTCGGAAACTATTGTTTCACAGACGCGACGCTGTTTTACGAAAACTTGAGTGATTTTGGAACCAATAGTGCTTTCAGTTTTCTTAGGCCGAAATCTTTCAAAATGGTTTCCGGAGAGATATCAAGAACGACTTCAACGATTTTGGTAAAGTAAATATATTTGACAAAAACAAAACTTGGACAATAGACTTTTCTAATAGATAAAGGACAAATAGCTCGAATATTTACAACAAAACCGGAAGAATCACTTCTTGCGACTTTTTATAATCCTAGTTGGGATATAGAATTGGCATTGGGATGACACTTCTTGATCAAGTATGGACTCAGATGCGTTTGAGTTACGGAAAAATCACTGTTTTGAAAACGCAGTGAATTTTCCGCCTCTCTCTTTGACTTCTTATCCAGTTGTGAATGTCATAATAGCCACAATCTAAATTGTTTTTCTGCCGACGGGATAAAAGTTCTAGTTTCGATTACGAAGCTATTTTCTGTTAGCAGAAGGAAACCGGAAAGTTTAGAATCTGAGATTGTTTGTAGATAACGGTTAGAAGCCAGATTATATCATTTACAAGCTACATTGAAACAGTAATGCAGAAAGAATGTATTTCTTCAAAATTTCCTGCGCAAAATTTCGTAAAACAGGCTTATGCTCTTTTACGTAGTAACATCAGATGTCGTTCAAAGAAACTACTCAATGAAAAAAAAATGAAATGAATGAAAAATGTGGACTAATTAACCACTCCATACAAAGATAAGGAAAATACAAAAGTGTTCTAGTGACGAAAGGGGGTTTCTGTAAATGGACAAAAGGCAAACAATTTTAAGTTAATAATGAACAGTATAGCAGTGATGACGTCATGTAGCTTTCAATTAGCGATGAGTTATCAGCAAACAGCAGTAATGCAAAAAAGATATAAATTTAATCAATAACTAAGCAAACATATGATGGACACGGCGGTAAACACATTATTTATATAAAATATGTATGTATGTATAGTATATTAGTACATATGTACGTATTTGCACCAAAACTTAGATAATGGTTATAGTGTTGTTGTTGATATGAAATGCAAGCAAAATATGTGTCACACATTTATAGATAAATATCAACACTTACAAACATGAGTATATTTCATTCAATTTATATTGCCAAAATATGAAAGCAACAAAACAATCGAGCTGTCAACCGGAAGTGGAAACCGCTATTGAACAATAAAATATTTATTGCGATCTTTAACAAGTGTTTATATCGTCACCTAAAATGCAAAATAACGTAACATCACTTTTCATAAGTTTACAGCCGAAGGAAAAACAATATAATAGAAATCACTCATATTGAAAAAATTGAGTTTTGGTTATAAACTGGTTATATATTGGGTATATAATGGTTATATAATGGTTATATAGTGGTTATATATTGGGTATATATTGGTTATCTTATAGGTTATATCTGACAGCGGCAACTGAAAATTTTATGCTACATATACGTAATATGAAAAAACTCAATTTTCATTTTTTTGAAAATGCGTTGTTTTGCATTTTAAGTGACGTTATGTATTTACAAGTATAAACATGTTTATCAGAGCTCACTCTTCCAGAACCTATAATTCTGCGAAATTTGAGTCACAGACTTCATTATTCATTTCTGCGCTAGAATTAATTAGTTTTGTACAGCTTGGAAAACGAGTTAATTTTCTATGAATTCATACAGCCGTATTTATATAAAAATAAAAAAAAAGTATTAAAATAACAATAAGTTGTTTTGAAAATATTGAAGAGGCGTATTATCTTATAATGATTGCTTAAGATTTATTTGATACATAAATTTGTCTAAAAATTTAATATAAACATATGTATATTATATTACACAGTGCAACACATTTTTTGCAGAGCGAGAAACTGTAAGCAAACTGTTTTCGAATAATTTTTATGGCGTCTTGAGAATAAACAGGCGCTAAGAGAACTGTATAGATGGAAGGGGGTTAACTGTTCGTGGAAAAAGTATTTCTCGAGAATTTTCGTATAGATTTCTGAATGCAATAAACAAAATTAATTCCATTTTTTGTGTAATTTTTCAAATTGAGCTCGCGCATTTTAACCACAAATATCAAAATTCGCACGAAAATTTGGCAACACAGTCTTAAAAAAAACTTAGGGTTCTCTGAAAGAAATCAAAAATCCAACATATTGACTGATTGTTGACCGAATAATTATACCAAATTTGTTGCATAGTGTTGTAAATCGACCAATTCGACTCGAAAAGCAGTTAAGCCCCGGCAAAAAACAATGTTGGTAAAGCTTGAGTTGCATAAACTGATGAATGGCAAAATATCAAATTTTATTTAATGAAAAATTAAGGCTATCATATCGATATACATATGTATGTATCTATATGAGTATATGTTTGTAAAGCGGCATTTATATGCACAACATTAATATTGACACTGACATCTTTACTATTCAACTCAGATTTACATATCTATTGAAGACATGTTAATGTCATTTGATACATCAAACGTTAACAAATTAATTTATTTATGCATTAGGGTGCACCTATAATTATTTTTAACTTTAATTTATTAACTGTTCACAAAAAAATCAAGTAAAAATTCTATAAAATATGAATTAAATGAATAAAATTTTACAAAAAGAAATATTTAGTGAACTCATTCTTGATGGAATAAGGCTTCCCCATAATATTTTTGTTACCGAATTGACAGTTTTCTGTCCAAGACCTTGAAATAGTATGCAAAAATTGACAACCTCACATACTACTTCCATTATAGGTTAGTAGAAAGCGACGGAGAGCAAATCTCAATCTGCAGCCTTAGTACTATATATTACCACTGAAAAAAAAATTTTAGAAATTAGATTACTATATAAGTCCATTAGATCACTATTAGAGCGCTAGAATTTTAATTTTGAGATTACGATTACATTTTGATTACTAGTAAATACAATAATACAAATTCATATACATACATTGAGTGTCTCAAACTAAGATTGTTATGCATGTTTAGAAATTATTTTATTAAAAAAAGATATTAAAATAATTATAATCATTGAACGTATGATTACAATTACTTTAGCTGTAACTTTTAAAATGTTTAATTACAACGAGTTAAGTAATTTTAGAAACTAGATTACTAAATAAGTACATTGGGTTAGTATTGAAGCATTAGAACTTTATTTAGGGGATTACGATTACATTGTGATTACTAATAAATACAGTATTATACTTTAAATATGTAGATAATCTGGTTTAAGATTGTTATGCTTGATTACGTGTGTTTAGAAATTATTTAATTGAAAGAAATTAATAAAATTGTAATCATTAAAAGTATGATTACAATTACAGTAAATGTAATTTTCAAAATTTTTAATTACCACGAAGTAAAGTAATTTTAGAAATTAGATTACTTAATTTGCAATACTTTAATTATAATTACAGTAATCATATAAATGAAAAGTATGATTACTATTACAGTAAATGTAATTTTAAAATCTTTAATTAAAACGAAGTAAAGTAATTTAAGAAATTTGATTACTTAATTTGAAATATTTTACTTAAATTTGCAGTAATCATAGACATAAAAAAGTATGATTACAATTATAGAAATTGTAATTTAAAAAAAATTTAATTACAATGAAGTAAAGAAATTTTAAAAATTAGATTTCTTAATAAAATATTTTAATTATATTTGCAGTAATTATAGACATAAATAATTACAATTACAGTAAATGTAATTTTTAAAATTTTTAATTACAACAAAGTATAGTAATTTTAGAAATTATTTATTTAAAGATATTTCAAACATAATTGCGGATACAATAGACATAAAAAGTAAAAACAAACAGTAATTGTGATTAATAACATTACAATTATTTAATTAATTACATTACATTTACTGCAATTAGTTACAATTGAAGTTAAATAATTGAAGTATATAGATTTAAAAAAGTAATGTTAATGAATCTAATGGTAATTAGGATTACTTTAATTGTAATATTGATAATCCTAACTGTATATAGTTTCAAAAGACTTCCACTAAAATCAATAATAAATAGTAATCCAAATCACAATACACTATTCCGAAATGGATTTAGTTCCAAAAGTACAAATACCGACAAATAATTGTTAAATACTCGACGATATGATGCAATCTCCCGAGACTCATAACTCATTTCACTTATTATGATAAACCTTTATTATATATAGTATACCATAAACTCGTGTATACTTTTGCAATTAGTTCACTGCTAGCAACTGAATAATTTAATGCACACGTTTATTAATATATTATCATACTCGTTCATATTAATATATGTACATACTTATATACTTTCATATGATATATATTGTATATAGTCTGCTTAAATTACGGATAACCATAAAAGTTATAGAACGTCCACATAGCCCACCCTCCTCCCAACCACCAAACTACGCAATCGAAGCTATTCTGCTAAATGCCACAATCAACGCTAAGTTTTTATTGCAGTTGTTAGATCATCGCCAGAGTTAGCAAAAGAATTAGATACGCACACACACACACACATATGCCTATGAAATAAAAGAAATCGAAGCGTAAAAGCAAACTTAGGAGAAAGAGTAACAAAAGATAATGCGTAAAAGACTAAAACAACAAACAAATAACTGTGCAAATAAACAACAATCAACAAACACCGGTTAAGAAATGCGCGAAAAAATAATCAAATTTCGCCAAAACAACAACTATAGCGGTTGTTCTTCGAGTGTGGTCGCTTGTTTGACACACGTTTTGCAATGTTTGCTTTTGTTATTATATATACCCTGAACAGGATAGTTAAGTTTGCCACGAAATTTGTAAAATGCAGAAGGAAACGGTGGATACCCTTTATATACATACGAGTATAATTATTATATTTCAAATTGTTAATTTAAGTGATCGGCATGACGGACTGGGTCGATTTAACGATGTCCGTTTAGCTTTGTCCGTCTGTACATTCCAAAATATCCCTTTAGTTTTCGATATATTATATTATTCTGAAACTTGGTTTACGTCCTTTTCTGGAGCTGTCATACAAGCCGATCATTCAAAATTTTGTCTTTGTATGGAAAACTTTTTTATTTGCCGAGGTATCTTTACGAAACTTGGCATGAATTATTTTCCAAGGCAACAACATAATTTCCAAAAAAATTATCCAGATCGGTTCACTATAGCAAATAGCTGCCATACAAACTGATTGATCAAAATCAAGATTAAGGCATTTTATACCCTCTTAAAACCTAGTATATGTACCTATAAAGGGTATTATGGCTTAGTTGAATCCGAAGTTAACCTCTTTTGTTTTTGCTTTTATTTATTATTTTATTAATTTACAATGTCTTTTTCGATTTATTTGTGCATAGTGCTAATAATTTTTTGTTGATTTATCGCATGATTTTGCTCCAATAAAGTTGAAAGTCAATATACAATATTGAGCAGATCATGTGCCATTCAGTTTTATAATTTTCATACATAATCATTTACATAAGAATTTATATATATGTATACATATATAGGCATGTATAGTATGTACGTACATAACAATTTTCTAACACTGTCGTTTTGTAGTTATTTATTTGATTCCACGAAATTCTCACAGTCCGCACTTTATTTCGCAAATCACTTATCGTCTTCGTCGAAATTGGCAAGAAAAAATATCGAAATAATTATTTTGCGATTTTGCACGTACTTACATACATAAGTATTTATGTCCACTATATCAAATTTGTATTGGTGTTCCCCGGCAAAAAGTGTTTAATCTACGGATTTTTTATTTATAGATAAAGTATATTTACATATACATACATAAGTGTTGTTATTCATGCACATACATATATACTCGGTATTATTAAAAAGACAAATATAATTATACTTGTAGATACATACATACATATATGTATATATAGAGTAGAAAATAATAGTCATAAGGAGACAACGTCATTTCTAGCATTTTAATTCCATTATATTCCAAATAATTCTCAAAGGAACTACACGTAATAGAAGCAAAACCATATGAAATGAGAATAACAAAATCATTGAGCCTCGATAATAAATAGCAAGGCACTAGTTATAAGTCCAAGCAAAATTGTCACCTGCAATACATTTAGTTTCATCAGCGTTTTGCACTTCAAATCATTATGCCCTTAGTTCAATTTCTGTTAAAAGGAAATATGTTTCATTATTACGCTTTGACTGTTTAACTTTATTAACTATATATATTAATTTACTCAACTTATTACAACCAATAAGATGACAATATTTTTTAATAGCTCTTTAATCTAAAAACTACATGATCAGTATAAAAAGTCTCTAAACTGACACTATTTGAGCAAAAGTTAGAGATTCAAACGACAACTAATCATTAAAACAGATTGGATGGTCGGTCAAGAAACTTTTTCAGAAAACTTCAAAAATACTTAACATGCTTCCAACTTTATTTTTTCTAACTTTTGACAGACACTTTATATACGAAGATTCGCTTTCATATTTTGGTATAAGAAAACAAAAACAAATATTAATCAACGAAGATCACTTTATTGTTTTTCATAATATTCTCCATTAAAATCAAAGCACTTTTTCAAGAGTTTCAACATATTGTTGAAGTACGTTTGTCACTCTGATAAAGGTATCCCCTCTTCAGGTGTCGGAAAATGTTGACCTCTTTTGTTATTTTTTCCGTATGGGAATAAAAAGAAGTTAAGACTCACCAATTTCATGTTTTGGGGGCTCAAAAATGCATTTGTTTCAGCCGAAGTGTGATAGCACGCATTGTGCTGGTGAAGAGTCCGGAATTCTTGAAAACCCAACTGACATTGTTGTGTAACACTCAGAATTTACTATTTCACGTTGTTCTAATTAAATGATTGTAACCTGTCCAGTTTACTTCGGATTCATACATATAAATCCACCTGTCACGTTGTCATAGATGTTTCGAAGCTATCCTACTTGGTTACTACTTTCTCGACATATCGCCATGAGCTCTTTTTTGAGCGATCGAAAAATTGTGTGACACTACTAAAGCCCATAATTGTTTCAATCTCAAGATAGGTCACATGACGATGTTGCAATATCCGTTTACGCACAGTATCAATAGTTTCCGGAACAACAACAACCGAGATGAATATTTTAAGTTACTGTATTTGTATTGTAAATAGCGCTCGTATGTCAAATCGTTCTGAGTATGTAACATTAAACATCAAAAAACAGTAACTTTACGATCTAGTTGTGAGTTCCCAGATTGCAACACTTTGGCAAAATAATTTGGGTAGTTGAAAAAGCCTTTTCATATTTTTTCAATAGATGTCATTGCAGTCGTATATCTCCTGTGCTATCAATCCTATTGTGTCATAAAAAAAGTGTTGGAAAGGTGAGATAAGTGAATTATAGGGCTGACAGATCAAGAAGACTGCAGGAAATGTTTAGAGCAGAACACCAGGGAAACAATGTAGCATCTCTTATGCACTTGTTACGGCTACGCTGTAAGCATCTGAGGTCCCCACGATATGATACAGTGTAGGAGGTATCGACAGTGAGGCTACCGAGTTTGTTACAATTCGCGTTTAAGGGCAGGCATCCTAAAGAATGACTACTTCTCTTGGATCTAGGAACTGAACTACATCTGGTATCGCAAAGGACCAAAACTGGTCCATGCGTGGCTTATTGGCCTACCAGTTTAACCTAACCTAACCTATCTTATAAGTGAATTATGTCGGTGTTTGAAGATCTTAAGTTTTACAAATTTCGAGTTTCAAGGGTTTTACAATAGAAAACTTTATTATTAGTTTACCGAGAGCATTTGTTGATGTGTAGAGGAAAATCATATTAAAACATAAACCAACTTAATCGGACGACTAAAATGAGTTTTGTTTTGTTTTTAATTAACTAAACTAGTATCGCACATTTACACTATAAAGTGAGGACTTTTTCTATCAAAACTGAATATTTTTCTCCATAAGCAGTTGTTCTTATGTTTTTGTACTTTACTTGTAAAAATGAAAAGACTGCCTACGCTGAGTAAATATTTTGGTACTCGAATCATTGCGAAACTATTCGGTTGTCAATTTAATAAAATAAATAGAGTAGTAAAGTTTAAACAAAAATAATTTAGCACGATTGCCTCAAATATTTCTCATTTACGTAACTTTTACTACCAAACTGCGCCATCACTTTTCGCAAATATTTGACGACCTTAGAAATCTCGTCAAACTTGAATTTTTTTTCAATATTTTATTTTCTATTTTTTCTAATTTATTTTCTTTTTGTTCTCTATTTTTATTTTTGTTTGTTTTCTGTTTTGTATTTTTTTTTTGCTTTCTATATTTCATTTTTGTTTGCTTCGTGTTTAATTTCTTTCGCTTTCTTTGTTCGCCCATTGGCAGCAGAGTGTTAATTTAGTTAACACTTTGCGTCAACAATGAACCGTTGTGCAATATGGCGCTTATGCATTCTGTTGCCATGTGGTTGACAGTTCAAGTGAAATATTATAGTATGTTAGAAAAAAACTTAACAAGTCTTAATGAAAGTTGAAGTAGAGTTGTTGCATTGGCATATAAAGTTTATAATAAAGCGATTTCAGAAAGAGCAGTCAATGTTTGCTAAGCAATTTACGGCTGAGTATTTTATTATTTGATATTTTATTATTTGAAACTAATCTCTGAGTTTAGCTAATAAAATACTGCTGCTTTTGCCCAAGGTTGCTCTATACGCAGTTTTACTAGTAGGAGTTTACTAGATAATTTTTTTTCTGAGAGCATATTTTTTTGTCTCAGTAGTTTTAGAACTTAATGATAACCCCTTCTTTGTTATAAAATTTTCATTCTCAAATTACATTTAAGATATTACATGGGTGTACGGGTTTCAAAGAATCGATTTTATTATCTTTTTAACGCCTCTAGGATATTGTCCTAAACTTTTAAGTTGATCCGACTAATAGCTTTGGAGATACAGCCTTGAGAACTTATGCACTCGAGGCTAACTAGGCTAAGTGCGCCGCATTTTTTCCGAGGGGTTCTCGAAAACTTGTTTCCAAAAATTTCAGAGTTTCTTTGTTAATAGTGTTTTTTTAGCAAATAAAAAAATTCAAACAAAATATTTCATTTTTTATATGAGAAAAAAATTGTTGGAAAAATACTGTTTTTTACCCATGTAACACCTTAAAGGTTCATGTCCACATGTAGGTTTCCAAAAATTAATTGTTTTGTTTATTGTATATTCATATATTAGAGAATATTCACCGAAGATTTAGCAATTAGTCAAAGATATAAGTGTACGAGGGCTGTCCGATAAATAACCGACCTAACCATGATGCACGCGACTTTTTCAAAAAATTTTTTTTTTTCCACATAGGCTCCTTGTAACTCCACACACTTCTCCCAGCGAAGCTCCCATCTCTGCAACCCTTCCAAATAGTACTTGGCGTCTTTGTCTGCAAAATACGAGTTCACGAAAGAGATTGCCTCCTCATTTGACGAAAATCTCTGGCCGCCGAGCGCAGTTTTAAGTTGAGGAAACAAAAAAAACTCGCTTGGTGCTAGATCCGGTGAATAAGGTGTATGGTCAAGCAGTTCGAACCGCAATTCATGGATTTTCGCCATGGCGACTGTTGAGGTGTGAGATGGTGCGTTGCCTTGGTGGAACAAGACTTTCTTTTTTTTGCAAATGTGGCCGATTTTTCGAAATTTCTTCCTTTAGCTTGTCCAATAATGATGCGTAGTATGCTCCTGTTATAGTTTTTCCTTTTTCAAGATAGTCGATAAAAATAATTCCATGGCTGTCCCAAAAAACACTCGCCATCACTTTCCCAGCCGAATACACAGCTTTAGGTTTTTTTGGGGCTGGTTCCCCCTTTTCAATCCACTGTTTAGATTGGATTTTTGTTTCGGGCGTATAATGATGAATCCAAGTTTCGTCTACAGTTATCAATCGGCGCCAAACTCGGTCTTATTGCCTCTAAGCTGAGCCAACAGAGCGCTGGAAATGTTCATGCGCGCACGTTTGTGGTCTAGCGTAAGCAAACGCGGCACCCAACGCGCGGACAGCTTTCTCATGCCCAAATCTTGGTTTAATATGTGACAAACAGTTTCTTATGACATCTTCATAATTTCAGCTATTTCCCTAACTTTAATCCGGCGGTCGTCTAGTACCAATTGATGAACTTTAGCGATGTTATCGTTAGTGGTTACAGTTTTTGGACGCCCAGGACACGTTCATCATCTTCCAAGCTCCTGCGACCACGTTTAAATTCAGCTGCCCAAAATTTTACGGTGGTAAACGATGGTGCAGAGTCACCATACACAGAGTCCAACTCATTTTTGATTTGTGAAGGCGTATTGCCTTTCAAAAATAAAAATTTAATTACAGCTCGATATTCAATTTTTTCCATTTTGGGGAAATCACCGAAATAGACTCACAAAAACGACTGTCAACAGATAATTGCGCAAGATAAATTTCTGAAATTTTGGCGAGTAGCTATTATAATATGCACAATTTGAAGTAGAAACTTTTTTTTTCAGATGTGCCGCTAGCTTCACGTTGAGGTCGGTTATTTATCGGACAGCCCTCGTATATGTATGAATTTTTTAACTCAGTGGAAGTGCAATGTAGTGTCGTCCTCCTCACCGCTAGACACCGTTTTTCGAAAGTCCAACTGAATATCGACTAGGATATCAAGTCTATCGAAAATTTTTCAAATCATTCGCCAATTATTAAAGTGAATTAAATTCTGTAAATTTATATTTATAATTATTGCGCCTCACTTGCAAGTGCTTATAATATATACATATTTATATAAAGTTTCCTTGGACGCGTTGGCGTATGAGTAACTTAAAAATACCAACATCGACCTCCACATATGTCACTCATACGCTATGACCACCATAAGAAGCATATAGGGGTTTTTGAAACATTACTATTATTACTAGCTGAATTCAATATTATAATTGAAATAAAAAAAATGTCATGCTTATAATATTTTTCGCGCAAATTTTACAAACAAAGAAGAAGCAAGTCAAAGTAGAAGTAAAATAAAATAGACAAAAACGAAAAAATCTGTCATTCAATGACTAAAAATACACAAATATCTATAGTTTTTCAACTAAAGTTGTGAATTATTATATAAGTTTATAAGGCTTTTATTGGAAAATCGTAAGGAATTTTTGATATATTTTCTCTTATGCCTTTCTCATAAATCTGGCTCTCATGCAGCTCTGAAAACTTTGTTTATATTTAATTGAAAAATACTAATTCTAAACGTTTTAAGAGTTTACTTTTGATGCAATACCTTAGAGACTTAAGATAATTAAAGCAATAAAAAAAAAATTAAAATAAAAAAATATTAAAATACTTTTTATATATAAATAAAATAACTATAATATTTTTATGAGTGCATTTACATATGTATATACATTTTTAAACAAAATATATAAAATTATTAACAAAAATATCTTTTTGCGCATATAAAGTCGTACCGTAACCAAAAAATAAAAATAAAAAAAGCAAAACTCAATTTTTCAATTTACAAAACATTTAAATTAAAAATAATAGAATCTTCTTATGAAATACAATTTTCTGATTTTTTTTATTCAAAAAAATTTTTATTTAAAAAAATTAAAAAGTTATATTTCACACGATGTTTCTATTATTTTTAATTTTTTTTTAATAAAAAAAATAGAAAATAAAAATTCTTATATTTTTTTAACTAATTTTTTTTTTTTTTTTTAAATTTTGTAATAAAAAATAAAAATAATAGAAACTTCGTATGAAATACAACTTTCAAATTTTTTTAATAATTTTTTTTAATTTAAAAATTTTTATTAAAAAATTAAAAAGTTATACATTTTTACATTTTTTATTTTTATTAATAAAAAAATTTTAAAATTTTTAATTTAAAAAAATTAAAAAATTGTATTTCATACAAAGGTTCTATTATTTTTTATTTATTTTTTTATTAAAAAAATTAGAAAATAAAAATGTTGTCAAACCTTTTTATAAATTTAGATTTACCATAAATGTATATCTATTACTGTATTTTAATTTTATCATAACTTAAAATTAAAATAAAGTCAATTCAATCGCTGATTTCGACACATAATCAACGCTTCTATTCAGATGCAAATTTGCAAGGTCCATAAAATCAATAAAAACAATAAAAATAGGCCATTAACACAAACACAAAACACTGTATAAAAAATATGAACAAAAGACTCTATAAAAAAATAATAAAAACAATAGACAATATAAAAAAAATAAAACTAAATACAAACAATGATTTCTATGAACTTGTTTCCAAATAAGCACTGTGAAAAAATTCCAAACGAAAATGCCAACAAATTGCTTGCATTTGCTTTGAAAATCAAATTGTTTGTATTTTTTCCAACAAAATTGTATGACTATTAAAAAATATGACAACAAATAAATATGCTTTTACAACACTGTGCTGTAAACTGTAAATTTGGCAAACTCAACATATTTTCCAACATCATTTTCATTACTCACCATTTTGTCCGCTGATTTATGCTTCCTTCAAAATTAAATTTATTCTGTTATCAAGCTTCTTGCTCTTCAATAGTCTACGCACGATTTGCACGTTTACCCTTTTTCCTTTCACCCGCGAAGTTCAGCGAACAGCCGAGCTTTGTGCCGAAGTAAAACTGCTTAAGTGAATTACCAAAGCCAAGGAATCACTTGTTGAGCGTTTCGCTAGCTGTTGTTGCTGTTGTTGTTTTATGTTGACTACTTTTGTTAATGTTGTTGCTGGTGTTGGCTACACTTTCGTTGTTACCAGAGTAATGATTGTTTTTTTTTGTAATTTTTTTCTATTTTTATTTCACTGGAAATTAACTGCAGACGATTTTGGTTTCGTTGGCGTTGCGCGTTTCCTATTTGGAAAATTTGTATATTTTTACGCTCTTTGTGTAAAAAAGAATTTTTAGTTGATTGAAAAATATAGATTTAAGATTTCTAAGTTTGATTTTTTTCCTTATAGTGAAGTATGAAATATTTTTTGTTGATTTTTTCATAGAATGCTTCTAAAACAATTGAAGAACTACTCAATGCTTTCAGCAGTAATTTAATTTCACTGGCAGAAGGTGAGCAAACGAAGAGAGTAAATCCGGAAACATACAGTGGTAATGGCGACAAAGTGCGTGCTGGCGCCGAAGGTGAGTATAAATGTGCATTAGAATGGAAATGAAGAACAAAGGAAAGTGGCTACAAAAGGGTTTGTGTAAATGTGTGTGTTTAAATGTGTGTACATTTGTGGTTGGCTGCACAAATAGAAATAGCGGTATCATATGTAATGCAAATTATGAGCTTTATCGATCACTTCACTACCGGTACTACGTAACGGCGCATAGCGGAATAAGAAGGAAACATATAGAGAATATACATATGTATAATAACATATATGAGCAGCTACTCTTATATATGGGCATATATACCTATAAATATTTATATGTATGTATGTATATATGAGTGAGTATCCACAAGAGTGCCTTAATATGCCTCCATTGTACTATTCAAACCGTCTGAAAGCCAAAATAACTATACTTGGGTCGACGAAGTCCAGCTGTGATGTGCCCTTTATACCTACGGGATTGCTATCATCAGAGGATTTATAGCATTAAATTGCGAAAATTACAAAATTACACATTTTTGCCGGCAAGGAATCAATCATGAAAGCAAGTAGCGTTTAAGAAATGCTATCTACAGTGGTGTGCATAAAATTAAACAATTTAGGCTTTGTTTTTATAGAACGAATATAGTTTAACAGTTTTTAGAAATTTTGATCTTATCGAAATTTTTTTTAAATAAAAAAATGGGTAGAGGATCTCGAAAACCCAGCTTCAGCACTACCAAAATTTTAAGAATAAAAAATCAAACTATTAAAATAGTTCAGCCTAAGCCAACTCCCAGAGTATCATCTAATCGCTATTTTAACTGGTATTTTGTTCAAACTCTTAACCCTGAACCAACGCCCAGGGTATCTAACTGCTATTTTAGTTAGTATTTTTTTCAAACCCTCCTCTCTTCTTTAACACACACACCCTTAACAATGTATAACTAGTTCACTTTCTTAAGGGTTGCTTAAAAATGCCCTATGTCACAGAAATAACACAGCATAACACTACATATACTTCGATTTAAATATTAATGCGCAACCATATATCACTGCAACCCTTCGTGTAGCGCAAATTGCGTTTCAAAGCACTTGAATATGCATGCAGTCGGGAAAATGAGTCGGTAATATTAGAAAACTATTCAATGTCACCAACAAAACCACAAAAGCCACCCGCTGAGATCGCATCGCTCGCATGCGTTTTTACATACAAACAAATGTTTATATAAGTCCATGTATGTATATAAATGATTTAAAAAATAATAGCAAAAAAGCGGAGAGAGCAAAGTTCCTAATTTATATAACGTATGTTTTCATAATATTTTTCACTTTCTTGTGCCAATTTGCGAACTGGTCTAGACTTCTTAATTATTATGTTCATATGTATGTATATTAGGGTGTAATTTTTTTCAGTCCCGTCACGAAATTTTCTTGGAAATACCCTGAAAATTTTAGCCCTTAATATTAACATTAAGAACTGGACCAAGGCCCGTAAAAATTTTCCATAGAAAATACACTACAATCGTGAGTTTTAGTCTTTAAATTCCTACAGATCAGAGGTATTTTATGGCATCGCTTTGACTTTAGACGCATGTTTCTCAGAATTGTTCACTGTACAAAAATGCTCAGTGCAACAAAGTCGTTACTCACACCGGCGAGGTAGTACGGGTTTTAAACCCGATTTTTCCAAGAATTTCGCATTTTTTTGGTATATATCTCGTAAATGACAGAATCTATAGAAAAAATGTACACAACAAATTTGTGGGAAATTTTATTTGCTATAAAAAAGATCCGAGGTCAACATCGCTATCATTAATACTTCTCGAGATATTCGGCTTTTTATGTAAGGCTTTATAAAATTTTTATAGATGGTATGTATTAAAAAATCTATGAAAATTGCAAGCAAAATTTTTCCCAATGGTAAATAAATTATGTATTTAATTTGCCGAGATCTCCTACACCCTCCTTAATGACCGAGTCAAGTTAGGCGAATTCTTTCTGCAATAATTTTTAGAACGAGTTTGCTTGAAGTTAAGAAAAAGTGCCTGTGAATCATTGTGTTGGCATCAGAAATATAGCAGCAAATATCAACATCTCTAATGGATCGACTTAGTTTGGGTATGACGTATGTCAATGCTAGAACTGAGTCTTCGGAGGGTAAAGGTCGAGCAGAGAATTATTATGGCAAGTGTTGGCATGTAGGCTCCTAGGCTGTATTAAAAAATAAAAAAATGTCAGTGCGGATCAAATTTGATCATAATAAAATAAGCTTTATTTCAAAGTCTCTTTTGAAAGTAAGCACAGATTTGTATGAAATTATATGAAAATGTATTACTTTTGACAGTCCGGTCCAAATTTGATCACAATAAAATAAACTTTATCCGAGTCTTTTTTGAAAGCGCTAACAAAGATTTGTATAAAAATATATGAAAAAGTATTGTCCGGGTCAAATTTGATCATAATAAAATAAACTTTATTTTCGAGTCCTATTTGAAAGCGATAACGAAGATTGGTATTAAAATATATGTAACTCTATTTTTGGTCAGTCCGGGTCAAAATTGATCACAAGCAAATAAGCTTCATTACCGAATATTTTTTGAAATCAAGTACAGATTTGTATAAAATTATATATGAAAATGTAATTATTGTCAGTTCGGCTCAAATTTGATCACAAGAAAACAAGCTTCATTTCCTTGGATAGCTTAATAATTAAACTTGAAACTCAAAAACAAACAAAAGATTGAAAAATATTATATTTATAGCTTAAATTCGGCATAAATTTTTCTAATTTTTTTTTGTTCACGAAACGGTTTCCATATTCTTCTTCAATCTTTGAACACGCTGCTTAAAACAAATTTTCAGGCAATTAAGCGAAAAAGCACAAAATTTCTTAAATTAATGTAATATGTTTGTACACAATGTCAGCTGATCGATTTGCGTCTCCAATTTGCATATACGTACATTTACACAAATACATTAATTAAATATGTACTATATCTATACATATGTATGTATGTATGTACTTCGCTTCAAGTCGCTAATTGTTAGAAAATAATTACTTTGTGACAACACGCACTTTTCACTATTTTAATTATTATTTTCTATTACTTTGTATGACCATAATTTTTCTATTTTCGTTTTTGTTTTTGCTCTTGTATTTCCATTAACTAATATGCAATTGTTATATTCTCTACGCTTTACATATGCACCAAACATACATACGTTCAAATATGTATATGAAAACACAAAACCCGCTCGATGAATTGTCGCTCGATACACGATAATTGAAAACTAACCAACTCGCTTGCGAATACGACTGACGTACGACCGTAGAGTTGAAAGCGTCCAAGCAAACTGAACGGCAGCGTAACCGGCATCGCCAGTCGAACTGTGAATCGACCAAACGCAACAACGAAGCAGCCGCATTCTTCGGCGGCACAGACGGCACAGCGAATGCCTTCGAGACGGCAATCGGTGAGCTTAGCGCCGACGATAATGACGATGATAATTATTATGATGATGATGGATTCGAGAATGACGACGATGCCAACGATGGCAATGACGATATCGATGAAGATGACGATAATGGCGATGGTGTTGACGATGGCGATGTTGTGGACGATGACCAAGCCAGAGACGCGACGACCGAGCCCACCGAAATGACCGACCCCAGCGAGACAACCGAACGTAGCGAGCCCAATGAGGCCAGCGATGCGGTGCGCTACTTCCGTGATGGCTATGCCGGCAAGAATAAGAACAAGAGCGGCAACATAAATAACAACAACAACAACAATAGCGGTAGCAACATTAAAGTGAATGGCAGCAAAATTGTGGTGTTTGATAGCTTCAAGTTGGACGAGAACGGCGATGGCGAAAGTGCTGGTGACGGCGACGCTGACGCAGATGGCGACGGCAACAGAGACGACGGTGACGATGTTGCCAGTGAGAGCGGTTCGGATTTCGCGAGTTTTGAGGGCAATTCGAGCAGTTTTGATGTTGTGATTGCCATGAAGCCGGACAAGAATAAGGTGAACGAGCAGCAACAACAAAAGCAACAACAACAATTGCAATACAACAGCAAGAAAGAGCAGCAACAGCACAATACCGAGCAGCAGCAGTTGGAAAAATTTGAACAACAACAACGACAACAACAACAAAGGCATCATAAGCCACTTAAGTTGAGCAAACAGCAACAACAACAGCAATTGCTGCAACTGCAAATGAGGCAACAACAACCTGAGCGCCAGCAACAAAAAGCGCTGCGTGAACGCACCGAAAACTACGATACACACATACAACAACAACAACAATTGCTGATGCAGCAAGTATATGAGGAACAAAAGCTGCAGAGCCAACAACAACTCGCCAAGCGCGATGAGCGACGCTGCGAGCCGAAGACGATCAGCCACAAAGTTTCAGCCGAACAAATTCTCAAACAATCAAACAATTTACAAAAACAACTGAAACAACAACTGGAGGAACATCAGCGCTGCATTATCGAACAACAGCAACAACAGCAGTTGCATCAACAACAGTTGCAGCAGCAGAAAATGCTCGATCGCAAGGACGAACTGAAGCTGCAGGAAAAACAGAAACAACACCAACAACAACAACAGCCGAAACAACCCAGCTTACCGCCACCAAAACCGTTGACGCGCAAGCAACTGCAAGCGCAAGCGCAACAACAAGCGCGCAGCACATTTACTTCGCGCCACACCTCACGCGCCAGCACCTCACGACTGCCGTCGTCGCGCGTCTCACCGCTGCGCACCACAAGTCGCGGCGTTCTGTCAACGCGCGCCAAGAGTCTCTCCAGCAGCCGCGCCGACATGCATGCCGACAAGTCTAAGTTGCTAAAGAAACGCCGCAATCCGCTGAACTCGCCACCACCAGCTCCCTCGGCCACGCCTACCAATTCGGCACGTACACCGCGCAGCACACGCGTCAGCACCGTCAGCTCAGCCAGCGCTGCTTGTAATGCGCAAAAAGTGCGTGCACCAGCGCAACAAGCGCTTAGACCCTCACACACCACACCGAATATGGGCTTCTACCGGGCTGACGACGTTGGCGCTGGTGGTGATACGCATGCGCCAGGTGCGAGACTCTTACACGCGCAGTCACAAATGCAACAAATGTGCTCGATGCTCAAGTCTGAGTTCGTCGATATGATGATACCGCTCGCAAGCGATGGCGATGTCAACGCCGACAAGGCTACAACGACAAAAGCGTCGGAATCACGTTTAGACAAATGCAACGATAAGGCGCAACCGAATCAGGCAGATACACTAGCTAATCACGATCTAATTGAGGCGCTTACCAACTGTCTTTTCAAGTATAACGAAGCAATGAAAGATAACGGCAAAAATATCGCCAGCCCAAGCGTCGCCACACCCAAAGCTGATAGGAGAGAAACGAGAAATGTTAATCCCGCAAGGTGAGTAAACATTATTTACAAAACTTTTTTTAAATTACCTTATTATTGATTCACACTTGAATATTTTAACATTACCATTGGGGCTATCATCACGTCATAACAGTAATATATACTCGTAGTATAAAATGGAGATTAATGGGATTATCTGTGGTCTCTCTAGCTTGTATTCAGAGAGATACAGTAACTTCAAAAGTTCATTGCTTTAAGGCGCAACAACAATTTGTATTCCTTCGAGGGTTCCTAAAAGGTTTTACTCCCATACAACAGCTCCGCTGGCTAGGTCATGTCCTCCAAATCGACGAAAACTCTCCAGCTCTGAAAATTTTCGACGCAGCAACCGCCGCAGAGCAGCAGAGAACTTCCTCTTTCTCTTTCAGCTCTACAACATTGGGAAGAGCAGGTGGAGAAGGACATGGCTTCGCTTGGAATCTCCAATTGGGGCCACATAACAAAAAGGAGAAACGACTGGCGTGCTGTTATTAACTCGAATATGACCGCGTAAGTGGTGTCTACGCCAGTAAAGAAGAAGATTTGTCTCCATAATCATTGCATCCAAGACTAGTTGAAAATGTGGTCGATTAGCTTCAAAATATACATCGCCCTTTATTTTTCTGATAGGGACCTCCGAATCAATCGGTTTCTCATCGTTATGTAGGGTTTGCTACTTTTTATCTACATCATACTTGTTCCCGTCAACCATAGCGTTCATGTAGAGTGATCGCAAGCATTGTTTGATAGAACCATTGTTTAATAAAGACATTTTGTTCCTGAGGAATACGGCTTATGAAGGAATAGTGTTCTATAAGCTTGATTAAATAATAACTGCGTGAATGGTAACACTAATGGAACCCTCTACCACGAAACTCTACTGTTAAGAACTCATAAACTGTAAATTAGTAGATCATTAAAAAGGTTTATGTGCCGAAATCGCATATAGAATCTATGAAAAAATATTAGCCGACTAGATATCGCGAGGAACATTGGGATTAGATTGCATGAATCGGAATATAAAAAGCTCTGTAATGAGGTGAACATCTGTCAACGAGATCACGACGTAATTCAATTTCGATCAGTCCGTAAATTGAAAAGGCTAAACCTTTAAGCCTTTTTAATAGCATCGAATTTTTAGAGAAAAGACACCGGCGTTAACGAAAGAAAATATATACATATTTATCTTCTCGTTTAACCAAAGATCACCTATATAATCCTCAAAACTATTTCGAAATCTCAGAAGTGTGCTGGTATTAAGAATAGAGTAGTGGAGGGGCCCCGAAAACTATAAAAAAAGCAAAAAATTTGAAGAGATCGGATATGAAATATTTTTTATATCGAGGATCATACAAGTCTATATGTACATATATTTATTTAGTATATCGGTATCTTTCTATGTGATCTCATTCACATACTAATGATTTCTGAAACTCAGACACTCATGTTTCCCTACAATTGGAGATTGCTATTCCGTTTTCTGACTCATTTATTGCTAATAACCGTAAAGCATCTACATAAATGTACATATGTACTACATATGTGTGTAGAGTTGTCATCTGCCCTTTGTTACCTTTGAAGCAAAGCTAATTATTTCCACAATGTTCACATAACTTTTGTATAGTGCATGGTGAAACGAAACGTAATTTGAACTTATTAAAAAATTATGAAATTATTCGAAAAAAAATTGATTTTTTTTTTCAAAAATTTCCAATTAATTTCAAGAGGTTACATGGGTTTCCTTGTGTAAAAAACCAGCCTATTTTAAATTTTTTATACTTATTTTTATTTTTTATATAAAAAAATTAAATATTTATTGTATGGTCCATTTTAAGGCTTCCTATTTTTTTGAGAAAAAACACAAAAACATCAAATTACAATATGGAATGTTCATTTTTCAATGTTCAATGTTAGCCGCAGCCACGTCTCAGATGGTCCATCCGTTGAGTCCAATTTTCGATGACTCGTTCGACCATTTTGACTGGTAACTGGAGAAAGACACGCGTGATGCATTGCTCCAAGGCCTGAATCGAAGCGGGATTGTCCGCGTAGACTTTAGACTTCACATATTCCCATAGAAAAAAGTCGTAACGGTGTGATATCACACGATCTTGGTGACCAATCGACCGACCCAAAACGATAAATTATTTTATCTTCGAAATGTTCTCTCAATGAATCCATTGAATGATACGTGGGAATGATATGTGGGAAACGGCGCCGTGTTTTTGAAACGAAATGACGCCAAAGTCATGAGCTTCAATTTCAGGCATCAAATAGTCGGTTATCATGGCACGATGACGGTCGCGATTGGCGGTTACGCTTTCACCTTTATCATGTTTGAAGAAATATGAACCAATGATTCCACCGGTCCACAAACCACATCAAACCGTTGTTTTTTCTGGAAGAAATGACAGCTCTTAAACCTCTTCAGGTCGCTCTCCGTCCCAAATACGGCAATATTACTTGAAATTAACCACATCGTTGATCAAAGTTTACCTCGAAAACAACGGATCTTCTTGGAACTTTTCAAGAGCCCATATGGAGCAGGGATTCCGCTGGGAAGGTCCAGCGGCTCTGGCGATCAGTTTAAGATCTCGATGTAAAATTCACCTAGTCGTTCCAAACATCAGTCCGAGTTGATGCGAACGGCGCCGAATCTCCTCTCCACGGTCTTCGTGTCCACTCTCAGCTACGGCTTCGGTCTAATATTATAAAATAATATATGGTGGGTCTCCAGATGGGTGGTAATGTTGCGAATGGTGCGACCAGTAGGCTGATTATGTTGACCATAAGTTGAGCGAAGCGCGCGAAACACATTCTTTACAGAACGTTAATTTTCCATGTTCGATAAGTCCAGTTATTCAAATAACACTACAATTCTAACCTCGAAAATCACGCTAACTTTCCCGTAAGTGATTTTCAAATCTGCGCCTCGGCTGTGTAAACAATTTGCTGCAAATAAATACTCATTTACATACATACAAATGAATGCGAGGAAAACAAAAGCTTTATGCACAAAGAACATACAAAACAGATGACATCAAATAGCGGCAACAGCAACTCTTCCGAAAAGAGAGCAAACGTGGAGTAAACATACTTACACACTTACCACCGCAACCCGCTGCTTGCCAGCTATTCAACACCCGACCGAAAATGATGTCATCAAGCCGGCAGAGAATATCGCAGCGCCGCTACCGGTCGTTTATCGCCTGCGCTGAAGCTATTCAATAGCTGCTGTTGACGGCTGTCAGTCAAAGCAGTTCGCGTTTAGCGCGGCCCAGTGTTTGGACAGGCTTGCGTCCAGCCCCGCTGCGCCAACTACTGATGGACTACGCGCGGTGTGTGCCGTTGCCGGTGCGTATGCTGATGAGATACATAACTGCATAGATATGTATGTACACAAATACATATGTTCGGTATGAGCGGTGGTGGTGATTGCTGAGCGGAGAGGATCTTTCACCGAAACTTCAAGCTGCGTTCTTACTTACTATGCTTACTCACTGATGATTGTTTGTAGATATATACATATGTATGCATATATATATATATATATATATTTATGTGTGTTTGTATGTATTGCACGTTTAAGCTCATCTACCCACCTTTCGTTGGTTGTATGATTCAGCTGATCCTCAAGTAGGGCTGCATAATTGGACAAATGTTGATTTATTTATACCAAAAAATCGTATGTACATATGTATGTGTGTATGTATGTTTTCATACAGGTATAAACTCAAAATTTGTAATACAATTTTTTTAATATACATACATGTTTATATACATATGTATGTATGCACCAACTTAGCTTTCCTATATAGAATGTTGATTTATGGTTCAAGTTCTGCGATGACATAAGGTGCGGTTTGCTAAGAACAATTTAATTGAAAAAATCTTCCCAAAGGTCAGCGAGTTAAATTAGAAATTAGCGGAGGCTAAATGAAATTAACAATCATTTCTTATATGAGAAACTGAGATCGCTGAGGTGGGCGCAGAAGGCATACATGTATGTATATGTATTTTTATATGGCGAAATCTATGACGTAGTACTTACGAGTGTAGCTGCAAAAGCTCGAAGAGTGGAGATAAAGACAGTGAGGGCTATTTATTTTACGAATTACTATTTTTTGGTAATCTAAAACTGTATGTTTTTATACTCTTGTACGCAAAGTAGTATATGTAGGTACCGAATTTGTGAACCCAGTACTTATAGTTGATGTTTTACCGAAAATATCGGTCATTGTGTGAGATATATAATTGAAATTCAGAGAGAATTTTTTTCTAACAGTAACATATCTGTGTTTCAAAAATGGGCTGAATCGAGTCAATACTTCCTTTAGCCCCATATACCGAATATTAAAGATTTTCGAACTTCCGGGCGACTTTATACCGTATATATCGGACAATACGTCAGTTATCTTAAAAAATTGAGACAGCGTTCTTATAACGGTCCATATTTGTGCTTGGAAATCGTGTGAAAACTCGCCCTAGACCCCATATAACTTACAAGCCTTATGTACCTAAAAGTATTTCCATGACTTTTATACTTTCAAGTTACAAGGGTATAAAATGTTCGGTTATACTCGAACTTACCTCTTCCTACTTGTTATAAATAGTAAGAAGCATTGAACAAAGCGATGTGATTAGAACCCTCGATTCCCGCGACCGTCGGGTCTATGTAACCGGATTGGACCCGAATTTTTATCCGACGAAGGACTGTCAACTCGATTGCGTTCTTCAAAATTAGTTCGGAAATGTTTTCTGTTCTGCCGCTACAACAACAACAATTATCAAAAGAGTTGCAAAGATTCAAAGATGCCGTAGTTTTATCTAAATTTCCTAAAAAAATCCAAAGACGAATGATAAATTTGATGTTTCTGCAGGAGTAGTGTAGAGTATGAGAACTCTAACGTTATTTTAAAATTTTCCCAAGCGAGTCTGGAAGTCACTGCATACATTTTCCTTTGAGAGGATCTGTTCTTGAAACTTTCAATATATTCCATTGGAGCGTTTGTCTTCCAAAACCTCACCTTTCCATTAAAGCATCTTACATATCTCCTAATTGCTTTACCTGGCTTGTATTTCCACTTCTTCAGCACCATAATATTAGTAGTCGAAAAAGTTTTTTCGTATTTAAAATTTAATGAACAATAAGTATCGGCAAAAACCTGCGACGAGTAATTTTCAAAGGCTTCTCTTAAAGCCAACTTTACTCCTTTAAGAGAGTTCTGCATTGGTAGAAACAAATGATTGTTCGATGGTACAAAGTCAGGGCTTTTTGGTGGATGCATCGAAACTTCCCAGTAAAGCTCTCCTAGTTTTTGTCGAGTCATCAAAGATATGTGTGGTCCAGCGTTGTCCTGATGGAAGACGAAGCCCGTTTTGGCCGTTTTTTCTCAATTACTTGCTTCAATCTCATCAGTTGTTGACAGCAAAATGTAGAATCAATCATTCGACGAGGCTGGAGGAGCACACAGTGTATGATTCCTTTCCAATCCCACCAAACACTCAGCATAACCTTTCGAGGCGTCAATATTGGCTTTGCGACCATTTCTTGAGCTTCACCATGCTTGGACCATGGAGATATACGACTGCAACGACATCTATTAACAAAATACGAAAAGACTTTTTCGACTACCCAATACATATGGATGTATATTTCCCATTGCAACTTCTTGTGTACGGAGAGTGAATCTTTTTCTGAAGCTTTCTTCCTCCCATCAACAAAGTTCAGTGTTTTTTCTCAAGGAAACTGAAACCGATTGAAAGTAAGGGCCTCCCCATCTATACTCATCTATGGCTCGAACAAAAGTGTATTCCCCTCTGTTGTTCCGTAGTATAACTTACTCATAGCTACTCGAATTGAATAGCGGTGAGCTGCTGTTATATCGAAATTTCCAGAACGGAAGTCGAGGGCTGTCCGAACTGAAATAACCGACCTTCATGATGTACCAAATTTTGGTGCAAATTTTTTAATTCTTCCTTATTTTTCTACATAGTCTCCTATAGGGTAACTCCACACATTTTTTTGGCTAAATGCGAAGCTTGAAATCCCACCTGCAACCCTTCCAATAGTACAAGTGATTGGCGTCTTGTCTGCAAAATCTATTACGAGTTCCGAAAGAGACCTTTTTCGCCTCCTCATTTGACATAAGAAAAATTGTATCTGGCTGCCGAGCGCAGTTTTAAGTTTTTTTGGATCCAACAAAAAATCAAGTCGCTTGGTGCTAGAATATATACCCGGTGAAGCTTCCTCTGTAAAGAGTTGGATCGCTCAAGCTTCCTTCTTCCGAACCGCAAGTTTCGTTGGATTTTCGTCATGCGACTGTTTGAAAGAGTTGTGAGAATGGTGCGTTGCTTGGTGGAACAAGACTTTCTTTTTTGCAAATGTGTTTTTCGAAATTTTCTTACTTTAGCTTGTCCAATCATGAATGCGTAGTGAGCTCCTGTATATAAAGCACTATATACAATCTCCTTTTTCAAGATAGTCGATAAACAAATAATTCCATGGCTGTCCCAAAAAACACTCGCCATCACTTTTCCCAGCCGAATACACAGCTTTAGGTTTTTTTTGGGGCTGGTTCCCCCTTTTCATCCATTAGATTTGGATCACGTGGTTTTCGGGCGTATAATGAGGATCCAAGTTTCGTCTACAGACTTTACTCAATCGAGCAACGCTTGCAAACTCGGTCTTATTACCTCTAAATCAGTGAGCCAACAGAGCGAAATCGACAAATTTTGGTTCATGCGCGCAGGCGTTTTATGGTTGAATGGCTACGTAATAAGCAAATTGCCGCATTTGGGTTGAAGAGCAACCAACGCGCGGACAGCTTTCTCATGCATCCCAAATGCACTGGTTTAAATATGGTTTGACAACAGTTTCTTTTGACATCTTCATAATCTCAAAGATATGTTGGACGCCTAACTTACGGTGAATCCGGCGGTCGTTTAGTACCAATTCGATGAACCTTTAGCGATGTTATCGTTGGTGTTACAGTTTTGCTCCTGCGACCACGTTTAAAGATTCAGCTGCCCACAAATTTTACGGTTGTAAACGATGGTGCGAGTCACCATACACAGAGTCAATTCATCTTTTGATTTTGTGAATGGACCCGTATTGGCCTTTAAGATCATAAAATTTAATTACAGCCTTTACGACTATTCTTTGTTTTTCCATTTTGGGGAAATCACCGAAATAGACTCACAAAAACGACTGTCAACAGATAATTGCGCAAGATAAATTTCTGAAATTTTGACGAGTAGCTATTATAATATGCACAATTTGAAGTAGAAACTTTTTTTTCAGATGTGCCGCAAGCTTCACGTTGAGGTCGGTTATTTATCGGACAGCCCTCGTATATGTACATCTACTTACGTATTACATACAAATTTAAATGTTTAATGCGGTTAATTAAAAACATATCAGCAAAATTTTTTCTGCAATTTTTATAGTAGATAGTACGTCTATAAAAAACCGACAGTTAATTATAAAATTGTATACATACTCGTATATCAAAAGAGGAAAATCGAATTCAAACAACAAAGCATCGCAAGATTAATGGGTATATTGACTTAGGCGCAAACACGTGGCAACCAGTCATTGCCGAAAATTAGAATTGCCGGCTTTGTGGCACAAATAAGTTTTTGCATACAGACATACATACATCGCTACATAGACACACATTTTTATTTTCGCGAAATTTTCCAGTCCAAAATAGTGCTGTTTGATCAATATTTATAACATTTAATATCGTTGCAAGTTTTTTGTTGCATGCGCCGGCACTTTGCCCCAACACCTGCAGACAAACTTCAAGCTTACCATTTGGAGCGCCGTGTGCGTGTTTTTTGGGATAAGTAAAAGTATTTGCATTATGACCTTGGTATTTCGCGAACTCTGTCTTGTATTGTCACATTTACATAATGAGCCAACGTGGTATTTAAGTGTCTTTGTAGAGCCCATAAATGTGGTTAGGAAAGTGAATAATTTATCATGCATAGGTTGACATTTTTTGTGTGACGTCAGGACGTCAGATGAGCAGAGTTTGTATGAGGTTTATGAAGAGACTACTAGAGATAAGTCGCCTAAAGTGAGTCTAGTCGAGACAATAGACAGATTTAGCTTATGTTAGGGTGAAAGCTCGACTCAATGGTAAAATCCAATATAAATTCCACTTGGAGAACTGAGAACGCCGGTCCACTAATCATATCTTAATACCGCCTAAGTGTCAATCGTGAATTTTCTCATAAATCTACAAAGCGCTTTGAGTCTGTTACGAATTTGCTGAGGCGGCTAATATCAATTTCGACTACTACAAATTCAGTCTTTCAAACTTTGACGAATGAGGGAGAAGATGACGTTAGATTATGACTGTCATACCTTATATAGACCTACCGGCCCTTTGATGTAACTGTAGATTTCGTTCAATACGAGCTGAAGTATTCGAATGCTTTTTTCGAAGTTTAAGAGCGACTTGATATCTATTTTGATAATTCGTCTCGTCCTTTGAACTGCGAAGCTCCAAGATATCTAAGAAGAGTTAGAGATAAGATGGTGCAGATACAGAACAGGTTACTCATCCGTTCACGCATGCCTACTTCCTTGGAGTTTTTGCAAGATCATCAGTACTAATGCCCAACCGGTTCGAATTTGATGGCAGTAAGTTGTGAGCTGTTACTAGACCAACAACCGTCCTGCACAGGTTTCCTGGCCTTCATGCCGTCTGAAAACCTCCGTCAAGTTTTCGGTAGCCTTTGACAACACCATCAACAATTCCAGCTTTTTGACTCAAATATTTTCAAACTCTGACGATATTTACTTTGGACTGGATCCAGGAATCCGGGTCGGTGAGTTGATAGAAGAGTTGAGAGTTAGGTTCTCGACGAGTGTCTACAAATTTATTTTCTTCTTCATATTCGCAATCATTCAAGCCCATTACTTGAAGAATGGACGCTGTAAGGTATTTAAATTTATTTCTTAAGAGATTTGGTCTTTAAATAAAAACGAAAACAAAGTTTCTTTCTTTGACCACAAATCTAACTTATTTTCTTACTTTTATGATGGAGGCTGAACTACACAAGGTACATTCACCTTCTCCGCTTATTCTTTTTCTTTTCCTGCAATCGCTTCACATTCTGGAAGTAGTTAGGGGTATCCTTTGTAAGGTCGCAGAACTTATAGTACTCCCTTGACGAAATTTGTATTTTGTATATGTAACATAGCACCCTCCAGTGGCCAGAAAGCAGACAAAAATTGACTCCGATTCTATTGGCGTGTTTTTCTCTTTTTTTCTAGTCCGTTGACCTCAGACTTGTTCAACTTCTATCACTCCATCCACTACTTTAAGGTCTCATTGTATATAAAGATTCATATATTTCATTTTAATATCATCTCTTTCCGTACCCGATTTACGGTCTGCGCTTTCAGTCCCATTACACTCTATACCGGTGAGTCGCCTTACGAGAAATTGAAGCTGAAGAAAGCACAACAGCGTCTGAAGAAAGAATATCAAAAGGAGCAAAGACGTGCCGAGCGCCAAAAAGCACAAAAGGAAATGCGTAAAGACGCTAACAAGGAAGAACTCAATGACTGGGAACAGGAAAACTCTGCAGATGAAGGACACACCGACGATAACGATTATGAATTACCAGCAACCAACCAACAAGAAGACGAAAAGAGTTGTAAAAACGTAGAACTACCAACTTCGCCTTGCACGCTCTGGAATAGCAACTTCAAGGATATACCGCGAAAGAAGGATCTACACATTGAAGAGCTAATAGCCGAACGTGATCAATTTGTACGACTATGTAGCAAAAATCGTTTCTATGCCAATCCTAATTTCAATCAACCATGGCGAGTGTTTTCAAAGTAAGTTAAAAGTTCAATTTTCTTTCGAAATCTTCCAGGATATCTAAATTTTTTTCATACTTGCTGCTGCGTATAGACTTGCCGCCAGACTCTCTAACGACATCATCGGCGTAATCGAGGAAGACTTTAGCATTGGTGTTTCGAAGTTTGTGCAGGACTTCCTGGATAACGAGACCAAGATATAAACGGCTATCTTCTCCGATATTTTTTAATTGTTTTAACTGCATACATATACATTTTTGAATATTTTCCGTTGTGGTGTTGCACCTGTGTGTATGTTTTTTATATGGATATGATTTTTAATATTTTCTATAAAATTGTAGAACAAATTTTGGCAGATTTTAGATACGCAAGTAGAGCTGACACGGTAGATAATCGACATTTTTCGTGATCATGTCAAAGATTAAGGTAGATGAAATCTCGATAATGATTTTATAACTTTATTCTTTGACAAGTTTGCGAAAACCGATTTCTACTGTGAAATATCAACGAAGCATATGACTATGTGTATATGTAAGAAGTATATATCAATATATCCTGTACCTATGCCAAAATAGTTCATGTAAAAATTTGTTTACTATTATTAAATTTTTTTCCTAAATTTCATTTGTCGGTTGGGTACTAAATAATGAATATTTTCTTAAAAAAAATGCTTTCTTTTATTCATAACAACATTCAACGGTTCTTTAATGAAGTTTAATCTTATTTATGCATGAACCAATGGATTTATGATATCTTTTCGGAATGGCCATATATAGGGTGATTTTTTAAGAGCTTGATAACTTTTTTTAAAAAAAAAACGCATAAAATTTGCAAAATCTCATCGGTTCTTTATTTGAAACGTTAGATTGGTTCATGACATTTACTTTTTGAAGATAATTTCATTTAAATGTTGACCGCGGCTGCGTCTTAGGTGGTCCATTCGGAAAGTCCAATTTTGGGCAACTTTTTCGAGCATTTCGGCCGGAATAGCCCGAATTTCTTCGGAAATGTTGTCTTCCAAAGCTGGAATAGTTGCTGGCTTATTTCTGTAGACTTTAGACTTGACGTAGCCCCACAAAAAATAGTCTAAAGGCGTTAAATCGCATGATCTTGGTGGCCAACTTACGGGTCCATTCTTGAGATGAATTGTTGTCCGAAGTTTTCCCTCAAAATGGCCATAGAATCGCGAGCTGTGTGGCATGTAGCGCCATCTTGTTGAAACCACATGTCAACCAAGTTCAGTTCTTCCATTTTTGGCAACAAAAAGTTTGTTAGCATCGAACGATAGCGATCGCCATTCACCGTAACGTTGCGTCCAACAGCATCTTTGAAAAAAATACGGTCCAATGATTCCACCAGCGTACAAACCACACCAAACAGTGCATTTTTCGGGATGCATGGGCAGTTCTTGAACGGCTTCTGGTTGCTCTTCACCCCAAATGCGGCAATTTTGCTTATTTACGTAGCCATTCAACCAGAAATGAGCCTCATCGCTGAACAAAACACGCGCGCGAAACACATTTCGAACCGAACACTGATTTTGGTAATAAAATTCAATGATTTGCAAGCGTTGCTCGTTAGTAAGTCTATTCATGATGAAATGTCAAAGCATACTGAGCATCTTTCTCTTTGACACCATGTCTGAAATCCCACGTGATCTGTCAAATACTAATGCATGAAAATCCTAACCTCAAAAAAATCACCCGTTATTACTATGTACCTGTTAACTCGCTAATATTATCCGTAACCCCTTTTGAAGATCTCTGAGAGTCCTTTAGGCAACATGACTTCCATAAATCTTCCCTTTCCTTCTTCTGGCTGCAATAAAGAGTATCCAGAATGAGATACAGGGTTTGTCCGCAAAGTAATAGGACTGATTTTCTTCCGCCGCAACTGTACTTCGAAGCGCATCGACTGGATTCCGCAGAGGGCGTTCCTAACTAACGAACGAGCGCCCGGTCAGTTGTCTCCGAGCCCCTGGAGAGTCAGGACAAAAATTTACGCGCGATGTGTTTCTGTAAGTGGTGCAAACCGAAAATGCAGCGTTCGTTAGAACAGAGGTACGCGATTAAATTCTGTTTGGAACTCAGTAAATCTGCAACAGAGACGTTTGATATGATTAAGCAGGCAGATGTTGCTTTAGCAAAAAGTGGTGTTTCGGAGGCACCAGGCCTTTTTGGAGGGCCGGGAAGAGGTCGCTGATGAAGACCATGCTGAAAGACCTGCGACTTCGATAGACACCGACAATATGACTCGTGTTGACATCAAAGGCATCATCCAGCATGAATTTGTTCCTCCTAGACAAACCGTGACGTCAAGTTTTACGTGGAAGTCCTCAAGAGACTCAAACGAAGGGTCAATCGGGTCCGACAAGACATCGCAACCGATTGGAAGTTGCACCACGACAACGCCCCGGCTCACACGGCCTTTCTGGTGAACAGCTATCTAACAAAGGTCGGCATTCCAACGCTTTCGCAGCCGCCGTACAATCCAGATGTGACCCCCGGAATTTTTTTTGTTTCCTTGCCTGAAAAGCCGATGAATGGCTCTCAAGGCTATTCTGGAGAATTCCTTCCGTGACGCCTTTAATGGTTGGAAATCACGCTGGCAGCGCTGCATCGATGAAGAAGGAGCCTATTTTGAAAGTTTTTAAAGAATTGTAGAATTGGTTCAATACATTTTTTTTAATCGAATCAGTCCTATTACTTTCCCGACAAACCCTGTAGTCTTCAATTCTTGCTTATGTTGTTCTCAGGTCCAACACTGTTTTGCTTAATCGAATCTTGCCAAAACCGAGCATCCATAACGGATGTTGTTGTGGGGATTAATTAAAAGGGTGTTGGGTGAATGAATTAAGTTTCCAAAAATGGCATTCACTGGGAAGTAGTCTTAAAATCAGTAAATGCTCAACTGTGTAAGGCGTTCAATGCACAGCTGAATTCTATCGCTTATTGTAGCTCGGCGAGGTTTTGTAGGAATGTTCTCTTAATGCTCCTAGGAAGTGGTTTCACTCTAAACAGATGACTGCAAGGATAATTTATGCAAAAAACCAGCCAGTTATAGTCCGGTGACCGGTATTCGAACATGTCTGTAACTTCCTCTGATGCGTCCTGATGCAATATTAGGCCTGCATAGTTTATAGTCGCCCGGCTAGCAGTTTAAGGATCTTATTGCGGCTTCATACTTTGGTAATTATCGCGAATGTACATATGTATGTATGTTGAGTGCAGAGGTACAGTCAATCAAACATAACGCCGAGAAATGGCATTAAAACATTTTCTTGATACTAGTTGCTCACATCTTCATACAATTCGACAACATTTTCCTTTAAACTGAAAGTCATTCTTTACTATAAATATTTAATTTTGAGCAGGTAAATAGCTAAAATTTGACAGTACAAAACGAAGAAAACCACTTTGAGTAATAAAAAATTACAATCGCAGATGTTTTACATTTGATGTTTGGAGAAATAATATTTGAAGGTCAACTAGGAAGTTATATTACAGTCGTGGCCAAATAAGAATGACCAAAATTGAAATTAAAACATGCCGCAAAATCAGCAGAGTTGCAGTGGAAAAACTTCCAATTGTTTTATTAAAGATAAACAACTTCTCGGCGTTACCACTTCGTCAAATTTCAGCATGTACAAGAGTATCAGTATTTTACATACAAATTAGGGGTATTCTCTTGCTCTTGCAAGATTGCAGATTGCAAAAATACTACACCGAAATATACAAGGGCACGAGAACACCCATTGCAGAATCTAGTGATATATGAGCGACTGATTCAGTCAATTTATTGTAAATGACTATTGTGCATGGCTATTGTGAATTGGCGCACCTTCTGCATGCATTTTTAACAAAAAAACTGTAACAAAACTTTATAATTTAAATAGAAATTATAAAATCTAATTAAAATTTACCTTTCTCAACAGTTTAACGACGTAATATGTCTTTATGTAAAATGGCAACTACAACAGGGTTGCAATTTTATTTTTTCGTGACATCGCACGCTAATATACATGGGTTTTGGTGTGACATATTTCGGAGCCCTTGCAAATATTTTTCTGCGTGTGTTTGTTGTTGTGCCGTTGTAAATTTGCAATGCTTGCACCGTGCACCGGGTTTTGCAAGAGCAAGAGAATACCCCTATTACTTACTGCATTGTTTTTTCATTGATAAGTTTATTAAAAGGCAAATGTAGGTGTATATTCAAATATTAAAATAAAATACAAAAAAACCAAAAAATTTATTTCTATACAGCAAGTCACGGCTTCCACAACTCCAATAAGTTTAAAGAACAACTAGCCCCTATCCATCCTCCAAGTCATATAAGTCAGTCGTGCACAACAGTTTCAGTTAGAATTGTTCTAATGAAAGTCATAGATATCTCTGGTAGCACTATTGGGAAAGTACCTGTAACTTAACTGATATGTTGTTTACAGGGTGATAAGATGCTAAACTGTTTACACCCGTCCTAAACAAGCGCCATACAATTTTATAACCACATCTGGCAACGCGAAGGTAAGCGAAGTTCCTTTATGCCGCTAAAAGCATTTCGCTTATTTTTTTTTGCAAATTTGTGAAAACATTTAGAAATTTTGTATCAAATCAAAAATAAAGTGCTTTTTTAATAGAATTTAGCTTAGCGTTTTTAGTCAAAAAAATGTGGTGTGTGTAAAAGTGTAGAAAAAAAGAAAAATAACTCAAAAATGGATGCCGTTGTCTTGCATTCGGACATTGCGCGTCTTGTGCTAGGTAAGTGCTTGCTATTGTGCAGCTGGTGTCGCTTCTGCGAAGTGAATTTTGTGAATAGAAACAATCATTTCCCTCCTATTTGCTAGGCTATTTGAAAAGACAAAAATTGGAAAGTACATCGCGGCTATTTTGTAAGACCTCACCACATCTCAAACATGAACTTACAGTATATCGGAGCGGTTTTACGCCGCATAGTTTTTGTCCGGATTTGGAGGATATTATATGTGAATATGTAAATATCAAACATATTGGTAAGTACAGTAACAGATAAAACATAAAAATACATATAAATACAAAAAACAACTAATGAAATGTCTTATTGCAAATTATATCTACAGTCGATCGCTTTGTGTCTTCATTGACGAGTAGTCAACGTTTTGAACTTTTCGAACTGAAGCTTCCGGAGAAAGTCAAGTTATTGTTGGAGCGTTGTTTGGCAACAACCTCCAAAACACAACAGACCGAAAATTCCACACATAATAAAAATATTACAAAAAACAATTCAAATGCCAGCAGCAACATAAATTCAGATAAAGAGAACACAGCGAACAAGCATCCTCAACAAAAAAGAAAACGGTGAATATTAAATTTTGTACAAAATAAAGTAAAAGTATAAATACTACTAAAACTTTCTAATTCTTTTCTAGTGATGCAGTGGCATACTCTTCTGATGAGCGCTTAAGTCCTTTCTTCTTAAGCAGCAAAAACATAAAACGGCGACGCATTTTAGAACCCTTTTGCTTCATAAGCACGAAACAACAAAATTTACAACGTCAACGCCAAACTGCACAAACACCTTCAACAAGCGGCGAACAAACAGAGCAGACAGATGATGAAAATGAAGAGGACACGCTCGACGAAGATAGTAATGAGCCGGAAAATGACGAAGAAAATGGACCGCATCATAATGAGACGGACTTGTCATTACTGGAAAAGCCGACAAAAGAGTCAACGCCGCACAGTAAATCGGCTAATGGAAAATTTTCAACACCATCCGTGCCGGTAATATGAATTAATTTTGTGCCTCATGAAATAAAATGTCTTAAACAGAGTTTTTTTTTTTATTGTTACAGGAACTATCGCAAGCAATATTGGACAATCCACAATTTCAAATGAAATTAGTAGATAATATTAATCAAGCGCTAAATAACTCGAAATGCAGTGAAACACAGGCAGAAGTTAGCAATCCCAAAGCGTCCACTTCCAAAATGTCAGTAAATGAGAATAATCTTTCCGAGGAGCAGCAAATTATCTCTTCTAATGAAATGTTGGATCAGATGGTCAAAGACATTTTGAAGGCTACTGAGCAGGACCCGGCTTTCGATGCGATTGTCGAAAATGTTGTCGGTGGTATGTGCGCAGTGAATTTATAAATTTTAGTATTCTATCAATTTTTTATTTATTATAGCATCCATACAGCCGACAAATGCCTCAGCAGGCATACAATGTAATATCGATGCTGCATCAGCGGCACCACCGCAACAACTAATTAACGTGCCGGCAGTGTTCGACAACCAACAACAGCAACAGCAGTTTACATTTGTGCAACAACATCAGCAACCACAATTAACACTACCAACTTTATCGACAATATCCCAACAACCAACAGATTCCAGTACGGCTCCGCGGACACCCCTTATAATACGTTCGGCTATATCGGCATCGAATACTTCACTGAATAGCGCTGCTGGCGATGCGCAAATTCTATCGACGCTCACAGCAAATAATTCTTTCGGTTCCTTGATCGATCCGAACTTTTCGATATCAAAGTTGATCGTATTAAATTCGAATGATAGTGCACAAAAGGAAGCACCGGCTGGTGAACAAATCATTGGAAATATCACCGCTGACAATTTAATCAATCATTTATCGAGTGTCGGCGATGCGACTGGCGATGAGCAGGTATGTATTTTCAAAAGCAAAAAAAAATATTTTTAAAAATCTCACTTTTCAATCCACATTTCAGCAGGTTTTCATCGACAACGCAACCGGTCAATTTGTAATTATTGCCGACGAGAATATATTGGCGAATTTTCCATTTCTTCTCAACGGTGAAGGTATAATACAAGAAATTCAACCGGGTAATACTGGTACTTTAGAGCTTTCTCATAATGAAATTCTTTTATCCAAATCTATTTTAGCGCCTGCAGGCCAACAGCCACAAAACACAGTTATGGTGTCCAGTGCGCAGAAAGTAAATGCAGCCGAAATAAACGAAATCGAAGGCAAAATAGTGCCGTGTACGGCATGTAAAAAACCACAAGATGCTACGGTTCCCACCTCGCTGCAATCACGTACAACAGCAGAGAGTGAGACACCCAGTGGCAGTGGTATAGTGAATATGAAAGCCTTTAAAAGCTTGTCGACACCACGCAAACGCACCTCACATGTACGCACGTTATCATTCTCACCGAAGGCAACGGCTGGAAGCCAAGCTGGGCAGAAACCAAGCTTGCGACCTAATCCTATCGCAGAAGAGTGCGAAGAGTTGGCCAATTCGGCTGATATACCGGAGCGACCCATCATAAAAAATGTGGAAATTCTGCCAGCTTTAGGCGGGCCCATCGACGCTAGCGCAAATGAAAGCAGCAATAGCTGTAGCGTGCCGCCTTTATTCGTTACCGAAGAAAGTAGCAATCAGACGGTCATAAAAACCGAGTTATCACTACGAGAGACCGGTGTAGTGGAGAAAACGGACAAAATTGAAAACAAAATAAAATCTGCTGTAAGCGGTCTGCATGCAGATACACCCAAACGCAAACAGGTGCGCAAAAACGCGGTACGCGCATGCAAGCGTCAAATTTCGAAATCTTCGGATGAATCTGAAACCAAGCCGGCGCCTACAACCGAAGTAGAACAAAATGAAGATTCGGAAAAAAGCGCGTCTCTAAGCGAGCCACCGACCGGAGAGCAGCGAGCAGCCAATGTAAAAGATGACAAAATGATGGAGGAATGGTTGCGCTTGCGTAATGCTTCCAATCGTGATCTCGACTCGCGTTTGCGTCAAATTAATGCCGAGCAACACGCCGTATTGCCGAAATCAGTGCGCAGAGATAAAAATACGTCGGTGAAACGGCGTAGTTTGCGACGAAAAAGACCGACAATCTCTAAGCGCATGCGTAAAAAGGCGCGGCTGGAGGCGCACAAAAAAGCACTACTTGCGGAGAGTGAAGCCGACGCGTCAATCGTTGACGATGAGCCTAAGGAAGTTGTGAAACCCGACATAAGAATCGTGGAGAAGTCGAAACACGGCAAGTGTGCAATCGAAGGCAGACGCGTGAGCAAAGATCGCCACAGTAAAGAGTTCAATATAAAAATACCAACACCACAAAAGGACAAACGCGAATCGCTAACAAAAGCGAAAAGCGAAAGCGTAGAGAGCGCCAGCGCCGACAAAGCTGCGACAAATGACGATGCAGTCGATGGTACAGCATACGCAGAGCCTGCAGCGCAAACTGCAGACAACGCAAGCGTGCATGTGTCGGAAGAGCACAAAGAGCAGGAGCGCGATCGTCGTACAGCAAATATTGCTTGTCTGCTGGATACACCCTTCAAAGCGCCTACGTTGATGGATGCAATTCCGCCTACACCGGGAAAACCGGCACCCTCCCTAGACACACCTGCCGCCAAGCTACGCACTGTTGATGGCGATATGCAACTGTCGACCTCATATCTCTTTGGTTCGCTGACAAAAAGCGAATTGGACACACCACAATTGAGTGCAATAACGCCCGGTTTGCGTTTTACACCATTCGGCTCCAGTCGCGATGTGACACCACGTAGTGGAACAGCACCAACGGATTATTCCTCTGGTGGTTCGTACTATAAACCCGATGAATCGGAAGATTTGGATCGGAATTTTGAAAAACTTTTAAGAGATTCAGCGCAAAAGCAACGGCAGGAAGAGGAGGAACGAGCAAAACTGCTGGAACAGCATTTAAATGCAGAGGAGGTGAAAAGTGCGCTCTTTGAGGAACCAAGACCAGTAGTGGTCGATGAGACGGAACAAGCGGGAACAGAAGCTGAGCAAATATGTGTAGAAATACCAGCTGAGAAACTGAGAGTCGAACCCATAGTACTGAAACGCGTTAAATCATTTGGCGCTGAAGGCACCGAGAACACCGAAACTACCTCAAATATCGATCCACATTATACGCTCGTTTCCGAATTGCCTGAAATTTGTGCTGAAGGCGAGTCGTCCGATTCCTCCAGCACAGCTTCTACTTCTACGTCCTCATCTTCATCGAACAGTTCCACAAGTAGCTCGAGTTCTTCAACGAATTCCAGTACCACAACGGACGAGGAGCAGTCAGCGACGCATGAAAAGGAAACGCCGACAAAAAATGCTAACTTGTCTTTATCGCTAGATAATCTCTCAACAATAAGTAGTACAGAAGATGAAGAATGGCAGAAGTTGGCTGTCACAGAGGAAGAGAACTCACAGTTGGTAAGCAACGATGGTGAAGTACGTTACCCGGTACGTAGTTGGCTAACACCGAGCAAAGTCGATCCGCAAGCAGCAATCGAGACACACGAGCAAGCGCCAGCGACGACCATTAAGGTAACTGTACCATTGAAATCGGCCGAGAAAAAGAATCGCTTGGAAGAGGACTTGCAGCAAAAACGTGAACGCATGATGGAGAAGCTGAAGCAAGATGCCAATCAGCGGCGTGTGAAACAACCAATAGCTACAGCGGCACAATCAACTAGCAAAAGCGCTGCGCTAATTGCGAGCCGCAAGCTTGCGGCGATGAGAGAGAAAGCCAAGATTCTACCGGCGAAAGCGACTATGCTGCCGAGTAATTTAGAGGTAAGTCCCGCCAAACTCGCTGTGGAAGTACAGGAGAAGCGTACCATGGAAGTACTAACAGCGCTACAGCTCTCCGCCAAGAAACAAGCTCCACAGTTCAGCACGGATAGTGGCAAAGCGCGCAAACCGATCACTGTGCCACCAATGGCATCGCTGGACGACAATGCAACCACTACGCTTTTCACACAAGCGCCAACCACAGCTACGTACGAGTTGACGGAGAAAACCGAGCGACTGCCGTTAAAGACGCTCATCTCGAAAGTGAAAGCAAAGCAAAGACAGTGCGAACAAATTGAGGCGCTACCGTCTTTGAAGCGCTCACGTACCACAAGGGTGGGACGCAAGAAAATTGTGCGCAAACCGCTCGGCTTCAAGGGCACCAACGCGCCCGAAACTGTTTTCGAACCCGATCAATTAGAGGAAGTGAAAACACCGCATAAAGCAATGACGAAAAGCGTAGCGGAGCAGGAAGGTAGTGGTGGAAAAGATGCGGTTGTTAGTCCGGTGCCAAGAATAAGAATAAAGACACCGACAGGGTTAACTGCCGACAGACCCAGTGCATTACGGGTTTCGCCGCGTTTGCTTGGCAACAAAAAGAGTAGATTGAAGGGCGGTAATGCGGACGAGAAAGAAGATGGCAAAGAAGATACATCGGAGGAAGCCGTAGTAAGCGGCAAATCCAAGAAACCACTGAAAGTTACGAAGTCCAAGGCGGCAACCATGGCTAAAAGGTTGTTAGCGACTGTTACCAAAAAGTCACCTGTACGTACTAGAATGACGAAAAGTAAAAGGACGGCGTCGACCGAATCAAAAATAACAATGGAAGAGCAAAAGCAAGACGAGGATAAGGTTAGAGGCGAACAACCAAGTGAGAAGCAAAAGTCTGCAGGTGAGGAGATATTACCGGTTGAGCATGCGAAATCTGACAAGTCTGATAGTAGCGAAAAGGTTGAAAAAACCAAACCCGAAAAGAAAAAGAATTCTGAAAAAAAGGAAAAGGAGTCAAAACAATTGGATAAACCGACGAAAGCATCCAAAAAGGACAAAGAAGCAGAAAAAATTAAACAAACAGATAGGCACTCGTCAGCTGACACGAAGTCCGGGAAACACCCCGCGACAGAAACAACTGTTACGACGCAGAAAAGAAAGCACAAAGATAACATAGAAACTGTAGATGATAAAGAAGATACGACGAAACAAAAAACCGAAGCGACATCCAGCAACAAAATTATTGACGATGCGAGCAGAACAAACAAAAATACCAAAACAAAAGACGCTGCTCAAGAAGTACAGGCACGAAAAGATACCAGATGTGAAGGACAAGAACCAAATTTTGACAAACTTGATGTAAAGATACAAGATCAAGCAATTGAGAAGAAGGAAAAATTGACGAAAGAGAGTGAAGCTGCAGACATAGCGCCAAAGCCGGAAGCCTTGCCGACATCAACCACAAGTATGGAGACTGAAACTGCCGAAACCTCCGAAGAAGATCCATTAGAGCATTGCGAACTAACGTCTGTTACGGAAGAGGATCCGGTACGCTTTATATCAGTTGCATATGACGGTCCCGATGGTGCGCCAGCAAATCCCTTGCCACGACGAGATTTTACAAACTTCAAAATGGTCGTTGCCTTCGATGAGGAGGAGAAACACATTTGGCGCATCAACAACGAAATAGTGTTGTTCAGTGCATCGCCCGCATCACAACAAATACGTAACATTCCAAAGAAACGTAAAGTGCGAGTAAATACATGCGGCAGTGATAATGATAACATCACAACGGTTGGTGTAGTACATAGTACGACAACAACAACATCATCACGGCAAGCAACCACTTCGACTGTTAACAGCAGTGAAGAGCGCAATCAAAGGGAGAGCAGTTCGAATGAAGCTAAACCAGTAGCAACGTCTACACCCATCTCTGCACCAGCCACGAGCAGTACAGAAGAACCACGAAGACGGACGACGTGAGTTCGAATATATGTATATTTTTTTACAGCACATATTATGTATTATCTCTTTCATTTGCAGCAGAACAACAGGGAATGCTGTCGCTGGTACGGAAGTGGCGAGTGGTTCTGCGTCGGCGCCACAGGCAGAAGCAACAGCGACGAGTTCCGCTGGTCCCACAGATGTTCTCGAAATAGATGACATTGAATCGCTACTTTCGCGTTTGCATGGCAAGGAGAACTAATGAATTTTCGATTTCAGTATATACTTAATTTACCAAAATATGCTTTATGTGCATTGGTAAAAAATATGTTTTTATGTCTAAGCAGCAGAGAATTAGTATTCGCAATAATAGTTAAACCGATTTAAGTTTTATTAGTTTAAGTATTATGCAACAATGCACTTTAATTTCGATGATATTGTATAAGTACGTTGAAGAGGTGTTGCTTGTGGCTGCGTGTGAAAATATATCGGAACCAATAAGGAAAAAACAAAATTTAGAAAGAAATACACCTCGGCTTAAAGTTATTACTTTTATGTGTACTATTATGGAATCTTTAATCTTCTTTAAGGAGATATTTTTATTTTAAGTAAATGTCAAAAATAGACTACGGCGGTAATAAAATAAAAAAAAAAATAAATGGTTCGTCAAAAATAAAAACTGAAAACTTTTAATTACTGCTTTTAAAAAATTAGTTTAAAAAACACGTATATATAAATAAAAAAATTAAAAGTATATTTGAAATAATTTCTTCAAATTACGAGAAGAGGAACAGACCTAGCCTTAATGTCATATGCAAATACAGTACTGTCAAATAAAATAATCCGCTCTGGTACATTTCGGTACATATGTAAATTATGACTGAACTCTTTCTATGCATAATACACAGTAGCCTTTACTAATTCAAAAATTGCTAATACGTCTATAAAATACAAATTTTAAATATCTCAAATTTACTATCAATTTATGAATCGAGAAACTTGCACAACTTTTAGTACAATTGATTGCGTATAAAAAATGTGGCAACGTCGTGTTTTTCGCCTGCTGTCAAATTTGCTTTGCTTTGCTGATTGTATTGACAGGACGCAAGGGACTCGCCGTCGCATTCAAAGGCAGTAGTTGTCGCCACGGTAGAGGAGGAGTAAAGAAAGTATCAGCTGATGTTATGTAAACAAAGGCACAGCTGAGAGGTGCCACTGTAGAAACGCCAAGTGTAGTCCGGGGTTGAGTTTCTATTTGAATCCAAGATGGCCGACTTTTAACCAAGATGGCCGATTTTTTACCGGAAAATGGTTGCATTGTGTTATTTTCTTAAAATTTATGGAAAAGTTGTCCCAAAAATATTGGTTATATATAAAACTTTAATATATTTTCAAAAGAAAATCGTTTTATTTTAATATATATTCTTAAAGATGAGAACAATATGAGCAAATACATGAAAAAATTAAGTTTTTTATTTATGCCTCTTTTTTAACTGTGGTAAGCTAATGAATGTTCACCACAGAAAAATGTTACGAACAAATAAGCAACCATGCCAAATAGCTGGGGTCCAGATTATGCTCATTCCACAGCCATATTTACATTTTTGCCATCGTAACCTCTATACCATGATAGTAACAAAGGTTTTTGCCAAACAATTTGTTCGAGTTTATCTTTAATTTTATGGATCGCCAAGAAGTTGGCGCCGAGTATAACCATTTGGAGTATTTTCCACGATAAGAAACCCACGACTGGAGCGATATGCAAGTGAAACGAATAAATTGATTATTCGGCTACATAAATTATTAACCAATTTACCAATGCATCCCGTACTGCGAAAACAACATGAACGCAATGTGAGTACTTAATTTAAACCGCATATAATGTTTATTTACTTTTATTTAATTATGAATTCGTAGATTTTTACATGGTTGGATGGTAGCTCAGTGAAATTATGCCCTAGTTGCGCCAAAACTTTCACATTGCTCGCCATCAGCATCACTGCCGTTTGTGTGGAAGTATTATGTGCAATGATTGTTCAAAGTTCCTTCCAATAGAAACTGCATGTAAGTAACTTAATTGTCTCCTGTTCTTATGTCATAAAAAATAATTTATTTAAAAATTAGTGCAACTTGCCAGTTTGGCTACATCACAAAGCGAAGCTATCAAGGAAATGCAAATAAATCAAATCCACAGCACCATGGTATCGGTTCCTGTGACCATTGTTTGTGGCTACTAGAAACTCGGCAAGAAATGCATGAGAGTCGAACATACCGTCCGCTTATTTCACAAATTTATGCTAATACAAAAACTGCGCAAAGATGTATTACCCGATATAGAAATGTATTTAAAAATTGTTGGTAGTCTTTACGATGGAGAGTCTAATTTCACCATTGCCGACGCAAGTGCGTTCAGGGGAAAAATTGGTCATGTGGCTGAAGCTGTCGATTTGCGGAGTAAACGTATATTAGCTCTACCTTGCCAAGAAGGTAGTAGAGAAGGGGCCCTAAAAAAAGCCATACGTTTATCATGCAGCCAACTAATCAAAGACAAAATTCTGTCAATACGACCCCTACCTGAAGAAGAAGATATACGAAAAATTCAAGATCTTAAACGAATGGAGGCAGAACAACGTATTGAAACTGAACGCCGTCAAGCAATGGAAGCATATGAACGACAAGCATTAGCAAATAACGCTAGCGGCGGTCAAATCAGAGGAAATAATGAGAACGATTATGCTTACGGGGTAATTTTTTTAAATATTATTTGGTACGATGTAACTGTTATTGTATTTTTCTTTGCAGTCTGACTTGCGATCTTTAGATAATTGGTCGGCGCAACCAGTAAATACACAAAGTGAAGATCCACTAGCAAATAAATATTATTAAGGGCTATATAAAACAAGCGCGGCAAGAAATGAATTTCGAAGTAGTGGAGATATTAGAACGTCCGTTTGAATATTTTCAAATAATATGCCAGTATTGCTATTGAGCATGTCAAAATAGTGTTGCGTAAGCGAATTTAAACTCCTTTTTACTACTAAATAAATATTGCAAATTCAATAAATAATTTTTTAAGAATAATTTTTATTTAAAAAACTTAGCTTAGAACTAAAAAAAATAATATAGTAAATCTGTTAGGATGGTCAAACACTCCATTTGGGAACGAGTAGAATTCCTGATCGCCGGCGTATAGCTAAATTCTGACATTTAAAACGTGTACGTAGTTTGTGATTACAAAAATTTATAATTAAAATATAGAAAACATGGCTATTATAATTATTTCTTGATTTATCTTACAATAAAAAATGTGTTTTACTGTTCAGACGAATTGTTATGGTACGTAATATCAAATTTTCACAATGGTTATCTCTTATGGTCCACTCATTATCAAATATAATTTCCATTTTGTCCATGAATAAGTTAACTAAAACGCTTAAAAATATATAGCATATTTATCTATATCATGAAGGTATAATTAATTTTTGTTATAACAGCTAAAATCTTTACTCTATAACAAAAATTGAAAATAGTATTTATAAATGTACAAATATAGTACTATAAATTTATAATTTAATATTATAGCATTTTCGCTTTCTGCAACCCGTTTTAACCTCTCGCCACCCTTATTCACCAGAGGTGGCCACGATGTTGTTGTTGTAAAAGTACACTTGAGGGGTAGCTTAAGTACTGTGAATGGCTCTTTTTCTATGGTGAATGGGACTTTCCCTACTCCTCTATACCATGGTTGTCGCCTTCCAAATCAGAGGACAAATAAAATTTTATCTACAACGGACGAGTGAAGTGGTTTTATTTTTAATGCGGGGAAATTGAAGATTTCAATTCCAATAATAAACTTAAGTTTGTGAAGTGAAACGTTTCTTGTATTATTGTTTGTGTACGCTTAGTAGCGTACTTTGTGTCAAAAAGTCACCGTCCTTGATTGCAAGTGCAAATAAATATCAAAGGCTAATAAGCTGCAGGCAGCAGTGTCGGAATTGGCCGTCGTCGCCGTCATAGTAGTTGTTTTTCAAAATTTCATTGAAGCACGCCCATATAACACCATAACAAAGTATATATGTGTATAGTACTTTTATGGAATTGTAGAATATTTAACCAAAATCACAAGAACAAATAAGAGTAGAGCAACAATTGTGAGCATCTAGTGAGTGTGGTATACTACATTCAAATTATTATTAATTAAATGAATTGTGCAAATGTATTATGTGTGAATGCGAGCAAATATTGTTATTGCTATAGAAAAATAGCCATAATTGTTTACGTGATGATTTGTTGAAAGAGTGTAGTCAAGACCGTGCAATAATTCCATAGTGTATCACCGCGTGTATTTTTCTGCGTCCATACATGCATATTTTGTGTACATAAATGTGCGTGTGTCTAAAATAAATGCATATGTGCTCATATGGCTGTCAATGCTGGCGCGCGTAAAAAGCAAATAAAATATTTGTGGCTTGTCGTTTTGTTCCGTAAAATAATTTGAAGTGTTTCACCGTATATAGAAATATAAAATATATATACTAAAACGCACAACTGTAAACAAATAACGAATGTAACTATATTCCCAACAATAACAAAAAATAAAAAAATACAGTTAACATACTCCCGAAAGTAGTGTCAAAGTTATATAGTTAGTAAAACACACCTCAACAACAAAAACAACAGTCGATTTCAACTCCATTACAATACAACAGCAACATGGCTTTGCCAAGTAATAATATTGGTACCGGTAGTGGTGGAGGTAGTGGCGGTGTTTTAGGAGCTACCGGCGGCGGTAGTGCTGGTAGTGGTGGTATCGGAAATAATGATTTGTGGCGCGAGTGTGTTGCATGGTTAACGCGTTGCAAAATTATACCACCCGATCACAAAGCCAATTGGGCGGATTCAGAAATACGCGTCCTTGCCTTGACGCTACGCGATGGTGTTTTACTTTGCAATTTGGTCATTTATTTGGATGCGAACAGTATGGATCCACGCGATTTCAATCGTAAGCCACAAATGGCACAGGTGAGTTATGAATATTACCACTTATTTTTCATTGTTTGAAAAGACGCGTCCACACTTATATACATATGTACAGAGATGGCGCCACCGTTGAGCCAAGGCCAGACTTTTCCTTTCTGACTGTTTACTTAGCTTCCACACCTATTTACATATCAATGTACATATGGGTGCATGGCTACGTGCTATATAAATATGTGTTTTAAGATAACCCTAAGAAAATAAATTATCTTATTTTATATGTATGTACATATGTATGTATGTGTATAAATAATGTGGCTATTTATGTGCCATCCAAGAACTCTGCTCTGTTGTTTATATAATTTCTATAGATGCGCTTGCAGGCACTTTTGTGCTATGTGATTATAACATTTGCGTATCTCCGAACAAATTCCCTGCTCGACTAAGTAAATATGGTAGCAGTAAGCGCAACCAAGTAATGGTTGGACATTGGTACCGGTGTCTCTAACGGCTTATTAAATGACTGATAACAGTTAGACTAATCGGTTGACAACTCGCTTATTATCTAATATCTCATCACTTTTGGATACCTATAATTTGTAATCAATGTTTTCATATAGTTACACACCTATGTATATATGTACAGTGGACTCGCGATAATATGAACTAATTAAAAACAGGACTGTTCATTTTTGCGAGATTGTTCATATTTACGAAAGATGCAAAAACGAAAAATGTAGTATTAAATTAATTTTTTTTTATTTTAAACTTCAAAATAAACTTGTTTTATTAATTTTTTTCGTTACACAAGTAAAACAATGTTGCATGTAAACAAAAAAGTTTAGATATAATTTCATATTATACATATTTTAATTTTATAAAAAGTTGAAGCTCATTTTGGAAAAAAATCGGTAATCCTCTTTTGCTGTTTCTTTTGTTCAACCACCTTAAAAACTGCTTTTTCCCTTAGGTTCTTTAACTCATTTAAGGATAGCATTTTTATTTTTCTTTATTCCACATACTGTAGACTTTGCCACTCTATATTTAGTTGCTAAATTTATAACACTTGCACCTTTTCGTAAGCATTCCAAAATATCGGATTGGTCTCTTAAAGTCAGAAACGTATGCTTTTTTGTGTGCATGTTTCAAAATTATTTACACTTGATTATTTCTTAAGAAAATAAAGAGGCACTTATGCTTGCGTGCAATCACCAACCAAAAACACTTAAAAATTCTTACAGACGACTGACTTAGACAAAATAAAACCCTGTAATGAGCACATGTAAGCATTTACGAGCGATGGGTAAATACATATGTATGTACATGCATATTGAATGCGAATAACCAGGGAATTCCCCAAATTACAAAGCGCTTTAAATTCGTTATTGACAACAATATTGTTCATATTTTAGAGCTTTTGTCCAAAGTTCATATTTTAGAGTATTCAATGGTAGCCAAAAAGTGTTCATATTTTGGGGGGTTCATAATTTAGGGTGTTCATATTATCGCGAGTCCACTGTATGTACTTTGGATATTTATACTGCACGTACATATAATTATAAGTGATGTGAGTGAGCTTCGACATGGCGTTGTTTTAATTACATATTGTAATCATAGATTATATTCCAAGAAATTGTTACCATTAAAATGCATAGGTATTTTGATCCCAGTAGAAATATTGGATCTAAAATTTGATCTAGTACGACGTGCTGTATTATGAGCTTCCAAAACTGGACGAAACAGTTAATGGATACCAATTAAAAACTAATTGGAATTACAGCGACTGGGAAGTTTTGCTCATTCCTTTTAGCCCAGACCTTTCAATTTTTTCACCCTTTTTTTAAATTTGAATTTAATTTCGATTTTTTGAATTCGAATTTAATTCGTCGAAATAAAAAAAAAATGTTTCAATTACATTGACCCAATTGTCGTGTTTACGGTATGAAAAATGTTTCTGTCGCTACAACACCAACAACGCTTTAGATAATAATTTTTTTTAAACTGAATTTCGAATAAATTCGAAAAAGTAACCATATAAATAATAGTGTAAATTATTGTTTGAAAAATATTAATTAAAAATCTTACACAATTTAACAAATATTTCTATTATCTTGACTTACAATGAAGTATTTTAACCTATAAAATAATCACATCCACGTACAAACTGAGCTAGTAAACAACAAAATTGCCTTTATGTAACATTCATATTTATAAAACTACATTTTCAGCTGCTTTTATTCTTTCATTTCATTTACACTGTTCAAAAATCATATATCGAACAGCACGTCTCATATGCGCCGCACTGATTACAAAGGTCTCACAATCCTTTATCATCCAACACCATAGCATATTACAATGCCTCAAATTTCGTTGTCACTTTTGTTTCCAATTTGTTTTGTGCCATTTCATTGAAGAATTTCCATAAAAACCAAACAAACGCCATGCAAACACATAATAAATGCATGTTGAAACATTGAAATGCCAGCAGCAATTAGTAGAACACAAAGCCTACAGTTTGTTATCAAGCGATTTGTATGGTTTTCACTATTTATATGCAAAATTAACTTCCTTCCGCTTATCAACAATGCCACGCAGAGCCAGCTGCAGAGGCGGCATTATAATTGTTGTTATTAATGTTATATTATTGCTTTTATTCTTGTTAGCCACACAGCAGACACATCAAAAGATAGACATTTAAATACATACAAATATATATACAACTTTAACATTTTTGTTGTTGTTTGTACATTGCTCGCCATTATACTATACATACATACATATTGTATATGTTTGTAGTCGCACATAATTGCTGTCACTTCAGCTTCTGTTGTTATTGTTGGTGGTGTGAAGTATGCTGACTTTCTATCATATTTTTCTTTCGTTTTGCTTTTTGTATCAGTTTTTCTATGAAATAATTAAATAAAATATAGCGAAGCACAAATGGAGATGTGTAGGAATATGTATGTATGTATGTATGTCGTTTGCCGAATGCTTGTTTGATACCGAGTCGTAAATTTGCCGAGAAACTGGATCGAGGCAAAATAATGAAAGAAATAAAATAATTTTGGAACGACGAACGCAACAGATTTATTTTTAAATAACTAAAAGAGAGTTGAAATGAGTGCGAAAAAAGAAGAAGAAAAAATATATATAATTTTGAAAATATTTATTCATTATTAATTTATTCACCTGGTGCGAAATTTCAAATTTTTTTTTTTTATTCTTGCATACATATGTATATAGATAGTATATACCTTCAAAAATAATATACTTACATTTTAAGTGATTATTTCAAATATTTTTTGAGGTACAGCTTGCTCTGATCAAAAATCTAGTTTTGGCAGGTCAAAAACGTCCAAAATTTTTAATCAAACTAAATTTTATTTTTCAAGGCGATTATTCTTCAATATTTACTTTTCTTAAACACGTTTTGTGATGGTCTTTAGCTCCTTCAGCGAATTTTCTTTTATCTTAACGGCTTGCACGAAGTGGCAATTTCAATTTGGGGAAGAAGAAAAAATCACACGGAGCCTAATCTGGTGCATATTCATTGCGTTTTTGGCTTTAAATTCGGTCACCAGCTTGTCTCGATGCGATGATGCATTATCATTGCGTAAAATCCATGAATTGTTCTTCTAAAGGGTGATTTTTTAAGAGCTTGATAACTTTTTTTAAAAAAAAAACGCATAAAATTTGCAAAATCTCATCGGTTCTTTATTTGAAACGTTAGATTGGTTCATGACATTTACTTTTTGAAGATAATTTCATTTAAATGTTGACCGCGGCTGCGTCTTAGGTGGTCCATTCGGAAAGTCCAATTTTGGGCAACTTTTTCGAGCATTTCGGCCGGAATAGCCCGAATTTCTTCGGAAATGTTGTCTTCCAAAGCTGGAATAGTTGCTGGCTTATTTCTGTAGACTTTAGACTTGACGTAGCCCCACAAAAAATAGTCTAAAGGCGTTAAATCGCATGATCTTGGTGGCCAACTTACGGGTCCATTTCTTGAGATGAATTGTTGTCCGAAGTTTTCCCTCAAAATGGCCATAGAATCGCGAGCTGTGTGGCATGTAGCGCCATCTTGTTGAAACCACATGTCAACCAAGTTCAGTTCTTCCATTTTTGGCAACAAAAAGTTTGTTAGCATCGAACGATAGCGATCGCCATTCACCGTAACGTTGCGTCCAACAGCATCTTTGAAAAAATACGGTCCAATGATTCCACCAGCGTACAAACCACACCAAACAGTGCATTTTTCGGGATGCATGGGCAGTTCTTGAACGGCTTCTGGTTGCTCTTCACCCCAAATGCGGCAATTTTGCTTATTTACGTAGCCATTCAACCAGAAATGAGCCTCATCGCTGAACAAAATTTGTCGATAAAAAAGCGGATTTTCACATTTCGAACCGAACACTGATTTTGGTAATAAAATTCAATGATTTGCAAGCGTTGCTCGTTAGTAAGTCTATTCATGATGAAATGTCAAAGCATACTGAACATCTTTCTCTTTGACACCATGTCTGAAATCCCACGTGATCTGTCAAATACTAATGCATGAAAATCCTAACCTCAAAAAAATCACCCGTTACAATTCTGACCGTTTACGATGGATGTTCTCACGCAAACTGCTCAATACGGCCAAAAAGAACTAAAAAATTCTTAATGCATCAAAGCACGAATATCGAAAAAAAAAAACAATTAGCACCATCTTTATTATTGATCGGCTTTGGCGAGGCTTTCATATTCAACAAGTAAGGAAGGGCTAAGTTCTGGTGTCACCGAACATTTTATACTCACGTATGATAAAGTGATAATCGAGATTTCATTATCCGTCATTTACATATTTTTTTTATTTTGCTGTAAAATTAATTAGAATTAAATTCTGAGAGATTTACCGATATTTTCGGTGAAAAATTAGGTTAGGTTCGGTTAGGAACTGAGTTCTTCGTGTTCGATATCAGGGACCTTGAAAAGTTATAGTCCGATCACGACAATTTTTCCACAAGGGATACCTCAGCTCAAATACCGTATTTGTGTAAAGTTTTATTCCGCTATCATCATTGGTTCCTAATGTATATATTATACAGAGAAGGCATCAGATGGAATTCAAAATAGCGTTATATTGGAAGAAGGCGTGGTTGTAAACCGATTTCACCCATATTCCGTACATGTCATCAGGGTGTTAAGAAAATATTATATACCGAATTTCATTGAAATCGGTCGAGTAGTTCCTGAGATATGGTTTTTGGTCCATAAGTGGGCGACGCCACGCCCATTTTCAATTTAAAAAAAAACCTGGGTGCAGCTTCCTTCTGCCATTTCTTCCGTAAAATTTAGTGTTTCTGGCGTTTTTTGTTAGTCGGTTAACGCACTTTTAGTGATTTTCAACATAACCTTTGTATGGGAGGTGGGCGTGGTTATTATCCGATTTCTTCCATTTTTGAACTGTATATGGAAATGCCTGAAGGAAACGACTCTATAGAGTTTGGTTGACATAGCTATAGTAGTTTCCGAGATATGTACAAAAAACTTAGTAGGGGGCGGGGCCACGCCCACTTTTCCAAAAAAATTACGTCCAAATATGCCCCTTCCTAATGCGATCCTTTGTGTCAAATTTCACTTTAATATCTTTATTTATGGCTTAGTTATGACACTTTATAGGTTTTCGGTTTCCGCCATTTTGTGGGCGTGGCAGTTAGCCGATTTTGCCCATCTTCGAACTTAACCTTCTTATGGAGCCAAGAAATACGTGTACCAAGTTTCATCATGATATCTCAATTTTTACTCAAGTTACAGCTTGCACGGACGGACGGACAGACGGACAGACAGACATCCGGATTTCAACTCTACTCGTCACCCTGATCACTTTGGTATATATAACCCTATATCTGACTCTTGTAGGTTTAGGACTTACAAACAACCGTTATGTGAACAAAACTATAATACTCTCCTTAGTAATTTTGTTGCGAGAGTATAAAAAATAGTATACTCTGCAATATTCTTCATAAGTTAGTATCAGAATTTTAGCCAACTATTCTAAACATGAAAGCTAAAATTCATAAACGTGCATGCACCCACACGCACCCACACGCATCCACACAAACACACTCAACGTTTGATGTCATCTATCATACACAATGTTTGGGTGGCAAACAAAAGTTTTGCGAAATAAATTCGACATTGAACCCAGGGGGTTTCACAGATAATGAAGCACGCACAACGTAGGAAATACATGCAACATGACGCTGCGAGTATAAACAACTAAAGGGTGATTTTTTAAGAGCTTGATAACTTTTTTAAAAAAAAAAACGCATAAAATTTGCAAAATCTCATCGGTTCTTTATTTGAAACGTTAGATTGGTTCATGACATTTACTTTTTGAAGATAATTTCATTTAAATGTTGACCGCGGCTGCGTCTTAGGTGGTCCATTCGGAAAGTCCAATTTTGGGCAACTTTTTCGAGCATTTCGGCCGGAATAGCCCGAATTTCTTCGGAAATGTTGTCTTCCAAAGCTGGAATAGTTGCTGGCTTATTTCTGTAGACTTTAGACTTGACGTAGCCCCACAAAAAATAGTCTAAAGGCGTTAAATCGCATGATCTTGGTGGCAAACTTACGGGTCCATTTCTTGAGATGAATTGTTGTCCGAAGTTTTCCCTCAAAATGGCCATAGAATCGCGAGCTGTGTGGCATGTAGCGCCATCTTGTTGAAACCACATGTCAACCAAGTTCAGTTCTTCCATTTTTGGCAACAAAAAGTTTGTTAGCATCGAACGATAGCGATCGCCATTCACCGTAACGTTGCGTCCAACAGCATCTTTGAAAAAATACGGTCCAATGATTCCACCAGCGTACAAACCACACCAAACAGTGCATTTTTCGGGATGCATGGGCAGTTCTTGAACGGCTTCTGGTTGCTCTTCACCCCAAATGCGGCAATTTTGCTTATTTACGTAGCCATTCAACCAGAAATGAGCCTCATCGCTGAACAAAATTTGTCCGAAAAAAAAAAAAAACCGAACACTGATTTTGGTAATAAAATTCAATGATTTGCAAGCGTTGCTCGTTAGTAAGTCTATTCATGATGAAATGTCAAAGCATACTGAGCATCTTTCTCTTTGACACCATGTCTGAAATCCCACGTGATCTGTCAAATACTAATGCATGAAAATCCTAACCTCAAAAAAATCACCCGTTACAAATTGTATTCACAAGCATGAATGCCTGAGTGTATGTATATGTTTATATCTGGTTCAAGATAGGGTGCAGTTTAGAAGCTTTATAAATTTTTCGGCAAACATTTTTCAACAATGTAGGACATTAGAGAGATATGATTTCTACCAAACTGCTATCTGGTTTAATTTTTATACTCTTGCAATCAGTTGCTACAGAGTATAGTAGTTTTGTTCATCTAACTGTTGACCGTAGCACCTAAAACTAATCGAGATAGATATAGGATTATATATATATTTATATAAATGATCAGGATGACGAGAAAAGTTGAAATCCGGGTGACTGCCTGCCTTACCGTCTGAAATTGTGATATCTTGATGAAACTTAGAACACATGTCCCTTGGAAAGAATGTAAGACGGACTTCCTAGATAGCCGTAATCGGACCACTGTCACGTGGCTTCACCCGAACTTAACAAAAATTAGAAAAAATATTTAATTTATTGAAAAAAAGTAAGGGAGTTGTTTTTCAATATTTTTCCCTAACTTTTGTTTATTTTAAATGGCTCTAATTTCGTAAAAATAGGTTCCTTAACAAATTGTTTACCCTTTGCTTTACATGTTTACACACATTTATTGAAAGTCATTTACACATTGTTGTCAACTTGCATTTGTTGCGGCTTTAGAACTTCTCAGTTGAATGCATTGGCCATTAGAATTTCCATTAAATTGAAGAGCATAAAGCTGACCATTTACTATGAATACAAATTGGTTGCAAAGCAGTACCTATCGACGCATTAGGACGGGTCGACTTGTACAAAAAAATTGCAGAACTGCACTGCATAATTCGATTTTATCAATATTTTGAACAATCTTGATACTATAGCCAATCTCCAGAAGAACGAACGAAAAAAGATGTCTTGTGCTATGGAAGATTTTTCGAAATTATTACTAAAAATCTTATTCTTTTGGCTATTGTGAAGGACATTATAGCTTCGGATATATAGCTTCGGCTGACAACCCTTGTTGTCGCAGAAAATTAAAGAATTGTGCCCATTTTCTTGACGACTACCTTTTATGTAAAGGCTAATGAGCTTAGAATCAAAGAATACTAAAATTCCGTGTTCAAATCATGGTGGTCTCTTCTGTGAAAACATATGAGCTGAACCGACTAAATTATAGTCGGCCTAACAGGAATACGATACGTAAGTCCAATCTGGTTATGGATCACCAGACTCATATATTTTCAAACTTGGTTTATTATAAAGGGTGGGTTATCTAACGTTTTAAATTTGAATTATCTATATTTCGACATTGGAAACGTCAAATACCATTCGGAAAGTGACAGATATTCAGTAAAAAGTCTAAAATTTACGAAATGGGTCGCTATTCACTAGAAGAAAACTGGGAAATATTGAAAACTTTTTTCCAAAGTGGTGAGTCTTCAACCCATTCAATTTTACCGAAAAATCATCTTTTCGGACGAGGCTCATTTCCACCTCGATGGTTACGTTAACAAGCAGAATTGTCGCATTTGGGGCACAGAAAACCCGCACGTAATCGTCGAGAAGCCAATTCACCCAGCACGAATCACTGTATGGTGCGGATTTTGGTCTGGTGGAATCATCGGCCCATTTTTCTTCGAAAATGAAGAAGGAACAATAACCATCAATGTTGAGTGATATCGCGCAATGTTAACCGAATTTTTCTTCAAGCAAATTGAAGAGGAAGACTTGGACAACGTTTGGTTCCACCAAGACGGCGCTACGTGCCATACAGCAAACGCTACACTCAATCTTTTACGCCCACTTTTTAAATTTAAAATTTTATATGGCCCAAATATGCGCCGTTTCGTTCGATAATCTGTTTCCATCTAAACGGCAACTTCATAATACCCCCCTCATAGAAGCCCCCCTTCTTATTTGCGAAGAACTCGGACAGCCACTTTTCACAAGCCTCTTTTGAGTTCAACTTTACACCAACAAGAGCGTTCACCATGGACAGGAACAGATGGTAATCACTTGGCGCTATGTTCGGGCTATATGAGGGATGTGATAAAACCTCCCATCCGAGCTGCCGGAGCTTCTGACGAGTCATCAACTAAGTGTGTGGTCTTGCGTTGTCCAGGTGGAACACCACACCCTTCCTGTTGGCCAATTCTGGACGATTCTGTTTAATCGCTAGCTTCAAGCGGTCCAGTTCTTCGCAGTACATGGTAGAATTAAGCGTCTGGCCATATAGGAGCAGCTCATAGTGGACAGCAAAACCTTCCTGGCCGTCAATCCCGGCTTGGCCACTGTTTGGGACGATTCACCGGCTTTCGACCACGACCGTTTTCGCTTGATATTATCATATTTGATCCATTTTACGTCGCCAGTCACCTTCCGCTTCAGAAATGGGTCGAGTTCGTTCCGTTTCAGCAACATATCGCAGTCGTCGATTCGGTCTAGAAGGTTTTTTTTGCGTCATGTTGGGGCACCCAAACATCAAGCTTTTTTGTGTATCCAGTCTTCTGCAGCTGGTTTTAAATGGTTTGGTGTCTAACTCCCATTTTCTCGGCGATGTCACGAAATGCCACATGCCGGTCTAACGCGATGTTTTCCATGATATCGGTATCGGTATTTGTCGTCACAGGTCTTGCGCCGGCTGGCTTATCCATGGTGTCGTTTTCGCCCGCTTTGAATCGTCGAAACCATTACTCCGCAGCTCGAAGTGATAGAATAGTATTGCCAGATACATAGCCGCGAAATTCAAAAGACAAAAAGGCGGAAGGGAGATATTTCATCAACGTACAAATCAATGAATACGATGCAAGAATTTTATTGATTGGGCTTTGAATTGCTTTTGCATCCATCGTATTCTCCAGATCTGGCCTCCAGTGACTATTTTCTGTTCTCAGACCTCTACAATGAAGTAGTAATGGCAGAAACTGATCCTTATTTTGAAGTTTAAGCAAATCGTATTATATAAATGGCTTGAACAATTTTGTGACCGTCGTATCGCCCTCATAGATAACTAAATTGAATAATAAAAAAAAATTTATAAAAAAAAAAATGTTTTTCAATGTGTTAGCCTACGAACTTTTCAAAACACCTTTTGTTGTTTAAAATTGCAGAAGCCTGACACTGTTATTAATGATTTTTGATGCAAATCCGATACGCTTTAACATCAATGACTATTAACACATTTTTCGATACAAATATACACAAAATCACCATTCAACTGCGAAACGTGCCGACAACCGAAAAGTTGACTGTTATTAGTATTATGTGTAGGCAGTGATGACTGTCATGGAAACTGTTTGCTAACAGTTTTTGCTGACTTTAACTGCCAAAAGTTATCACAAGCGTCTGCGACTTTCATTTCCTTTTGCAATTGCTTCTACATTGATTCCTAGTATCTGCGCCGGCAATGTCTCTTTATTGAGTGGCGATAAATAATTTTGTGAGTTTCGGTAAATGTTTGCATTTGCGTCATAAAACTAAATAACCGTAACTGAATGAAAAGATGAAGTGTGATAAGTGCTTGGAAAATGTGAAAAATGTGCGTAAATGCGCAGAATAATGAAGGAAGTGAAGGAAGTACGCAAGCCTATGTCTATATGTAAATATGCGGCAGGCTCAGTAAAAACTTCATTACTGTGGAGAATGTCGTTTTCATGCATATTTGATGACAAACATTTCTTTTATTTTTGTTTTTCTATTTTCTTGCCACTTTGCCGCGCCAAAAGCACCAAAGAAAGTAAACCTTCCATGTTGTCCTGCACAAATCTGTGTCTTGCTTACATTCGCATTAATTTTGCAAGGCCTCATAAATGCCACATTTATTCCTTTGATGTTTTTCCGCCACAAACGACTTGCTGCCAAGATTACATAAGTACATTTGCGCCAATTGAACACACACAAACAAACGCGGCAATGCCAGGCAATTTAATGTTGCTCATACGCCCGAGTGCGCTTTACTTTAAGTTGGTTGTACACGCTTTGAAAGGGGGTTTTCTCTGATTTCTCGCTGTTTGGCTTGTTTTCTTGTTCTCCTATTGTGTCTACTTGTTTCAGGCATTATTTTCACTGTTAACTTGCCACCTAATTGTGTTTCAAACTTTTTAATTAGTCCTTTTGTTGTTGTGCCAAGCCAAGTCCTTCGTAAGCAAAACATTTTGTTAGCCCCTTGTTCAAACTTAAATAAACAGAATATGCAAAGAAATTCAGGTTGTAAACACGATCTGGGTCAGACAGCTGCTATTATGCGCAGACTTGCTGCCCTCTAACGGCATTAGCAACACATTGCGCTCACATTTTTCAAAGGCATTGTAGCTTAAGGGATTTACTTGTGTTTCCTGGCTTTTTTTTTGTTTTTTTTCTTTCTAATATTTCGCTTTTTCCGTTGTGTATGTGCTGCTAATTAAAATGTGAGCCACGCAGCTTGTCAGGTTCAGTAGTTCCTTTATATGCTGCACTAGTTTCCAGAAACATATATTCACACATCCTCACAAGCGGTGTAGCCTTCATTAAGGCAGCAAAACAGCAGTGAATGTCTTCTTAATTAGCTCATTTAATTATGATTGATATGCTAGTTAACATTAATGGCCATTTATTCGCATCCATGCTTCCATGCATGTGTATCAGTTACACTATTCTCTATGTGTGTAATCCACATAATGCGCAATGAAAGCGTTAATAATGTTGCCATGTTTGCCGGTGAAGGTTATTTTATAACTTAATAAAAGGATTGTGTGGATTGACAAATTAAATGTAATTCTTTCAATAATTTCATGTTAATTTTCATATTTGCGCTTTCATGAAATGATTGACTTTAGCTTCAAACAGAAATAATGACAGAAGTTAAAATATGAGGGATGGTATTGAGTATGTAAATTAAAGTAAAATTAAGAAAAAAACGTCAACTTCGGCAGTATCGAGGTTCTAATACCCCACACAGCCCCCCTTGATATGTTTCCATGGCAGCTAAATCCCAAAGTTGCCCGATCCGCACAATTTGTTTGGATATTGTAGCGCTGCCTAGAATAATAATCTGCGCCAAATTATGCGAAGATATCTCGTCAAATAAATAACGCTTCAATACAAGAACTCTAGTTTGAGCAGGATATAGCTATAGTGGTGCGATGTCAACTGCGGTATTCGCCGTTGCCAATGTGCAAAGGACATACATCTTCTGCGGAACTTTTTTCTCGAAAACTCGTTACGCCGACTCATCAGATATCATCATCCAGGCCTCCTTTGCACCATATAGCAGGACAAAAGATTCACGAAATCGCACGACAGGGAGTCGCCTTGTCTGAAACCACTTTTGTTATCGAAAGGCTCGGAGAGGTCCTTCCCGATTCTGACGGAGCTTTTGGTATTGTTTAACGTCAGGTTACCCATCTGTCTTAGTTTTGCGGCTATAAAGGCAGCTCCTTTTGCGTAGTAATTTCCAAGATTTGGCGCATGGTGAATATCTGGTCGGTTGTTGATTTTCCAGGCCTGAAGCTACACTGATAAGGTCGTAACAGTTTGTTGACGGTGGGCTTTAATCTTTCACACAGTACGCTCGATAGAACCTTATATGTAGTGTTGATGAGACTTATCCTACTGTAGTTGACGATTGTGGGGTCTCCCTTTTTGTGGATTAGGCAGAGCACACTTAAATTCCAATCGTCGCGCATGCTTTCGTCCGACCATATTTTACAAAGAAGCTGATACATGCTTCTTATCAATTCTTCGCCGCCGTGTTTGAATAGCTCGGCCGGCAATCCGTCGGCCCCTGTCGCTTTGTTGTTCTTCAGGCGGGCAATTGCTATTCGAACTTCTTCATGATCGGGCAATGGAACGACAGCTCCATTGGCATCGATTGGGGAATCGAGTTCGCAATTTCAGTGTTTTGCTTTCACTGTCATATAGCAGGCTGGAGAATTGTTCCCTCCATAGTTTTAGTATGCTCTGGGCATCAGTCACTAGATCACCTCTGGGGATTCTACAAGAGTATGCTACGGTCTTGAAACCTTCAGTTAGCCGTCGCATCTTTTCGTAAAATTTTCGAGGATCACCCCAGTCGGTCAGCTTGTTAAGTTCTTCGTACTCATACATTTCGGCCTCTCCCTCCCTCCCATCGCGCACGTGTTGTGTTCGATTGTAACGTTATTTTAGTTTTATAATTAAATATTGTTTTTCTATTCATCATTCATCCTGGAATTCACACTATTTCGTACTCCTTGCTAATGGCTACCACTTTTTGAATATGCAGTGATTTATATTTTTTTACAGAGTAAAGCTCGAAGCTTATATGGGATCACACGTTTTGTGTGTGCTTTCTCTCTCAAGTGCACTTTAATTAGTATTTTTCCGTTTCGTATTTGTATCAGTTAGTATTAACTTTCAAATGCTTCATATGTTGGAAAAAATACATTAAATAGCCCAACTCAATAATAAAATAAAAAAGCATAAAGAAGGATTAAATTAAAATTTTTGAGGTTATTTACCATTTTTTTCCTCGTTGCCAATCTGATAGTTGCAAATGTTTGCACACTTCATATGACATTAAATTTAATATGTCGAAAAAATATATAATTTTTTTCGGGTTTTATAGTGAATACAGGAAAAAACTTGTATTTGTAAAACACAAAATTTTATGCCAATAAAATATTTCGTTGGAAAAACGTGCTTTTTGGCAACTTTCATTTAATACTACAAATGCTTGTTTACACATAACTGTTCGTATGTAAAGGGTGATTTTTTAAGAGCTTGATAACTTTTTTTAAAAAAAAAAAACGCATAAAATTTGCAAAATCTCATCGGTTCTTTATTTGAAACGTTAGATTGGTTCATGACATTTACTTTTTGAAGATAATTTCATTTAAATGTTGACCGCGGCTGCGTCTTAGGTGGTCCATTCGGAAAGTCCAATTTTGGGCAACTTTTTCGAGCATTTCGGCCGGAATAGCCCGAATTTCTTCGGAAATGTTGTCTTCCAAAGCTGGAATAGTTGCTGGCTTATTTCTGTAGACTTTAGACTTGACGTAGCCCCACAAAAAAATAGTCTAAAGGCGTTAAATCGCATGATCTTGGTGGCCAACTTACGGGTCCATTTCTTGAGATGAATTGTTGTCCGAAGTTTTCCCTCAAAATGGCCATAGAATCGCGAGCTGTGTGGCATGTAGCGCCATCTTGTTGAAACCACATGTCAACCAAGTTCAGTTCTTCCATTTTTGGCAACAAAAAGTTTGTTAGCATCGAACGATAGCGATCGCCATTCACCGTAACGTTGCGTCCAACAGCATCTTTGAAAAAATACGGTTCAATGATTCCACCAGCGTACAAACCACACCAAACAGTGCATTTTTCGGGATGCATGGGCAGTTCTTGAACGGCTTCTGGTTGCTCTTCACCCCAAATGCGGCAATTTTGCTTATTTACGTAGCCATTCAACCAGAAATGAGCCTCATCGCTGAACAAAATTTGTCGGACGTAAAGCGCGAAACACATTTCGAACCGAACACTGATTTTGGTAATAAAATTCAATGATTTGCAAGCGTTGCTCGTTAGTAAGTCTATTCATGATGAAATGTCAAAGCATACTGAGCATCTTTCTCTTTGACACCATGTCTGAAATCCCACGTGATCTGTCAAATACTAATGCATGAAAATCCTAACCTCAAAAAAATCACCCGTTACATATGTTTATACAAATGACAGCTTTTGAATAATTTTTTTCTTGTTGATTATTTTAACTGAATATAGAATAGAATAATTCTTCATTAGTTCCAAACTTGTTCGCTTACGTCATACTTTCACATGCACAAGCTTTTGCTTTGCTTAGTATCGCTATTGCATTCAAATGTTGAGTTAATTAGAGTTGTTTTGTTTCGTTTATTTTGAATAAAATTAAATAATTTTTAATAAAATTCCATTCTTTAAATAGAATACGGTGAAAGTAAGAGTGGGCATTTCAAATATTTAATTGTTCTCATATACGAGTATGCATGTACTCATACACAGATACCGATAGACTTTAATTTGAATTGAAAATAATCTCACAGTCACCACATGTATATGTTTTAAAAACTTAAACTGCCCAAACGGGCTCTAAATGACTTACTCGACTTTGAACCAATGCTTGCAACTTCAATTCCCACAAAATCGTGTGTCGACTCCTAGCGGTTTCTTGAAAAGCGTATATGGTTCTAAATAGAAAATGAAGGCAAGCACAAAAGTCGTTCGCTTTCAATGGCAATTATATCTGAGAACAGAGATAGATATACCCAAAAAATAAGGTGACATTGTATTTATTTTGAAAATTCTTTATTTATTCTTCCAAATCAATTTCATCCCCTTCAAAGTAATCCCCTCCCGATGCAATGCACTTATATCAATGGATTTTCCAATCTTCGAAACACTGGTTGTAGTCACTTTACGGGATGGTCTTCAGTTCCGTCTTCGCTGCGGCTTGAATCTCCCCTATCGTATAAAAACGGTGTCCCCGGAACGGTCTTTTGAGCTTGGTGAACAGTCAGAAGTCGCACGGCGCCAGATCAGGTGAATATGGTTGCGGAACGATATGGGTTGAGTTTTTGGCGAAATGATCACGAATTACGAGGGCAGTATGGGGTGGTGCATTATCGTGGTGTAAAAACCAAAAATTGTCTTTCCACAATTCCGGCCTTTTTAGGCGGATAGCTTTATGCAAACGACGCATAACGTTCAAATAATATTCCTTGTTGACTGGTTGACCGGTTGGAAGGAATGCAAAACACCACGATAATCGAAAAAAAACAGTCAACATGACCTTGATTTTTGAGCGACTTTGGCGCAATTTTTTTGGTCTCGGCTCTCTTTTGGCACGATATTCGCTCGATTGATCGGTTGTTTCGGGGTCGTAAGCATAGATCCAAGTCTCATCGCCAGGTATAATGCATTTCATGACACCCTGGTAGTCGGAAAGCATCGTTTCACACACTTCAACGCGACCCCTTGTTTCCAAAAAATTCAATGTTTTCAGTACCAGTCGAGATTTGACGCGCTTGAGGCCGAAAACATCCTTCAAAATGGTATTGGCTGAGCCTTCCGAAATGCTAACTTCATCAGCAAGGTCTCTAATTGTTAATCGACGGGTTTTCGGCACCAAATCTTTGATTTGTTGAACGTGAGCTTCGTCGGTTGAGGTTGATGGTCGCCCTGGACGCTCTTCGTCTTCGACACGTTCACGGCCGACTTGGAACTCACTATACCACTTGTAAACATTTTTTTTAGACATAGCCTCATCACCAAAGGCTTTCTGCACCATCCTCAACGTATCCGCAGCAGAAAATTGATTCCGTAAACAAAATTTAATGCAAATTCTTTGCTCAACAAATTTCGACATCGCAAAAAACGAAAAACTGACTTTTAGCAGCTCACAAAACGACACGTATCTCAAACACTAATGAATATTTTGACATGAAATTTGACATAAATGTGACTGACAGTACTACTAACCTAAAAAAAAAAATAATTCTCCAAATCCTTCGACGCGCGCGGTTTAAATTCAAATGTCACCTCATTTTTTGGGCACAGTTCACACTTTGCATGCGTAATTCTCGAAGCACTTTTAACACTCTGATTCAAGTATCTCCAAAACATGCGTTCTGAAGGCATGAACCGTCTCTTCAAACAGTCATTCGGTGCCAAGTCAAGACTATACTGTGGATTACTTATCAAATCCATATTTTGAGTACTCAAAAATGCAGTTGTTTGGTGGATGTATGAGAGCTCGCATCGTCGCAGTGATGAGTGGTCTGTCTTCCGTGATTGGTTTTTCCGATTTCTTGAAAAATAATTCGCAAGTCTGTATACCACTCAGATTTTCTGCTCTGCGTTGGATGGTTCATGTCCAGTTTTTCTAAAACACCAAGTAACTGTTGGAAGTGCTTTGGACGCCAACAACTTTTGATAGATTCGGCTCATTTTGAAACACCTGTACCGTCGACTGCTGTTTAATTTCTGCCACCTACGTATAAATCCACCTGTCACTTTGTTATAGATATGTTTCAAAGCGTTTCCCTCAGCCAATCGATATGAGCCCTTTTTTGACCGATCAACAAATTTTTGTTCAGTCAAATGTTAGTACAATATTGAATGTATGTTGGTCCCACTAATACTTATAGTTCTCAATATCATGATAGGTCACATGATCATCTTGAAATATCAGTTTGCGCACTGTATCAATAGTTTTCGGGAATAACAACTGATTTTGGATGAACTTCACGAAAATTGTTTTGAAGTGATTTTCAAAATCGACTGAATCGATAGACACTGGTCCTTGATGGGGCTTCAACGCCAAAAATTGGATTAAGTTCGTCTATGCCTTCTTGATAGGTTAATCCACGTCGAAAGTTGTATAAAATACGCGAAAATGTTCGCGATTTAATTCTATTTTTGGCCCAGATGAATATTTTAAGTTACTGTAAAATTCGATATCTTGATTACTTAATTGGGTTAGATTAAGAAAAACATCGAAAATTTTAGGGACAAATTTGACAGATTCAGATTCAACGAAGAATTAGTAAATAAGATATGGTTTCTATCTTAGTCGTTCTGAGATTTATTATTGCGAATAGCATCTCAACCAAGCAACTAATCAAGTCCGAAATCTCTTCAGATGCAAATTTTACTGTAAAATAAAAATGATAGGATAGGTAAACGTTGTTTCATACTCGTCCGTTCTTATTTTTAATTCATACAAACTGGTTCTAAAATCTGCTCACTAATTCAGCTATAAAATACTCGTATTTTTAGTGCCTGTGCTATGCACTCATACCAGTGCAGCAACAATAAAAATATTTATGACTAGAACGACCATAAAGTTTTAAATATTTGCGAAATTGGTTTTGAATTGAATTTTTATTGAGAAATTCAGTGAGCTCGATTTTATCGGCTATTAGTTTATAGCTTACCATCAGCGGAAATTAATTTGCATTTAAAATAGTTCGAAGACTGTCTATGCACATAAAATTCTCTATTATATAAGTACACAGACATTTTCTCTGCTTTCAAGAACATTGTTCTTACGTTCTTATGCCAAGAAATTTCTAATCAAATACTTTTGCAGAAAGTTTTTTAATTCACCGCAGTGCTTCTTGCACTGCATCAGGAATCAATACTTCTCTCTTTTAAAACACTCGTCGCCTGCATTTTCATGGTTACTAACTGCATTAGATACCAGATAGTATGTTGAGTCAGAATTGAATTAACGTGAAACTAGTTCATTTTGGTGCGATAGTAGTTTATGCGTAGAGAACGCTTTCGCCGACCACTCGCAATTGATCACCGTAGTAGAGGTTAACAGATTAACAATTGATATTTCGTATACTTAAATACCGGAGGAAGCATACATATCTGACAATCTGACATTTCAATTTGTTGAGTAGTTAGCTAACTAGTCCTATCAGCTACTCTCTTTCCTACTACACTTTACTCTTTGATAAGTTGGTTTTATATGGTAGTGTCCGCCCATTGCATAGCACTGCCACTGGCACGACACACCAACACAATGTCAATCGGGTTAAGAGGCGTTAATGTTGCTGACGTTCAAGGCATTCTTTCATGGCTGCTGTTGGTCGCTCTTTTGTGTGTTTTCATGCTTAAACTGCTTAGTTGACGTTGCTACTTTGACAGAGAAAAAAATGAATAAAAGAAAGGAAGGGCTAAGTTCGAATGTGATCGAGCATTATCACGCATTTGGAGCGATTTTACAGAATCATTTAAAGGGTAGGGGCTAGTTTCATGAATTTTTGGCACCAAACTATACTATACTTTAAGGGTTATATCCACGTGTGAAAACCAAAAAATCTATTACATTTATAGAGTGTAGATATGTTTGAGAATGGTCTCTGAAAATTTTAAGTTGCTTCGTAGATATGAGCATATTTGTAAGCATTTTTTAATTCAGTGTAATCGGCTCACAAAATTTTTAACGCGGTTTTCAGATTCGGTGAAATAAATTTCCGCAATGGCAGGAAATCTGTATTCGTTGTATCTCGGTTAGGGGGTCGAACTCGTCCATCGTTGGATTGGTACGCAAATTGCACCAATTCTCAGGCAGTTTTAAAATTGCCTAATATGAATATGTTGAATCAATTTTGACTCAAATTCGTCGACCAGTTTGTGAAATTGCATCTGAAACGAAATTTTCTAGACATGCAAAGGTCCGATTGTATCAATCTCTGTAATAAGAACCTTCTCAAAGTGTCAAAGTTTATCGCAATTTATACTCAAATCGCATGGAAAGACATAGAGATGGGCAGCCATATAATCAAATCAGTTGTCGTTCTGATAATTTTATTATAAAGCGTCTATTATTCCGCAAATTCACTTTCTCCGGTGGTTACTGTTAGAGCTTCTGGCTTAATAGCTTATTAGCTTCGCCAACTAACAAAATTTTCGCTATTGCGGTGAGTTCAATCCTCGTGTGGTTCTGGAAACACCAATGCAGCCGCAAAAATTACTATTTGTTGCGAATTGTGGTATTAATTGTCACACGAAATGCCGTTGTCAGCAATAGAAAGCGTTATGAACGACTTTCTTTCCAGGAATTTGATAAAATTGACACGACGGTGTGCTACCTCAGGTTTCAGTTTCAGTTTAAACATGGACACGTTGCGTGCAAAATTTGGCGACTCGTTAATAATATTAAAATACTTTGCGCAACATGTTGCGTTAGTATCAATGTTCTTTACCCAGACCCCGTTTAATCTTATGGTTTTTGTCCTTTATGCTTTCATCGTTATTATTATTCTTCCATTTAAACTCTCGCAATTGCTGCATTGTCACTTGATTTGTGGCAAATACTACTTTGTTGCAAGGTCATAAAAGTAATGGAGTGTGCTGTACCCGCATATAATTTATCTTCGCATTAAATATTTCTAAAATGGCAGCGCTTTGTGTCTCCTTTGAACCCTATGTGAAAGAGTTTTTCTTTATTTAGAGTAAAATGATTTAGTTATCGTAGATGAGGAATGGAAAGTGGAATGTTAATAAGCTCAACTATATATTTTTTATCGTGCTGTGGCGAATGTTTAAACGAAATGACGCAAAAGGGTTTGGTAGCACTTTTGAATACTCTATTATCACGACAGTCGTGTCTAAGTTTATTCGCCAAGGACTGTCAACTCGGCACTATTTTTTGAAATTATTGTAGAAGTGTTTTCTGCCGTTACGACAACACTTCTGACTATTGGTACGTGATCTTAAAGCTAAGCTTCCTAATCGCATTTTACTCATTCTTGCTACTTTTTAGCTGCTTTGTTCTTATTGAAGTTCAATAATGGTTTAAGCCAAACACCGAACTCGTATATCTTTCATAGGGACCTTAAATTCTCTTTTGTTTAGATAAAAGTTCAAGATCGACTGCCGTAAAATCTATCATAAAATATAAGACATCACAGTATGCCAACTTTTTCCATTCCCATACATTTTACCATTTATCAGCTTCTCTCTTCTGTGATTTAAGAATTTTGATTTTTCTATTTCGCCTCATATTTGGAGCATCATTTGTTACGAATCTAGTATGGACCCGTTTTATACCCAAAACATTAACCAAAACGGTTGAGTCGATACATATTGAGGACCTTCGTTATCTCCCTTATGACAACACACTCAAGCATTTTTTACACTTTTCAATGTTATCTCCATTAACTGAGGTGGATGACTCCCATAAGACAAGTTTTCTACGACGTCATGACCTTCACTGGTTGCTTTGAGACACTCAAGAACTGGAATTTTTTTCTTTGCGTTGTAAAAATCACCAGAAAAGCTTTTAAAACATGCAGTTTTAATGAGTCAATTCAGTCATATTTGATGAGATGATTGTGCATACCACCAACTCTCAATTAGAGGTCCCTTTAGCTGAAATTCCTTGAATTGTTTGCATTTGTTTCGTAATCTCTAAGATAGTTCTGGCACATCTGATTGAATGCATGTATACCATAGCAAGAACTCGAAGAAAATGGCTCAGCACACATCTAGTAACCGTAACCGTAATGGTGGAGTCTTAGAGAGAGCTACAGAGCAGAGGATTTGCTTTTGAGAATATTTTTTATTTTCGAAATAATATTGTATCAACGCTGACGAAAATGAAAGACTAGAAATCTAACTTAGAAACGCTACTGTCTGTTTACGTCTTTGTGTGTGAACGCAGCTTTGTGTCTGATTTCAAACGTGGCCACTTTTGTTGCTCATTATCGGCAACTTATCCATTCCGTTCATAAGTGCAACTCTTATCGGGCAGTTTTCTGCCGATCCCTACGTATCATTTTCTCCAGCAAACTTCAAGCCACTGTATGTATATGCTTTGTCGGGACTCTGTAAACATTAAGATTATAAGAGAACATTAAATTTGACTTGAACAACTTACAAACGATTTGCCGCTTCTAAGAGACTCCATTAGCAAACAAAAAACAATATTCATAATCTTTATTCATTGCGACGCCAGTAAGGCTAGGAGGCTTAACAAAACAAGGTAAAATAGTCTGATCGGAAGAATATGTGCGGAAATTGTGCTTGTTTTTGTAAGGAAGGGCTATGTTCAGGTGTAACCGAACATTTCATACTCTTGCGACATGCCAGGATCACAGTGAAATACTTTCAGGTGATAGTTTTCCGATTTTATCTATTTATTTACTATTTCACAGATAGACCGATATATTAAAAAATTCCAGTTGGCTTAGTCAATGCTTAACATTCACCCGCATTTAATGTTCACCCTTCTATTGTCAACATATTTTATTTTGTAAAACTTTTTTTGTCAACATAATCGATATCTACTTGGACATATTTGCTTTCAATTTGCCAAAGTTCATTTGAGCTACTAAGAGCAGGAAATTAAAGTATCTTATTATCGATTGTTATCCTTGATATGTGCCGGACCTAGGACGTATTGGGCGGAAGAGCAAAGCAACGTCGAAAGTAGCCAAGACAGTATACAGAGAGTTCAACTACATTTTTACCCTCTCATACTCCTTTACGTCGCTGCTTTTCCTTCAGTTCCATTGCCTTTAGATCCTAAGCTACTCTCCGCCCGCCACTCACGTTTTCGAGTTTGACGCGTTTGTCATTGTTGACGTATTTGTCTGCTTCACCTGAAAGTTTGCGAAAAAGCTTTTTTTTTTTATATAATTTTTCCTGTGCGCCAATGTTGTTGTTGTGTGTTTGTGCCACTTTAATTTCGGTGATTGCATGACTGCTTCCGGACAGCGCTTGAGGCGCATACTTGTTGTTTATTTTCTTTCCTACTGTGGTATCCGTTTACTACTTGTTGCCTCTCTGTTTATTTATTTATGTGTTTATATTGTTTCCAATGGTTTTCATAACACACACTTACTTCCACGCTTGAATAGATCTAAAGGAGGAAATAAAAACATTCTCCTCATGTTTGTTGGCTGATTTGCGGCTGTTGTTGTTATGAGCGAAACTCAGTGATGTGGAAATCGCTATGTGTCCACATTTTCAAATAAAGATATAAATTAAAATTTTTGCTTCTTTATTTGGCCTTCATTTACTTTTTTGGTGTTTTTGTTTTAGCATGCTTCTTTAATTTGTTTTTTGTATTCGGATTTTGACATCTGTGAAATGTGCTTCCACTTTGCTTTGACTGAATTTTTGATTTTAATGGAAGTGTGGGAAATTAAATCACAGAATATCATTTAAATATTTTAACAATTTTCAGAGAAACCTTCGTCCCTATTAACAAAAAGGTGGTTCAGTCGATTTTTACAAGTAAAATCATGTAGCTCAGACAAGAACAGATAGTAATCATTTGATGCACATCCATCCACACTGTAAGATAGTTGCATAAGGATCACCCAACCAAGTTCCTGGAGCTGCTGGCGAGTCATTAATGTGGTGTGTGTGGCCTTGTGTTTTCTGATGAAGCACAAGTGTTCTCCTATTGGTCAAGACTGGCTTTTGGGCGATTGCTTTCTTCAGACGAAAATTCGGTCCATGAGTTTTGTTGTTCAATGCTTAGCTCCGGAGCTCTAAACAAGACAGTCGTACTCGTTGGTTTCCATCGATATTTTCGACAATTGCCTCCCGCCTGTAAAATATGTCACATTTTCTCTTTGTCACAATCACAAAACTGTCTGACAAATCTTGTTTTTTTTTGTACTACGAAATTTTATCTTTCTAATGCCATAGAGCATAACCCTATCCCACCTAGATAACCCAAGCTAAAGGTTACTAATGCCATCTATTGAAAAAATATTGGGTTTCATTTTACTAGACATTATATTAGCTATACTTATCATACATTTATAAAGTGGCGTCTTAAATCTGGCTAAAAGTTTCGGAGCACCATTTCCTTCTTCAACATTTCTTGATAAAATCTCGTATTTCCTTCGTTTTGAGTTTCAGATTTTCTCAATTTTACTTCAATTACCTTGACACCAGCTTTCTTTTGTCTATTTCACTTGAACCGTATAGTTGTGATATCCTTCCTAACTCTTACTATTCTAACTGTTATTTCAGTGCTTCGCAGAATCAGTTGTGGTATTTCGTGTGTATTTGCGCTGTCATTATCAAAAAGTTTGCCAAAAAGTTTTTGTTCTTATTTTTGCATCAAGATTGTGAATTTGGAAATATTTCGTGCTTATTTGTCTTGGTCGGTTTCTTGTGACTGCTCACTGATTGCCTTTCAAGGGAAAACTTCTGCTGTTTGTGAGGAGACTTTAATGTATTTATACCCTGAAGAGGATATTTAAAGTTTGCTAAGAACATTTAAAACCAAGAATGAAACGTGGGAGACCTTCAAAAATATAGTATGTACTATGTGTATAAATGATCAGTGTGCCGAGCTGAGTCGAAGGTCTGCTCGTTTGTATATACGGGAACCAGTTCCTCAGTTTTTGTTCTGAAAGTTTGCTTATATTCTTTTTTACACGAGAAGCTACTAATTTATCAGAATAGTCGGTATTGAAATACTATAGCATATTGTTATCATACAAACTGGCCAATCCTCAGGTCCTTATATGAAAAATGTTACTGTTTGAAAAAGGATCTTTACAAAATTCGGCATAGATTGTTATCCAAGACATCGGATCTCCGATTAAATTCTTAAGATCGGACAACTACAGCATACATATATCTACCATATAAATTCATTGATCCAAATGAAGTCCCTGATTGGGAAACATTTTTATTTGCTAAGGTATATTCATTAAATTCGGCATATGTTATTGTCCAAGCCAAAGCTATAATCTTTGAACATATCGTTAGAATCGGAGTAGTATAGGGACTACTATAGCATATATCTGCCATCCAAAGTGACATATAAAAATCAAGATAAAAATCTTGGTCTATCCTTTTATGCCTTGAGAAATGTATTTGTGAAGAATATTATAGTTTCGGTGCCGAACTAAACCCTCTTCCTTGTTTTTAGATATTATAGTTTTAGTATTTGTCATGGTTTATCTACAAAATGTATAAGATAAATAATAAATGACGTTAAATTTCTTCTCTTTATTAATCGATTTTTCAATATCATAAGCAAAATTCACTCAAGCAAAGAGTGGTGTGTCTTCGGACATCGCAATAATTTTATGAGGGTTAAGTAATGAAAACTTGCAATTTCTTTCCCTTACTTACTTTTATTTTGTTTCCTACTTTTCTATTTTCTTTAAACTTATTTTTCCTTTTTTCGTTTTTTTTTAATTATATATTTTTTATACTCTTACAACATGTTGCTACAGAGTATTATAGTTTTGTTCACCTAACGGTTGTACGTATCACGTAAAACTCATCGAGATAGATATAGGGTTGTATATACATAAATGATCAGGATGACGAGACAATTTGAAATCCGGTTGGCTGTCTGTCTGCCCATCCGTCCGTCTGTCTGTCCGTGTAAGCTTTAGCGTGAGTAAAAATTGAGATTTCTTGATGAACCTTGCTATACGAGTTCGTTTGTAAAAAAAAGTACAAGTTCATAGATGTCCGTAATCGGACCACAGCCACGCCCACAAACGCCATTAACCGAAAACCTATAAAGTGTCGTAACTAAAAACTAACTTAAGATACAAAACTCTAATTTGGCAAAGGGCATCACAATAGCAAAGCGCACCTATGGGAAAACATTTTTGAGAAAGTGGGCGTGGCCCTCTAATTAGATTAACATAACTTCTAAATTACTAACGTTACAACAACAAAATTTGCTCAGCGCAAATATTATAAGAACTCCTACCCCAGAGTGTGAAAATTGATGAAATCGGAAGATAATCCCGCTCATTCCCCATACAATGGTACTGTTAAAAACTACTAAAAGCTCAATAAATCAGTAACTAAATACACCAGAGACATTAAATTTTACCTCCGAGATGGTATAAGAGGACTTTATAGGAGGCGGTGTGAAAATTGGACGATGGGCTTGGCACCGCCCACGTTTTGATGTAATCACATATCTCTAGACCTGACCCCCCGATTTCGACCAAATTTAGTACCAGGTATTTTTCTCATATTCTTATGTCACAATGTGAAATTGGGCAAAAAGTGGGCAAAAACTTGACCTAACCGCCATATAACTAATATCAGGATTTTCGAACAGACAGCTGACTCCTCCATATGATTGGTGACTGTATGTGAGGTACCTTAATGGAACCCAGGGAACGTTTTTTAGTATGTGGCATGATATTAGTTATTAGGTAAAGTGATAATTGTTAGTATGTAAAACCGGGGCGATACGGGCAGTATCTCCCATATATGTACTACATATTATGATTTTCGTTTTTCTAACAAACCTTAGAATGCCGAATATGAGAATCAGTATATGAGTTATACTATATATCGTATATGCATATATAAAATTGCTTGGATTTCGATCCTATGGTTGATGTTTTACAACTTAAGATATTTCCTTGGCTTTGATTCCTCAGTTGCAAGAGTATAAAATATTCGGTTGCACTCGAACTCAACCCATTCTTACTTGTTTTTCTTTTTTATGTGTATTTAGCTTCCAACGTACGCCATAAAAATTCATTATGGCAATTACACTAACTGACAGGCTACTTTAGATTTACTGCGCTCCACCAATTATGAATGCCCACCTGTTTGCTAATATATAAGTATGCACTTTGTCCTTAAAGAGCTCCTTAAGCTGCTTCGCTCAAGACTGATTACCTTATTTTCATTATTTTCATAGTGCCGGCATTTCATTTCATCCACACAACAACAATTTATATACAAAGTAGTGCAAACTATTTGCACAAAGCTTCGCCGACTGCCATCTCTTCTAAATTGCAGCTTTCTTCGTGTTTTGTTAGTGTATTTGTAAGTAAATACTCTTGCGTGCTGGCATTTTCATTCTGAGAAATCAGTTGTCCTCAGTTTTCTCACTTAATGCACACTAATGCTCTACTTGGGTTAAGTTTGCCCGCCGAGCGTTGCTTTCTTCTTGTGGCAGTCACTTCTTCGAACAATGTGCCAAGTGGCACAGATTAATTATTCGTAGTTTGAGTTTGTAGGCATGCGGGTGTGTACTACATACCTATATATAACTGCTTATAATCGCATACTTAACCAACTTTGTGCGATTTAATTAAATATGCTAATAGAATCTGCGGTTATTCTTGTTGTCGTTAAGTGGAGCGATTGATTTCGTGGATTGTCGTTAATTTATTGCTCGTGATTTTTTGGTTTTTGCCACGAGAGTTTTTTTGTAGAGGTTAAAGAATAGTTTGATTGCCAGATTTTTGTTTAAAAATACTAATTTCATGCCATTCCCACGAATATCGGGTCTGCGTTATCGAAAAAGGCAAGGATTTATATTCAGACAAGGATAGTCAAATCGACAACTTCTCTGAGGAATGTTTTCTGTGGTTTCCACAGCAACCATATCAAAGTTCATAGGTCTGATAACAAATTCAATTTTTATAAAATATTCGAACAGAGTTATTTTTCCGTCTTTTTTAGGTCTTCCAACTTTGAAGTTTTGCAAAAAGTTTAAGAATGCCAATGAAAATTGTAAAATCCGAAAGAAATAAACAATTTTCCAGAACTGGCCATCTGAAATTCCAATATCCTTAAAAAATATTCGAAAAGTTGAACAAAAGTATATACACTACCATCCTTTCGCACATCATTTACACCGATAGCTAGTTGCTGCCGCCGAAACTCACTTAACAGCGGCAAAGCTAATTGTTTTGCTATTAGCTTTAATTAAAACCAGAGTTGCCATGGCGACGTTTGGCCTTGACTTGACTCAATGAACACCTCCAATGAACAACGCCACTTTCAATCGGTTGATTTTTTGCTTCCACTTTTACCCAGCCACACATACTTCCATATATTCTTCACCGCCCAGATGTATGCAGCAATAGTGGGAGGCGGAAAAGTCTCGCTTATGAACTGTTATATGAGTGTGATATGACTTTGTTTGTGTGCGGTGCGCGCATAATTATGAAAGCGCTGGAATCGCGCGACAGACACCTCGAACCCTCGCATTTCACCTGCTTTGCCCGGCGTTTTTTGCCCTGACTCTTTTCGCTAATGTTGTTGGCTGATGTGTGTAATTAGCCTAATAACAGGCATGTTGCATACATTACGGCGTTCTGAGCATGTAGGAGGCCCTCTTTATTATTCGCCAGAACGCGTTTTTATCGCAAACTTACAGCAATTCGCGGTAGAGTTTTATGTTGACGAAGCAATGTAAAAAATCCATCGCATGCTGACCTTGTTGGGAAATTATGGCATATATTAATTTTTTCTTTCTAATTGCTGAGCTTTATCGTGGTTTTTATGGAGTTTTCGGTAGTAAATGCTCTATTATTTTAGCTGTTTTCTTTTTTTATAATTTTAAAAAGAGTTTTGTTTTAATAAAAACTCTTCATTCTCTTATGATAATGAATTTCTTAAACGGTTTGTGTGTGTACTTTAAATTTTGCTTTCCACTTTTCCCTAGAAATGGGTTTTTATGACTCTTTGTTGTCTTTCTAATTCATTTCTCTTCTTTGTTCCTTTGTAAAAATGCAAAGTTGGACTACAGTTGGATGTGGAATTTACATATATGTATAGCATCATATTTGTTATCAGTCGGTATTTCAAAGAATTTGATGTGAATGAAAGCATACTAATTTTTTCTTAGCCTTGGAGACGATTAGGAAAAACTAGTATCAGAGCTTGTAGGTTCTGCGATTTTTTTTTGTCCAGTTGAGTAGGCTTCATGTTCTAAAAATAATAGAAGGACGAAAATAATTTATATTCTTCTAGATTTTCAAGAGAACACTTTGGATCGTAAGCCGTTATTTGGTTTCCAATTTGAATGAATTTGAATGGTAGTCTCTGTCTCACCATTTTAGTAAGCAATTTGTTTTATCCTCTAGACATCTGACCTAATCAACTAGAGTTTGTGACTTTTCGAAAATATTGGTCATACAATTTCTAATCCACTTACAATTAACTTTTAAATGACTCTGGGATCATTGAAAGTTCCGTTGAGGTACAATGTGTTAAGTCATCAGTTAGTTCGTAACATCTAGCACCGCAGCGTCGAGATGCCTAATTGACGACGAAAAGAAGCTGCCTCTTTTCAATATATGATACTATGGAGTTCTCAGCTCTTTCCAAAAGTCTTCAGAGAACAAAAATCGAGCCTAAGTACCCCGAACAGCAAAGATCAAAAAGTCTACGTCCACGTTTTCAAAAGAGACGCTACAAAAGTAGACCGATAGGGACAGCAAATGACGTCATGTTTTTCCCCCTCTTTTCGCATTATTCTTCAGTAAGGTTTGCCCTTTAATCATGGAAAGATATGCGATCCAACAAAGAGTCGAATTCGGAGTCACAACTTTACGCCCAATTTATGGTCGTCATAATCTTCCTGTCAGATCAACAATTGAGCATCTAGTGGAAAAGTATAAATCCACAGGCACAGTACAAAATAATCCCGAGCCAGTGAGACAAAGAAGTGTCCGTAACCAATCGTTCTCAAGCGTTTGGCTTCTCTGTGACGTCGTTGTGGCGAATTTTGCGAAAAGATCTTGGCCTGCATCCTTACAGAATCAAATTGACGCAAGAACTGAAACCGCTTGACCACCAGAATCGTCGTTTGTTCGTGAATTGGGCTGACCCTGGTTCCAACAGGACGGCGCCACAAGCCAAGAATGTCACAATCGATTTATTGAAAACCAAGTTTGGTGAACGTTTAATCTCATGAAATGGTCGCCTCGGTTTTGCGATTTGACGCCGTCAGACTATTTCCTGTGGTCTACGTCAAGTCTATGGTCTATGCCAACAAGCCAGCGACAATCGATGAACTTCGAACGAATATCGAGTGTAACATTGCAGGAATATCGACCGATTTATACTTGAAAACCGTCGAAAATTGGGTTCGGCGTCTGGACTTCTGCAAGCATGCCCGTGGTGGCCGAGCAAAAGAAATCCTGTTCCATTTTTTTATTTAAAAAAAACTTTTGTAGCGCTCTTATTGAAACCCCCGCTAGTAGTAAGTGGTTTCTTGAGGTTAGTTTGTAATAGGTTATTCTAGAATAAAAATGAACGGCCCACAACTCATAACTCTTGAAGAAAGTTAAATACTGATTTGAATTCCGTTAAATACCTCCTTCCAGTCCAACTTGTATCTATACGAATATTTTAAAATCTTCTGTTCACCCGAATATAATTATGCAAATTTCCAGGTTGACATTTTGCCATTTTCGAACAAAGTAGGAAATTCATTATGAGGGTCAAGTTTAAAATATTCCTGAAATCTAAAGTCTAGACAGAAAAATTATGTTACCAGTTTGGGAAATGAATTTACAACCCATTGATTGAGAAAGTCAGAACCTTCAATATAGGCAATCAATTATTAAAAGAGTTGCCACCTACCGGAAAAGTAAAATTGTTAACATCTATTCGCGGAATTCACGATTTAAATAAAATTCGGAGTACGTAAACCATCTAAACTGCACTGGTACTGTGAGCACAAACCGAATCGATTACAAATAGTATATTGGTACAACTTGTTTTTATGTTCGTGTGAAGTTGGATTTCCAAATGTTTAAGGTGTGTGTTTGGCAGCTCTTTGTTCGCGATGCAAACATGCAAAAAAACAAGCAAGTATGAACCATGACTTTGCTTGAAATTTTGTGTTTTCAATGAAAACGCGGCTATAGAATCGTTGAAAATGTTGCAGAAGTGTTTTGTGAGGTCTATTGTATCACGAACACAAGTACTCGGGTGGCACAAAGCATTCAGCGAAGGTCACATTCAGCGAAAACTCGCCGTAGCCCAGCCTACTCTGTTAATGACGATAGCGTCGATACAGTTAAGTATTGGCTTGCTTGTATTGGCTAAGCAGGCTATTTAGAAGATGTATAAGCGTCTTTTAAAATAAATAGGAACTGTATTAAAAGACGTCCGATTCAATCAGATGGTATATAGAATAGAGCGCATCAATTTTTTGATTTTTTTTTTCTTTTTTACTATATAATCACATATGCCGGAAATGTTCTACGGACGCTTCCGAACAACTTTTCCTAAGAGGTCTAAAACCTGTTACGAGCCACAGATTTTTAAGGCGAAGTTTTAAAAATCCGAATAATCGGTTGTATGGAAGATACGTGATATAGTTGTCCGATCTGACCGATTGACCAGGCCCGTCACATAGCCAGCAATGACATCGCTAAGGAACTTTGAACCATTTAAAAAAGGCTGGCTAGACAATGAAGCTCGATGTGTGGCTACCACATGAATTGTCCGTGAAAAATTTAATGGACCGAATTAACATCTGCGATTCCTTGCTGAAACGAAATGAAATCGAACCATTTCTGATGCGAATGGTAACAGGAGACAAATACCACAATAATGTGCGAAAAATCATGGTCCAAATGTGGTTAAGCTTAACAAACGGTCCCAAAGCCAGGATTAACGCCACGAAAGGTTAAGCTAAGTGTTTAGTGGGATTGGAAATCATCCACTGTGAGTTGCTCCTTCCTGGTCGAACGATCGATTCCACATTTTACTGTCAACAACTGATGAGATTGAAGCAAGCAATCGAAAAGAACGGCCAGAACTGATCAACAGAAAGGGCTTCGTCTTCCATCAGGACAACGCTAGACCACACACATCTTTGATGACTCGGCAAAAACTGAGAGAGCTTGGCTGAGAAGTTTTGATGCATCCACCATATAGCCCTGACTTTGCACCATCGGACCACCATTTCCTTTGATGAATGCAGAACTCTCTTAATGGACTAAAGTTGGTTCCAAGAGAAGCCTGTGAAAATTACTTATCACAGTTTTTCCCCGAGAAAGCAGAAAAGTTTTACACTTATGGAATAATGTCTCTAGCAGAAAAATAGCACAAAGTGATCGATCATTTAAGTTTATTATAAACATCAAAAAAATATGTTAAAGTTTGATTAGCAATACGAAAAGACTTGTTCGACTACCCAATATAAATACATGCCTACAAATCATAATCGAATAAGTACACTCTCCATCTAGCCTCAAGCCGTATATGTACATGATTTCATTGTGGCTGACTAACATTTTTTCTCATTTGCCTGTCGTATATCAAACCCGTCCCCTTCACTTCCCTCAATCCAGCTAACGTGAAATAAAACATAGAGCACATGCCAAAGTAATATTTGCGGAATGTTTTGTATACGCAATCGGCCCGAAACGTGTTTGTAACGGTGTATGCGTGCGCTGCCATGTCGAACGATTAACTGCCATGTGTGGCCACATGCCCTCTTAAAGCGCAATAGAAAGAGGCCAACTGCTGAGTTGCTCACTCCACACACACACGGTGACCATAATTATTAATTAAATCATTTAACATTTCGCACAGAACTCGACTGTGTGTCTATTCACATTTCTATTACACTTTGTTTCATTGTCTTTCTTCACTGTGCGCATTCTGACTTCATGTTTGTATTTCAGCTTTGTGCTTTCTCCTCTATTTGCCATTTCTATGCACATATACATACATATGTACTTTTGGCTATGTTTCTAAGCCGGCGCTAATTTGAGCATTGCGCAACCATCGTACTCTTCCATGTGTATGTGCAAGTGTTTGCCTGCTGTATATCAGCACTTCCATTAGCAAAGCGACTCCCACACGCGCCCAGCTCGTGTACATATGTGTTTGCATTATGCCATGTTAATGTGCTTACTATGCTGTTTGTTTTAATTCTTTGCTAAGCTCTCGCCATTGAATTTGTTTTGTGGCCGCGACTGTGGATGACGGCAGCGCTGATGGTGCTGTTATTGTTAGTTGTGCTGCCTGCTGATTATGGCCATGCGTCCGTTATGGTTTGCCCCTGCTCTCTAACTGGGCTTATTAGTTGGTTCACAGCCATAGTTGGCTAATAACCGAATTTATGCAGCATGTGTAATCATAAAGTTCGCTCATTGATGCTGCCATCGATGGTTCGTTGGAGGACTCGCCAGCAGTGCATGGTAGCCATGCCAACTGTGGAGGTTAAAATAAAATTTAGAGGACAAATAACCTTAGCAAATGCAGCCAATTAATTTTTGCAGCGCTTCGAATAATATTACAGTGCAGTGGAATGCATTTTAGTATGCATATATTAATAGTTTGGTATATTTTAAATCACTTTTGGGATTTATTTGCAATTGGACGACCTTTAAGTGCTTTAGTGCAGTTTATGAATCAAGGATTTCTCCTTCAGCGATCTGCTCTAGCTTTCGAAGATTTCATGGACTTTATCCTAGTATATTTATCAATCAAGGACGTTTCCTTACTTCCTTCCTTCTGACTTTCGATGACTTAATGGCCTTTGTATCAGCGACTAACTCATTGTTAATTCAATTTTTTAAAATGAGTGTTCTCTTAAGGTTTAAAGACGGGAAAAGGTCATTGAGGACGAAATCTGGCAGACTTGGTGCACGGTGAAACCATTCGAAGTCCAACAGGTCCCTTTGATATTTTTAGAAGAAACACAAAAAAAAGATATAACGTTAACTTCGGCTGCACATTTCTTATAGCCTAAAATAGTTCAAAAAGATCTTTATTTTTGGTGTAAATAAAATGACGGAAGATTGTAGCGTTGTCTTGGCTAGTAATCCATGCTAAATTTCGTGAAGATAATTTGTTAAACAATCAGGTTTCCTTATAAGGACTTAATATTGACCAGTCAGATTGTTTGGTAGCTATATGCTACAGTGGTCCAATCGGAACCATATATTCGGAGATTGTAGCGTTTGCTTGTATAAAAATCTGTTGCAAGCTCTTTGGAAGATGGCCTGACAAATAAAAAAGATTCCCATACAAGAACTTGGTTTGGATCGGTCAGTTTATATGACAGATATACTGGGTTTGTCGGGAAAGTAATAGGACTGAGTCGATTAAAAAAAAATTATTGAACGAATCGTTACAATTCTTTAAAAACTTTCAAAGTAGGCACCTTCTGCGTCGATGCAGGGTTGACAGCGCGAGTTGAAAGCGTCCGGAAGACATTCTACGAATAGCCTTAAGAGCCGAGGTGCATGCTGCTTGGATCCCCTCTGTTGCCTAAAACTGCTTGCTTTTCATCGGCCTTTTTAGGCAAGGAAACAAAAAAAGTGCTGGTCGGACCACATCTGAGCTGTAGATTCTTGACTCGTCACCTGTGATTACGTTATTCAAAAATTGGGAGTCACTTTCACACATTTTAAAATTTTCTTGGCACACTTCCACCCGCCGCAATTTCTGGTCGTCAGTAAGCACTTTTGGGACCATCTTCACAATGTCATGAACCACAGATTTTGATAAATTTAACATCTGGACAATTAAACGAATACTTAGGCACGGTCTTCATCAGCGACCTCTTCCCGGCCTTTCAAAAAGGCCTGGTGCCATCGAACCACAGCACTTCTTGCTAAAGCAACATCTGGGTAAGCCTGTTTGATCATATCAAAAGTCTCTGTCGCAGATTTACCGAGTTTCGCACAGAATTTAATCGAATACCTCTGTTCTAACTGCATTTTTGGCTTGCACCACTCACAGAAACACGTCGCGCGAATATGTTTGTCCTGACTCTCCAGCTGGTTCATTAACTAGGACCGCCCTCTATCGAATTCAGTCGATGCGCGTACGCTCCGATGTACAGTAGCGGCGGAATAAATCAATCCTATTACTTTTCGGACAAACCCTGTATTCTATATCCTGCTATAGCCATGCCAAATTTGGCGAAGGCAAAACACTTTGGTTAGGGACAAGCAGTTTGTATGTCAGCTATATTCAATAATGTTTCGATATCGGCAGTGCCGACAAAGGAGCAGCTTCTGGAGGAGAAAAGGACGTGGGAAAAAATTTATGTCGTTATTTAAAATAGTCTGTTCAGGGTCAGACAGACTGTCTGCCAGTTAAGCAACAAGGTTCATATACTTTCTATATACAACACTAACTCGTTTGTGTGACGTTTTCACAGATTCCATTTTCAATTTTTGTTGGTTTCCTCTTTTATGACGTCACTAGTTATTTGACTGTCTTCATGTTGACATTATAACATTGACAAAATAACATTCAGCATTTTTCTTTCACTCGCATGCCCTTATCATCATCAATCTTTCATATCCCTTGACATTACTGTACAATGGCGGTTACATGCAAAAAGCCACTGTGCAACTCTGTGCTTTGAAGTGACGCAGATAACCAGAATTCCCAATGATACGAACATTTCTTTTTAAAAAAGTTGAGTTTTATTTTACATGAATGCGAGAGTGTTGTAAAATGTGAGGTATTTAGTTTTTCAATTTCCATTATGAGTAAAAAAAATCGGTGCTTTTTTGGAAAATATCATCGGATTTTATATAATTTTTATATTTAAATATTAACGAACAGAATGTATTTGGTTTGGTTTCGTGTAAAAAATCTAAGGAGTAATGTGCGCCAGTCGCTCTTCCTTTTCGCCGCTTGGCGCCCATTGGAGATTCGAAGCGAAACCAGATCCTTCTTCACCTCGTCCACCTTTTCATCTTCCTCCTCTTCCGCCGGCGGATACTGCGTCCAATACTTTCAGATTTGAAGTGTTTTAGCGTATCCGCTGTCTTTTAATTCCCTGAACTATGTCAATGTCGTCGTATATCTCACACAGCTCATCGCTCCATCGAATGCGATATTCGCAGTGGCCAATGCGCAAAGAACCACACATCTTTTGCTGAACCTATATCTCGAAAACTCGTAAAGACTCATCAAATGATTTCATCGTCCATGCCTCTGCACCACGTAGCAGCTGTACACTCTTATAAAAGATGAAGATAAAGATTGAAGAAGTCGTACGATAGGGAGTCGTCTTGACTGAAGCCTCGTTTGGTATCGAAGGGCTTGGAGATGACCTTCCCGATCCTAACGGAGCTTTAGTATTACCCCACGTCAGTTTACACAGCCATACGTTCTTAGGGGATACCAAATTCTTTGATGGTGTTGCGTCTCGGTCCTCTTTTCACGGGTCTTTTCCAAAATTTGGCGCATGGTTTGTGGATTGGGCAGATCACACTTAAATCACAAATATCGACCATGTTCTAAAAAGAAGCTAATGCATGCTCCTTATCAGTAAGCTCGGCTGCAATCCATCGGCTGCCGTCGCTTTCTAATTCTTCAGACGGGTAATTGCTATTCGAACTCCTTCATGGTCGGGTTCGTCATCTCTTGGTGTTATGCTTTCACTGCCATTCAGCAGGCTGGAGAAATGTTCCCTCCATAATTTTATTGTACTAGGCATCAGTCACACAACCACCTCTGCGGGTTCTACAAAAGTCTTGAAACCTACTGTTAGTCGCCGCATTTTTTCGTAGAATTTTCGAGCATTACCCCTGTCGGCCACTTCGCCAAGCTCTTCATACTCACGCATTTTGACCTCTCTCTTTTTTGTTTGCAAATGCGTCTCATTTCTCTCTTCAACTTGCAATATCCTACCGATAAAAATGTCAAGTTTTTGCAACTTAGGGGTCTAGGTATCCGAAGGGTTCGAAATCTCGTTAACTAAGCTGTGCATCTCCTGTTTTTCACAAATTTTTCGAAAATTATGCTCAGTCGTAATGAGAAGACAAATGAGATACAAATCGAAAAGTAAATCGAAGAAAAGAAGAAATATTTTTTATCGCAAAAATGCCTGTCACTATCACTCGCTCTTATGATATTTGTCAAACAATCCTTATACGAGTAAAGCTAGCTTACAAAGCATATCGCTATATCTCTTAGATATAAACTTTGGTACAAAAAGTGGGGGCGTGTCGCCAACTGCGCGTTGCTGGTATAATTTGCATGTTCGCCTTCATTTATCACGACACACCCGCACAAAGCCACAAACAAGTGACTTGCCATTAAAAAGTTAAAACTGTAATTTGCTAAATAAGCGCCGATATGTATGCTACAAAATGCAGCACACATGAATTTTGTACATTTTTTCTTTGCTCATAACCACGCGCGCACAAATACTCAATCGAGCGTGTCGAGCACGCCCACATGTTGCGAGTCCGCACAATCGCTTATGTGGCATTAAAAAAGTGTATTCGCGTAAAATACAACGCTACAATAACACACATATTTGGCCATACGCCTGCAAGTATGCTACATATGTGCTTGTGTATCGCATCATATACATACATATACATATTAGTAACACTTGTCATAGAAAAGTTTGAAGTGGCTTTTAAGTCGCTTGCCTTGTGTATAGTACTCACTCAGGCTCATATATCGTATGATCGTATCACGTGGTGTTTATGTGTGTGTTTATTTGACAAAGGAAATTATTAAATTGCTATGTTTGCTAAATTGTTATGTGTGAAGTTTGCTCTGTGCGCTCTTGTATGGTGTGTGGCCGCAGTGTTGGCTTAATATGGTTGAAATAATCTCTCAAGCGCTTATAACAAATGCTTGACTTCACGCTCGATACGCAGCTTATTCGGCATCAAATTGCCGTGGCTTAGTGATGTGTGACAATTTTTGACTTTGCCATTCATCTTCTTTATTAATTTGGCTAATATACTTTGGTGCGTTGGCTCGTTGAACATTTTGATGAATTTGACACCTTAAAAGTTTGCCAAGTGCAAATAAATCTAACTCTACTTGCAAATGTCATTTGGGATTTCTATGCAAATTTACTTTGACACGTTGTGCTTTTTGTTTCGTTTTTTTTTTTTGCAGTCCATGAAAGTTCAGAAGCGTACAGTGAATTTCTATGAAAGTTTCATAAAACTTGTAAAATGCAAATGCATGAAAGTTTACAGCAAAAAATGAAATGCGTAGTAGAGTAAATGGGAAACTAGAAAGAAAAACTAATGTTATACTTTATGACTGGTCTGGCGATACCTTACGAGTATACAATATTCAATGCTTGCACATTCTATGTCAGGGAAAGAAATTTATATTTTTGATCGGAATATTAGTTAGTTTATAATATTTTGGACACTAAAATGAGTACATATTCAATTAATTTATATTCATTTGTGAAATTTACGGAGACGATGCTGTATTAGTGCGCTCGATTCCGTTCTGAAAATATCGATGCGAAAGATGCACTTCGCTCTGATCGACCTATCGTTGAAATAGTCGATGAAATTATGAAAAAGATTGACCAGGACCGTCACATAAGCAGTCATGACATTACTAAGGAACTTAACATTCATCATTAAATGGTTGTGCATCACTTAAAAAAGGCTGGCTACAAAAAGAGATCGGTGTTTGGGTACCACTTGAATTGTCTGTTAAAAATTTAATGAATTGAATTAATATCTGCGATTCTTTGCTGAAACGAAATGAAATCGAACAATTTCTGAAGCGACAATACGACAATAGTGTGCGAAAAAGATCATGGTACAAACGTGGGGAAGCTGTCGCAAAGCCAGGATTGATGCCTCGAAAGGTTGTGCTAAGTGTTTGGTGGGATTGGAAAGGAATTATCCACTATGAGCTGCTCCAGCCTGGTTGAACGATTGATTCTACATTTTACTGTCAACAACAGATGAGATTGAAGCAAGCAATCGAAAAAAATGGCCAGAACTGATCAACAGAAAGGGCTTCGTCTTCCATCAGGACAACGCTAGACCACACACATCTTTGATGACTCGGCAAAAACTGGGAGAGCTTGGCAGGGAAGTTTTGATGCATCCACCATATAGCCCTGACCTAGCACCATTGAACTACATTTGTTTCGAACAATGCAGAACTTCCTTAATGGAGTAAAGTTGGCTTCAAGAGAAGCCTGTGAAACTTGTCGAAGTTTTTCACCGAAAAACCAGAAAACTGTTCCAACCATGTCTTTTTTATACACTTGCAACAGAGTATAATAGTTTTATGCACCTAAAGATTGTCTGTATCACCTGAAAGTAATGGAGTTAGGTTTTTTTTTTATATATAAATGATTAGGATGATGAGACGGGTTTGAAATCCAAATGACAGTTCGGTTCGTCCGACCGCCTGGGCAAGCGATAACTTGATTAAACGATGACCTTTAACGGTTTCAATGGATTCACGTCCACGTAGACGCTTCAAAACAGCCAAATAGTAGTCTTTATAGCCTGTTTGACCCTGTGGAACTAATTCATGGAGAACTATTTCAGGGTTATCAAAGAAATGATGAGCAGCGTTTTGAGTTTTGGCTCGTGTTGATGTGGTTTGTTCGGTTACGGCTCATTTTTGGAGCACCATTCGCTAGATTTTTGAACAGGTTCGATTTCATCTTCATAAACTCACGTCTCGTTACCAGTAATGCTGCGTTTAATGAATGTAGGGTTCTCAGCTACGTTGTCAATCTTCTCTTTTGCGACATCTACTCGACGTCATTTTTGCAAAATATTCAGGTCGTTTGATACGAGTCTAACATTGACACCCATAAAACCTAAAACATTAACAACAAGTAAGGAAGGGCTAAGTTCGGGTGTCACCGAACATTTTATACTCTCGCACGATAAAGTGATAATCGAGATTTCATTATCCGTCATTTACATATTTTTTTTATTTTGCTGTAAAATTAATTAGAATTAAATTCTGAGAGATTTACCGATATTTTCGGTGAAAAATTAGGTTAGGTTAGGTTGGGCACTGAGTTCTTCGTGTTCGATATCAGGGACCTTGAAAAGTTATTGTCCGATCACAACAATTTTTCCACAAGGGATACCTCAGCTCAAATACCGTATTTGAGTAAAGTTTTATTCCGCTATGATCATTGGTTTCTAATGTATATATTATACAGAGAAGGCATCAGATGGAATTCAAAATAGCGTTATATTGGAAGAAGGCGTGGTTGAGAACCGATTTCGCCCATATTTAGTATATGTCATCAGGGTGTTAAAAAAAATATTATATACCGAATTTCATTGAAATCGGTCGAGTAGTTCCTGAGTTATGGTTTTTGGTCCATAAATGGGCGACGCCACGCCCATTTTTAATTTTTAAAAAAAGCCTGGGTGCAGCTTCCTTCTGCCATTTTTTCCGTAAAATTTTGTGTTTCTGACGTTTTTTGTTGGTCGGTTAACGCACTTTTAGTGATTTTCAACATAACCTTTGTATGGGAGGTGGACGTGGTTATTATCCGATTTCTTCCATTTTTGAACTGTATATGGAAATGCCTGAAGGAAACGGCTCTATAGAGTTTGGTTGACATAGCTATAGTAGTTTCCGAGATATGTACAAAAAACTTAGTAGGGAGCGGGGCCACGCCCACTTTTCCAAAAAAATTACTTCCAAATATGCTCCTCCCTAATGTGATCCTTTGTGCCAAATTTCACTTTAATATCTTCATTTATGGCTTAGTTATGACACTTTATAGGTTTTCGATTTCCGCCATTTTGTGGGCGTGGCAGTGGACCGATTTTGCCCATCTTCGAACTTGACCTTCTTATGGAGCCAAGAAATACGTGTACCAAGTTTCATCATGATATCTCAATTTTTACTCAAGTTACAGCTTGCACAGACGGACGGACAGACGGACAGACATCCGGATTTCACCTTTACTCGTCACCCTGATCACTTTGGTATATATAACCCTATATCTGACTCTTTAAGTTTTAGGACTTACAAACCACCGTTATGTGAACAAAACTAAAGGGTGATTTTTTAAGAGCTTGATAACTTTTTAAAAAAAAAAAACGCATAAAATTTGCAAAATCTCATCGGTTCTTTATTTGAAACGTTAGATTGGTTCATGACATTTACTTTTTGAAGATAATTTCATTTAAATGTTGACCGCGGCTGCGTCTTAGGTGGTCCATTCGGAAAGTCCAATTTTGGGCAACTTTTTCGAGCATTTCGGCCGGAATAGCCCGAATTTCTTCGGAAATGTTGTCTTCCAAAGCTGGAATAGTTGCTGGCTTATTTCTGTAGACTTTAGACTTGACGTAGCCCACACAAAATAGTCTAAAGGCGTTAAATCGCATGATCTTGGTGGCCAACTTACGGGTCCATTTCTTGAGATGAATTGTTGTCCGAAGTTTTCCCTCAAAATGGCCATAGAATCGCGAGCTGTGTGGCATGAAGCGCCATCTTGTTGAAACCACATGTCAACCAAGTTCAGTTCTTCCATTTTTGGCAACAAAAAGTTTGTTAGCATCGAACGATAGCGATCGCCATTCACCGTAAACGTTGCGTCCAACAGCATCTTTTGAAAAAATACGGTCCAATGATTCCACCAGCGTACAAACCACACCAAACAGTGCATTTTTCGGGATGCATGGGCAGTTCCTGAACGGCTTCTGGTTGCTCTTCACCCCAAATGCGGCAATTTTGCTTATTTACGTAGCCATTCAACCAGAAATGAGAAATGATATGTAGACCATAAATCGGACGTAAAGCGCGAAACACATTTCGAACCGAACACTGATTTTGGTAATAAAATTCAATGATTTGCAAGCGTTGCTCGTTAGTAAGTCTATTCATGATGAAATGTCAAAGCATACTGAGCATCTTTCTCTTTGACACCATGTCTGAAATCCCACGTGATCTGTCAAATACTAATGCATGAAAATCCTAACCTCAAAAAAATCACCCGTTATAATACTCTCTTTAGCAACTTTGTTGCGAGAGTATAACAAAAGTGTGGTTAGTTTATCCATTAGGTATGTTGAGATCCTCTTCTATCTCTCTAATGTTGGCTCAATGAATTTCAAGCGCTGTTTCTTTAACTTTTCGTTGATATCGTCATTAACAGAGATGGTTGGACGACTCGCATGAAGCAAGTTTTCGTTGATTAACCGACCTTCACTGAATAGTTTGTGTCACTCAAATACTTGTGTTCGCAATAAAGTACCGTATACTTACCGTACTTCCAAAAACACTTCTGTAATATTTTGAACGATTCCGTAACGGCGGTCTGTTTGTTTAAATTATTCCATGGCGATTTTGATCAGATAGCCTCTGTTCCCGGCTTGCTTAATGGTCGTAGTACCAAGAGGACTTAGGACTCTTAGGACTTTAATTTATTTGATTTCTATCTGTTAATTATTGAGAAATGTCTCGTGGAGAAGGCCTTCAAATTTAAGTTAGCTCTCTATTACTTACTCTCTTTCTCATGCCTTTCTTTATTTTCTATGCTCTCGTATTCCCTGATAAGCTTCCAAAGCAAAATTCAAAGTTAAGATTTTCATTTGAAAAAGTAATTTTCCCCTCAATTTATTACCACAGAAAGTGCTGAATTTTGAATGCAGTTACATATGTACATATATATATTTATTAAGATATTATTTAGACTTCGAAAACACTATATGAACGAGAGCTATGCTTTTATGCAGAACAAGAGCAATCGGCGTCTGAGTTTGCGCAAATCCAATCTCTTGTATAAACAACGTCAGTGAAACCATTCGGAAGACTACTGTCGCAACCATTGACGCCAAACGATGAAATACCGATTAAAACGCCATTGGCCACAGCAGGACCACCAGAATCGCCCCCACATATACCATTTCCAGCGCTTTTATCGAGGCAACGCATTGAATCGTCGAGTGTATTCAGACGCTCTACGCAAGAATCATGATTTAAGGTGTACACCGTGTTATATTGTAATTGGTCGGCCAATCCACCACTTGATACACCACCCCAACCGGTTATTATGACCGGTGTGCCGTCGGGAAAATCGGTGCATGCAAGTGATACCGGTTTAATTTTATCATTGAAGCTTAAGGGGCTACTTAGTCTCAGCAAGGCGATATCATAGTTACTATCACTATATTGCGGATGTATTTTCACATCAGCCACTTGTATTTCAACGCCACCTGAATTAAATTCCACAGTGCCGGCACGAATAGAATAGTCCCAAGGGGAGTATCTGTAGGGTAGATCGCCTAGATTTTAAATTCAAGAAAATTTAATACTTAGCAGAAGTTTACCCATTCACACAGTGAGCGGCTGTCAAAACATAGTTCCTCGAGATAATCGCTCCGCCACAGACTGTGATATAACCATCGTCAGCTCGTGTCACTAAAACCTGATACGGAAACTGTCCCTCAGCGGCATTTTGTCCACCATAAATGCGAATCTGTGGCCGATCCAGTATTGTACTTTCATTGGCGTCTATGGCACTGAATATTGTAACCACTGCGAAGATGATGAGCAGTATCGGTAGACGATTGTTTTCTAGAGCCATATTTTCTGTCGATAATGCGAGGTTTGTGGAGCTACCGACCAGTTTTTATACTACCTAAGTTGGCAGTAATCAGCTATTTGCAGGAAATATATTTTGTTGAACGCATTTAAATATAATTACAGTAAGGAATTTTTGGTTAGTAAATCTTTTCTTTTTGCTTATGATAACGATTTTCACGTTAAGTAAAGCTATAGAACGACGAAAGTTCGTTAAATTTCACTGTTGTTTACTGAATACTTCGTTCAATCGATTAACCAGTGAAAATATCATTTGCAAACGGTGCACGAAGACGGTTCAATAAGTCGCGCGGTGTAAAATTTGGGAGCTACGATGGAGGAGACAGCCTAATTCCTCTAATTTGATAGTCTAGATTTCCACAATTCTGTGTCGAATCGATCCAATAATGCGGCATAATGGAACATAAAAGGGTTTGGTCCGACTCAAAATATGAATATATTTATTAAATCGAACTCCTTTGGCGACATGGTGATCATAAACCCGCTTGCTATAACTATTGAGTATGTACTCCGAGGTTCCCTAACAGACTCTTATAAACCACAAAAAATAGGTTGACAAAGAAATTACAAACCTATTTAAGTCCGTCGACAGAAAAATCTTACTTTTTTTCTTGGAAAAATTAACCTTTACGTGCCAATATAATAACGTAAACTATTCTTGTAGTTCCAAATGTAAATAATTGTTACACCGACTTCTGCTTTTTCGAATTTCAAGGAGAGACCTGACACTCATTTTAACATGTAGGCAAATTTTCCTCGAGAATAATAACTTGTCATATATTTAATAGTAAAGTGTTGTATTTCGTCAACACTTACTTGATTTAGACCGGAGACTTTGAGGTTATCCATCCGTCAGAAAGTAGTAGTTTGTTCTACACTCACGAAAACATTCTTCTAAATTGTTATTGTGCCTTTGTCTAGCATGTGATCAAATTTGACCTGGACCCCTTTAGTATGCAGGCACATCTCATCTTTTTTGGCGTGTTTGATCGCAGGAATGTACCAAAACTTTAGGAAATGGGTTTTGATGATCTCGGAGTTTAGATATATATTTCTTTCTGCTGTCCTCTACTCCTTTCTTTACTATAGGAATACCTAGATCTTTTTGGATATTTTCATTACTCATGTACCATGGCGAACAAGTGATTGTTCTAAGCATTTTTAGTTGCACAGGTCGTACCCCACAGTTGAATGCCATACAACCAAGTCTTTATGGCCGCATTATTTAAAGCGCTTTGTTGCCTAGGCTAAGTTTAGAATTTTTCTTTAAAAGCCAATTTAAATTTACAGCTCTTATCTTCATGCAAGTTATTTTAATAGATATATGTCTTCTCCACTTAAGTCATCTGCCTAGGTGAATACCAAGATATTTAAATTCATTTGCTTGGGGTACTAAAATATTGTTCATTCGCACATCGCCGTGCACATTTTTGGTCTTTTGTTCATTCCCTGGCATATGGAGATTAAAATTCAAACGGATAAAGAACAAATCAGGTGGAAAATATTATCGAATCTGTTTGTTTAATTGATCCAGTCCAGATGGTCTTGGCTTGCCTGATGGTCGTAGTACTAACAGCAGTTTCTTAGAACTTTAATTTTCCTAACTTCTATCTGTGTTGCAATTTATTGCATTGAAAATTAAGATTTTCATTTGAGAAAGTCATTTCCCCCTCAATTTATTACCACACAAAGTGTTGAATTTGGAATGCAGTTACATATGTAAATATATTTATTAAGGTATTATTTCAACTTTTCGAAAACACTATATGAACGAGAGCTATACTTTTATGCGGAACAAGAGCAATCGGCGTCTGAGTTTGCGCGAATCCAATCTCTTGAATAAACAACGTCGGTGAAACCATTTGGAAGACTACTATCGCAACCATTGACGTAAAACGACGTAATACCGATTAAAACGCCATTTGCAACAGCAGGACCACCAGAATCGCCACCACATATACCATTTCCAGCACTCTTACCGAGGCAACGCATAGAGTATTGAATTGTATTCAGACGCTTTATGCAAGAATCTCGATTTAATGTGTACACCGTGTTATATTGCAATTGGTTGGCCAATCCACCACCTGATACAAGACCCCAACCGGTTATTATGGTCGGTATGCCTTCGGGTAAATCGGTGCTTCCAAGTAATACCGGCTTAATGTTATCATTGAAGCTTAATGGGCTACTCAGTCTCAGCAAGGCAATATCATAGTTATACGCACTATATTGCGGATGTATTTTCACCTCAGCCACTTTTATTACAACGCCACCTGAATTGAATTTCACAGTGCCGGCACGAACGGAATAGTCCGAAGGGGAGTATCTGTAGGGTAGATCACCTAGATTTTAAATTCAAGAAAATTTAATACTTAGCAGAAGTTTACCCATTCGCACAGTGCGCTGCTGTCAAAACATAGTTCCTCGAGATAATCGCTCCGCCGCAGACTACGATGTAACCGTCGCCTGCTCGTGTCACTAAAACCTGATACGGGAACTGTCCCTCAGCGGCATTTTGCCCACCGAAAATGCGACTCTGTGGCCGACCCAGTATTGTACTTTCATTGGCGTCTATGGCACTGCATGCCGTAACCACTGCGATTGTGATGAGTAGTATCGGTAGCCGATTGTTTGCTAGAGCCATGCTGCCTGTGGATAAAGCTCGGAAATAATGCGAGGTTTGTGGAGCTACCGATTCGTTTTTATACTATCTGAATTGGCAGTAATTAGCCATTTCCAGGAATTGTATTTTGTTGAATCCATTAAAATATAATTATTGTTACGGATTTTTGGTTATGCAAATCTGTTGTTTTTGTTCGTTTCCTTGTGTAACGACCTATGATAACGATTCTCACATTAAGTAAAGCTATAGAACGACGAAAGTTCGTTAAATTTCACTGTTGTGTTATTGAATTTTTCGTTCAATCGATTAACCAGTGAAAATGTCATTTGCAACAGTTTACGAAGACTGTTCCATAAGTCGCACGGTGTAAAATCTGGAAGTTACGGTGGAGGAAACAGCACTTCTTAGCCTGGTATAATAGATAATTCGGCATGATAGAGCCTATTGTGTTTTGATCCAACTCTGGCTTAGTCTTCCAGTCGATGTGTATATATTCCACATTTTGAATCCCGGAAAATGATATCCATCTCGTTTCTCTACAATAGATCAAAGATGCTCCTTGGAGCAGATTCACCAGGCGAAGGTCATTGTTTCCGTGTGTGCCAGTGAATCCCTGTTTTGTCGACAAAACATCGAGACAGCTCTTTTACGACAGTGTTGCCATGAACTGGGTACGGAACTGCGGTTTTCTGATTATTGCCTTAAAGAAAAAACAGATATAGATTTTATAGCTATTAAGACACAAAATATCTATCTTAGTGGTATTTTGACCAACTCGCTTTCTGTGAGTACCGAAAATGTAGTCGGTAGAGAAGCTCCCTACCACACTCTCATAAAAAAAATGACAAGATATTGATAAAAGAATAAAAACTTGTTTAGGTCCATGAACAGAAAAGTTTTACTGATTTTCTTCACGAAACCATTTACCTTTGAATGTGATTATAATAAAGGTAAATATTTTTGTAGTTGCAGTTGTAAAATATTGACCAATTTCTGCGGTGTTTTATGGAATTTCGAAGAGATGTAAAAACAAATTTTCACGAGAATAACCTACTAGATTACACGAGATTTTTCTGTGATAGTTTTCATGGCAGATCAGGAGACTTTTAGGTATCCATATGTCAGAAAGTACTTACATATGAAACCCTTCTTAGAAAATATACTTCAGATTTCATATTGGTTCTATAATCACCACAACTTTTGCGCAAGACGATGGTCTTGGCCTGCATTCAGAATTGGTACAACGCTTTTGTCCATCATCTGATCGAATTTGACCCAGAATTAAATTGCGCGCACAAACTGAATTGACTTTTTTTTCGTAGCGTGGTCCAAACTTTTATTTATGTTTTAGATAAGTTTGATCTCCACATGTAAGTTAGTGTGGGTTTGGAAACTGTTTAGTTACTACCGTAAGAATTCGTTTGGCGATTTTTACCGTGCAGTAAATTGAACTACTTTGCTTGAAACTTTGTTTTAATGATGGCATTAGGGCTAAGCGATCGGTAAAAATGTTACAGAAGTGGTTTAGGGAGTCTGCTTTATATCGAACACAAGTATTTGAGTGGCATAAAACATTCAGGAAAGGTCGTGAAGTTATCAAAAACTTGCCTTATCCACCTTTCTGAATCATGTTGGTATCAGAGAGATAGCAGAGGATCTCAACATCTCTTATGGATCGACTTAACATATTTTGGTTAATGTTTTAGGTATTAAGCGTGTCAATGGTAGACTCGGTAGAATCTTTTGTAAAAACTACGTCTAGTAGACGTCTCAAAAGAGGTGCTTGAAAAAGTTGCTAAGGACTCTTCATTCATTAAACGTGACAAGACGTGGCCTTATGAATATGACATCGAATTTGTCAAACAATGTAGGGAATGACGCTCTAAAAATGAGCCGAAACCGAAATAACTAAAATTCTGCGGGATCTATTCTGTATAGTGTCCATTCAGAAGCCTCTTGACTTCTAGAAAGATAAGAGCAGAATAGAGCGACGCTAAAATGACGAAGGAAGTATGTAGAGATGCTCCGCCAGAGTGTGTGCTATTTCCGCTTCTATGGACATTCGTGGTAAATAAACTGCTAAGAAACTTATACGGCAAAGACCCTAAGATGGTGGCAAATGCGGGCGGCATTGTCTTCTTAATAACGAAAAGATGTCTGCCGAGCATTAGCATTAAAATGGCCACCACTTTCAATACAGTCCAAAATTAGGCAACGCAAGCGGGTTTGGTCAAAATTCCTCCATGGAGGTTCCCTGGGGACACAACTCTCTGTTAAGGACAGCACCAAGTACCTTGGGGTAGTCTTGGATATACAAGTATAACTGCTGTGAAAGCACAATATGGAAGAAAGAGTGAGAAAGGCCAGCAATGCCTTATATGCGTGTAGGCAGATGCACGGCGCAATCGGTTTAACAACCACGGACTATATGATCCCACTTTTCAACTGGTAAAGAAGGTTCAAAGTAAACATAGAAAAAAGATGACTGACGTAAAGGTATGTTAGCTGCGCGCAACACTCTAAACATTTAAACGGATGACTCTACATATAATGGAGGATGGAGTTAGTGCGGAGATATACCGTCCATAGTGAGGCATAAGGCAGCCTTTTAATTTGCCGGACCAGTGCAGTATTTTTCAAGCTGAGCTCTTTGCTATTGCTAAAGCCGCGGAGCTGGCCTCTAATGCACCTGCTGGCAATTTCTGAGTCAACATCTACGTAGGCATCAAAGCAGCAATCAGGGCAGTAATCTCGTATCGCATATCGGCCTGAAGTGTCTTGGGAAGCAGGGCAGCAGTGGAAAGTGCAGTCAAAAGCAAGCTCATTCACTTCTAGTGGGAGCCAGGTCTCAAAGGCATCGAGGGTAATGAGATAGTTGACGAAATTGCCGAAATTGCTAAGAATAGTATACGGCGATCACCGAAAACGTGATCAACTTTGGGAAATCCATGCATTGTCTATACGACAATCTCAACAGAATCATGGTAAAGAAAATAAAATCACAAAAAAAAAAAACGGTTGATCGGAAGTACGCAAAATTCCTGTCCCTCGATAGAAGGGACTGTAGGAACATGATCGGAATACTAACTGGTCACTTTCTGATGGCGGCATACGCATGTAAAAGGAGCTATTGTAACATTTTCTTCCGTAGTAAAAATTGCGAGACAAACCTTTAATTTCGCAAACAAACAACTGCCAAACACACATTAATTGGCATATGGAGATTCAACTTCAAACAGATTAAAAATAAAGGTTGTACAATTCAGAGGAATATATTATCAGTTCTGTTTCTTCAAATGATCCAGTCCAGATGGTCTCGGCTGGCCTGATGGCCGTAGTACCAACAGTAGTTTCAAAGAACTTTAATTTATATAACTTCTATCTGAAATGCAATTTTTTGCAATGAAAATTATGATTTTCAATTGAGAAAGTAACTTTTCCCTCAATTGATTAGTGTTGTATTGAGAATGCAGTTACTTACATATATATATTTATTAAGATAGTATTTCGATTCTTTGAAAACACTATATGAACGTGATCTATACTTTTATGCAGAACAGGAGCAATCGGTGTCTGAGTTTGCGCGAATCCAATCTCTTGAATAAACAACGTCAGTGAAACCATTTGGAAGACTACTGTCGCAACCATTTACGATAAACGCCGTAATACCGATTAAAACGCCATTCGCAACAGCAGGACCACCAGAATCGCCACCACATACACCATTTCCAGCACTCTTACCGAGGCAACGCATTGAATCGGCAATTGTATTCAGACGCTTTATGCAAGAATCTCGATTTAATGTGTACTCCGTGTTATATTGCAATTGGTTGGCCAATCCACCACTTGATACACCACCCCAACCGGTTATTATGGTCGGTATGCCTTCGGGTAAATCAGTGCTTCCAAGTAATACCGGTTTAATTTTATCATTGAAGCTTAATGGGCTACTAAGTCTCAGCAAGGCAATATCATAGTTATACGCACTATATTGCGGATGTATTTTCACCTCAGCCACTTTTATTACAACGCCACCTGAATTATATTTTACAGTGCCGGCACGAATAGAATAATCTGAAGGGGAGTATCTGTAGGGTGGATCGTCTAGATTTGAAACTGAAGAGAACTTAATACTTAGCAGAAGTTTACCCATTCACACAGTGCGCTGCTGTCAAAACATAGTTCCTCGAGATAATCGCTCCGCCGCAGACTACGATGTAACCATCGCCCGCTCGTGTCACTAAAACCTGGTACGGAAACTGCCCCTCAGCAGCATTTTGTCCGCCGTAAATGCGACTCTGTAGCCGACCCAGTATTGTACTTTCATTGGCGTATATGGCACTGCTTGCCGTAACCACTACGCTGATGATGAGCAGTATTGGTAGCCTATTGTTTGCTAGATCCATGCTTCCTGTGGATAACGCTCGGAAATAATGCGAGGTTTGTGGAGCTACCGATTCGTTTTTATACTAGACGAATTGGCTGTAATTAGCCATTTCCGAAATTGTATTTTGTTGAATCCATTAAAATATAATTATTGTTACGGATTTTTGGTTATGCAAATCTGTTGGTTTTGCTCGTTTCCTTCTCACGATTCTCACATTAAGTAAAGCTATAGAACGACGAAAGTTCGTTAAATTTCACTGTTGTGTTATTGAATTTTTCGTTTAATCGATCGTGAAAATGTTATTTGCAAGCGGTGTACGAAGACGGTCCGATAAATTGCGCAGTGTAAGATTTGGGAGTTACGGTGGAGGAGACAGCACCTCGTAAGCTAATACCTCAAATTTGATAATCTAGATTTCCACAAATATGTATGTGTCGAATCGATTCAATAATTCGGCATATTGGAACCTATTAGGGTTTGGTCTGACTCTATTTTAATCTTCTAATTGATACATATAGACCAAATCTTGTGAATCTCAGATGCTCATCACTTTTCATATCGATAGGTCGACAGTTATTAACGTCGTTGAAGCCAGGTGAAATTCATAGTTTCGGTGTGAATCCATGTTACGTCGACAAAACATCGAGACGATAGTGGGGTCATGAAATGGTGAGACTAGGTATGGATCTGAGTATCCTATTATTGCCTTAAAGAAGAGATACTACTGATTTAATTGCTTTAGACCTTCAAAATGCATGATGATGTATATATACATCAGTGTTTTCTTCCTTACATAATTTCTAAACGGTAACTCAAACACAGTACTTTTTACTTTTATTAGGTGCTAAAAATATCTGTGTTGGTTTTTGAACACAAACTTTCATGATATGACATTTCACTTTTTAATTTTAATAATTTGACAGCTTGGCGCGCCACTTACAAATACACACTTGGTATTTAAAAAGAAAAAACCATGCATTTAAGGGTTAAAACACTCAAAATATCTATGTGGCACTCTCTTGGCGACATGGTGGTCTTTAAGTCGCTTTCTGTAACTATCGAATATGTATTCTGGAGAGCGGTTCCCTAGCAGACCCTTATAAACCAAAAAAAAAAGTTGATAAAGAAATTTTTTTCCTGGATCGGTGAAAACTTTTACCTATGTTTTCAGGAAGTATACAAACTGAACTACTTTGCTTGACATTTAGTCTTGATGATAGCACTGCGGCTACGGATCTATGAAACTGTTGTAGAAGTGTTTTAGGTTCAATGTTTAGCATTCAGTGATTGTCCTGAAGTAATCGATAACTTGTTTCTTGGGGGTCATCCATCCGCCTTTCTGAATGATGATAAGTTTCAGAAGCAATACTTGAAAATGGTCTTGTTGGTATCAGAGAGATAGCAGAGGGTCTCAACATCTCTTATGAATCGATTCAACACATTCCTACCGGAAGCCAATGGAAAGTGTTCAGGAATCGCTGCGCTATGTATAACCTGAACTTTAAGAACAACTCCAACAGTGCTAAACCTGCCACCTATAGACCTCTACTCTACTGGCTGTAGGAGAATTTACATAAAGTTAAGCATAAGACAGCCTTCAATTATATCATATTTCAAGCTAAGGTCTTTGCAACATCTACGTAGACAGCCAAGCAGCAATCAAGGCAGTCACCTTTTATCCCATATCATCCAGAAGTGTCTTGGGAAGCAAGGCAGCAATAGAAAGTATTGCCAGCAGCAAGCTACTTCACTTCTACTGTGTGTGTCACAAAGGCATCGAAGGCAATGAGATAGTGGATGAGATTGCCAAGAATGGTGGCTAACATCCGAAAACGTGATCAACATTGGGAAACCCATCTATTGTTTATACAACGATCTGGGCAGAAGCATGATAAAGAAAATCAAAACACGATGGAACGAGCTACGTGGGAGTAAAACTGCAAAAGTCGTGTGCAAATAGGTAGATCGGAAGTACTAGAACTAGATAGAACGAACTGTAAGAGCATGATCGGCACACGCCTGTAGAATGAAGCTAACAGACCTGTTGTAAGATTCTGTCAAACACACAGTAATTAAAATATGCAGCTTAAACTTGAAACGGATAAAAAAAAAGTTTGTACCAATCAGGGGAAAAATAACAACGATTCTGTTTAAATTATCTAGTCCAGATGGTCTCGGCTTGGCTGATGGCCGTAATACACTTAGTAGTCTCTAAGGGCTTTAATTTATCTAACTTCTAACTGTTATTTTTATTTATTGAACAAGTAAGGAAGGGCTAAGTTCGGGTATCACCGAACATTTTATACTCGCGGATGATAAAGTGATAATCGAGATTTCATTATCCGTCATTTACATATTTTTTTATTTTGGTTCCTAATGTACATATATATTATACAGAGAAGGCATATCAGATGGAATTCAAAATAGCGTTATATTGGAAGAAGGCGTGGTTGTGAACCGATTTCGCCCATATTTCGTACATGTCATCAGGGTGTTAAGAAAATATTATATACCGAATTTCATTGAAATCGGTCGAGTAGCTTCTGAGATATGGTTTTTGGTCCATAAGTGGGCGACGCCACGCCCATTTTCAATTTTTAAAAAAAGTCTGGGTGCAGCTTCCTTCTGCCATTTCTTCCGTAAAATTTAGTGTTTCTGACGTTTTTTGTTAGTCGGTTAACGCACTTTTAGTGATTTTCAACATAACTTTTGTATGGAAGGTGGGCGTGGTTATTATTCGATTTCTTTCATTTTTAAACTGTATATGGAAATGCCTGAAAGAAACGACGAATCTTCGAACTTAACCTTCTTATGGAGCCAAGAAATACGTGTACCAAGTTTCATCATGATAGCTCAATTTTTACTCAAGTTACAGCTTGCACGGACGGACGGACTTCCTGATGACTTTGTGCTGAATATCTCGGCCAATTTAGAAATATTTGTAGGTCAGTGTATAAGTTATATATGGTGCATGTACATATGTATACATATATAAAATTGCCAGAATTGCGAATTTCTTCATTATTTTAACTCGGTTTTGAATAGCTGTAAATTTTTTCAACTCCTGAATTTTATTTTTTTGAATGAAGCTTGAAATTTTACCTTTCCAACACTATATAGTATGATACGCAGTGATTGATAGCACTAGAGATATATGTACGATATAGATATTCCGGTATACGACTGCAATGACATCTATTGACAAAATACGAAAAGACTTTTTCGACTACCCATAAATGGTTGAGAATTTTGAGTTTAGATTTGAGATGGTAATTTTCCACTAAATTTATTAAGAATGCAGTTACATATGTATATTTATTGAGATATTATTTCGACTTTTCGAAAACACTATATGAATGAGAACTATATTTTTATGCGGAACAAGAGCAATCGGCATCTGAGTTTGCGCGAATCCAATCTCTTGAATAAACAACATCAGTGAAACCATTCGGAAGACTACTGTCGCAACCATTGACGATAAACGACGTAATACCGATTAAAACGCCATTCGCAACAGCAGGACCACCAAAATCGCCATTACATATACCATTTCCAGCGCTTTTAGCGAGGCAACGCATTGAATCGGCGAGTGTATTCAGACGCTCTACGCAAGAATTATGACTTAATGTGTACTCCGTGTTATATTGTAATTGGTCGGCCACTCTATCACTTGATGCACCACCCCAACCGGTTATTATAGCCGGCGTGCCTTCGGGTAAATCAGTGCTTCCAAGTAATACCGGTTTAATTTTATCATTGAAGCTAAAGGGGCTACTAAGTCTCAGCAAGGCAATATCATAGTTACTATCACCATATTGCGGATGTATTTTCACCTCAGCCACTTGTATTTCAACGCCACCTGAATTAAGTTTCACAGTGCCGGCACGAATGGAATACTCCGAAGGAGAGTATCTGTAGGGTAGATCGTCTAGACTTGAAAATGAAGAGAACTTAATACTTAGCAGAAGTTTACCCATTCGCACATTTCGCTGCTGTCAAAACATAGTTCCTCGAGATAATCGCTCCTCCACAGACTGTCATGGTACCATCGCCTTTTCGTGTCACTAAAACCTGGTACGGAAACTGCCCCTCAGTAGCATTTTGTCCGCCGTAAATGCGACTCTGTGGTCGACCCAGTATTATACTTTCATTGGCGTATATGGCACTGCATGCCGTAATCACTGCGATTGTGATGAGCAGTATCGGTAGCCGATTGTTTGCTAGAGCCATGCTGCCTGTGGATAATGCTCGGAAATAATGCGAGTTTTGTGGAGCTACCGATTCGTTTTTATACTATCTGAATTGGCAGTAATTAGCTATTTCCATATACGTATATAACGAATTTTTGGTTTAGTAAATCTATTGTTTTTGCTCGTTTCCTTACGTAATGACCTATGATAACGATTTTCCCATTAAGTAAAGCTATGGAACGACAAAAGTTCGTTAAATTTCACTGTTTTGTTCTTGAATTCTTCGCCCAATCGATTAACCAGTGAAAATATCATTTGCAAGCGGTGTACGAAGACGGTTCGATAAGTTGCACGTTGTAAAATTCGGGAGTTACGGTGGAGTAGACAGCACTTAGGTCAGGTTAATTCCTCAAATTTTGGTAGTCGCAATTTCCATAATTCTGTGTCAAATCGACCCAATAACTTGACTTAATAGAGCCTATTAGGGTTTGTTCCGACTCGTTTTTAATCTTCCAATCGCTGCATATAGATCAAACCTTATTAATCTCAGAAAATGTTACTTATCACCTTTCTTATCGACAGTTCTTAACGTCTTTGGGGCAGATTCGCCTGGTGAAGTTTATAGTTTCGATGTGTACTAGTGAATCCATGTTTGGCCGACAAAACATCGAGACGATAGTGGTGCCATAAATTGGTGAGACTAGGTATGGATCTGAGTTTTTCTTCTATTGCCTTAAAGAAGAGATACTACAGATTTAATTGCTAGAAAGATACACTCAAAATATCTATGTGGGTTAAATCGCACTCTCTTGGCGACATTTTGGTCATTAACTCGCTTTTTGTTTTCTTCTTCTTACATTTTATATTATTCGCCAGACTTTGGAGAGTGGTGAATCGAACAAACTACTACAAAAAATAATAGCAAGCAATTATGCCACTTTACGGTAACTATTGGGTAGTACAATGCTTCTTTATGGTACTTTACTGTATTGATAAATTTTCTTGTAATTTGTAATGAAATATTCTCACTCGAATAACAAGGATAATCGAGAAATTGAAATTTCTTAATTTTTAATATATATTTTTTTCAATTTGTCGGTATTAAAAAGTAAAATGTAAAAAATATTGAGTTATTACAATTAATCAGCATTGCATTCACGAATAAGTTATGAATACTAAACAAATATGAACCCTAAAATGTACGTGATAAGGATGTGAAAGATAGAATTAAAGCACACACGCTAGTGAATATGATATATTTACCATTTATCCACATATACAAACATCTTACATATGCATGCGCCTCTTCTCCATCTCCATCTACTGCTTAGTAGTATGTATGTACCCACAAAGTAGTCTTCTTGGTGTTATTCTTAAGTGCAAACATGACTCAAGCAGAGACGAACTTGTTAGTTCTATCATCTATAGTATATAATGTTTGTTGTTTTTGTGAAATTCAATGCCGCTGCTGGCACATTCTATATACATACTTGGCAGAAGTCAAAGTCACCACAAACCATTATGGCATAAGGGCATGCTCAGCAAATCATCGAAGCATTGAAGTGTTGTGGCGCTTTTGGGTTTATTATATTTGAGTGGGCTCCTGTTTGTTTATATTTGTGTGTGTTCGTACGAGTAGTATATACGTACTTACATACATATGTATAGGTTAGAAGAAAGTAAAAGTGCTGCTTGCTTAAAATTTTCAAGGTTATGATGCAGCAGCTAACAAGTGCCTTAGGGTGGGACTGAATCTAGAACATTCATAGAACCTGCTGGTAAAGTAATTTTTCCAAATTTAATCTAGTAATAATGTTACCTAGCAACTGCGAAAATAAGGCCTTCAGAGCGCGTGGTCAACACACCAGAAACCTTTAAGCGTGTTTTCCTCGAAACAACATTTTTCAAACTAGCGTCTACGATTTCTCAAAAACGTTTCATCGATGGCTTTAAAAGTTTATTGGTAGATTCATCACACATGTGGCAATCGCCCGAACTAGGATTTTTGAAAATATTAAACCTTTGTTTTGCAAAAAATCCTAAAATTTTGTGTTTCAATGTTTAAAATCATTCAAAATATGTATTAACTTCTGTTTGGAAAAAAATTTTACTCAAAATGTTATGCAATTCGAATTCGAATCATTAAAAAAAAGTGTATATAAAATATTTTATATTATATCTTCACATTAAAAATAAAAATAAAGTTCGAAAAATGTGCTCCGCCCTAATGTGCTACAATATTGCACTACCACTTTTGTATAACCTCATTAAATATGTATTTTCAAGAGTTTGGAAAAGAAATTATAAAACTAATATATGTTTTTGTATGTGTGGCTCTAAGTCTTATAGTTTTGCTTCACAAAGTTTTCCATTCTGTTTTGATGGAATATGCATTTATCTTAGTGATTGGTGAAAAGTTGTTGCGCCAATTGAGATGCCTTAATATTTTATGCGCGTTTAAATATTTTATTTAGCATTTGCTGTATTTGATAAAATTGTAAGAATATCCTTTCAGAACCATTTAGAGGTATATAGCTATGTCGCCCTTAGTGTTTTAACTGCCTCTCAGGTGCGTAATATTTTTATTATTGCTTTGGAGAGGCATAAAGATACAGTCGTAAAAGTTATTGCTCTCTGAAGTTTAACTAAATGTTGCCCTTTGAGTATAAATAGTATTAAAAAACGAAAATATTTAGAATAACTTACAGACTCAAAAGTGTAACGAGTTTACTACTGTAGTTGAATATCCTTAGGCTGACATCTGATTAGTTATGAATAATACAAATACAAGATTTTAAAGTACTTGAAAATTTTGGTTTTTCTGTCAGTCCGGGTCAAATTTGATCACATATTCGTAGCTTGACACTTCTTTTGAAATACTTTTCTTTTTGTTCTCGATCAAAACTGCAATATTTTTTCTATTGGAGAAATGTGTCTTTTTGCTTATAGAAAATTAAGAACGAAAATATATGAAGTCTGTGAGTCCGGGTCAAATTTGATCAAGTCTCTGAAATATAGTTAAATTTATAGAAAACTAATTTGCAGTATACTCATTTTCGAAACCTTTCTGACATCATTTTTACAAGCCACAAACAACTTGGTCTCTAATATCCTGTAGCAAAAATGCGAACAGGAAAATACATTTTATTTTTAACTTTACTTTTGTTTAGGATTTGGCTTCTATATTGTTTTTGTTATGTAAATTTCTGGGAGGATTTTTTCGGCTTAGCTTAAAAAAAAATATTTGTATTTTAAACTCGTATGTATGTACATAAATGTAACGCATATGCAATGCACATAGCCACAAGGCCACTTTAAACAACCTGCCAATACTCGTATTCCACAGAAATACTTTGATTTGTATGCAAGTGTGCGTGTGTGCCCTAAATTCTAATTCGCTTCATACACAGCTGGTATAAAGATTTCCAAGAAATTGTGGCTTCTCTGGTACACTCGTACTTTCACTCGAAGCAATTTCATGGCATTTGGAACGGGCACTTTGCGATTTGCTCACATCACACTCATACACATACACATGCGATCAAGTACAGATGAACCGTTGTGCGGTGCACTTAACATTTAACAAGTTTGCGCCAAATCGACTTTGAACAGCTACTTGTGCTATCAGCTGCACATCTCCGGTTTGGTCCATGTGCTGCTGGCCAAAATGAATTTTGTGGCTTCTGCGTTTGCGTCTATTGTTGTTGGAACTGGTGTAGTAGTTGTTGTAATTGTTCTTGTAATAGTTGTTGCTAAGAAGGAAACACTTTTGGTCAACTTCCACTTGCACTTTGTGCACACACACACATGCATATATCGAGGTGTCAATGTGTCGGTGGCGCTTTGCTGGCGTCATTGCTCAGCAATTTATTTTATTTTACTTGACTTTATTTTTTTATTGTTATTGTATTCAGCTTGCATGACACTGCAAGGCGAGATGTGTTGACGATATTGTCAGCTGCTAGTATGCAGCACGTGTTGTGCGTGTGTATGAGTAGATGTTTGCTGAGATCCTTATTGCTCCGGAAATCCAATTTAAACTCTACGAGTTAATATGGATTCGCTATAAAGCGATATAGAAGCCAATGCAGTTGCATTTCTGCTCGTAATACCAACACATCTTAACATGTATGTATATACATATATACACACATATACATATACACACACACACATGTATATACATCAGTATATTTGGTGGGTTTATAACACTTTCATGTTTTTATTCTGCAGTCGGTCATAAACTTAAACGCCAGCTCAGCAGCTTGCGCAGCCGTTGCGCTCATTTAAAACCGCAATTTACTATCACCCTCACACACATACCAGTTATGAACCACCACCCCAGTGCACCCATCATCTGTGCGCTTCTACTCCTATTTATATGCTTCTCACTGCTATCAGCTAGGCACTGGCATAAAAACTTCCTTCCGTTTTCAATAAAAATACTGCAGACTTTTCGTTCGAACACACCTGCTCGGTCAGGTTGTGCAGTTCCTGTGATTGTTTTACGGTATCACAGATTTCCGAGTACAATCAGCAGCTATTATCTGGTATTCAATGTGCGCATTTTATTTGCTTTCAAACATTTTTCGAAGAATTTGCAACGATTTGATTTTATTATGTCAATTAAGTATTGCACTAAAGTGAGATGAAGTAAATGGAAATGCCATTTTACATCTGTCGCCCACGGTTACATCTAACGTTGGTACTGGGACTCTTCATTTATTGGTATTAATGTCAGTTTGTTCAAAAAAGTGTTACTCAAATTGTGTTTGAAAATTGAACATCTGTTCAAAAAGTCTAAAAAAAATCAATTTGCTTACATTAAATTAAATGTTTTATGTAGCTAGTCGAAATGTTCCGATAACCTGCTGCCATTTTTAAGATAATTTCATAATACCACACTCAAAGAAATCCATTTCACTAAAATAATAGGTCAGTCGAAATTCGCAAGCTTCTCTTAAGACAAATTTTATACCAGCAAAATTTTTCGTCATAGATCGGAATTGTTAGTAATCACATCACGTCCGGACCGCACTATAAGATAAATGCATAAAAACCTCCCAACCAAGCTTCCAGAGCTTCTGGTGGAACACAATTCCTCTCCTATTGATCAAAGTTGACCGTTTTTTTCTTTACAAAGTTCAATTGTTGACAGTACAGATCCGTATTAAGAATTGGATCATCTCTCATTCCCTTCCAATCTCCCCCAAACACTTGGTAAAACTTTCCTGACTGTCAATATTGACTTTACCACTGTTCGTGTCGACTCGCCGCGAGTCTACCACGACCGTTTTCGCTTGACGTTGTTGTAAATGATCTAATTTTCATTATTAAACACCAGCCGCTTCGGATATGAATCGAACCGCAGTTAGAAATTCGGTTCAGCTGTTTATTTTTTCTTTAACTCGTGCTGCACCTTCCCATTGAGCTTCTTTTTGTATCCATTTTATATCATTTAAGTGACTCAACTTGACTTTTGTACAATCATTAGCTCCTGCGCAATCGGAACTCGACAATTTTCTTTATTTTTATCGATATTTTCAAGAATTGGTCTTTGACATCAAAATAACCGGTATGCAGTAAACTTCCGATTAATAGACTAGATATGCTTTATCTGAGTTTAAACAGTGAGAAACTCTGAAAAATAGTCATGTATACTCAAGACACTTCATTCATAATTTTTTCGAAAAGTTCGCTGACATTTTTTCTGTTGCAAGTTCTTAAGCTGCTTCAAAAAATATTTTGTCAGTTCCTTTATAGAATGAGCTCTGTAATCGCACTCAGACTGCATTCATTCTATACCCTTATACTTGTAGTATTTCTTTCTTTTCTTAAGATCCGCCTCTTTCTTTCCTCATAAACTCATATCTTTATAGTCGAAAAAAGGGTGTGTGAAGTTTGCCACAATTCTTGAAATATCAATCTGAAATTTTGCTCACACACTTTTCTCCCCAAGAAGCTGCTCATTTGTCGAAACTACCAATATCGGACCGCTGTAAGATTAACTGTCATATAAACTGATCGTTCAAAATAAAGTTTTTGCATAGAAATCTTATTTATTTTACAAGATATATTGATTAAATTTCTTGTTGTTGTTGTTGTTGTTGTTGTAACGGTTGTATAGTCCCGTTAGGATGGGAAGGTTCAGATAAGTTGTCATCGAGATCATTCAACGATAGATCCAGGAAACGTGCGTGCTGTTTCGACGTGGTCGAATCATAGGGAGACATGTGTCAGATGTGTAGGGTTAGCTGGGCATGCAAAGTGACGGTTAGACTCATGCGGGGACTCATTGCATGCTTTTCATGAAATGTCTCATAGATTCCTATGACAGCCGGTTCTACGTTAACGTAATTGACACGGATATTATCCAGCCAAGGACCGCTTTTCCGGAGATCTAACCCCATTTGGATCGCTAAGTTTTTTATTATGAAATTCCTCTTAGAATATTGTCCAAGGTAACGGCTACTATCTCCGCAAACAGTATTCAAATCGCACCAGTAAAGCATACAGCTGCCATCAAATCAAATTCTTGTTTGGAAATTGGTTTTGGTGCAAACGAAATTAACATTGTTTCTTGTTTCAAATTGAATCTTATTCATCTAGAGTCTCGGTATATGATATAAGAAAGTGAAATTGATGGATACTGCCCAAAAATCACCATTTGAGCGGTACAGAAAGCTTCGTCAGTGCCACACATTTTCAGTTTCTTTCTTGTTGACCTTATGCCTAGACTGAAAGAGAAACTTCCATATTATTGTTACTATCTCAGCAAATGGTAACATTTCGCTTTATCTAGGCGCTGTCAAGATACACATTGATCAACATAAACTTATAGTCCACTTTGTCAGGCAGTGATTTCTTTTTTTTTTTTTTGCGGAAAATCACGTATTTCTTAATGCCGACAATTAAAAAAAAAACTATTTGCAACCAAAAGTCAATTATTGAATGTATAACAAATTGTAACCGGAAAGGTAATCAATAAAATGTGACATATACGATTTAAAAAAGAATTTACCATTACAAAGTTATCAAAGAATATTTATTCTTCTTTTTTTTCATTGGGTGCGTTTTTTACATGGCGGGTCGCAAACCCAGCGCATAACCCTGCGGAGGGGCTGTTTCGCCTTCTCACTTTAGCTCGCCTTCATACGGATGTTCTTAGGCTAACCAGAGGATAATTGGTCAAAGACCGGAAGTCATGAGCTGCTTGAGCATTATGTAAAAGAATCGTTGCGTGAACTTCTGCACATGACCCCATTCTCCAAAGAATATATGCTTTTTTTTTTAATTTAAGAGAGTAGTAGCAGTCAAGTTTAATGCCTACAAATTGACATATCCAATTTTAATCAAACTTACCTGAACTCGCACAAATTTGCTTGTCACATGCCATCGATAATGTCTCATTAATCAGTAATACCCACTTATATAATTAATTAATAACCCTTTCAATTAATTAAAATTTTTACTCAGTCTGTATCAAACTTAAAATATACTAAATTACCTATCTTCAAAAAACTCGTCCGTTTTTCCAGCCATTAACTTTTCAATTACATATTTATCACAATTCCGTTAATTTATCCCACAGCGTAGTAATTTTTGTGGTTTTCCATTTATTTCACTCGTTTACTTTCCACCTCACTTTAGTGTCCATGTAATTTTGTTGATGACCGTTCTGTGAAATTGAGAGCCATTGAAAAGTTTTTATTTGCAAATAAATTGTGGAGTTTTTGCGAGTCTATGCTCGGTTTCCATTTTTGCCGCATATTGACATACAAATATGGTATATGCATAAGTCGATATACATAAAAATACCCATTTATCATCAACGTGTTTTTGTTTGTTTCATTTCAGTTCTTGTGCTGTAAAAATATCAAACTTTTTCTCGATGTTTGCCGCAACCATTTCGGACTGCGCGATTCGGATCTCTTCGAGCCCACAATGCTGTACGATTTAACGAATTTCCATCGTGTGCTGATAACGCTTTCCAAATTATCGCAATGCCGTAAAGTACAACAACTGCATCCGGATTTAATGTGAGTATCATAAATTTAGTAAGAACTCATGTATGAAATTAAATTGCTTTTGGTATACATTGAGACAAAAAAGCACACGGACATTGTACTTAAATTTGCCCGGTCAATGATATTTCAAAAAATGTATTTTTCTAAGTTGATAGGACTGTGCTTAAATGCTAAGTCGAATATGAGCGTGATCTGTCGACCAGTTTGTTTGCAGTAGCAGATTAAGTCGGTACACCTCAGTCGTGCGGTGCGATTTTTCCATTGAAGAAAAATGTCGAACAAAGAACTTGTCTCAAATTTTGTATTTCTAAACAAATTTCGTGTGCGGAATCGAAGAAAATGTTGGAAAAGGCTTACCGTGTTTCAGTTTTATCAAAAACGCAACCCTAAGAGTGATACAAAGCTTTCAAAGACTGTTCAGATAACGTTGAAGATATGCCTCTGAATGACCTTCGCTCTCTTCAACGGATGAAAATATTAAAAAAGTGAAGGATATGGTGTTTGAAAATCGACCGACAAGTGTTAGAGGGATGGCAGGGAGAGCTCGACCCATCTCGCAAGTCCGTTCGAAAGATTTTGATGGATATTTTGCTTGACTCGTCTCGATAAAGCTGGTTACTTGTAGGCGACAATATAAATGCTGATGAAAAATTTTTCGCGTTCTATTTACAATTTCCTACTACTTTTTTGTCACAATGTACACTCTCCTTGTTAAGAAGCTCCAGTGGTCAGCTAGAGCCCGAGACTATGACAGATTTTTCCCATCTTTGACATTTGAATACACATATATTAGTAAGCTTAGTTTTTGAAGACCATAACCCGGAAATATCGTTATACGGGAACAAAGCGCAGAGATTGTAACGAGAGATCCACCAAACGTGCTGTTTCGATGAGATCGGACCACAGCAAACTAGGATAAGTTGACTACTTACCGATCTAAACAAAGTTAGATGGCTGAAATAACAGCCTTTGGCCAGATAGAGTCCCGACCAATTCCAAATAAATCCCGGGTCAATTCCGGTAACGCAGAACCGGCTGAGCAAGAGAATTCTGAGTTGTTTTCTGGGGTTAGAGTCTTGCTGGGACTTATTGTATGCAGAACATGGTATAGTATTTCGCGATGGTTTCGGTATTCAGAGCGAAGTTGGGCTATTTTAACGGTGGTTGAACTCCAAGGAAGCCATTCACTGGGAAGGAGTCATTGAAGGCATTAGTGGCTCCACTTTGAATGACGTGAGTGTTTTTCTGAGGTCAGTTGCGCCCGTACTCTGGTCGATAATGTCATCGCTATAAGTAGTATAAAAAAATCATCTTGATGCTTCTAAAAGGCGGCTTTACTTCAAGCAGATGACACATATTTCTGGGGAAACATCTTAGAAGAAACTGTCCGGAATTCATTGTGTTTTTTAACCGGAAGCAAATAAACTTCACTGTGTAAATGAGGGACACCAAGAAGCATCCTTCTATAGTACGGAACGCAGTCTGTAGCTTCTCCGCCTGCATTATATGTATCCAGGCGACCAGACCGCTGTTGGTTAGATTATTATAATTAACAATAGTTAAAGAACGGTTACAGGGCTTAATTATGGCGAATTATTAAGTCGATTCCATTCTGAGTTGCAGAAAAACGGTTCCATTTGTCGAAAAATAAGTGCTCTCCACTATGGTATCGCACCAGCTGACATCTCGGCAGTCGACACTGCCAACTTAGTCGAAGGGGACTACGACTGTTGCACCATCCATAGAATTCTTAAGGTTTAACGCCGTGTGACTTTGTTTAGTATCTAAATGAAGAAGTTGCTTTCACAAAACCAATTTTTTATAAGGGTTAAAAAAGTTGTTACTACATCAAATCTATCGAGCTAAGAAGAGACTAAGTTCGGATGGTCCCTCGAAGACGACCATCGTTCCGTTGACGAGACGCAGGTCCCTGTTTGGCCTCAAGATCCTTACCTTTGGGAGCGGAGAGATAGAGATGATAAAATGGTTGTTGTTGTTGTTGTTGTTATCGTAGCGGCAGAATTCTGCCGAGTTGACAGTTCTTGGCCGGATAAAAATCCGGGTTCGTTCCGGTTACGTAAACCCGACTGTCGTTGGAACGGGTGATAAAATAGTGGAATACCTTGGTTTCACGCTGGATTCCTCTCTGCGTTGGAAACAGCAAGTTGAGCTGACCATGCTACTAAAGCACTTATGGTGTGCAATTGGCTAGGTGGTAAATCTTGGGGCTGAAAAGCGAGGATTGTCAGGTGGTTGTACACCATGATCTCTAATATCTGATAAATCTCTAAAGCAACTATCACAATGAACATATAGTTATACTCTCTGCGTACGAGATCAAATCCCTATTGGTGCAGGAGTGTATAGAACGGCTGAAAAGTCTATGAGAACGTAACCATGTGCATCTTATCTGCTTCATGCCCCATGCCAAGTTTCTTAAAAGATTTAAATATTTAATTAACCTCCCAAGGGACAAACTCAGGCTACTTGTCGCTTTCTACATTGGCCATTGTAAGCTCAAGATGGACTTATATAACAAGGTTCTGCGACATGGTGCCAGGATCTCCAGAACACCTGTCAATTAACTGCACAACAATCTGTAAGCGCAGGATAAATGCTCTTGAATCCATGTTTCCAAATAAGGATCACATCATCTCAATAGCACCTAGAAGTAAGTGAGTTGTTGTGACTTAGGAGAGGGCACAATGGTCTATTAGGTCGTGGTACAATCCTCATTTTTTATCTAATGTAATATTCGGAAATAAAAATATTTTCCAAAATGTTCGTGTTTTTTATCGAACCGGTCTCGTACTTTAATGTTTGTGCGATTCCTTAATAAATAAATATAAGTTACAACAAAAATATAGTTTAATTAAATCCATTTATTTTATTTTTCCAGTGGTTTCAACATCCAGCTTTCACCCAGCGAACGCTCACACTCCGATGAGGCCATTTACAAGGATCTACATTCAACGTAAGTAAATGAAGTCCAAAACAAATATTATTTTCCCACTCCTTAGTACATTGCATTAACATAAATATACCATAATGACACTGAAATCCTCTAACAACAGTGGGCAGAACGTAATGCTGCGCACTGACGCATTCAACACAGTTTTTTTTAATTATCCATTGTTTGTTGGTGCATTAATGCCGAGTGCAGCAGAGCAATGCGTCGGATGCCTATAATTAATTTTAGCACCAAAAACAAAACATAACAGTTATACGTATATAATATATTTTCTCTTTCACTGAAAATAACACTGGGCGTGTTTGGCAAACGGCTCACCACTAACACCTACCTGAAATATCATTATGTTTGCTCAACTTACTTAGTACAGCATAACTTTGTATAACATTTCTATCTACTATCTACTCTATTTTCTGCCTTTTCTATCGCACCCACACTTTACCCCATCAAACCACTGCCATCGTTATTTGGTGCTGTGTGAAACGCATCAATCAATCAACAAATTAAATAATCGATCAACTAAATAATCAAACGTCAAACAAATGCACAACTGACATACGCACGTGCGTCCAAAAATATATATTGGATAAAAATTGCATACCCACGTACCTACAAGTAGCGATGAATCGCGAAAGAATGGAACAATTGACGGCCAAGCTGAGAATTGTGATGTCGTCTCGATTAGTGGCTCGCTCTCCGTTGAGGATGAGAATAGCGACATCACAATTGAGAATGGCAACGAAGACACCGAGGAATATGAAGACGAATTCACTACTAATCTACTGGAATCCATTGATGATGAACAAAAATCCACATACAGTGGCAGTTCATGTAGTACGGCTGTGACAGCACGTATTTATTCGTCGTCGGCGCATACGCGCAGCGCTACCGTGGGCAATTTGAGTGGCATTAATAGCGTTCGCACTTCCGTTGGCGGACGCAGTAGCATCGGCAGCACCACCTCTGTCACCGACAGTTTGGGTGCCACGAGTGCGTCATCGAATTCGAGTGACAACCAAAGCTTACAGCGTTTAGCTGCAACAGCATGGAATTATCAGGCGGCTGCCCGGGAAGTGGGTGGCCACGAGTATCTCAATGATATTTACTTTGAAGAGGATGAAAAAGTTTACGAGGACTTATGCTACGTCACGTTCTCGTCGAAGGCAACTGAGGTGCGCACAGCAACCCATATACTACATACTACCTACCTATTGTTTTTGTTTCCTCTCCAACAAAATATTATTATCATCGTACATGTAGACATTGTGTACACTGCATGCAAGACTGCATGCGTATATCTATTTGCATACAAAACTTATATGTACATATGTATTTCTTTATATAGGGTTGTCTGTGTGGTGTGATAAATAAAAAAAAGTCTAAGGAATTCTATAAATTCACGTTTGTGGAAATTCGGAATTATCAACACGTGGGGATCTCGAGCTTATATTTGGCTCAAAATTACTTCTGGAGTGCTTTATGCTTCTTCTACAATCCAAAAAAGTCTTGAAAGATGCATGTACCTTGAGCACTTTCTCCAATTTCAAAATATATTTGAGAATTGTTCGATTTCGCAAACCAAAACTTGAGAAATTGGGTTCCTAACCTAAAAATTTCGGTCTCTGTATGTTTATTGGCTCTCAGGAGAGCTTCACTAGCTTTTTAGAATCCTTTGCAACTCTCTTAATGTCGGGATCTACTAATTTTCACTATATAGTTGTGTTCCTAACCTAAAAATTCGGGTCTCAATATTTTCATTAGCTCACAGTAAAGCTTTACTAGCTTTTTAGAATCCTTTGCAACCCTCTTAATCTGAGGTCCTACCAATTTTCATTACACAATTATGTTCCTAACCTAAAATTTCGGTCCAAATATTATATTTTCATTGGCTCCCAGGAAAGCTTTACTAGCTTTTTTGAATCCTCTGCAACTCTATTAATCTCAGCTGCTACCAATTTTCTTTCGTTTATCGAACTTTTCAGACAACCCTATATGAACTCTCACAGATTCGTATGTATTTTATATGCAAAATATTCACACCAGATTTTGCATAAATATGTAAAGTTGTACCCATGCACGTGCGAACATACAGTGTCTCGTTTAATTCAATGGCTTTTGTAGTTAGATTGTTTTTATCACATACATACACACATACATACATACAGACATGTCTATTCCCTCTGTTGTTATGGCGGTGCAACAATTTCATTGTTGCATGAATGCTTTTTACCTGCTTGAGAACCACGTACAAGCCACGTCCCTTATCGTACGAATTTCGTTTTACATGCATACATAAGTTTGCTGTTGTGTTGTTGGTTGTTCGCGTACTTCTAAATGCTCCGCCATTGAGAATGCAAATGAAGCGCATTTCACTACTTTTTTGTTTTTACAAAATATTTATGAATTAAGTGCCCACTCTCTGGCTGGTAGAGATTTTTGAAGTATTCTAACTGCGTTTTTTACGCTTTGTTCATTGTTCAACTTGTGTGGTATACATGCATATGTGTATGTGTATGTGTCTTATAATTGCATGATACCTAATTTGAATTTCAGTGCATTAAATTTGGTTTTGTTTTTGCAATTCTCACATTATCTACCTAAGGCGCCTATTAGACAATTTTGAAGAGCTTCACTCCTCTCTTTAATAAAGCCTCCACACATTACCAATAGACGAGTATTAAAGCAGTATTTTGGGTGATTCAAAACGCGCTCTTGCTCTTCTAATAGTTACAATTCATACTTGCTTTTCACTTGATAGACAAAAAAAATGTTCAACAAATCTTCATAAATTTCCACAAAATTTAATATAATTTTTATTTGGTAAATTTCGGCTTTGTATATATGTAATATGTACGTGTACACTCAAACATTACAAAATATTTTTTTCTTTTATTAATATTCACCCAGTCATAATTCTCAAAGCGTCATAAATTTAGCTAAACACTCTTTTTCACCTAAATTTCACTTTTTTTATTATTATATTATTAGCGTTCTGCCCGCCCATCATTACCAAATGCTTCACTGGCTCCACCTCCCACTGCCGTGTTAAATGGCATTCGTTCTGTATCGCTTGATGACTCATTTTCCTCATCAGCACTTTCATTTTCGCTCTTGAAAATATTATTTGCCAGTGTTATGCCTTGTGTGGCGGCGCCAATTAAAGGACTCACATTGATATTTGGATACTCAGCTTTGACTATTTGCCCGAATACGTTGAGGAGGGCATCGAAACGTCGCTCAAGTCGCCGATTGTAGCGACGTTTGTGTCGGTAGTAACGTTCCCTTTCGCTAAGCGGTCGTTCTTTTGGACGCTTTGGGCAATTGTTCACTCGACCAGCAGCAGATGTGCTCGGCATTTGCGCATTCTCTTCTATGTAAACTGGTGGTCGCCCTGGCTCGACAGTCTTGTCTGTATCGCTAAATTGTTCCATTTTCATTTCGATAATTTGTTCACCTGCTACATGTAGTCTTACTTGTTCCATACCTTCAGTTACACCATTACATGTTATTGGTTGTTCAATTAACATGGATTCCTGTGTATCATTGCTCTCATCAGCAAAGTAGTTCAAAGGTAGTCCATTTTTCTTGGTATAAAAATCATGATCTGTATTTGGTTGTGCTTCTCTTAGTTCATTTGGTTCGTCTGCCGTGTTGAAGTCATAATTCGTATCGCTACTGAACGCGTCATGATGGTCAGGTGAAGAAATAGAGCTACCATCATCATCATCATCATCTGCCGTAGGTGGTACTGGTAGACGTATAGTTATTGGGAGCGCATACGAATGCAAATTGGTGGTTTTGTACGACATAAAACGGTGTATTGGCTCAAAGAATTCCCACTCCTGCGTAATTTTTTGGATCTCTTCGTTATCATGTGCGCCATTTGGTATCACATCCAGACGGTTCAACTGTATATAAATTAATGGAATGTTAAAAAAATGCACCATAAAATTGTTGCGGTGTAACATACCTTATATTGTTTGTATTTGTTGACCATATTCGACCACTGTTTGCGCACGAAGTACACATTGTAGTCGTCTAACTTGGCCAAACTCAAGATTTTTCTACAAAATTTAATTTTATAGTAAATCACATGTATTAATTTCGCTAAAAATGTAACTTACTTCCAAGGTGCTACACTGGTCGTAGCTTTGTTCGTGAACAGTCCATCGTGGTTGATGCGTGCCTCAACAAGTTGTCGTTTTTGATCAATTGACCCTGCAAATATATTTTTACGAATGTAAAAATTTCACAATTTTCTTTGTACATACAACTAAAATGCAGACATGGTTGCACATTTTTGCAGCTTACATTTTTTCGCGACCTTTCGTTTCGCATAGGAGTGTAATTCCATTGTCAATTAACGCGGCATGATTTGCTCTTTTGCCTGTAATATTTTAACACTTTGCTTAGACTGTTTTTGTTTATTTTATTGCATTAATTTTATTTTTATATGACTTTCCTAAAATCCTAATGCACTCGACCACCAATTGTAGAATTGTCTGTCAGAACCTCATGTGAAGATAATCCGCATGCATTTTTTGACATTCCGCTTTACATGCTATTCGTGCTCTGATGTCACATAGAGAACGTATAAAATTTAACAAGAACGTACGTTATTAATAGTAGGTACAGCAGAGAACGTATAATATAATATAATATAATCTTATACGTTCTCTGGGTACAGTTCGGCGCTCGGTTTCTGCAGAGAACGTATAATATAGAGAAGGTCCACCGCGTTGCCAAACTTACGATATTTCATTTTTTGGAGGGGAACTCTTTTCTATTAGTGGATTTCACCTCAAAATCAGGGGAACAATTTTCTATAAGCGGATTCACCAATATTTAACAGGAGCGTCGAAAATAGCAGAATTGAGCATTTTCAGTGATAAATGAGAAAAGTGATGCTTATATACAAATGAGAGACAGCCAATGAAGTAAAAGCTATGAAAATGTATTGAAATAGACATATGCATGCTCTTTTTGGCTGAGTATTTGCTGTATGTATGTTTTCATGGAGGAATTGCGCCAAATTTAACGATGAAATATGCGGTATATATACATATAAAATATGCTAGTAGTTAGATTTTTTCTAATTGTAGGTAATATATGTATGTATGTTACAACGGGGAAATGGCGCCAATTGTATTTAGAATATACATAGGTGTGCGCTTTTTGGTTGAGTTGGCATATTATAAAAAATAAAATCGGGAAAAATTAGGAAAAATTATTTTAATTTTATTTCTCTTTATTTTTATTTTTTAATTTTTAAATAAATTAATATTTATTTCGACTATTACAAAGTGAAGATGTGCAAAATGATCTTCATTTCTTCAAAGAAAATTGATGACCATGAAATATGCATATTCGCATTATTTCGTTATCATTTCCATATTTGTACCAATAGAATTTCTATGACACATACATATGTATGTATATTATTTCATTGGCACATTTGTATGTTTACGAAAGCAAATGCGAGCCACATACATATGTATGTACATATGTACATTCATAATAACAAGTGTCACACGCATCTTTCGCATCTCCGTTGTCACGGTCTACCAATAGCCGAAACTGACGCTTTGTCAAAGAGTCAAGTGCTGAACACATTGAGCGCGACAGACTGTTATGTCAAATATTAAAATACACACGTTATTATGGACACAGTTATTTTGTTGTGAAGCTGCCTCAATAACTGTGTCCCTAAGAACGTGTGTATTCTAATATTTGACAGATGTCGTTTGCAGTCTGTCGCACTCATTGTGTTCAGCACTTGTGTGATGATAGAAACTCCAAGCTGTGCCGAAAAAAATAAACGAATGGCCGCCGATTGTCACGGCTTCCCTTGCCGCTGTAACAGCTTTGCCTTCAAATGTGAGTAAATATGTATGCATATGTATGAGCTTGCATACATATCGACGCAGATTTTTGCGAGTCACGGAAAAATATTTTAGACAAATATTATAAATCGACAACTCCTATGTTGCCACTTTTGTCGCTTCTTTCTGTGAAGAAGCATCAGAAAGATGTTCAATTTATGATTTTTAGCTTTTGCCATCGTCGTGAAAAGACGCTTGTTGGCAAAGGCCTGCTCGGGGAGATGTAATGGTGTCTACTTTTATCAATGAAGCGAGTTTGCTTGTTGAAAGTGCGCTTGCGTTCATGAATGAAAATATTGTTGTTGTGTGTTTTTCTACAAATTTGAGCATCGACTATTTGGCTGCCATATTGACTTGTGACGTTGCTGATGCTATATTAGACGATTGTTGTTTTTGTAGAACAATGTTTGTACTTTTTGTGGGTGACATATCTACATACATGTGAACGCATATAAGTACGTATGTTGTGTATGCATTATTTGTGAGGGAATGTCATACACACATATTTACATGTGTACGCATATATGTAAGTATGTATGATGCTATTTGAACGATTGTTGTTTTTGTAGAACAATATTTGTACTTTTTGCGGGTGACATATTTACATGTGTACACCTATTTGTATGTTGGTTGTGTATACATACATGTGTGTACGTAAATATAGAGAAGCGCGCGCTTTTTTATATTACTGATAAATGATAATATCTTGATTTGAAATTGATTTGTACTTGCATACATATCTGCAGAATAGATGCGTATGAAAGTTTTAAATGATAAGAGGTGTGATTTACATATATTATTATTGTAATATATTATGTTTTTAGGATATTACGATAATATATCACATATATAGCATATATGTACGTATACATGAATATGAAATTATATTATATTATCAAAGATAAGAAATATTTAAAAATTAACCGTTATTCACACATTAACTACAAATATGACCTTGAAATAGCATAATTTCATTACAATATTATCAATTTTGCATGAATTCACAAAAATTCGCAAAATGATCTTCATATCAATTGATATGATTGCATGTAAACGTATAAAAATATAAGCAAAAGAGCAACACACATACGTCTGTAATAGCAATGTATATTTCTGAGCATAATTTTCATTGAATGCTCAGCTCTGTTCGCTCAGCACTGTTAACCTTTCCCCTTCTCAGCCAGAAGTGGTGAAATCCACTAATAGGATTTTGTTAGCTCTTGACAGTTCACACGCTTGTCCGCAATTGGACCTTCTCTATATTATACGTTCTCTGGTTTCTGTCTGTGCTGTATTGGAAAGTTGTTCAGAATAAAGTGTTCCTAATTTTGAAAAAAATCAAAGAACGTAAATTTTTTGCAGAGAACGTATATCATAAACAGAGAACGTTTATCGTTTTCTGCTATTTAATTCACGTTATCTGCTAAAAATGTAATGTTCAAAATATACAGTGGTATGACAACTGTTACACATTTTTAATAGCAATCAAACGGCAAATTTACCGCTTTAAAGCGCGTCCATAAGAATTTTGTCCTCGTTAAGCATTAATATTTCTTGCTATTTAATTAAACTAAAATTATTAATAAAAAATTGTGCAAAGTTACGAAAAAGTGTTGAGTGCAGTATTATTACGGCGTAAAGCTATAGTAACGAATCGGATACTGGTTGGCTTCGGATTATTTGCGCACGTCCTCTGGAAAGTTCTGTCTTCGCCGCAGTGATTGTTAAAGTTAAGGAGTATTGAGGTTAGGTTTCGTACCTTTCCTTTTACAAATTATTTACTTGTTATTTTATTTTTATTTTATAATCTGCTGTGTCTAAGCCAGTTTTTTATGTGAAGCGAGTAACTTGATTAACTCTTCATGCGGTTCCCTATATAACCGGAACTGACACGTCTAATTCCGGCAAAAGACTGTTACTTCCTATTTCCCGATCTAGACTGGGTAAAATCGCTCAAATTACAGCCCATAGTGGAATAAAATTCGGCAAAGGACTGTCAACTTGGTTATACATATACCCCAAAATATTTTCTGCCGTTTCCTAATTTTCTTTTACTAATATTATATTTGCATGCTTGTTTAACAATTTATGTAGTGAAATGTTTATTGCCACTTTTGCTTTTATTAAAATAACTTAATTAGATCAAATACGCTCGTAAATATTAAGTTTTATTATGTTAATAATAGTAAATACACAAGTAGAGTTAAAACTATTAAGCTCATAATCTTTTCTAACCTCATATTGTTTAAAAAATTGTATACCAAGGAATTTATTAGTTACATATATTTTCTGTAAAAAAAGTATTTATATTATTTTATTACAATTCGACAAAGATAATTTCTAATTTCTAATTTATTTTTTATTTTTATTTCATTTTATCGCTTGGTTTTCAAAAATCTAAATTGGATTACCTTACGTTTTAATTGGTTTGGCGCTGAATTGTAATGATTACATGAAACAACAGTACCACCGACAACAATGCATGTCACAACGATCATATAAACACCAAAGAAGAGGAAGTCTATCAAGATTTGTGTGCTTTACAAAGAACCAGTAGAAGTCAGGTATTGATTTGATGTTTTTTATTATTTATTTTTATAAAACAAAATTAAATTTATATTTTAGTTTTACATTTATTTTTGGAGTTGGTTTTGTGAAATTTTGAACATTAAACATTAAAAATATATTATAGGTTTAATATAAATATAAAAAAAATCGCAAAAAAACGATATCCAATAATCAAAAATATGTAATTATGTTATGACTTTGGTGTAAGTTATTATATAAAAGACACACATATATTGTTAATACGCATGTTTTATGTCTATTGCCTGCGATTTTAAATATTATAATGCTTATATATGCTAATTTTTGCTTTTATGTATAACTTTTTTAATAAAAAACTAATTTCCTTAACCTCAATCCAACTCAGATCACCTCAGCGACCAGTTTCGAACAACGTGATTATGTCATACGCGAACTGATCGACACAGAGTCGAATTATCTTGATGTCTTGAATGCCTTGAAGACAAAATTCATGACGCCACTCGAACGTTACCTGAATCCGGAGGAAATTAAGCAAATATTTCCGCGCATACGCGTAAGTTTATATCACATACTTTGTAAAAATATTTCAATATAACAATTTTTTAAATATGTTGCTGCAGGAACTCGCTGATATACACACAAGGTTTCTGGAAAAACTGCGTGAATCTCTCTCGCCCAATGCCAAAGTGAAAATGAGTCAAGTATTTTTGGAGTTCCGCGAGCCATTCCTGCTCTATGGCGAATACTGTTCCTGTCTGTTGGGTGCCATCGATGTGCTGGCCGATGTCTGCAAGAAGAATCAGATTATTGAGCAACTTGTGCAGGTAAGTTTAAAAATTTCTTTAAGACTCGTATCGGAGGTAATAAATATTATTTATATAATTTCATTTTAGCAATGCGAGCGTGATTACAATGTGGGCAAATTGCAATTGCGTGATATTTTATCGGTACCCATGCAGCGAATTCTCAAATACCATTTACTATTAGATAAACTAGTCAAAGAAACCTCACCGGTAAGTTGTTTGCTATTGCAAAAGTCGAAAAATTAAAAAAAATATTGATTTGTCAAAATTACTTAAAAAATATAAATTGCAACTATAAAGTGCTTTAATATTATTATCTTATATCGTGAATACCCTTAATTATAGGTGCACGAGGATTACCGCGCATTGGAGCGTGCCAAAGAGGCAATGATCGACGTATCTCAGTACATCAACGAAGTAAAACGTGATTCCGATCACTTAGTGATCATACAGAAAGTCAAAGTAAGAATACTCACTTTTGACTACCCACTTTTTCATTTATTTTTTTTTATATACATACATATTTTTTTTCCTTTTCTAATTTTTAATTTTTTTCTTATATATTTTGAGAGTTTTTTTTACAATTTAATTTTTTTTTTTTATTTTTTATTATTTTTTTATTTTTCTTTTATTTTTTATTTTTTTTTATTTTTTATTTTTTTTTTATTTTTTATTTTTTTTTTATTTTTCATTTTTTATTTTTTTTATTTTTTTATTTTATTTTTATTTTTATTTTTTTTTTTATTTTTTATTTTTGTTCATTTTTTATTTTTTTTTTATTTTTTTTTATATTTTTTATATTTTTTTTTATATTTTTTTTATATATTTTTTATTTTTTTATTTTATTTTTTTTTTTATTTATTTTTTTTTTTTTATTTATTTATTTATTTTTTTATAATTTTTTTTTTAATATTTTTTTTATGCAAATGATATTTGTGCCTATTTTATTTTATTTTTTCATTTTTTAATATTTTTTTTTTGTATATTTTTTTTTTTATCATTTTTTGATTTTATTTTTTGTATTTCTTAACATTTTTTACAATTTTTTTCTAATAATTTTTGTTTGTATTCTCTTACCCTACAATAGGACAGCATAATCGATTTGCATTTGCTGCCAAACGGTACCAACGATCTCCTGCAATACGGTCGTCTCCTCTTGGACGGCGAATTGCACATAAAAGCGCATGAAGATCAAAAAACAAAATTACGTTACGCATTCGTTTTTGATAAAATACTTATATTGGTGAAGCCATTGCATACAAAAATGGGCGATATGCAGTATACATACCGTGATTCGCATTATCTTTCCGAATATCGGGTGGAGCAGAGTCATACGCGGCGTACCTTGGGCCGCGACACACGTTTCAAATGTCAACTGCTGTTGGCGCGCAAGTCGGGCAAGACTGCTTTCACGCTCTACTTGAAATCGGAGCCAGAACGTGATAAATGGCGCAAGGCGCTCACAGAGGCAATGTAAGTGAAGTGAGATTTTGGCATGACAACTACATATCTAAATTATTTGTTTTTGTTTTTTATGCAGGGAAAACTTAGATCCACCTGGCTGCCGCAATACAGATCACAAAATGGAAATTTATACCTTTGATGCGGCCACGACATGCAGGCACTGTTCGAAATTCCTTAAAGGACGTATACATCAGGTGAGGAATTGAGTGTAAATTCTGTATGTGGAGAAGCCTTCATAGTAAAAAGCTTGTATATATATATTTCAATTTATATATTAATTTTCCTTTCTTCTGGAATTCTTATAGGGCTACCGCTGTAAGGTCTGTGAAATTGCCGTACATAAAGGCTGCATATCGTCAACGGGCCGCTGCAAACAGAATCCTCTAAGCATACCGCCGCCTGTTTGTGATCGTCAGTTGTCGGAGTTCAATTGGTAAGAAAATTACAACTATAAATATTAAAATAAAATAACAAATTTTATAAAGTAAGAATATAATTATTTTTCCAGTAATTGTTTTATGCAAAAAATTTCATTATTTTTCATATTTTCAGGTTTGTCGGCACAATGGATCGCGATACAGCCGCTATACGCTTAGAAAATCGTCGTGTTGGCACATATTTACTGCGTGTGCGGCCTCAAGGTGCATCCAATCCACATGAGACCATGTATGCGCTGAGTTTGAAGTGAGTGTTGCCAGATTGCCCAACAATCTCTTAAACTTTTATTTAATTTATCTTCATTTTTGTTTTCAGAACCGATGATCATGTCATTAAACACATGAAAATCAACCAAGAACCCGATGGCGAAACAGTGCTCTATTGTCTGTCGTCGCGCCGCCATTTCAAAACTATTGTCGAACTGGTTTCGTACTATGAACGCAATGATTTGGGTGAAAATTTTGCGGGGTGAGTAGAGTATAGCTATAATTAGAAAAAATTGGAATATACTCGAGGAAATTGTGACATTGCAACACTATTGGAATTATTGTTACTGTTAATTGTTCGAAACAGGAAATGAGGTGTTAAAAATTAGCTAAACTGTCTCATTTGTGTAATGCTCCGACGGTATATATATTTATTTTTGTTGTATGTAGTACAATAATATAATTTTATAACAAAAAGTAAGGTTAGGATAGCTCAACTGTCATTCTTAGCCTTTTTTTTCTTTTATTTTGATGTTATATCTTTTAAATTAATTTAACAAGAATTTTTTATTCGTAAATCTCATTTAGCTTGAATCAATCGCTGCAGTGGCCCTTCCGCGAAGTAATAGCCACCGCTATTTACGATTTTGAACCGAAAGGCAGCAACCAATTACATCTTAAGACAGGCGGCCAAGTGCTGGTTATTGGCAAAGATGGCGACAGCAAAGGTTGGTGGCGTGGAAAAATTGGCGATACGGTAAGTTTCAGAGTTTATTTCGGTTTTTAATTGACTAGTAGAATTTTGGTTAGAATTTGTAGAATTTTGCTTAGAATTTGTAGAATTTTGCGTCCTATATGTAGCATTGAATTATTGAAGGAAATTCTTGTTTTCGCTGGATATTTGTTCATTTTTTATTACCCCGTTTTTTGAAGTAAATTATCCGCATATACATTTTATTTGTTAAGAAGGGATTAGTTCTGAGCTTTTGTGCTACTCGAAAATGTTCTATTACCAAGAAAAAAACTAGCCACTTTCCACCGAAAAACAGAAGACTGGTGAGCTACACATTAAGTTATGTTGACATAGCTCTCACACTCAAAACTCTCAAAAGCTCTTTGTATGAAAATTATAAATCAATGGACTTACATCATCTTGTCTACAAATTTTTGTAGAGATTTGCAGAAGAGCGTAAGAAACAATTCTTTAGTTCGAAAATATATAGCAAACAGCGGCCGAAAGCAATTTCATAGCTTTGGCAATTCCTAAAAAGGCTTAGATTAAAAACTTTGTTGTTTTATTTGCCCAAAGCGGGAACGATAAAGTGACTAAAAGCAATTGTAGTTACCGATTTCAAGCTTTTAGGGCGGCATTTGACTAAAAGTGAGCTGTTAGTATTATTTAAAAGCTTGCGTTCAATCAAAAGTCGAATGAGAAAATTTATAACCTATAAGTTTTACAATAACTTGTCGGTTCGGCACTATCTAATATTCGTGTGGTGATAATTAGTGCTGTAAAGTGAAAAAACAATAAATCCCAAAATCAAGAAAAAAATCACTCACAAGTCATCCAAGAAAAACCAAATTAACTTGGACTTTTGGTTGAAGCCGGCTTGATTTTGGTTGAGGTCGAGATCTAATTAACCAAAAAGTAATTACCAGTCTCAAAAAGGTAATTATTTTGAATAGGATTTTTGGTAATTATAACAAAATAGCTCTTTCTCTAGCCGATTGAAGTCAAGTTCGTCATGTCTTCCATTTTCGGAGCAACTACAAGCCACACACAAGAAATTCAAGCAAAATTCAAGTCGAGAAAGCTGGGAAGAACTTATTCTACATAATGTTAATATGATATGAAGATTTTGCAAGCAAGTTGTTGTTGTTGTAGCGGGAGAAAGATACAATAAGTTAAGATTAATAGCAGCAGAAAACATTCCCAAGATAATTTTGGCAGTCCTTGATGGAACAAAATTTTGAATTCGTTACTTTTATGTTGATCTAACGGTTATGGAAACGAGTTTCTCAAGCATCAAGTCAGGCTTTTATGTTTTTAATTTCAATAGTAGCTGAATGAAAGAGGATTTTAATTTTGATGTAAGCAACATTCAATGGAAAAGGTATAAGCAGGATTTATTATATACTATTTTAACTGAGTGATGACAATCGAAGAAATCAACTTTTCAGTTTTTTGGAAAGTTTAATTTAAATTTTTTAATTTAATTAATATTCTTTAATTTAATATTTTTAATTTCAATCATACTGATTTTTAATTTTAAATGATTTAATTATTTTTTATTTTAATTTTTTTGTTTTAGTTTTGTAATATTTTGTTTAATTTTTTTATTTTTTTTACTTTTAATATTTTTTAGTTTTAATTTTTTTTTATTTTTTAAATATATATTATATTATATAAATTTCTTTGTAAAATTTTAATACAAATTTTCTAATTTAATTCATATTTTTAATTTTAATCATTTTGATTTTTAATTTTGAATGATTTAATTATTTATTTTATTTGATTTTTTTTAGTTTTATAATATTTTGTTTTATTTTTTAAATTTTTTTTTCACTTTTATTTTTTTTTTAATTTTTTTAAATATATATTATATTACATTATTTATTTTTTGTAAAGTTTTAATAAATATTTTCTAATTTAATTAATATTTTTAATTTCATTAATTTCGATTTTTAATTTTGAATGATTTAATTATTATATTTATTTTATTTTATTTTTTATTTCATTTAATTTTTTTTTTTTGTTTTTAGTTTTGTAATAATTTGTTTAATATTTGTTTTACTTAAATTTTTTTTAAATATATAAAATTTTTTTTTTGTGAAGTTTTAATTAAAGTTTTCGAATTTAATTAATGTTTTTAATTTCAATCATATTGATTTTTAATTTTAAATGATTTAATTATTTATATTTTATTTTGTTGTGTAATATTTTGTTTAGTTTTTTTATTTAAAGTTTTTTTATTTTAATTTTTTTAATATATATTTTATTATAAACATTTTTTGTTTGCAAAGATTTGATTAAAATCTTTAAATTTAATTAAAATTTTTAATTTCATTAATTAATAGTGATTTTTCATTTTTTTTGATTTAATTATTATCTTTATTTTATTTTTTACCTTTTTTTACGTTTTCTAATAATTTTTTTATATAATTTTTTTTTAATTTTTGTTGTTTTGATTTTGTTTTTTTTTTAACATACATACATACATATGTATGTATATTTTTTTATTTATTTATTTTTTTATTTCTGATAATTTTTTTTTATTTATTTTTTTTTTTTAATTTCTGATAATTCTTCGAAAGTCATCACTCAATATTTGAATAAACATTTTTTTAATTATCAAAACTTTTATGTCGGTATTTTAGGTCGGCTACTTCCCCAAGGAGTACGTGAAGGAGCAGCCACCGATGAGCGATGAACTTTGATATTACAATTATGTAATTTATGTTGCGCAACCAACGGACCAACATGCAATTGCATCGGATAATACAAGTTTAGCGGCTGACAGCTGCGTACCCACCACTAGCAGAGTGATAATGCCCAGAGGTGAGCAGTAGTCGCTCAAACCTCGTGCTGATTAAAAGGAAAAAATGTAGAAAAAACGGGAAGAGAACAATAATTGTTGGTTGTTAACGGTTTGCTGCGGCAACTAGCTGCACACAGCGTACACATAAATGCTTGTAGAAGTGCCAGTGTGCATACGACAACACTTGAAAACTAAAACAAAAACAAATAATAATAATAATGTTATTGATTGTGCCAATAGCTTTTTATATACAATTTTAATTACGTATTTTATATTTACGTAATAGTGTATTTATGTAGTTACTTATACACACACATATATAAGTGTATTTTTAAACAACTTTGTTATATCGTTTTTTATACTAAATTGCATAATTGTGTAGTTTTTAGGTAGTAAGTATACTTTTAATGAATATTTTAAAGTTTAATGTGCGTGACTATATGTTTGACTAAATAGCTTATCTGACTTAGGTTTTTATCAAATTTTTTGATATAGTTTTATACAAAATAAATATATAATATAAAATCAATGATAATAAAAGAAAATAAAAATTATTGACTAATTAAAGAGGAGCTAGTAATTCTTACAAATATATTATATATGTATATACATATGTATATGTAAGGCGTGCGCATGAGGAAAATAAGCTTTAAAATGTTATATTACTTAGCGTTTACAAGTATATAAGCAACGATATACTAAATAGTGATAAATAAAAACAAAAATAAAAGAAAAAATGCTGTGCGCGCGCGCAGCTGCAAATAGTCGTAGTGAAAACTCAAATATGAATATTTATGTATAACTGTATAATGCATTTCCAGCGTAATTTTCAATTCAGTATCTCAATACAAAAACACTGTGCACAATATACACGTATAAACACGAATATTACAAATTTGTAATTAATTGTGCACAAAAACAACTTTGAAGATCTACATATTTACAACCATAAATATATATAACCATATACAATGATGTGAAATAACCGCATACAATAATAAATATTGTTTGGTATCGCACATAATGACATACATACTGAAGCGCCAAGTAATTTTATATATACATACATACATATACAAGGCAAAAAGCATATACATGCCAACATACATAAAAACAAATTTGATAAAACATTACTTTTATTGAAAAATGACGCGGAAATTTTATTTGAAAACGGGCGTAGAGTAAATGGTGAAGTGTGTGTGGCATTTGTGTGACGTAGCTTAACGATTTTTGAACGCGATCGCATTTAAGAAGTATGCATGTACAACGTTGTGTATTATTAGTAAACCGAGCCGGACCTAAGAGTGCAACTCTCGAAATTTAGTATGCAGGGAAATGATTAAGCGCACCTGAAACGAATATCTACATATATACATACATATATAAATACAAAGTATCAAGCATAAATTAGTCATTTTAAAATTATGAAAATAAATTAAAAAAAAGTACTGGAAATATCATATAATATGAACTGCTAAATACACATACATACATACATGTATTTAGTATGACCAGTTACTGTTTTTTTGTGTGAAAGTTAGTAGCATATACCGGTTTTTAAATAATTTAAAATTTTTTAATCATTCCTTATAATAATGCTGGTTTTCAAAAATAACATTTTTTTCTTATAAATTCTCTTTAATTTCTTTACTCTAAAAAGAAACGTAAATTTTAAATGAAATCACATTTTTTTTTTGAAATTTTGCTAGCCATATTATTATGTCATGAAATTGCTTTTTGTTAAACATATCAGATTTTTTGACCTTGAAAATCTTTGGAAGCCTACATTTATCAGCTATGACCTAAAAACTCCAGCAGTAGAAGTAGTAATCAAAGCCCCGTCAATCATCTAAAAGCCATAAGGGTCTATAAAAGTATACAACCAAATTTAATTCTAAAAATTTACCGATCCAAACGAGGTTAAAAAAGAATAATGAACTCTCCAAGCAGTTTCTGCTGTCGTGCTTTTGCAGAAATCATCCCTGCAATCACCTGCTTGGAGTGGAACCTCCCCCTAGGAGCATCAAGAAGTCATTTCTCAACTACGTCGACAACATAAAACAATATGCCAACTAGACTTCGGACGCAACAAACTTCAGACATGCATTGACCGCCATTCACAACAGACTCCCTCTCAGTGAATGGCGTACTTGGAGTCAAACCATCAGCCATTGCAGACAAAGAGCTCGTGTTGCCGCAAGGATCGAGAGTGACCCTTGCCCAACTTCGTTCTATATACTTATCCAGAATTGACCATGACATATCAAACATATGACCAGCATGCAATGAGTCTCCACATGACACTAACTATCTCTTACTATTCATCTGACATCCGACTCTCTATGGTCCGTTACAACAACAACAACCAAATTTAATTTTTCTGGGTATTGGATGTCAGATCTTAGTCGAATGCCATGAAAAATTTAACTTTTAATGTATTTAATAAAATTTTCTTCAAACACAAAGTTTTCCACAACTGAAAAAAAACAAGAAAATTAGGCCTTTAAAAACCAACTTCTCCACTACTACAGTGATTTGGTCCTCCTCCGTGAATGAAATCCACGGTCGAAAATGTTTGATGGCTGATCCAGAGATCCCACTTGGACTACTTATATGCAGTCCTTTGTGATGCCTTAAAAATATAGCTGAGCTAATTCGAACTTATAAGTCAGCAAAGCGCCTCGTGACTAATATAAATGTGTTGATTTATGTATCTAATTTCTATTAGTTCGGTGGGACAACTGAACGTGTGAGCTCCCAAGCGTTTAAGCCTTGAGCTCGCAAACGCTGCATAATCAAAAGTAAAGTGGTGAAATGATTTCAGCTCGTCTTCTGCCGTACAGCTTCTGCAGCTGGCGTTGGGTAAGGTTCTCAACCTTACTTCATGAAAGCAGATAGCCTGTTAGAACCCTCATAACTTAAGAGAAGATCACCAATCCGTTACCACTCACTGATAGCGGGGCTGTAGTTTATTAGTCTTATCACAAAGTAACTCGCTGCCATTAATAACGAGGTTATGTATTCCTTACCGGGCCTTGAACGGACGGTTATTGGGCTCAAAGCTAGTATCGCTGCCCTGCTATCAGTGCGGATAGTTATTTCTCTGAAGGAGACTGCACTCCGGAGCAGTAAACCCACCTCTACTTTAATGGCAGCAACCTCGGCAACACTACCATAGTCAGGAAGTCTGAACTGACAAGTGTTCAGACCTAGATTCTCTGTGTCTGATAGCAACTTTCGCGGTCATGTGTCATGGTTGGAGTGGACCTTAGTCAAACGAAGTGCTGATAGGCGCCGCTCATTAAATGCGCTCGAGCATCCTTGCAAGTGGGCCCTCCATCACCCAAAGACCCCATAGAACATAATGGGCTTGACTATGGTATCGTAGAACCAGAGGACTATTTTCGGTGAGACACTCATCTTTAGCCAAAAGCTCCTCTGCAGCAAGATAAGGTAATAAATGCCTCTTCGATATTAGGCTTCCATAGAACCCTAAATTTATATTACTGTATCGGCAGGTTGCAACCCGATGCTTCACATTTTTGGTAGTTTGTCGTCTGTAGCTCCAAAACTATTTGAGAAATCGATTTAAAATTTTAGCATGATATTTTTAAAGGTATGACCTATCGAAATATAAAGCAATTTCGCAAAAAAAACATATTTATAATTATTTTTTATTCGAAAAACATTTCTAATGTTAATTGCCATAACCCTAATGCTAAAATAATTTGTAAAATTGTCAAATCTCTCATAAATATGTACATTCGATTAAAAAAATTTTTTTTTCATAATCATTATTTGTCTAAAATTGTTAAAATCACATTTCTTTTTCTCTCACGTTTGTCTTATAACATTTCCACAAGGCTACAAATTCATTACTAATCATCTGTTATATAAGTACTTGCATAATCAAGAATTCTTAAGAACACTTCCACTTCTTCCACACTTAAGAAAGTTGCAAACATTCCTCAATGCACTCTACTTTGTGTGTTGCTTATACAGAAAAAAATCATACAAATAAACGAACTAAATTGAAATAATGCAAAAATGTTAGAAAACTCCGCAAAAGAAGAAATTATTGCTCACGTTTTTCACAGCCAGAGGAGCAAATCGTATTAACGCACATTACCACAAGCAAACAAATATGTATATTATAAAGTATATACTCTCGTTCCAAAGCAAAGTAACAAAAATGCAAGAAAGCTACAAATTTCTAAATGTTATGCAGAACGCAATATACCGTCATGAATATCAACTAATTAATGTGCATACTAGGGGTGTTCTTATTTTATTTATATATATATTTTTTTTAAATTTAAAGTGATTGTTTAATTAAATATTTTTTTTTTTTTCATTTATATTTACTAATTTTTTTAATTACGATTTTTTATTATATTATATTTTCTAGTTATACAGTTTTTATAATTTTTTTTATACTTATTTTTTTTAATTCATTTTAAACTTTTTGTTTAATTAAATATTTTTAATTTTATTTTTTTTATTAAATTGTTTTTTTATTACCTTTTTTCTTTAATTACAATTTTTTAAATCTGTTTACTTGTCTAATTAATTAATGAATTTTAAATATTTTTTACTTAAAATTATTGTTTATTTAAAGATATTTTAATTCATTTATATTTGCAATTTTATTAGTTAACATATTTATTTTTAATTGAGTTTTTTAAATACAACTTTTTTATTTGTCTATTTAATTTTTTTTTAATGATTTTTAAACTTTTTGTTTAATTAAATATGTTAAATTTTATATTTTTTTTAATAATTTTTTTAATTGTAACCTTTTTTAATTTGTTTCATTATTTTTTTATGAATTTAAATTTTTTGTTTATTAAAATTTTTTAAATGTATATATTTTTACTAATTTGTTTTAAATCCAAGAAAGCTGCCTATATTTTATTAATTGTTATACAAAACGTAATTACTAACAAATAAGTAAAGTGCACACTAGGGGTGTCCTAATCTTACTTTTTTTCAATTTTAAATTTTTTTTTTAAGTGGATTTTATATTTATTTATATTAGATATTTTTTTATTCAATTTTAATTTTTTTAATTACAATTATTTTAATTTTTAATTTTTTGTAATAAAAATTTTATGCTCCTTTTAAAAATATTTTTTATATTAGCTTAATTAAATATTTTATTTATTTACTTTTGCTATTAAAAAACTTACTATTATTTTTAAGTAATTTAATTTTACAAATTATTTCGATTTATTTATAATCGCTCAAGTTTTAAAATACCATCTTTTTAATAAACTTTTCTTTAATATTTTTTTATTATTATTTTTCTTTTAATAACAGTTTTGTAAATAAGTTAATTCAGTTGTTTATTAAATTTTGTTTTAATTTTACATTTTGAGTTGTTTACTGGATCTCTTTTTAATTTTAATTTTTTTTCAAAACAATTATTTTATTTGTTTTTAACTAAAAAAAAAACTTATAAATATTTCTTATGTTAATTCAATTAAATATTTATTTTATTTACTTACTTTTACTATTTGAACATTTTTTTTTTTTTTTTTTTTATTTTTAATAATGTTTTAAATTGTTTTTTTTTTAATTATTATTTTTGGCTAATTAAATTTTTTTAAATTAATTAATAAAATTTTAATTTTACCTGCTGATTTTTTTTTTTAGTAAATATATTTTTTTGTAGTTTGCACTTAAATGTTTATCAAATTAAATATTAAAAACAATAAAAAAATAATATTAATTATTTACCATTCATTTAAGTACACTCCTAACCGTATGCAAATCCACAAAAATATATGCCAACTAGTTATCTTAAGCAATAAGGAACTATTTATGCTTTGACACAATTTAATTGTTAATGGTCTAACAGTACACGCTTTGCATAATTAACTTCGTTTTGCACTCGTTTAAATCTGCAATTCCTCGGCTTAGTTATAAAAACCTAATAAATTATTTATTTACTTTTTTCTCTTGATTCGTAAATCAAAATAATCTTTTGCGTGTTTTCAACAACAAGCTTAACGATTTAATTATTTAAAAATTAACAGTAAATAAACTAATTATATACCGTTATGTTGTTGAACGTTGTCTGGTGTGATTTCTATAACTAATTTCTGCAATTGCAACGCCAAAGCAACCATTAGTTGTTGTTGTACATATTCCTCAAATATGCATATTAGTTGCTGAAACACTGACACACAATAACCGTTAGTCTTAAGCTGTTAAGCTCACACCTCCGTTTTGGTATCAGTGTGCCACCAGCATAAATGCGATATTTTTCCTCCATTTGTGGCGAATTTGCAATTAACTGTACAACACTACCTGTATAATCCCGTTATTACGTGTATGTGTGTATTTTACATTTAATTTAAACATTTAAGTAAGTTAATTTCTATGCAATAAGCAAAACAAAGTAAACAAATTAATGACTTAACGCAAACCAAAAGTTGTATTGTAATGTAGAAATGGCGAAAGTTTTCGTCAAAATGCGCGTAAAATAAAAAATATACTACTCGAAGGAGATTCAAAGCTGTGTTTGTATTTATTTTAACAAACAATTTTTAGATTTTACTTTTTATTTATCAAAAAGATATCTTTTTGCTCTATATATATTATATATGTATAATAAACATTGTTGTGCGACTGTTTAAAAAAAATAGAATTTTTGCGAATTAAGGGGGTTACATGGGTTTTCAAGTTGATCCTAGTAATAGTTTCGGATATACAGCCTTGAGAACTTTTGCGTTCGAGGCTAGCTAGGCCAAGTGCGCCGTCTATAACGCTTTTTTCCCGAAACTGTGTTTATGAAGTCGTTTGGCACGACTTTTCGAGAACTACAAAACCGATCTTCATGAAATTTTACAGAGGTCTTTGAGATATAATTCTTAAAGACTTGAACGAAGGATTTTTTTTCAATTACAACTATTTGAAAAAAAAAAAAATGTTTTCACTGAAATTTTCATTTTTTTGTAAAAAATTTTTGCCAAAAATCCAATTTTCAGTTTTTTTTCCTTTGTCCAAGTTCTAAATTACATTTTTTGCAGAGTTTAAAATATATTTTTTCCGAAAATTTCAGAATTTCTTTGTCAATAGTGTAAAATATGTAAAAAAAAATTAAATAATCTAATAACATATTAAATTTTTTATATGAAAAAATTTTTTGAAAAAATGCATCTTTTTACCCTAGGAAACCTATGTAACCCCTTAAAAAAATCAATTGTTTTAAAATTTTAAGTTGGGTGAAATAACTAGTGTAAGTTTTCAATAAATCATTGCTTTTTGAGAGAAAAAATACCGTTGAAGCTAAAGTTTGGATAGATAAACATTGTTTGGACACTGCACCAGCTAAAACAGGCGTTGAAAAGTGGTTTGCTATGTTTGAACGAGGCGAAATGAGCACCAAGGACGTTGAAGGAAATGGACGCCTGAACTGTTACTGACGAAAACGCCAAAAACGTCCACAAAATATTTTCGGATGTCCGTAAGGTGAAGTTGTTCGAGAGGGTCGAGACTCTAAAAATATCAACGGAAGGTATTGGATATGTTGTGAATGAATATTAAGGTATGCGAAAGCTCTGTTCAAAATGGGTGTCGTTAGAGCTCACAGTCCAACAAAAACACCAACGAATTGATGATTCTGAGTAGTTTTTGAAGCTCTTTAATCGTATTAAAACCGTGTTTTTGCGTCCATATGTGACAATGGCTAAAACAAGGCTCTATCTTTTCACGTTGGAGTCAAAGCCGAGTTGATTGCATATGATGAAACGACCCCAAAAAGACGAAATGTTATGGCATCAGTATTTTAGGATACACGTAGTATAATATCCATCGACTATCATCAAAAGGGAAAACCATTAATAGCGAATATTACATTGCGTTTCAAAGGATATAAGGCGTTTGAAGAACAAATAGGCGAAAAATGGTTCAATTTGAAGAAGAAGAAAGGAAAGTGCTGTTTCATAAATACAACGCAACAAAATGAGAAACGCACAAATCAATGAATACGATGAATGAATGAATTTCATAAATTGGGCTTCGAATTGCTTCGCATCCACGGTATTGTCCGATCTGCCTACCAGTGACTCTTTTAGTCTGTACTCAGACCTCAAGAGCATGTTCGCTGGAAAGCAATATAACATTTTTTGACCGCTATAATCCTTCCATCGCCCTCGAATTTTATGAAAAAAAAACTATTTTCTTTGTTAGTCTACGAACTTTTCAGCCCACTTGTTAGTCTTGAGAACACGCGTTTAAAGATTAACTGATTGAACTGATCGACTACACTTTAGTAGGGTGAAACTCAAAAACATTTGGGATATCGATATAAATTCGATTTAATTTCGTGTGTCCCTTAAAGCCTAAAATAAAAATAAAACTGTGTGCGTGACACCGCCATCTTTGTGGACGAAACATTTTTCAATATCAATTTTACGATTTACCAAGTGTGGGTAGAATTGGTCATTATATTCTCCTAGCCAATTTATAATATAAAAAGTAAATATATTCTTAATAAAAATAAAAAAAATACGTTCCCTTAGCCCTCGAATTTCGAATGTGATAATTTCGCTTCCTCCGTATAGTTTTACTTTTCATATAAGTATCTAGCAGAACTTAAAATTTAATTAATAAAATTTGATAGAAAAAACTTTTACCCACACCTGCCTGGAGTTTAGTTCCATTCAAACTTAACTTTCCCTTACTTGTTTCAATATTTATTTTAAACATTTAATTTCAACTATTTAATTAATTTAATATTATAATTTGCATTATTATCCATTTTTATTTTTTGCATCTAAATTCTCTCGTATATTGTGTTTATGGGTAAATACTTGTATAACTGTGCCTCTCGTCGGCAACTTAAGAAATACTACATAATACATACATACATATACATATTTACTACCTTGCACGTGGTTGGAGATTGCCATTTGTCAGTTAATGCCTTTGATCCCAGCTAGCTCACAGCAGGTGCTATTTCTGCCACTTAGCAAATATTAGCTTTCTAGTATTTGCCTTACCATATATTTATTTGCGGTCTAAGTGGTTTTCAGTTTGAATAAAAACTTGGAACGATTGCAGAGACACCTGCAAATTAATATAAAGAAAGTAAAAATTTCAACAGCGTAATAACCTTGATTCGTTATCTCCTATATGTTGTCATTTTGAATTTGAATTGTAGAACGCCCTATTACAGAACACATGAAGACTCAGAAAGGGCAGGCATTCGTCAATAAAATCCGTCCAAAATGTGTTTGACTGCCGAGTTACGCTGATTCTCCATTCAGTCGACGAAACTTTTTAACTTAGAAAAATTTTTTTTTTTTTTCTTAAATCTTACGTTTAATAAGTTTTGATTATTTTTAATAGCTTATAGTAAAAATATACAAATATACCCAGTCCAATCTATCTACTCAGCGATCTTAAGTTACCTTTTATTATTATTTATTATCTTCTAGTTATAAATAATATTTTTAGTCCACATACATACATACAAATATCCCCATCAAACAAGTTGTACGACAAACCCTGCTGTTTGTTTGAGAAACCCATCCAACATGTGCGCCGCTACTCCCAATCGGCGTCATCAAGTTCGAGTTCATTGGGGAGTCGCTTCGTGTTGTTAATACGCCGCGTATACTCAATGCGAACGGTTCGTTTGTTTAGCTGCAGCGTCCGTAGACGACGACAACGGTAATAAATGTTAAATATAACTAACAAAAATTCAATAGAAATAATAAAAATATAAAATAAATAAAAATAGTAAAAAATATTGGCAAAAGCCAAACATTGAATTAGATTTTGGTTGCTATAAAAAATCGTTTTCGTGTTGAAAAGTGCAAAATTTGCTGTGAAACTGTGCCTTTTGTGCAAGAAAAAGCAGAGAGGAAACAAAAAAAATTATAATTAAACAACAAGTTGGTGTTGAAGTGTTAGAAAATGAGAAATTTTTTATTAATAAGGAAATAAAAGTGAAGCGAAGTTTTTTGAAACGGCAATAATTGGTGTAAGAAAAATGCCGCCGTGCGAGTGAATGTGTGTGTGTGAAATGTTGAAAAAACAAAATTGCAAAAAAAAAGTGCAATAAGTAAAATTGCGTTAAACAATAAAAGCAACAACAAGGAAAGTCGCAATAATAATAACAATAACAAACAAGTGCGACGCGGCTAACTAATAAAGAAGGGCGTGTTATTTGTTGCGCTAAATGTGTGTGTGTGTGTGTTATTCGTTTAAAATAAATAAAATTTATACAGCAATGATAAAGTGTCAAAAAAAATTTAAGCGAACAAAAAGTTAAAAATATATTTTTTATTTATATAAAAGCACTGTAAAGCAACGAGAGCCGCGCTGACTTTGGAATTAATTCTTAATTTGCGCTTAATTAAGAATACAGTCTAAAGAAGTGTTAATTTAAAAGCAGTATTAGGAAAAGTCACGTATTAAAAAAATTAGGTTAAATATATTTTTTTTAATTTTTCGTTGTTTTTTTGTTTACTCTACCACACTTGTTTTGCTGTTTGGGCTTCGGGCCATTTCAGTCAAAGTCAATTTTGCCTAAATTGCTTGTAATTACACGCTAACAAAAACTAAAACACTGAAGCAATGCGCACAGCAACATAGTAAACAACAACAACTACAAAACATGTTCAAACATACATACATACATACATACATATGCGCATATAAACAGAAGTACAAACGAGACCATAAGCACATATCGATAGTTTCAATGCTTATTTCACACACTTGTTCACAGTGCGCAGATAAAGTACATCGTACAACAACACATTTCTATATTTGTGCGCACACAAATCGAAAAAACCCATAATAATCACTAAACATTACATTTGTAGCAAGCAACACCCGCCCAAGCGCCGCGCACCTGCGTCGCAGCCAATGAAAATTCTATGTGAAATAATGATGATATTGGCTTAATTGCGATTATTGTTGTTGCTATAGTTGTTGTTATTGTTCATAAACATACTACATACATATGTTTGTTGCATGTAGTCATGTGTGGTATTAAGCCGGCAGCTACTAAACGTCAGAGCCACGCCACAAACGCGCAACACATCAAGTCACGTCACACCAAACCCATCAGCTATAGGTGGAAATCACATAACAACAACAACGCCAATAGTGATGCATAAAATTGTGTAGATAGCAACAGTTGGTAGCTAACTTTTGTGAGCAGCTCAGCTTTAGAAAGAATTATTTAAAAAAAGAGTAGAAGTAGCGAGAAACGCGGCGTAAATCACATGCATATGTGTGGGTATGTTCACACACAAACACACAATTTACAGAGACGTACAGATGAATCTACAGGTGGCTGCATTACCTATTGTGCAGATAAACAGCTGGCGGCAGCGACGTAGAGTGCACAGTGCACGAGTACAAACGTGCGAAATGTGTTGAAGTGCATGCTCAGACATGCACACACCTGTTTATGAATGCATATTAAACTTTTCATATGGGAAGAAAGTAAATTGAACGCGGATGAAAATAGTAAAATACAGATTGGATAAATAAATAATAATTGAAAATTTATGAAAAGTGAAATAAATAAAATAGAATAAAACAAAACAAAATGAAATAAAATAAAATAAAATAAAATAAAATGAAATGAAATAAAATAAAATAAAATAAAATAAAATAAAATAAAATAAAATAAAATAAAATAAAATAAAATAAAATAAAATAAAATAAAATAAAATAAAATAAAATAAAATAAAATAAAATAAAATAAAATAAAATAAAATAAAATAAAATAAAATAAAATAAAATAAAATAAAATAAAATAAAATGAAATGAAATGAAATGAAATGAAATGAAATGAAATGAAATGAAATGAAATGAAATGAAATGAAATTAAAATAAATTAAATTAATTTAAATAAATAAAGTGAATTAAATTATAAAAAAAAAAAATTAAAATGAATTAAAATCAAATTAAATAAAGTAAAGTAGTAAAAGTAAGAGCTAATACAACAAAATAAATAAAAAAATCAAAAAAAAAAAAAATTAAACAAAAAAAAAAAAATTATATTAACTAAAATATAATAAAAAAATTAAATAAATAAAAATATTGTAAAGTAAAATGAAAAAAAAATTAACTAAAATAATTTATAATAAAACAAACATTTGTATAAATAAATCTGAGAAGATAAAAACTTCATTTTACATTAGCAAAATATAAAATCCGGTTTATAATTATTAACATTAAAACATCAATAACTCATTTTGAACATAAAACGTTAATATTGAGAACTATAAATTATACACAGATGTAATTTATGATTTGTTGCAATACAAATATAAGTTGTAAGGTCCGATTAGAAAAATAAGATAAATTAAATACGAATAAAGAATTTAAAAATTCTATAAACTTAAAAAAAAATATTAATAAATAAATTGTAAACAATAAATTAAAAAATAATATTTTTAGTAACTAATAACTATTTGTTATAAATTATCGATTATAAACGATGTAATAATTTTTTTAAACTTAATTAAAAATATTAAAATAAAGAAAACAAAATATATAAAATACATACATGAAATATAAAAAAGTTGTAATAAATAAATTATAAATAATAAATTGAAAAAAATGACTATAGTAACTAATATCTATTTGCTATAAGTTTTCAATTATAAACCGTAAATATAAATATTTTTAAAAACTTATAAATACTTGTTAAAAATGTTTCAAATTAAAAAAATTAATATTATTTTTTTTAATTTATTTAAAATTCAAAAAAAAAAATGTAAACACAAATTTTTATTTGTTAAAATTTAATTACTTCTACAAAAACGTGTATATTTTATTGATTCCATTTCTTTCTAAAAATCTCATTGAATTCCGTGTGACCTTATAACAATATACACATCGCAAGCAATTAAAATAAAATCCGTTTTAAATATATATTTTACCCAAACCCACCCGCTCCGCAAACTAAACACACCCACAAGTTCACTGTTTTTTAAGTTGTTAGAAATAATTACCGCTTAGTTAATACAGTTATTTGTATGTATATAAGTACTTACTATAAATGTGTTGTTTCTAATTATCTCATGCAGCAAATTTTACGACAAGTTAACATAACCGGTTGGCAAGTGCAATTACAAATGTAAAAAAAAACTACAACAAAAATCAGTAAAAAATACAAATACAAAGTGACAAAAAATAAATCAAATACCTACGAGCATTACATGCGGATTTAACACATTTTCAAACAGCGCAGAGTTGCATGCGAACACATATATTTACGCAAACGGAAAGCAAACGCAGAAGAGAAGGATTTTTAGTGGGACTCGCCGCAAAAATGTCGCATTTCAGAGATAATTCTTGGGTGAGTACTCAAATTACGCGGTTTACGGTCATATTGCTTAACAATTACTATCTTTGTGTTACAAGCATACATACATGCATATATATTTTTTGTTGTAGTATTTACTTTTTTGTTTTATGCACATTCGTGATTTTGTGTTAGTCATTTGTGTGTTGATTTCTTTATTATTTTTCTACATCGAAGACATTACTTTTTCACATACATATGTGTTTCATATATATGTTATACAAACATTTGATAAATATAGGGGATATATACATATTTATATATAATATTAGCATTGCAATTAGTTATGTACTGAGAACATGTATGCTATATTTACCATAACTATATAGCTTTTATATAAAAATTATCTTTCAAAATTGAAATCAATCGCACCGATCTTTTTTCATACTGCAAACGCGAGTTAGTTTTTTTTTTGTTTTCGTCTATTTCGACGTGTGATAAGCATTTGCTATTTTAGTGCATTTTGTTTTTACAGTTGCCAATCAGATTTTTTTATTTAATTTTATTTATTATTATTCTATTTTCATAGGAAATAATAGATTTGCATTTTTTTATTATTTAATTTTTTTTTTGTTAATTTTTTCTTTTTTGTTTCGTTTTTTTTTGGTTTTTTGTTTTGCTTTTTTGCATTTTCGTTTTTTGTTTTAATCTTTTTGTTTTTGTTTTTTGATTTTTTGTTCGTTAGTGAGTTAATTATGTCGTTGCTTTGATTATTTTATTTATTATATTTTCCTCTATTGATACGAGGCCATCTTCGCACAGCTTAATTTCTATGCCTTTTATATTATCATTTTTATTTAAATTTAAACTTTTGTCAACCGTTAATCGTTTTTGTTAAAGTTTCGATCGTCATTTGGGTCATATATTTTGTCATTATGTTTTGCATCTAAGCAAAAATCAAGACTATTTCGTTTAGAACTTTGATAGTCGTTGATTCTCTCATTGCCAACTGACAAAAAATACTGCTTAATTAGTTTTTTTTTTTGAAGATATATTTAAAATATGATTTATACATACATAATATAGTCATAAGAATCTTCGGATTTAAGATGTCATTCATGCAGTTAAGCACATATTATTAAATCCGCAGTGGTGGTCCGGGAGATACTGTTCTCTCAGATAAAAAGCGCGTTGAAAAATCGTTAAACATCTCCAACATTTCGATTCCTGAAATTCCATGCTAGAGTAATTTGATACGAAATTTTTTTTTGTGGAGCTTGCTCAGCAGATAGCTCCAATTTCAAATGAAAGGAGCTACCTGACATACTTTTTTATAATTTTTCTTTAAAAATGTCAACATATTTAATTTTTTCAATGAGAAGGTCAAGGACATCAAAGTACCTATTACTCCTAGTGGTAACTTCTTGGCTTCTCCTTTACTTTTTATAACGTGTAAACGAACACGGTGCTTCTACTTCTCGGTATCGCATATACGACGATGCCAGACGGTACACGATGTCTTATACTGATCAATATCCACCGAACGAGTAACGATATCATTCGGTACACGATACCTTATACTGCTCGATATCGCATATACGAGTAACGATACTCGATATAACTTCGAGTTAATGGTAAAAAAACTTGCATACAGTTTTCAGACTATTTTTATATCCTGCATAGGTTATATTAAATTTCACGAAGTTTGTAACACACAGAAGAAAACATCGGAAACGTCGGATAGGAATGACGATCTGAGTCGCTCTATCCATGTCCTTCTGCTCATCCTTCTGTCTGTATATAAGCCAACTAGTCCCTCAATTTTTGAAATATCGTTCAGAAAGTTTACACACGTTTCTTTCTCCCTAAGAAGATGCTCATTTGTCGGGTATCGGACGACTATATCATATAGCTGCCATACAAACTGACCGATCAAACTCATGTCCTTGTACGGAAAACTTTTTTATTTGACGGATATCTTCAGTGAATTTGGCATGGCTTTTGACAAAGCTATAATCTCCTAACATATTTTCCAGAGCGGATCACTGAATCATATAGCTGCCATACAAACTGGCTGGTCAAAATCAAGTTACCCTTTCTTCTAGTCTAGAGTTAAAAAAAATTGTGAAACCCTTTCTTTTAAGTAAAAAATTTTGGAAAATTTTCTCGTATGCCAACATCTCAGGATGCCCTTTCACTCATATTTTTATTTAATTTATAGAGTTTATACATTTCTCTCTGATTCATCAAGAAACTCTATGGGTGATTCTGAAGTTCCTTCCCGCTGCCTAAACATGTTCATATACACTTATACATATATTTTCGTACATATGTATATATTTGTAATATGTGCTTGTAATCTTCAACTTATCCCTACAAATTAATTAACTTGCACTTCAGCGCCACTTTAAGAGCTTATAAGCTTTTTCCATAGCAAATTCGCTTGGAGTCGCCTACTTACACTGAGCTGTTGTGATTTAACAAAAAGAGAAAAAGCAATAACCAAGTACAGCCTCTAGGCAGCAATTAAAGTCTTATAGACAACAAACAGCCAAGAGCGCTTGAAAAAACGCTGCACTGGGGCAACATTTTTCCTATTTTTTTTACAAAAATTTAATAAACACTGGATCAACATTATGTTAAAACTATTTTGTAATTGGATTTGCCGGTCATGTGTGGCTGCACAGTAATTATTAAACAAAAAACTTATAACACGCTCACCAATGCATGCATATGTCACGCCGGCGCGACCGCTTGTTGCACGCTATGATGACCGATAGCCACTGGCGAGTAGCGATCAACGATCATAACGATCATAACGATCATAGCGATCGCTGCGTGACAATCAACGTGTGTAATATGTTGTCATTATGGATGACAGGGCTAATGAACTTGGCTGGAAGCAACTTTCCGTCTAACTGTTAAATGCCATTACTTACATACATATTTATATGTGTAACTTCATGAATATTTGTGTTAAAATAGCGATCAATTAATAATAGCTTCTCAGCTGCCAATTCAACTCACTTTTACTCAATATCGATTGGTTTTTGTTTCAAGTTTTTTTTTCAATATTTCTTCAGCGCCTTTGTTTTTGGTCTAGATGCGATCTTTGAACAATAACAATAACAAAAATGCGAAAAATGCTAACAAAAAAGACCATAATGTAGAACATGAACTATATTTATGAGTTTCTGCAGACAATCACTTCACTTTTCAATGCAAAGCTGTTTAGAATGACCAGCGGAATATATGGAGACTTAAGTCTTTACAAATCGTATTAGCGGTTATATAGAAAAAATAGTGCCAAAAATATACCAAACAAAGCAATTATGAAAGTAAAAAAAAAACAGATTGTTGGCTTTTAGCCTTAGCCGGCTGTATATCTACACACATCCATCCCTATTGTTGAATATATTTTTAATTACTTACAAGCGCTCTCTCTTCATTGTTTATTTCCAAATTTATTTTATTTTGAATTTTTTGCCTTTTTGGCGCTTTGTAAGCAATCAGCCATACCCGCAGAAATGTTTTCGAATTTTGTTTACAATTTACTTCCAAATTTTTATTTTGCTTTCAAATGCATTAAGCGTGTAACGGTTAAAAGTATTAGCATGGCCACTTGAGAGTAAAAAAAGGCATTACTATATGCTGGTCATCGTTTTTTCTCCCTCCGCTCTGCATGGGAAGCGGTTAGCTGCCTTGGCTGGCTGACCGGAAAACGTGTTACCAGTAAATGGACTTAGAAGCCAAATACTGGAAAGCTATTAACACAGCACGTTCGCTAGTCATTACTATTTAGATATTAACGTTTAAGCAGGCAATAGAAAACTAAAAATAGTAGTAAAAATAAATAAAAAGCGAAGAAAGAGTAAAGAAAAGCAATATTTTTACATGATATTCTCAGAAATGAGTTCATGGAGTTGGAAATTATTTTACTATTTTCGAATGTTGCTAAGGTCTGACTTTAGTCATTAAGTGAATGGCTCATCGATAGTGAAAAATATATATTTTAATATTTGATTAATCATGTCAACCGGTAATTTTTCAGTGTAAGAGGTGTGTGACTTGGATGCAATATGCAGTGACCCTAAGTGTAGGCAACGATTTCTTAAGGTCAGAATACACAAATAAGTTCCTGATATACAAAAAATACCGGTTGCTAGGTTTACCTGGTGCCTTGTTGCCACTTTTATTTCTATTTGATTAATTTTGTTCGATATTGAAAAAAAAAACAATAATTCGAATACTAGTCTATCTCAGCTATAAAGCAACTTATTTTTGCATTATTTAGTATCTGATATTTTCTCTTATCTGCTTTACTAATTTCCCTTGTTCTGATGCAGATATGAACCGCAAATCTAATAATATTTTATTGTTGTACTTTTCGTAGAGTCACCAATTGTGAGTCACCAATTTTTGTTCCACCATTTAATTAATCGGTATTAGATAGCCTCTATTATTGACAAGCATGATTAGTTGATAAATTTGTTAAGGTCGCCGCGATAACTATGTATTTGAAGGCATGAGCATATAGTAATCGCTTATTGATTTATTTCTGGGAAAATACTCTTTGGGGAGTGTTTTAGTTTGAGATTTCACAACAAATTGTTATTGTTATTGAATTGCATATTCACGACTCCATTCAATTCAAGAGTTCATACGGATACAGGTATTCAGACCAATATGTGAGTTATCTCAACAAAAATGAAAGAGCTTATTTCACTCTTAACTGCATATCTCTATGCTTAGAATAGACAAAATTGGGCGAAAACTGGACATAGTCCTATATAACTAATATACTTTACTCCATGTGATTGGTGATTGTATGTGAGAAACTTTGATGAAACCCAGGGAACATTTTTTAGTATGGAAAAATAGATCAAATCGGGTTGTTGCTACCAAAACTGCCGCATCTCCTTCGCATTCCATACCTTAAAACCCACCGTCGTATGCTTTCAGAACCACTGGACTTCCTTTCTTGCAATTTTCAAAGTCCACGCGGGCATTTATAATCAATTTAAGCGTCAACGTAATCTAGATTAGAAAGTGTATGAATGCTTTTTATTTCAGGTACATTGCATTTCCCATTTTAATTGAAGCTTTCCACAACAAAAATTCAATTCATGATCGTGAATAATCGATCAATTCGGCGAACGTCAAAGCAACAATTGAAGCGCGGCAATCGCAATAGATTGGGCAGTAGACCTTTGTCTCAGTGGGTTTTTATTTTTGGTATCTTTTGTTTGTATTCTTTGCTTTTTTCGCTTTGTTTTTTTGCTTCGAAAGAATACTTGGCCGGATCGCCATTAGCGACAATGGAAATTGTAAAGAAATTTAAATTTGAACAAAACTGCACAACAAAGTGCGGCGGCAGCCCAATAACTGTGGTGAAAAGGCCGACAGCCAAACAGTGAAATGAGTAAACAGTGAGGCGAAAAGAAAAGAAAGTCGCATAAACCACCGAGTCACGTACGGGCGCGCAAGTACTGCCAAAGTAAAAATTAACAAAAAAAAGAAAAATATTTTGAACCAACTACTGTGTTGTAGTTGCATGTTTGCTGAGTGCTCAGGCTGACTTAAGACGGTGGGAACTACTAGGAGTCGGCGCGTTAGAGGCTCAACTCACTCACTTCCAAGCGATGTAGAAATTTTTATTGTTTAACGGAGTGTTTTCTAACTTTTTGAATGTGTTTTTATTGTTTCTTCAAGCCAACTAAAAATTTCCTAAAGTTTTATTATTTTATATATGAAAAAAAAAAAAATGAAAATCATATCTGACAGCTTTCTTCCATCACAACTCACTCTGAGCACTGTTTCATGTCATCTTTACTGTTATAATTGTATGCGCGTATATTTGTTTGCTCTCTTGTTCAGTCACATCGTGACATAAAATTCGTGACCGGCATATGAAACAAATTAGACCAGGTACAATCACTTTCCAGAAGATCGCCACACAGGTGCGCTTACAATTGTAGACCGTCCATACCATAAATGTACGAATACTTGCAGCATTTCGGGCGGAAAGAACATTCACTGATTTTACAAAAGCACTTACATATATGCATATTAAAGTACTCATGAATATTCCACATTGAAAGAAGTATGTTGTAGAAAGAGTAGTATGTACTTTGGCTGAAAAGCCTCCTCAAGCTGTTTTTTTGGTTCAGAAAAAAAAATGAAAACAAAAAATCAGAATAAAAGTGCATGAGTTGCATCTCAAGTGATTTTCATGCTTCTAAAAAATGGAAAGCGTTGCTAGAAGTTACACGAAGTGCAAATTTCGAATTTCTGAGAGTTTTTGCTTTCCGTGCATGTTCCAGAAATAATTTCAATTGTATTTTATTCGATGGTGATGTCATTAGGAGAAATTTATGGTAGAAGTGTGACCATTTCTGATGAAAAATGTTCTTTTTAAAAAACAGGTTCTTTTTGAATTTTTCAGAAATTTCTAAAAAGGGAGCTTCGATACGTAGAGCTTTTTTTTTTGTCAAAAATGCACTCTGTGAATGATGGTTGTTTAAAAACTGTTTCAGAATTAGATTCATCTTTTAACTTTATTTCTGGGCTTTACTATTTAATTAAAATCATGTACATAACCGAATTAAGCAGGGACCGTAACTCTTATGACGTGTGTCTTCCGAATTAAGTCGTCTCGATTTTTTCATTTTTTGTTTTAGACCAAGCTTTTTAGAGTCTTTCTACATTTCGTCTATTCATCGCGATCTTGGACTTTTTCTTGCCTTATTGTTGAACGATTTAACTTCAACAATTTGTTTGTGCTTTGATAGAACGTATAATGTTTTTGCCTCTCATCTGTTGGTCGAGATCATTTTTGCACCATATACGTATATGTCGCTCTACATTATTTTTGACTGCTCCGAATATTTAAGTAAAATGTTTCTTTCGAAAATTTGTAGTTTGGCTTTGCCTATTTTTCTGTATCGGAGGCTTAATGGGTTATATACATTTAGAAAGACGGCAAAAAATTAATTTTTCAGAATTTTTTTCTGAGAAAACATTCATTTATTGTTTCAAAAATTTGTTCAAAATGCAAGCACTCTGAAACGCCTTTTCAAATGTGCTTGTAACTTCGAAAATATTCACCGAAATGATATGCAACTTTCAGTGTGTATTCTTAAATATATGTTTATTAAGAAAATAAAATAAAACATATCGATTTTTTGGAAATTCTAACTGTATATAACAGTTGCTGAACTGTTACGAGCACAGAACTGAAATCATTGTAGAAATAGTTTAATATGGAGCTAACTTCATCCTTCTTCCATCTGTTTTGAAATGTTTCCTCATCTTTGGCTTCAGTTCTATCTGTAAGTTATAAAGGGTGATTTTTTAAGAGCTTGATAACTTTTTTTAAAAAAAAAACGCATAAAGTTTGCAAAATCTCATCGGTTCTTTATTTGAAACGTTAGATTGGTTCATGACATTTACTTTTTGAAGATAATTTCATTTAAATGTTGACCGCGGCTGCGTCTTAGGTGGTCCATTCGGAAAGTCCAATTTTGGGCAACTTTTTCGAGCATTTCGGCCGGAATAGCCCGAATTTCTTCGGAAATGTTGTCTTCCAAAGCTGGAATAGTTGCTGGCTTATTTCTGTAGACTTTAGACTTGACGTAGCCCCACAAAAAATAGTCTAAAGGCGTTAAATCGCATGATCTTGGTGGCCAACTTACGGGTCCATTTCTTGAGATGAATTGTTGTCCGAAGTTTTCCCTCAAAATGGCCATAGAATCGCGAGCTGTGTGGCATGTAGCGCCATCTTGTTGAAACCACATGTCAACCAAGTTCAGTTCTTCCATTTTTGGCAACAAAAAGTTTGTTAGCATCGAACGATAGCGATCGCCATTCACCGTAACGTTGCGTCCAACAGCATCTTTGAAAAAATACGGTCCAATGATTCCACCAGCGTACAAACCACACCAAACAGTGCATTTTTCGGGATGCATGGGCAGTTCTTGAACGGCTTCTGGTTGCTCTTCACCCCAAATGCGGCAATTTTGCTTATTTACGTAGCCATTCAACCAGAAATGAGCCTCATCGCTGAACAAAATTTGTCGATAAACACATTTCGAACCGAACACTGATTTTGGTAATAAAATTCAATGATTTGCAAGCGTTGCTCGTTAGTAAGTCTATTCATGATGAAATGTCAAAGCATACTGAGCATCTTTCTCTTTGACACCATGTCTGAAATCCCACGTGATCTGTCAAATACTAATGCATGAAAATCCTAACCTCAAAAAAATCACCCGTTACAAGAGACTCATTTTCATTAGGTATTATAGTTTGTTCTGAAATTATCATCAATGATGTATTTAATGTTTGAGATCCCAAGAAAAAACATTCGTCTCTCGAGGAACAAAAGTGCGGTCCCGAAGAGTAATGAAATCGCTAACTAAAACACGTTAGTTATGGACATTGTCATACTCTAAAAACATTCAATACGGAAATAACTCGTTATAGCAGAGCGTGTTCTTAGTACCATAAATAAGAATTTTACATGGACTTCGGACAAAATCCCTTTAGATGGCTATCACGTTCATCAAAATGAATAATCCTTGTCGAAGTTCTAAAACATATTCACATTGACTTTTTAATCTAACCTCGCTCCTAACTTAACTTATACAAATTTCTTATTATTATGTTGCATTCTTAAGCGAAATTGTATACTGTGATACAGTATCACAATCATATAAAATATTTTCGAATAAATTATTCATTTATTTTAATATTCTTTATCGAACAAAAAAATCTAATCACTTTTCTGGAATTCCGAGAATGATTAATGCAATTTGTGCCAATCTTCCACGGTTAATATTCTGAGAAATCTATTGGTTAACAAGTGCAAATATTATAAAGCCTCTACCAAGAAAAAAAAACAACAAAAGCAAAGAAAAAGCCAAAAATAAACTACAGTTTCTTATCACTTTCATTTGCGATAACTCTATGGACGCACTTTTATGGTTGGGGGTGTTGAAGAACTGTGAGTATCTGGTTCCGTTGCAGTGTTTATTTGCTTTCTATCTTGTTGATAACCACTTGTTATCGAGTGTAAACAAAAGTGAAGCAATAAATATTCCAATAAACCGAAGGTGTTGCTTGATACGAATAGGTGACTAAGTAGTGGGTCTCAAGTAGCGTAGTTGTAGAATGCTTGAAGAAAGTGACGTCACAATTTGCGAAATTGATAAAATAGTTTAATTGTTTTGGTTTTTGACAAGCATTTAGTTTGTTGTTTGTTTTGAAAGTGCTTGGGAAGTTATACGAGTATATAACATAAGGGTTATTTATAGACTTACAATTTTTAAGTGGTAAGGCGATATATTATTGTAGTGTCAATTTCTTTTGAGAAATAATTTTATTTGAGTGCAATCTAAATACTTCCTGTTTGGCTTTCTGCTCCTAGTTCAAGGTCATTTGCAGCTTTTATCTTATCCCTTATATTACAGCAAACAATTAACCTGTAAAGAAACTAAATTACTTCCTGTTTTAATTTTTTTGTACTTTGTTATATAAATCTGATCAACTTTTTTCCAGTACTGACAAAAAAAATAAAATTTAACGTAATTTGATACAAATCCTTATTAAAATACCTTCAAAAATAGGCCACTAAGCCAATACAAGTATGCCAACGTTTAATCCAATTTTCCCTTATTTTTTGTAAGCTTCGGCTGAGATGAACCTCACTGCCTTCAGCAAATTTTGTTTTTTTCATTTAATGCTAATTTTTGAAGCACCGATCGATACTTTGTTCGGCAGTTTCGACGACATTTTCATAAATCCACGTCACGACAACCAGTAATAATGCGTTTGATGAATATAGAGGTCATCAGCTGTCAACCTTTCGTCATCTATTCGACACATTTTCTGCACAAAAATTCAGGGCTTTTGGTACGATTCAAGCACTGACACGCTTCATACCCAAAACACTAACCAAAATATATTGAGTCGATCCATCAGAGATGTTGAGATCCTGCGATATCTCTGATGCCAACACGACAATTTTCAAAAACATTTTCTCTAGACCACTCGCATAAGGGGTTAGATGGGTTTCCTCTGGTAAAATCTTTTTTTCAACCATTTTTTTTCTCATAAAAATGAAATATTTTTTTTAGAATTTTTTATTGTTACAAACATGCACTATTAGCAAAGAAATTCTGAAATTTTTTGAAAAAAATATTCCTGTCCTGTGACTCTCCGGAAAAAAGGCAAGAAAAAAGGCCCACGTTGGCAAGATAACTTCTTACAGGATCATCTAAAGTGAAAAAAATACGTATTTTAGTTAAAATCTTAACTTAGAACTAGAACTCGAAGAAAAAAAAACTGAAAATTGTGTTTTTGGCAGAAATTTTTACAAAAAAAATAAAAATTTCAGTGAAAATTTCGCGACATGTTTTTTTCAAATATTTGTATTCGAAAAAAAAATCGTTCGTCTAAATCTTTAAGAATTGTAGTTGAGTAGTTCTCGAGAAGTCTTGCCAACCGACTTCCAAAAAAAACACAGCTTCATGAAAAACGCGTTTAAAGACGGCGCACTTAGCCAAGCTATCCTCGAGCACACAAGTTCTCAATGCTGTATCTCTGAAATTTTTACTTGGATCAACTTGCAAATTTAGGACAATATTCTAGAGAATCTAATAACACAACATAAAATCGATTTTTTGAAACCCGTAAACCCATGTAACCCCAGTAGGCAAGTTTTTGATGACTTCACGACCTTCACTGGGCCACTTAAATATTTGTGTTCATGATTAAGTAGACTTACCAAAATACTTCTGCAACATTTTTGTCGTGATTCCATTGGAAACACAACATTTCAAGCAAAACCGTGTAATTTTCTTTTAGCTCGTTGTCTAAGCATTCGCGTTGTAACTAAACAGCTGCCTAACACACACTAATTGGCATATGGTGATCAAACTTCACATGAACAAAAAAAGATTGTTCCAATCTGGAAATATTTTTTTTTTATCGATTCGTTTGCGCTCGTAGGTTAAATTCACCAGTCCGGGTCATTTTTGATCAGATGGTGCATCCCTGGTAATTTATTAATATTTTAGTATAGTCGAGTTTAACATTCTAGAGCCCGGTTATATTTTTTAATACCTAATTTTATTTTTATTAGTTTTTTTGTTTTTCGAACTCCCTGCTCCTGAGTAGTCTTTGGTAGCAAGCTCAAAATTGACCAGTAAATATGCAGTTACAACCAGACAGCAAATAATTATGAATCTCATAAAAAACAACAACAATCACATAATGCAAAAATTTCATTTATATTTAAGCTTTTAAGTAATGAACACCCTAGTGCTTATGATTATGAAAGAATATGCTTCACTTCTTCTGCGATCGCATTTTCTAAGTAATTACAAGAGATCAGACAATCACATTTTACGTACATACATTATTGCTCATATTGTATATGCAATAGAAGCAATACTCGTATACATATATAATATTAAATAAGAAATTACCACAGACATTGTAGTATGTATGAATGTATACTTGTATGTATAGTGGTAAGTGCGCAAATGTTCATTGAATATTTAGTTAAAGGTCAAGTGGAAACCTTTGGTTTAATATCGAGTTGTGTGCAATTGTACGCAACGCAAACCAAATTTATGCGTGTGCACCCATATACAAACATATATCTTCATATATGTATATATGTCTGTATGTATGTGTGTAAACAGTAGCGCAACCAGCACACTCCACTTGCACAAGATGCCAGTATTTTTGCGCGTTTTACCACCCAGCGCCAGCGAAGTGTGCTCAAATGCTGCTCATAATTACACAGTACTAACTGTCTAAGTGAAGCTTGGCTAATTGAAGTTTCTGCTGCGCAAATTCGACTTTGTACTTGTTTTCGATTTGGCAATTAACCTTTGCTTGTTATGTGCAGTTATGAAATTGATTCAGTCCAAAGAAAATGTTGTAGAGGTCAGCTTGGCAGTGCGTCGGCCCTTTACATATAGATTTGATGATTTTACTAGCAAAAGCTTCAAAAAGTAGAGTCGAAAGAGTTGAGAGAACAGATATAGTGATATGAAAAAGTTGGTGAGAAAGAGTCATACGTCCAGGGTCGTCTTGGAAAAATATCTTTTATTGTCATTGTTATTGGTGTGGTTACTATCGTTGAATACCTTTTTATATACATAACTACACATTCATATGTATGTAAGGGCAAATACTCTTTAAGGTTCGAAACAGCTAAAATTGTTTTTTGCTGCAGGGAAAAAACGCATTTCAACCACATTTCTCCGACAGATGTCATCAAAAAATTCCGAAAAAAATTTGTTTGTACACTCCATGAACAGGCCAGATTAACCTACCTGACGCCTTAAAGAAATAGCTGAGAAACTTGAGAACGTGGCTGTCTCTAAAGTTAAATCCTATAGAAACGAAGTTTAGTGGAAACCCTAACAACGAATTCATCAGAGGCTCTGTCTAAGTGTTTTATCTAGAGACCCGTTTTTGCATCTATCCCATATTTTTTCTTCCAAAAAAAATAAAAAAAAAAAATAAAATAATAAAATAATAATATTTAATATTTGTCATGAAAAAATAAGCCTAAATCAAAGTAGTTTAGATTGTAAAGTCTGTAATATTTCACGATTACCAGAATTTACTCTCTTTAAATTATATGAAGATGGCTGAGTTCATGTTCGGAGTTGTCAGGATGATCTGCTGAGTGATGGATCGCCACGAAATCTAGAATACTTCACTAATGAATAGTAGAAAATGTTATTTGAAGTTCTGTGGACCGAATTTTTAGTTTATAGTTAGTTTTTCAATTGAGAGATTTACGTACTTCTGCGCACCTCCGTCCCGGTTTTTGCTGCGTAGCAAGATTGCTGCGAATTTTTAGATAATCCCCCAGTTTGCTTCATTCTCTAGCAAGACGCTGATTAAATTGTCCGCGTCTTCAAAGGCGGTGCGTTCTCGTAGAACATGCACACATTCAAAAAATGTGTTCAGCGTCGTATTCTGTTGCGTTGTTGTATAGGCATAACGACTCTTCGACTTTTCCCATTCTATAGAGGTACTTTTTGAAGTATCCGGGGCCGGATAATGTATGAGTGTAGATCTTTTATTAGCATGGCCGTCTATCTACCGCGCCTTTCACTCTCCCATCTTTGTTGCCATGTTGTTATTGTAACTTCCTTTATTTGTTCTATTACGTTATTGTTATTTTCGGATGTTTTCTTTAGCTCCCACAACTTTTTCCTTTCGTATGCTAGAAGGTTAATTTGGGCTTATAACTAATATTGCATCGCCTGACACTGTTCGGTTGGCAGATGCAACTTTGAGGGCTGCGATGCGGTGCACTTTGGACACAACCTTTCGCCGGTTTTCCTTTTGATGTCGCCGACATTAGGAGTTTTCACTTTCCTTGGCTAGGGTCTCCTATGTTGGTAATAGTCGGCTCAGTTGGAAGATGATCTTCGCTGCCTTTTCTGCGGCGTGCTGGATGGACCCCAGCCTAACCTTCTAGGAACAAGTCTTACGCCAGGATATTTTACTGCTTTTTGCGTCCTAATAATATCCGTAGTCCGTTTTTTCCGTGGTGAGCTGGAGGCTGTGTGAGTCGAGCCATGCATGCGTCCATATCATGACCTGATTAAGCTTTCTTCGCGCTTCCTCTGTATCTCTTGCTGTAATTACTGCTGCAATGTTTATGTTATTCTATATTTAGCTATTTGGGAACTTATTCCATATTTGTTTCATATTTTCGAGAATTGATTAATATACCATATTAAATTTCACTTGAACTAGTCCATCGGTCAAACCGAATCGATAAAAATATGATTTCATTAATTGGTATATTCTTTTTTATGTTTTTGTGAGACATTAGCATATTTGCATGGGCTCAGGAGCCTTTTTTGAAGCTGGTAATAAATATTTGTATTTAAATACATGAAATAGTCAGTCCGGGTCAAATTTGATCATACGATATAGAGCTTGTGTTCGAAAAATTTAAACGATATACTCCTTCATAGCTACAATTATACCTTTCTAAAACTGGAGCTTCCTATAATTTACTCTTATTATTGTATATACTAAATTTTTGCCATCGAAAGGTTATTGCTACTGCAAAGAGATGTCTATTTCAATTAAAAAGCAAATTCAAGTTTATCCGCTTCAACATAAAATCAGAGGGGGAAACGTAAATAAAAAATGAATTAAGCAGCAGTTTCTTGATTTAATACAAATTTTTATACACCCATATATATTATGCACGTTTTTGTCTGCGCTATTATCGCATAAAACTAGTTGCGCGGCGACGCGGCGTGAACTCTTCCTTTTTTCACTTGACTTGCGCGCCGCTGCGAAACATGTTTACGCGGCATCGGTTTTTTCGTAGAACCCAATTATTTTTCATTATTTAACAGCTGTTGCATGCCACTTTTCGGCGGCGTTTTTTTCAATTTTGCACCAAGCAACGCGGATGAACATCACCAACGACCAACGCGCCGCACAAAGTTGGTGAAATGATTGGGTGGCTATCAGCATGGTCGGGCCACTGCTGACGGCTGCTGCGGTGGTAAATCCACGACTATAATAATATTTTACAATCAGGCGGTGTGACTACACTCGACAATACCGCCATCGATGAATGTAGAGGCGCGCATGCGCCTGTGAATCAGCTGTGCCGCGCCGTCTACCGCGCAGCGCGCGCGCCTGTACAGCAAATAAAATTTCAAAAGCAACTTGTTACTAAATCGTGTACACGAAATGACCATAAAACTGAAAAATATTCATCAACAACGTTAATTTTGATTTAGCAGCGTCGTGCAAGCGCCTGAGACGAGCGCGCGGCGCTGCCAGACGGCGAGGCAGGAAGGAAATTCGCGCGCACGTACCCGCAGTTAATGCCGCAAAAGTGTCAATTATGCTGTCAATCTGTGCGCGGCCGAAGCAACGGGAAGCGCGCGACCGCCAAATTTTCTTCAACTACAATTATCCATATATTTATTGGAAATGCTGCGCGCAGCAAAAATGCACAAAACATGAAACTGTTAAGCAAAATTGCCGCGACGCGGTTTGAACGACAGCGCGCAGATGATTATCGCGGCCACGTCGTCGCTGCACTTGGCAATCCGGCATGGCCAATGCACTATGCGCACATATATTAAAAAAAAAAAACATGTATTTGCCGCATTCATGCCGCCAACACCGTCTACGAATTCAATGTCATGATCGCAAGCGCAAGCGCCGCACACAAATCACACGCCACGCAGGCGCGCGCTCACATAAACCAGCCTTGCGCGCTCATTTGTTGTTTGCTGTTGGCAGACGCACGAAATTGCGCAGCCGAAGCGCAAACAAACAACGGCAACAGCAGCCACTTTGCCAAATTGTTGCATGCCACATTAAGTACTCTGTGTGTATGTGTTCGCGCGCGCTTAACTTTAGCCTTTCCCGTGGTATTGTTTTCTGCATAAATTTTTTCCGGCAACGTTTTTTCTGCTTCTTCGTCTTCCTTGCATTTGTGTAGCCTTGCCATTGCCTGCAAATGAGCTGAATGCAAAAACTGTGCAAGGAAAAGCCATTCAAGTTCATATGCAAATTGTTAATGGCAGCAGCAGTCACCAAACAACAACAACAAGCACAGCGTCAATGGCAGAAGTTATACCTTGCGCGCACAGCTGGCAGCTGCTGCTTGGCTGGCTGGTCTACAAGCTGCCAAGCATTTGCATGGCGCTTTGTGGCAATTTTCGTGCTTTTCAATAAACAAGAAAAATGACCTTTCGAATATTTGCCGGCAAATGCAGCTAACTGTATAACTGCATACATATATATGTATATGTATGAATTGTAAAGAGTAATCGCATAATATTGGCGCAATAGTCATGTTAAAATGTCAACAAGCTTAGCTGCACGTGTCCGCGTTGGCGGTTCGGCGCACCTCCTCACGATTGTGTGGTCGTGTGTCGGTTATTGACTCTCGCTTGACTTAGGTGGACATTTCGTTTGGGGATTTGATTAACGGAAGTGATTTCGTGTTTCGTTGATGTTTTCGTTTACCAAGTGAAAGTGAAAAGTTCGTCGAAAGGGTTTGTAAGGTTTTTTTTTCGTTAGTTTCGCTACAACTGAATGTCCTTGAGTACGGTTAATGTGGATTTTGCTGCAGTTCGATCAGTTTACAGTTTTCGCTAAACATTTATGTGCAGTCAGATCCATTGTATGAGTGTTCGTCGCTTTGGTATTTTTAAATTTGAAATATGATAAACCTTCTTCATTCATTTTAAAAATAATTTATATGGATAAAATTTGTTTTATGGTATCTTCACTAACTACCTAATATAACGGTAGATCTAAGAAAATATTCCTCCGTCTAACCATAGCTTTTTAAAATAAATGCTACGGCTTTTGTGTTACCGTAGGATTTAAAATGCACCAGAGATCAAGAAACAGTTCAACCAGTTGACTTTTCGGGCAAAAAAAGGACCATTAGAAGTAATATATCACTTAGATCACAATATTATCTACATTTCAAAATGTAGGAACCACCTCCGGGTGCTCTTCGTTTGACTTCTCTCTGTTGGCTGGTGTTTCTTGGTTTAAAGTAGATGTCTCTTTTGTAAAGAGTGTGTTTTGCCTTGGTTGCTTCATGATAAGATCTAACATTAGCATTCTTTTCTTACTCATATTTTTGTAATTTTTTGGTTTGGCATCTTGGAGTGTTGTAAAATTCGTGTTAGACGTAAACAGTTGTCTGTTCTATTGTAAGTACTTCTGTCGCTATGAAAACATAGTTGTTGTGTGGAGTATATTATCAGAGGGACTTCTTAAAAGATGATTATATACGGTTTTCGGAGGTTTAAAATTAAAAATTTAACTGAAACGGTTGGAGCGATTGACTTGAAGTTTTCTTTCATGGATATATTGGCAGATACATATATCAGTTGAGACATTTTTTAAGCGACCCTAAAATGTAAATTTTTTCACAACAACCAACACCACTTTGGCAAAAATTTAAATTTTGACGTGTCATTCGATCGTTACCTGTTTTCATCCGTAATAATACATTTTTTTTGGTTTTTGTAGTTAAGGGGGTATTCTGGTCTAGACGCATGAATTTTAGGAATTTTTTAAACTAAGATAAAAAAAATGAAAAACATTTTTACTATCCATTTTTTTTATATGTTTTTTATTGACATTTTTATAATATAAAAAAAATTTCAAGAAAAAAACCAAAATTCGTCGAAATACGGGCCGGTGGAGTGGGGGCTTCAAAAAAAAAAAACGGTGCGTCTCGGTTAACGTGATTTCAACCCTTGTAGAGATCTAAAACACAAAAACAAGAAGATTCTTCATTAGTAAGGATGTCGTTATCGGGTTGACCATTAATAATGAAATAAAATAACAAAATGACGTCGACTTGAAAAAAATATTTTTTTACCCGATTTTTTCGACTTTCACGTCGCAAAATCGGCTGTATCTCCGAAAATAAGTCGAATTTTGAAAAATCCTTCCAAGGTCATATTTTTGAAAGTCTAAACTTTCAAAATATGCGAAAAATCGATTTTTCAAAATCTTAGACCAGAATACCCCCCTTAAGATAACTTTGAGCAGACAATTCTTCCTCACCACCAAACACATTCTTTTCGAGGTCCTTCAGGAGACCGGTTACGGTATCATTGTTAAAATGAATGGTCGAAGCGTCTAAAATCGGTTTTTACGCTTAATCGCATATCTAGCTTAGAACATTTTTTACACATATAATATTTTCGGTCATTCAATTTGAAACTCGTGTTGTCTTTGTCGAGTTTCCATGCCCTAACTTAGTTAAACTTTTGACAACAGCAGTTCCCAATATGGCAGCCATACTATATATTGGGTTTCAGTTGAAAATATATCATTTTACGTTAAAGTCTGAAATGAATAATGTTTGGCATTCGTGACTCTTTTTTGCTTTCCGACCAGGGTCCGAGGGTTTAGTTTCAGTTTTATCGTGAAATGAAATACTTAACTTCGGGTCGTGCTGACTGTCCATCAATCCTCAAACATCGAAATGGAAATTTGTTAATATTTAAGTTTTTATTTTTTTTTTATCACAATTTCCTATGCTTTATAATGATTTTAAAAAAACTTGACCTTTCTTAGAACTTAAACTGAAATTTCAGTGTATTTTTTTGATAAAAATTTGTGTGGCGATTTTGATTTTGACATTAAATCAGTTCAAATTGTAGTAATGACGCCATTTTTTATCACGTTCTTGAACCAGTTCCAAAGTAGAACGAATTTCTCAACAGTAAAAATTTATCAAACTCGTGTAGAGTCTCAAAGAGTCATTGGGGTATGTACATACATATATATACATATATATATCGTGTATGTACAATACATGTCTGCACGTACATATGGACGTAACAAAGCGTCAGCGCCACTAAACAAAGCCACATAAAATTATAATTTTTACAACCTCCAAATGAACGCAATATTGCGGTAAATACGACATAAAACATGTGTGCGGGCATTTAGAAGTTCAAAGTTCTTTGAAGCCGCGCTTAATCGCTTAAGCCGGGCAATCACTACAAGTTGTTCGCGAATTCTAAGTAAATTTGTTGCGTCTAAAAGCGCAATAAATGAAATGAATTATGAAAATAAAATTAGAATAAGAAGACGCTTATCTAAAACTATTAATCTCGGCATGCTCATTGCCATAATACCGCTATGCTGTAGTATATGGCTAACGACCGACCGGCCGACCGCCGGTCAGCTGCAATGTCATGTTGGCATAAAAATAATTGCTGATAATGACAGCAGACAGAAGCGTTAGCTTCTTAGATTTTTGCATAAATGTTTGCGTGTGTGCGTCACCGGTTTTTGCAACAATTACACTCTTTCATTCGTTTTTATTATTTTTTCCTTGCTAATCTTTCATATTTTGCATTATGCTTCATTTCATGCACACACCGCTGATTTCTGAGTAATTTCTTTCATTAAAAATATTGTATTTACTTCTTCAATTAGAATGTATATTAAAGTGAAGTAAATTAGCGTTGAAATTAGAGGAATTTTTTTAGAAATGTTTTCATTTTGCCTACAAAGTGATTTCATTGTGCTCACTTTTTCATTTGTTATGCTAATTTGCTAAAAGTGGAGTGAATAGAATAGAATGCTGAATAATGTGTGAAAAAATACCTACACTTGTATTTCGGACATTTTCGGAGTATATAATTTTTATAGTCGAGCACTTTCGGAATTGAATTGGGCTGCCCTAAGCTTATCTAGCTTTACTGAGTTACACTCACTCACAAGACGCTGTTGAATCATTTGTTAAGTTTCCTTAATATCTCGCTGAAATTTTGCTGAGGGAACCAGTTCGGCTGATAGATAGATAGTTAATTATGACTCCATAACACATATGGTTACCAAGGTCCAGCATCCTGAATAATTCCAGGAGCCTACTGGGCGCTACTGAGGTCATCCCTGTCCACGTACATAGAAGGTAGGACCTTAAGTCTACTTCTGTAAATTGCTGGGCAATCCAGAATCAGGTGTACTGGTGTTTCCTCTTGCATGTCGCAGAACCGGCAGTTTGCGTAAAAGACTAAGTCCATGCTGGACAAGTGCTTTCTGAGTCTGCAGTGCCCTGTGTAGAGAAGGCGGAATTTGTCACGAGAGCGGTTGATTATTTCCTTAAACCTTGAGGGGTTGTACCCTCCTAAAAGCAGCTTGGCATGGAGCATTCCTGCTGCCCTCTGCCACTCTCCCCAGTCTCTCCTATGTGCGGAGCAGCTCATTAAGAGTGTGGGACCCCACTACAATGCATGGTTCTGGTCCCGTCATCTTGAACGCCGACGCAGAGCGGGCTAGTTCGTTGGCTAGCTTATTGCCCATTTATGCCCCGGCACCCAGTTTAGGTGCTCAGCCTTCCTATGCACCCCTCTACTAAAAGCGATTTAACCTCCTGAGATCGCTTTCAGTGCCGCTTGACTGTGGCTAAGTTAGCGGTCCCGCAATGCCTGCTCCAATGCCTTCCGGTGTTTTCGAGCCGTCTGTGTACCATTAGATAGAACTGCCTTGCTGCCGAGAGTAACTCTAAAGTTCTTTGAAAGGTTAATCCCCTCATCCAAAACAGAATCCTCAAAAAAAAAAACGTTGACATCTTCAAACCCTTTTCTTCCAAAGACGATGCCGAAAAGCATCCATGCATGCAGACAAGTTCTCTTAACTTGACTTCTTGACCTTTTATTTTTTCATAAAATTCTTTGAGAATTCTAGTTTCTCGGTATTCTTTTCCGCGCATGATCTTCAGAGCATAATACAAGTGCGCTTCTCTTTTTGAGTTCAAAATTTTTCTACCCATATATGTAGATAAGCAGTTATAAGTACGTAAGCATTGTTTGAAACCATGTCATTGTTCTTCAACAATAATATTCAAGCATCTTAGAACCACTTAGCGAGTCAAAATTCTAATTGTCGTCTTAACTACATTTTCGGAATAAGCGTTTCATTAGTGAGCAGGCGGTTTTATGAGCATTCATATACAATGTACTCGTACACACATACGTATGTACGTAGCTTCTTGAGCCTGCTTTGTCATGTATGGTACGTGGGCTCAGAATGTGCCAAAATACAATTGCATGCCTTTGAAGACGAACAAATGTGGGTTTGCAATAAATCAGTTCTATGACAAGCAGTAATTTGCGTGGCAAAATATGACAAGCTTTAGTGTTTGATGGATTTTCGAAGTTTAGTTTGGTAAAAATCGTTTTGTTCTTAACTATTTATAGTTTTCTGTGAATGGATAAATATATTTTCAATTATGTGGAATGAATAAAGAACTTTCAGATAATGGCATTGTCTTTTGGTGTAGAAATATTTGTTGTTATGTTTGTGGTTAAAGATATCTTGAGAGCAGTGGCATAATAGCCAATCATAGCCATTAGTGTTCAAAAGTAGAAATTGCGACCTAAGTATTACTAATATGTTTGTTAAACAATATTTGGCTTAAATCACAAATGATTGCCTTATTTAAATCTGGTCGAATCTTATATAATCTGTATAAAGGACAAAGTTGTTTTAGAGAGATTTAAGATTTCATATTTTCCTTGAAACACCTTATATTTGCAGTTTCTACATATTCATTGAATTTTACATTCCTTACTTCATAACAATATAAGATATAGTCCTAACAATAAAAATATGTGAAATCGATATCACTGATGTACTCTATACGAATATTTGATGAACATGCGAAGCATAATATCTTTGTTATGAACTTTGATCGAAGATTCGCGAATCTCTAAAATTGTTGCCCGTATTTTTTTCAGGCAATTTGCACGAGTTGGAGCTTCATGAGCTCTTCTGTACTGAATCTAGGATACCCCGCTTCTAAATTTTTTTATTATTATATTATATTTAAATCAATTTTTACGGAAGTATTTATTAGGGCTTAAATACTTGTACGTTATAAAAAAGTTAAAAAATGGTTTGGGAACCTCTGCCTTTTTACAATTATTTTTTGAATCAATACTTTTGCAAGTACTCATTTGATTTCAAACATTGTTACGTAAAATAAAAAATAAAAATTTGGGAACCCCTGATGTTTGACAAATTTTATTATTATCAATACTTATGGAAGTTTTCTAATACTTATGCAAGTATTCATTTGATCTTAAACACTGTTACGTAAAAAACTGAAAAAAAAGTTTGGGAACCCCAGTTCTTTGACAAATTTTACTATTATTTTATATCAATACTTATGAAAGTATTCATCTGATCTGAAACACTTTTACGTACATTTTTTTTTTTTTAGTTTGGAACCACTGTTTTTTTTTTTAATTTTATTATTATTTTTAAACCAATATTTACGGATAATATCATTGCGCTCGGGCACTTTTACATAATAAGAATTTAAAAAAGTTAGCAAACCCCTGCTTTTTGACAAATTTTATTATTATATTTAAACCAATACTTATAGTAGTATTCATTCGATCTCGAACACTGTTACATAATAAAAACTTTAAAAAAAAGTTTGGGAACCCCTGCCTTTTGACTTTTGTCGCTCAAACAAATTATATAAAAATGTCTGTTTTTAACTACAATAATCAAACAAACCGACAATAATAACTATAACAATTTTACTTTTGTTGCCATTACACCAACAATTTTCACATATTCAAGTGCCATCATTTTGATGATTTCTACGAAATTGCATTTTAAACCAGTATCTTTCACTTTCATCGCACATTTCAAATGAAAATTGAAAGAAAACAAAATTTGCCGGAAAACAATCGCCCGCTAACGAACAGTTGTCCAAGTATTTACCGACTTTTCCGTCATTATAGTCACATGATGACCAAAACAGCAATAACTTGTAGCGGAAAAAGAGATGGCCGCGAATCATAAAGTTGCCAAGAAATGCGGTTTAATTGCAGCGTCTTCAGTGCGCTTGCAACGACAGGTGAATAAATACGCGTATGTGCATATATGCACTTTATGTGTGTGCATATACTTATAATATATATGTATTTATATAAATGTATATATTTATGTGGCATATATGTTTTTCCTTGCTTTGCCAAAGCTGCTCAGCATTGAAATGCAGTCAAATTATCTTCGTGTACGCTTCGAAATGCCAACAGCAATTGCTGCTACTGTAACAACGACAACAATTGCTGCCTAACAAAGCCATTTCCATTTTATTTTGTGGAAAAAATAGTAAACGACTTTCACTGCTCAAAATGAGATAATTGTAAAAATATATTTTTTTATGACTTTATTTCATTTCTTTTTTTATTTTTATTTTTTGCTTTTTTTTGTTATGTGTTACCGCAGATAAAATCATTTTAAGTCTTTGTTGTTGACTGCTCTTAAATTTAGTTGTATTTTTGCCTATTTAAACGCTTGAGTTGTCATCTGTCTGGCTTTGACGTGCCTCAAAGCACAGCCGCAAGCAAATAATAAAATAATAATTTCGAGTTTCAACAACAAAATCTAATCGCATAATGTCACATCAACTCATAAGCGCACTGTAGAGGTCGCTTCTACACTTTTGCTCTCCGCCATTCAGCACAGCATCGCCTCTGGCTTTTTCGACCTACCATAAGGCCAGTCAGTGATTACGGTAGCGGCGCTTATGCTAATTATGCAGCGTTATTTTGTAATCGCCATTTGAAATTCAAAAAAGCCGAATCTCATGGCAAAAAGTAAAGAAAAAATATTACCCAATCTCACGTCACAGCTCTTTGGAGCATCGACCGAATTTTCTCAACCCGATTTTTTGTGGTCAAATTCACTTTTAATGAACCGGCGCTTGTTTTGGTCTTCAGTTTGGTGTTTGGTTTCAGTTTTTAGTTTTATTTATCGCATTCACAATATTTAAATTTTTTATCTTCATTCATATTGTTGCTACTCCTTAACCGGTTGCATTTGTTGTTGTTGTTTTGCCGTGCCGGGTTTCGATAAGCGGCGCATAAATTGTTTTTCGAGTTGCACGCGGCTGCTGGTTTGGCGCTAAAAAAGTTAATTTTATGACTCGTCTACTAAATGAATGTTGAAGCGGCAGCTTCGATGAGTGTGTTGTTAATGCAAATGTGTGATAATCACACTCACACTAGTGTCGAAAATTTAAATTTTAATATTTGTTAGGCAAATGAAGTTTTTTCAAGTTGTTATTAAGCTAACGTGTCAGCAAATTAATATTTGAGGTCATGGAAGTAGCCATACAATTCATAATTGATGATCGAAAACTGTATATACTTATATTCATATATGTACATATAAGACTGATTTTGTTTCTGCCGACATGAATTTGCTTTTTGTTATTTTTCATTGTTTTGTTTGCAAGAAAAATAACCAAATTTATCGACTTTGACATTTTTGGACAAATTGCTTGACTTAATTTTATCTGTGCAGTGTTATTATTTGTGAAGAAGAGAGATGTTCCTAAATCCACGATTTTTGGTTTATTTTTCACTCGTTTGCTTTTTTCATTGTTCTCGTTTGTGTTATTGTTGTTTGCCTTTGAAACGCTTGATTAATATTTTTTTTATAAATTTTGGTCACACAATTTTTTTTTGAGAACGACCATATTGACAAAGAAACCAGCCCATCGCTGTACTTCGCGCTCATGTCAGTTTTTATTCCTTTTTTTATCCCAGGGTAGTTTTTAGGTTATATCAGTAAAAGTTAAAATTCTCCAATTATTTTTGTTATTCCAAGTTTAATAGTGTAGCGAATCGAACAATAAATAGATTGGTATAAATTGCAAAAATTAACATAATCAAAAAGTGTTACAGCTTTTTTAACGGAGATAAGTAAAAAGCCTTCCGCTTCATAATTGCTTCGTTACAGCAATGGCACATTTTCATTCCTTCACGGTAGCAATCCATATTTCTCGTCTTAGGACTTATATTCTGCATCCAGATCCCACTTCTTTCAAATCTTGACGTTCTTCCAGTTTTCCTCGTTTCGAGGATATTTCGTTTGTCAGAGTATGCATTTCAAAAACCTGTACTCAGTGTCATCCTTAATAGCGTCGTTGTATATACAAGACGGTCCTTCGGATTTTCCCAATTTATGTAGATATTTCCTAAAGTATACGTGTCCGGATAAGATAGTAACAAAAAGTTGGCCTTTCATCCGAGGCTGCTGTTTCCTTTTCATTGGTGACGTTTTTTATGTGGCGGATCCCAAGCCCAACACATAATCCTAGGAAGGAATAGTTCGTCTTCTTACTTTAGCTCGTCTTCAAACGGATGCTCTTCGGCTACCCAGAGGATACTTAATCTAAAACCGGAAGTCATGAGCCGCTTGCCCCATATGTAAAAGAATCTTTCTGGCCATTCCCAAGTAACCAAGTAATTGGCACTCAGAAAACTTTCCTCACATGCAGGGCCTTCTACACGTGACTCCATCCTCAGATACTTCCAAGTTATCATTCTTTCTATTCTCTTTTGTGATGGTGACATTTGTTCCTCTTCTTTAACGTACACGGATACAACAACCGACTCTACCTCTAAAGGTTGCTGTGTGATATACTTTTTTTTTTTATGTACTTTTTTTTAGAGCTTTACGTGGGTTATTTTTCCTCAATAAGTCTGCCCATAATTCTGTTCCGTCAAACAAGACATTCAATTTGGTCGACATTGAAAGCTTTCATTTCACCTGTGTCGGTCCTCCGATGTTGGATACCAGCTTGCTAAGTTCCAAAGTTAGTTTAGATCGTGTTTCATTTGTACCAAATAAGTAAACCTGGAACCCTAGTCTTACACCCAGGTAATGCACAACCTTTTGTGTTCTTAGAGTCTCTGTTCGCTTCCTCATTTCTATTATAATCCGAGTGTGCTTCTTTGTTTTAAACACCAACCAGAATGGTACGCAGATTTAGTGGTAGTCAATATATAAACTCTCATTATATAATAGCTATACTAACCAGGTATTATTACTCAAAGATATACTTTCCATCGTTTAAAAATAAAATAAATAAAATTATATGGAATTAGTATCCTGCCCGCTGCACACTACCATCTGGTTAATATCCAACAAAAATTCTCCTCAACCATGAAATGCTTGCAACCTTTTGCTTGCGCTTTGCCATGCGACCTTGAAGACAAAGACAGCAGTAATTGTAGTGCGACAGGTTTCAGTGCGACTTAATCGACGAGAACAGCCTGTTTTAAAATTTTAGTGCAGCATTAAAATAAGAATGCAATAAAAATTAAACCATTAAAACTAAATTTTCAACAGAAAAGCAGGGTTAATATAATACAAACTGCTAAATAGAGTAAGAGCAGAGTAGTAAGAAATCTGAAAAGAGAACTGGAGAAGCTTAAGGTGGTGAGTTCTTATCTTGTTACTTTGTTTTTGTAGAAATAATTAAGTAAATTGGCTTTAAAAAAATACGAAATCTTTATATAATTAAATGCTTGCATATTAGGGTGTTGCTTGACATATCTAATCTACGACTTATTTGCTCAATCAGTAATATTGTATTAAAGGAAAACTTGCATTCTTACAAAATTTGATTTTGTTCATAATATAATTGCCATTGCGGGTTATCCACATGATATAGCTTTGAAATGCTATTTTTGTAACACAAACATTGCCGAAGAGGTCTTCATTGCCGAAAAAAACTCTAGTTTTTTTGATATCAGAAAAAGGGCACAAGTTCGCAAGGCTGTATCTCCGAAACTGTTACTCAGATAAACTTGAAAATTTATTACAATATTCAAGAGGTGTTGAAGAATTTAATAAGACAATAAAAAAAATTGATATTTTGAAACCCGGAAATCCATGTAGTAACCCTTTAATCCAACTGACCAATTAAAATCAAAATTTTTCATAACTTTTTATTAAAAAAAATGTAACTGTGTAGGATATTATATCGTCGATGCAACCTCAGTTAACATTTTGTCTTACTTATCCCAAACTTAAGTACCACCCTAGTAATTATATCGAGGAAAAATAGACGTTACACCTTTGCTGGCTAATCTGGCCGATCTCCTATTAATTATTATTAGTTATTTAATAGAAAATTTTCTCTAATTATTTGGTCTACTAAAGTTATATGACAATAAAACATGCAATACTGACTTTAGGTAACACATACACACACACACTTTCATGCCAATATAATTGCGTTTGTTTTTAATACACTGTGCCACGCATTTATGCTTCGTGCCACGCATGACTGCACGGTTATTTGCTACTGCCTCTTCTTCTTTCTTTATGAAACACCGATCCATCGATATGTGGCAGCAACTATGTGTGTATAACAGCAGATCGGACAGTAACGGCAATGAAACGAGTTGTGTTATGTGAAAAATGCATATTCATATCCACCGATGGACTGACTGACTGGCGGACGGACGCACGGACGTACGGACGATCGGTGCATCGAAGCGAATTCGCTGTGTTTTATGGACATTTGTATGCGGAAATTGCATTGTTTGCAAAGATGCCTCATGCTACGATAATAATTCACCTGTGCCTGCAATAGCGGTAAAGCGCTTGCCACTGCAGCTGCTGCACTACTGCGGCTGCCGGCTAAATATCGCAAAAACAGTCTAAATTATGCGAAACAACAACAATTGCAGCAGCATTGCAAGTAATTAATATACGTAAGTATGTGTATAAACTAATACATATGTACATATACACATACGTATGCGTGTATGCATATATAAAAAGTAAAACTCCTTTGATGCGCTCGACCATGGCAAATTACTTTGCTGCACGCGTCCATATGTCAATATCATTTTTACTGTTGTTACTTTGAAAAAAAAAAAATATTTTTTTTTCGCTCGTAAGCTTCGACATAGTGTTAGTTGCATGTTATGTTGTCGTGGAAATTAAAATAAAATCAGGGATTTTCACTGCTAGTCGCAAATGCTAACGGTTTATGTAAATTATTTCACTTATTTTGAGTTATTTGCTGATGTAATCGCCGCAGGTGTTACCAGATTGTTGTTAAATTACTTTTATATTTTATTTGGAAACTTTAAAGTTATTTTATTTTTATTTTTGGTTGACATTTTTATAAGACCCCTCGATTTCGATATCTAAAAAATTTCATTTTGTATAGAAAATCTAATTTTTGGTTAATTATTTTGACTTTTGAAACACTTTAGTTCATATCATCGTAGTTTTTTGAAATTTATTGCAACATAAATTCTGCAAAATTAAATCTTTGACCAAATGGCGACTTTATTACACTTCTCTCTGAAAATAATCGAAATTACTATCAAAAATATTATTAATTCGAACATTCCCTAACAAATACTACTATGGGCAAAAAATAGTAGGACTTTATTCATAGTTTCAAAATTTTTAATTTAATCTTCAAAATCTTTGTCGTCTCCCTTAGAGTAATCCCCCTCGGCCTCAATACACTTGTGCCAATGTTTTTTCCAATCCTCGAAACAGTTGTTAAAGTCAATTTCCGTAATAGCCTCCAATGCGCGTAGTTATTCACGTTTAATGTCTTCAATTTACTCAAAAGGAAATCCCCGGAGCGGTTGTTTGATTTTGCTGAACTCAATCGGTTGAATACGGTGGTTTTGGCACGATATTGGTTTAAAATTAGGCAAAAAACTTACGAAGAATCAGTGCAGTACGCGACGGTGGATTATCATGGCGCAAAAATCAGGAGTTGTCGGAACAAAATTCCGTCCAAATTTTACGAATAGTCTCGCGGAAACGACGCTTAACACTCAAATAGTATTCCTTATTGACAATTTGGCTGGGACTGAATTCGGAGTGCACCACACCTCAGCATAATCTTGATTTTTGACCTGTTTTGATCTGTTTTTTTCCGGCTTCAGCTCAGCTTTGCCATGATATTTGACCGAGTGATCGTCTGTTTTCGGGTCATAAGCATAGATCCAAGACTCATCGCCAGTAATAATACGTTTCATGACATCCTGGTAGTCACGTTAACACGTCGATGTTTTTCGAAAAAATTTAGTGATTTTGGAACCAATCGTGCTTTCACTTTTCTTAGGCCCAAATGATCTTTCAAAATCGTTTTCACTGATCTTTACTGTATTTCAACGATGCCAGTAAGATCTCTGAATGGTAATTGTCGATTCTCAAGCACCAGGCCTTATTCCTGGATATAGTACCTCTGATAGTTTTTCCATTGCTAGAATTATTCGCAATTCTTACATTCTCTTATATTATTTTTTAGTTCTCCAAATTTTTCGATTTTTTTTAAACGGAATTTAAAATTATTTTTCTTTTTTATAGAATATTTTTAGAGTCTTAAGTTTTTCATAGAGTCAATGAAAAAAATGTTGCTGGTATATTTTAATGGCTTTACTTAGCCTTTTAGGAAATAACTTTACTTAGATGAAAAGTTTTAGAGAAAAGTTATCGATTAGTTCCAGAATTCATATCAAATACGAAATACTCGACAATTAGTGTTCCATATAAAATAAGGGCATCCGAATACCAGTTAAACCCCCGAAGAATTTCGGTAGTGTTCGAAAAGGGTAATGTTCTCCCACACAGAATATGGTTCTTGCTGATTCATATGGTGACTGATGTGGAATGCTATCTGCTCTGAATATAAACGGTTGTACAGTTCGCGACTTCCATTCGATGTGTCGGTGTTGGTTTAAATCACGATAAAAATATTTTTTTCTTTAAATTTATTTTTTTGTAGAAACATTTTTTTTATGTCATTGCAATGGATCTCATAAAATATTATAATTCTTTAGAGATGTTATTATAAAACATATAGTTTATTTATGCGAAAGTATCTACAAAGCTAACACATACATACATATTAGATTACTCAAAAACATACATACATATATGTATTTCAGTGAGATGACAAGCATCTCAATTTATAATAGATCCTATTTGAATCGAAGCACAACTCAAATTTAATTAAATCGTCTTTTGACGTCTCGATGTCATAATCATATCTTCTTTCTCGTATTTCAATTAACTTTCTGGGTCACTTTCGTAATGCGTGTAACGCCTCTTTAACATATTCACCTTTACCTCATTTCTTGATGTCACCACTTCTTCGCAGCTTGTTTTCCCGTCATATTTATTCATGTTTCTGGCTTGCGCATATTTCTCCACCGCCTACTTTGCAGCAACTTGTGCCTTTGTAGGTCTTTAGGTGTCGCTCCTCTTTCGTATTGCACCGTATCATATCATTTGTCAAGCTACTCGTAGTATTTAGTAATTTGATACACATTTCGAGTGTTTGAGGGTCCGCTTCGTTGCTCAATATAACGGGTGATTTTTTTGAGGTTAGGATTTTCATGCATTAGTATTTGACAGATCACGTGGGATTTCAGACATGGTGTCAAAGAGAAAGATGCTCAGTATGCTTTGACATTTCATCATGAATAGACTTACTAACGAGCAACGCTTGCAAATCATTGAATTTTATTACCATAATCAGTGTTCGGTTCGAAATGTGTTTATCGACAAATTTTGTTCAGCGATGAGGCTCATTTCTGGTTGAATGGCTACGTAAATAAGCAAAATTGCCGCATTTGGGGTGAAGAGCAACCAGAAGCCGTTCAAGAACTGCCCATGCATCCCGAAAAATGCACTGTTTGGTGTGGTTTGTACGCTGGTGGAATCATTGGACCGTATTTTTTCAAAGATGCTGTTGGACGCAACGTTACGGTGAATGGCGATCGCTATCGTTCGATGCTAACAAACTTTTTGTTGCCAAAAATGGAAGAACTGAACTTGGTTGACATGTGGTTTCAACAAGATGGCGCTACATGCCACACAGCTCGCGATTCTATGGCCATTTTGAGGGAAAACTTCGGACAACAATTCATCTCAAGAAATGGACCCGTAAGTTGGCCACCAAGATCATGCGATTTAACGCCTTTAGACTATTTTTTGTGGGGCTACGTCAAGTCTAAAGTCTACAGAAATAAGCCAGCAACTATTCCAGCTTTGGAAGACAACATTTCCGAAGAAATTCGGGCTATTCCGGCCGAAATGCTCGAAAAAGTTGCCCAAAATTGGACTTTCCGAATGGACCACCTAAGACGCAGCCGCGGTCAACATTTAAATGAAATTATCTTCAAAAAGTAAATGTCATGAACCAATCTAACGTTTCAAATAAAGAACCGATGAGATTTTGCAAATTTTATGCGTTTTTTTTTTTAAAAAAGTTATCAAGCTCTTAAAAAATCACCCTTTATTAGCTGCAGCTCACTTAGGTGGCGCTTGTGCAGTTGGCTGATACATATACATATATGTATATGTGTACATCTCGGTATATTTTTTGTTTATTACATAGCGTTTTGACTTAGTGGGTTGACATTTCTGGTTTGACGCTACGTGCTTCACAATACCGTAAAATGAACTACAGCAGCAACAAGAGCCGTCAACTATATCACAACTTACTCCACTTTGCGCTTCATGAAGTATTAAGACATACATACAAACAAAAGTACAAAGAAGGCGTACAATTTCCCAAGTGCGCGCTACTTTCCCCCTTTCATCCATTGTCGATATGTGTGCCACACAGAGAATTGTGATACTTTTGCAATAGCGGCAAACAATGCAAGTTGAAGTCATAATTCTAGAGAAGCTTTTACAGGTTTGAGTTGTGTGCTATTATGTTTTCTTGTTCTCGTTTTTTGTATTTTGACGTACATGCGATAGTATGTATGTACTATATATACTTATGTTTGTATACATGTCATACATACATTCATATACATATACCTGTTTCAAAGAATTTATTAATTTCTTAAGACGAAACTAAAAACCTGAGTATAGTATTGTGTTACTTAAATTTCTACATTTTTTAATTGTGTGTTGCGATAATCGATTTTATGGTAAATCGATACTGTCCGATAACCCGTATCATTTTCGATAATTGTGTTATCGATAAATTCTCTATTACATATCACATATGTTTCTCCTTTGATTTTCATTACTTCTGGCTTGTAATCGTATATTCGATATTATTTAATATCGATACAAATGTATTTCAAACTTTTGTAGCATATCAAGAAAGGTTACAGAGGTGCTGTGCCTCCCCTGTTTCAGAAAGTCCTATGTGCTCATTACTAATAAATTCAAGAATGTGTTCCCTGTAAGCATACTAATATATCTTGAATGAGATTTTATTTGGAAAAATACAAAAATCATATTCTGGAGCTTTTCTAGTGAGGGACAAGGAAACTTTTTTTTTAAACTGTTTAGATTCTATAGAGCCTATGGAATGATTTCATCTTTCTAGTCAGTAAAATAACCTTTTATTAGCATTATAGATTTAGATTTTTCATCTATGAAAACAAATTATACAAGAGCCGTCGTTGTCGACTACTTATTCAATGCGTTCGTCATGGTATTCCAAGTTCCTATCCGTCGATTTTCTTGACATCTTGCATGATTATTCCTTCAGGCGTTACAATGGTTTACGGGTTTCAAAAAATTGATTTCTTTATTGTCTTATCGAATTATACAATACCTCTAAATTGTTGTCCAAAATTTTTAAGTAGATCCGAGTAATAGTTTCGGACATACAGCCTTGAGAACTTTTACGACGAGGCTAGCTAGGCTAAGTGCGACGCCTTTAAACGCGTTTTTCCGAAACTGTGTTTTGAAGCTGGTTGACAAGATTTCTCGAGAACTACTTAACCGAACTGCATGAAATTTTACACAGGTCTTTGAGATACAATTCTTACAATTCTTCTTGGAACAAGCATTTGTTTTTTTGATTACAACTGTTTAAAAATAAAACGTCGCGAAATTTTCACTGAATTTTTAATTATTTGTAAAAATGTCTGCCAAAAATTCAATTTTCAGTTTTTTTTCGAAAGTATCCATCTATCGGGTGAACAAAAAACATTTCGAGAAGTTAATAAAACTAATGAAAAAATGTACCTTTAATTTTTAGTAGCCGCCGTTTTATGGCAAAAATTAGGAAATTTATTTTGTATATTCTTCAATAATAAATAAACAGTTTACAAAAAATGATTGGTTAAAATATCAATTGCTTTCTGATTGAATCAATTGATAAAGAAAAACGCTCGATATTCGGGTCTTTAACCACGGGAGTGTATCAAAGGCTTTTGCTGGGTTCTCAGATCTAATATCGGTCGCTATACAAACTAAAATATGTATATATATTTTTATTAAAGCAGATTGTTCTTCGGGAGACAATATAACCATTTCCAAGTTATTTCTGCAATGAAAGCGAATTTTTTAAAAGCCAATATGAGCTCGGGAAAAATCTTGAGGATGTTTATATTTTATCTAAGAATTTAATTCCCACCAAATATCAAGCAATGGAAATAGGTGTCAATTGTATCATACATACCTACCTATACATCCAATATACATATGTATCCATATGAACCGACTTTGGTCCTATAAATAAGTTATTTCTCCACTCATTTTCGCATTTATTTACCTTCTTATGTACATATGTATATATGTATGTGTTATCGTTTAAGCTGTTAATAGAAACGTGATACATCTATCAACGTCCACAAGCAATAACAAACAATATTTCACAAACAAAACCCAAAAATAACAACAAAAAAATACAAGTAAGAATAGAAGTGAGTTGACAAAGTGATCAGTGAACTAAAAATGGTTAATAAAAATGGGTGGAGATATGGTGAGCAAAAAAACACTTGTGTGTACACATATAATTGTATTGACTACAACACCAAAAACCAACAACCATGTGCACAAGCAGCAACAAGCCAAAACAGCAGCGCCACCAATGTGTGTCAAATGAACGCGGAAATGGAGTCAAATGTAAAAATATCGACGGTAGCCGACAAATACCGCCAGCAGTAGCAACAAAAACAACTACAACAACAGACAAGTTCTTTTCTAACATTATTTTCTACAGTTACACAGCCAAGCTGCGCATCACTTGACCATTTACTGCTATTGTTGTTGTTGTAGTGCCTATATGTTTGTGCTTTGAGCCATGTGTTTGTTTTTGCGGTGCTTGAAGCACCTATACTTGTAACGTAAATGTTGGTGGTTGTTTGGCGGCTTCCGTATGTGCGTCAAGTGGAAGTTCAACGTTGCTAGCGGCAATTTGAAACACTCAAACGGCTGACAAAGAACGTGACCATACACTTCACTTTGCTTCGTACATATGTACATATATATGTATATAAGTAACAAATTTATATATTATAAGCCGATACTGCAATAGTGCACTAGCGACACTCATACATACATATTTGTATGCATGTTTATCGCTGATCGCTTGTCTTTGGCAATGACTGTGCAGAGCTTGGAGAATTACATTCGCGTCGCTTAGACGAAGACGCTTCTTGGCTTGACATCTACTGGTGGGTTTTCCGTCTTGTTCATTTTCATTCTCATTACATGCAATGTAAAACAAAAAACCAAAAAAAAAAGAGTTTTCCATGCAAGAGCTTGATTCCGATCTTTCAGTTTGTATGGCAGCTAGGTGCTATAGTGGTCCGATATCTGTAGTTCCGACAAAACAGCAGCTTGTTGGGGAGAAAAGGGAATATACTTAATTTCAGACCGATATCTCAAAAACTGAGGATTGGTTCGGGTATATAAAGAAAGGTAGACCGACGGGAATGACCTAATGTTGTTGTTGCTTTCGTAAAGGTTATCTAGCCACCGTTAGGGTGGTAAGGTTCAGATAAGTTGTCATCGAGGTCATCCAGCGGTAGGCCCAGGAAACGTGCTGATTTGACGGGGTCGGACCATAGGGGAGGGGTGTTTACGGTTAGCTAGTCTTGCAAAGAGATGGTTAGAGTCATCATATTTGATATGTCGGTGTTGACTCCGGATAAGTAGGCGTTTAACCTGCAAAAGTCACTCTCGATTCCCGCAGCAACTCGAGCTTGTCGTCTGCAATGGGTGGCGGTTTGATTCCAAGTTCGTCATTCACTCACTGAGAGGGAGTCGGCAAAGGTGTGTATGGCTTCTCTGTGCATGGCGGTCAGTGCATATTTGAAGTCAGTTGCGTCCGAAGTCTGATCGGCGTGTTGTCTTATGACGTCGTCGTAGTTGAGGAAGTGCTTTTTAATGCTCCTAGAAGGTGGTTCTGCTTCAAGCAGGTGACTGCATTGATGATTTCTACTGATTTGGTGAAGGAGCACAGGCTGTCGATTGTCACATGCATTGACTGAAATATTATGGAAGTCTGTATTCCTTCGTCCAGTTTGTGAATTCGATTCGATTCCCACGATAGCCGGCTCTACGTTACCGGAATTGATCCAAATTCTATCCGGCCAAGGGCTATTCTTTCGGAGATCTAAACTTGTTTGGATCGGTAAGTTTTAGAAATGGTTGGACTCAGCCACGCTGATTATGTATATATATTATAGGGTCTCCGATGTTCTTTATGAGCGTTAAAAACTTCGTGGTAAACTTAGTATACCATGTTCAGGGTATAAATATACATTTGCATATTTATTAATTTCTTCATATTATATCTTCCATAACATTTGTTTTTGTCCCATCCTGCGTCTTAAGTGCAGTATTGTGATTTCGTCTCCATTGGAAAATAGTATAATTTCTTTAAAATAACCACATACGTCTAACGCATTCTTTTGCAAATTCTCTTTTCCTTCTACTTTCTTTCACCGCTTTCATCGCGCAGCCCTTTCGTAATGCGTGGAAAATCCGCAAAGACATTTTCTTGCTCAACAAATATTACTTAGATGTGATTTTGGTAAGTCCATTTAATAACTGTTCTTCTAAATAATTAAGCTTGTAAGCCGCACACTTTAATTACCAAAGTCTAACCGCTTTAATGCGCTTGTGAAACTCGTTCATCAACTGGAAAAGTTGAGCGCTTAAAAGCTGCGTAGCAACTTGTTTTTGTTATTGTGGTGCTTTGTCTTTGTTTTTTTTTTTATTGCGGCAAACAATGCGAGTTCAGAGTAGTAGATTCTACGTAGATAAAAGCGTCTCGCCTTTTGTGTCGGATTTTATGGTTTACGCTCGTATTATCTGCCGCTGTTAGCACCTTGAGTGGCAACTTAATTTGCTAATTTCATAGTCTGCTGGCTTAAAGTCTTTTCGCTGCCCTCGCCGCTTCGCTACTAAATCACTTCTGGTTTGACGTTCGAAATTTAGGTTTACTTGGGAAATTCGATACTGTTGTGGCGCGTAAATCTTTATGTGCAGTTTTTGTTGCACTAACGGTTGTTTGTAGCCGAGTTATTTTTAGCGTATTCTTTAAAAAGAAATAAAGTTGTAGTACATATGTATAGTGGATCAAAGTACAAAGTACTATGTTGCCAGTGGTTAATAATCGAAAAATACTATTATCCATACTATGGCAGAGTTGCAATTTTAAGGAGCATATAACCTCCTAAAACGGACTGTATCAATATAGTAGAGTGCATAATTTTTGACGATATTAATTTTTAAATATTTTTTGAGTTACACGCTGCAGTGATTCGTGCCTTTCCGCGAATCAAACCTACAACAAATCTCTACTAGAAGATATTGTCCGCGAATAAATGAAATCTCATAAAATGACGGTATTTAAAACAAGAAGTTGAATTCTATCCATCATTTTGGTTTTTTGATCTGCCGAAATTTGAATTTTCTTCAAAGAGATTTTTATTCGCGGACAATATTATCTAGTAGATATTTTTAGTACATTTCATCCACGTTTTTGGCCTGCAAAAACTTGATTTTTCTTAAAAAAAAAATGAACTGCTGAAGCTAATTGAAATGAGAGGGCGGACTTTAAAAAGCTGTAACTCAAAAGCTGTTTGAGATATCAATTTAAAGTTTTAGTATCTAATTCTTAAAGATATAATCTATCGAATCTCATACTAAATAGTAACCTATATGCCTTTACCATGAACTAAGTTTTCTTCTGAATGACAAAGCCAAAGGGGCATTCAAGCTACACCATATTTTCCCAAATCTAATAAGCGACGTCAATCAAGTATTATCCTTAAATACACTCTAATACAATGTATTTATATTTATATATTTTGAATTATTACCACCTTCAATAAAATCTCGGTCTGGAATGTTTCTACGGTTTAACCAGTCATTAATTATGATTTAGTCATATTGAAAAATTTATTTATTTCATAAAATTTTAGTTAGAAAATATTTTTTGGAAATGTTGCCGCCTTTTTCAAAACTCTTTATAAAAAATAAAATAAAAACTTTTTAAAAAATAAAAAAAGAAATTTGAAAAATGTGGCAGCATTTCCTAAAAATATTTTCAAACTAAAATTTTCTTATGCTTTGCTGGTTTGTTGTATCTTTATAATTTATTTAAGAAATAAATTCGCAAAAATGTATTTTTATACCTTTAAACTGTGATGGCCAATCTCAAGTAACAATACGGTTTTCTTGTTTCCATTGAGTCTATACTCTGCTTCTAAGTTTCGGATAATTTTCTGCTTTCAGCATCTAGTTATGCTTATTTTTACCGTAAAGCATTTCAACTGACATCATGGACCCTTTTTATAGAATTTTATCAATGTTAAAGACGTTTAGATTTTTTGTGAAACACTTCAAACCACCAAATCCATGATCAAAGAACCAGTCAAAACCATATACCTTTCGTGAGTGATTAACACTTATTTGAATAAATATAGAAAAAGAACATAGAAAAGTTGACTCATCTTTAAATATAACATTGCTTCAAACACAACTAATATTTCCCGCTCTCAATGCAACCATTTTTAATGCATTTTGTTGGAAGTAGGGCTTTGATTAGAGTAGTACTGATACTTGATTCCTGAATACCAGAAAAATATAATTTTTTTCAATCCTCGAAACATTTTTCATAACCCCTTTTTGGGATGGCCTTCAGTTCCTTCACGGAATATTGTTTAATCTTTTCGATCGACCGTAAACGGGTACCACGGAACGGCAATTTCAATTTGAAGAACAAGAAAAAGTCACATGGAGCCAATTCTGGTATATACGGTGGTTTATCGATGGTATTGCTTCCGTTTTTGGGCTCGGAGCGTTTATTTTACTCCATTCCGATGATTATTGACTTGTTTGCATGCCAAACTCATAAACACATTTCTCATCGGCAATTAGATTGCTCTCCATGAATGTGCGATCGGAATTCGAACGATCAAGCATGTCCAAAGAAATCTTATCACGGTACTCTTTTTGAAAAAAGTCAGCTTTATCGGGATGAGTCTAAGCAAGAAAGCGTTTCATACCCAAAATATACACCAAAATCATCCGAATGGACTCGCGAGAGATATCGAGCTCTCTTGCCATTTCCCTAAAATTTGTCTGGTGATTTACAAACACCATATTCTTTACTTTGTTAATATCTTCATCAGTTGAAAATGCCGAAGGACATCCAGAACAAGGCATGTCTTCACTACAAAAAATTTCGAAAACCGTAAAAATAATCTAACTTAATTAAAACCTAGAAGATAACTTTTAAAGTCCACTGATATCAATTTACACCGATCACATCGAATATGGTACTCAATAGAGTTATGTAATCTGTTTTATTTACAAACATATATCACCAATACATTTCACGCCGGTCATTCACCCATTACGCTGACCACGCTAACGATTTAATGCTCAACATGTAAATTTATTAGACAGTTTGGTTAACGTTGAGACGTAAAATAACAGTGATTTAGTTTTTGTGTTCGGCTAGCGCGCCAAATGTCATGTTCACATGCACATAAATTTCGTACAAATTAACACGACACAAGAGACCGAAAAGCCAATGCACGAAATACAAGAGAGAACAGCAACAAAAGCCACTAATATTAATGCGATTAAGCGTTGTGGCTGTGGAGAAACATCAAATTTTCATATTCGAACAAATTACCCGACAAATTGGAGTGGCAGCGAATTTGAATGCAACGCAGCAGCGCCCACCTATCGCCACAAAAATAGGCAAATATTAATAATTCAATGAAATAATAGGCAGCTTAGATGTCTGATTCAATACTATTTTACGTCTGTATCCATTGATGCACGCAATGCGCATGCGCAGCTGCTTTGTGTGAGAGCTGGCGGCCGGAGGGCTGGTGCTGCAGCGAAATTACTTAAGCAAATGTTTTGTAATGGACGCATGCATCTTACTGCTGTGGAGGCACACTACAGAGGCTTCGGCAAATCATGCGTGGAATTATGATCGCAGAGTGATAGAGCGTCGTGGAGGACAGAGGAGCGCCTTAACCATTTCTAGTGATGGGTGGGTGGCTTGCCGCTACGCCCACATAAGACACCTTTACCTCTATGGTAATGTGCGGCAACGCAGCTGCAATCTCATTCAAGCGCGACAATTATGCAATCACAGCTTGCGATTTTTATTTCTCCTCCTCACCGCTCCCACTTCTCTGTCTGGTAGACATGTAGTGTGGCACATTTCAGTTGGAATGGCCACAGCGTGCGGTGTTGCACATCTTGGGGGCTCTTGCGGCTCTAATTACAAGAAAATTTATCAGTCGCCAATAACATACAGTTACAGCGTTGCTTTGGCAACATTTTCATGCTTCAAGCGGTCAGCTCGTATTCGTAAATTTATACGAAAATATGCAGCAAATTGTTTCTTTTTCATCTCAATTTCGAAAGCGCCAATTTATTGGCAGTTTGACTGTTTTTTTTTTGTTTTTGTTTTTTGCAAATCGACAAGATTTGTTGCCCATCGGCGTGTGGCAACTTTTTGCAGCAGCACTTAGTTCGCATTGGCTACCGATTTCTTTCGAAGATTTTTCCCTATCTTTTGCGTGGCAGAGCTGTCTTCTTCCAATAAGTGAAACATTGCCAAATGAGAAATAATTTTCGTTCGTTTGCAATTCACTTTAAAACTCTCAATTTCATTTTGCTCGTAAAATTGTCGGAAAAGTGCAGAGTTAAACCAGTTGCTGCTGTGCTCGGCGTTGTATTTCAACGTGTTTATGTTATGTTTGTTACGTTCAAGGCAAATTAATGCACAATTAAGGTGATTAAGGCATTATTTATCGTAATCGGTTTTACATTGAGCTACGCTTTCGGTTGCGAAAATGCTAATTTCACGATTTTTGCTAGGTTAACGAAGATCTTCTCTGTGATGAATATAATTTTGTATGTAATGTACACCTAAATGTACAATGTGTATCTATTTATATTTTCCAATATGAGTACATTGAAATCGAAAGCCTTTAACAGTATTATGCAGTTAATTGATAGCTAAAAATTATTTAGTTTTTAATTTTTTGGGTAATCAGTTACACTCTAAGCCTTTTCACTTGAAATATATCATCTTATTCTAGCAGGAAAATAAGTAAATATTAAATAATTTGTTTATTAAATTGAAGGTTTATGATAGTTATAATGATCCGATGTAGGTCAAATATGTACTATTTTGTTCGATATCTGTTTGCCATTTTGAAGGTAATTTCGGATTACCACTCTCAAAGAAGCCCTAGTCCGTATCCGAATAGGTAAACTGGAAGTGGGGATTTTCGTAAGCATTTCTTTAGGCGGACTTTTCACCAGAAAAATCATTCGCTATCGTCAGGAAGACGGAGTAATCACTTTGTGTCAGGTCCGGACTATAACGTGGATGCATAAGAATCACTCACTCAAGCTCTTGGAGCTTCTGGCGAGTCACTATCGATGTGTGTGGCCTGGCTCTGTTCTGATGGAGCACAATTATTCTTCTATTGGCCGATGCTGGCTACTTCTGAGCAATTGCTGCCTTCAGCCGACCCAATTGTTATTAGTCGGAACTAAGAGTTTGGCCTTTGGGCAGCAACTCATAGTAGATGATTCTCTGCCAATCCCACCAAATATATAGCAAAATCTTTCTGAGCGGCTTGGCCACCGTTTGCAACGACGCACCGCGATTAGAACTTAATCGTTTGTGAGTGAATAAACATTTACTTGAAACATGAAGATTATTATATTAAATATAGTTAGTCTTTATACATTTTAAAATCATGGTGTAAAACTTTCGAATCTACCTTCTAATATCAAATTCTACTAAATGGAAAAAACACATTATACATATATCGTAGACTTGCGGATGACATATTATACTTTAATGCAATGTATAAAACCGAAGTCAGTTCGTGTAGTGCATAGAAAAATTTCACAAACGAATGTAGACCAAGTTTTGAGTATCTCTCGAGAACTTCTTGTGCAGCGACTTCAATGTCATGACGCGTGTGCAGCAATGCCAAGCCGATCAATCTATCTTGAAACGTGTTCTCTTCTTACCCACGTTTTCATGCAGCGAAGTGTCGCAAAAGAGCGTTCAGGGCATTCGTCACAGCAAGTGTGCAGATTTTGCGAAGAAAACTTTGTAATATAGGGTATAGGACTACATCACAGTTCTTTTCTTCTGCCGCCAATGGCACTGCAGTGATCAAGTTTACCTTTGAGATTGAAACGTCGCATGACGTTGTCATTATCCAAAAGGCCTTCGAATCTATCTGTCAAGCAGTCAATAAGTTTTTCCATTTTTTTGTTTTCATAGCACATAATTTTTCTGGAAGTAGCAAACTTAGTTGAAATCCATCCAATACTTCTCTAGAAGTCTTCAAATCTTCGCCGATTGTATCCAACAGAGGAATGATTCTTGGTTTTTCTTTGTCAACTATTAGTTCTACTGCCATTTTTTCATGTCGGAATAATTGGATCGAAAAATCAACACTAAGCAACTCTACTAGTAAATACTTGATGTATACAAAAGAAACTTAATCGTCGGTTAATTGTTGCCTGTTTTTCCAAACTTCGACAAATACCTATTTGCTACCGTTGTCCTTCTAAAGAAATAGTTCCTGTTACCTGCAATTAAAAATAAAAATATTAATGGCACGCCCTTGAAACTGGCGCACTTTGGTAATTTTAAACATATACCATACAGCAACCATATGATAATTATCATTCTTAGTACCATAATATCAATATTTACTACAATCAAGCCACCTGAGTAATGAAGTAAATAAGATAGATGTCTACAACTACCCAAGTTGTTTGCAATTTACACCTGAAGAGACATTCAATACCTTTCTGTATATTTATTTCCTTATACTCTCAATAATTATCTGCTTGCAACGTAAATATTACGCTTTATAATAATCATTATCTTTTTAGCAATGCGCTTATAAACTTGTAATATAATTCCTTTTACTTACATATGATTGATAACACCTGGAAAACCGGTATTGAAAATGACTTAAGCCCATTGCAAGTTTGTATATTAAGAATGCTTAACTGTCACGTGTTTAAGTACAGTTTTCAATTATTTATATGTATTATGTATGCAGATTTGAATTTGAAATATTCTGTAATGCTTTCTTGCTAGCAAATTGCAGTGCATTCAAGTAAGGCCACAAACTCGAGTTTATTGGGGCAACTTAGTTTCATATTTTGAAAGTAAAATTATCTGCTGTTTGAAAGCCAAAACACAGAAACTTCACATTTAATGGGGAATAATGGAGTAATTTACATATCCCCACAGGAAAAAGTTTAGCGGTGTGATCGCACGATCTTAGTGGCCAATCGACTGGCCCAAAACGTTAAATTATCACGCTCACCGAAGTATTCTCTCAATAAATCCTTGAAACCAAATGTCACCAAGATCACGAGTTTAAATTTCAGGCATCAAATAGTTATCATGGCGCGATAACGGTCGCCGGCATCATTTGTGAAGAAATATTAACCGAATATTCCACCAATCCACAAACCACAACAAACCGTTTTTTTTTCTGGATGAAATTGCAGCTCTAGAATCTCTTCAGTTGAGTGAAATGCGTGAAACACATTCTTTTCAGAACATGAGTTTTCGTAATAAAGTTGAACGATTTGTAAACGTTGTTCAAGCGTAAATCCTTCCAGGATGAAATGCCAAACAATACTGAACAAAAATAACTTGACACGACTCACACGTGATCTGTCAAAATAGGCTATTGGAAAAAGTACATCCCCTTTTATCACCCGGTTTAAACGTTCATCCTTATTCTTATCTTAATTTTTGGTTTTTGTGGTAATTTATTTCAGCTTTGTAACAAAATTGAGTCATTCCATTGAACATTTTGCCCCTTAAAGTTCAAAAATTTCACCATTTTAGAGGATCTATCTTCGATATTGTTAAAAGGCTTTTAACTCAGATTGTCTTCTTCTTACATAAAAAGATTTCTTAGCAACATTGGCTTTATTGGCTTTTGTGATGCCCCGAATACTTCTATCAACCGGATTCAAAGTGCTTTTTAATTAGCGCATGGTCCACTCCAAATTAGCTGGGTTCAAAACCTAAGATTTTGTAACCCGATGGTTCCTATCTTCGATATTTTTTCAAAATAGGCTTAAAAAATTTACGATACAAAAGGTTTCTTCTAGAGGTTCTCAATGCCAGTTCGTAATTCGTCCAATAAAAAATCGTATGCACCAACTTTTTCCCTTCTCTATATTAAGAGATTTAATAATTTCACACTATGAAAGATATTCGATATTCACCGTCTCGGAAGGTATAGGTTTGCCATAAAGTGCAACATTCTTCGCCATCACTGTTAAGTACAGTTATTTTGCTATTTACAGGTAATACCAACAACATGTATTTTTTAAATACAGCCTTGTCTTCGGTAGTTTCAATATCAGATATTTTCCTTGGAATACAAGTTTTACAATTTATACCTACGGTATATGCCTACAAAAACCTCTAAAATATAAAAAAACATACCAACATGAATATCAAATGCATAATAGCAATGTGACAACGCGCAGATTAAAGCAAATGAAATAAATACCGTATAAGTACTAATGTGATGTATGCAGTCACTTTTTCAAAAAGCCAATTCGAATTCAATAAAAGTAGCAAATTTACAAAGCAAACAGCAAACTCAGACAGTAGCGGCTGTAAAACCAGCCGAGCCTTTGGTGTAGTTGACCACAGTAAATACCAGTAATATGCAACTAAGCAAATAAAAACCGTTATAGCAGACTATAAATAGCCGTAAAAACTATTTGCACAAAGTAATTAGCAGCAATAACAAAAACTACGCGAACACAGATACATACACACATAGAAAAACTGTTACTATATGTTGCAGAGAAAGTTGCTAACGACCAAAGCCCAACTTTATTTTATGACAACAGTAAAAAAACAAAAAAAAATAAAATAATAATAATAAAATAAAAAATAATAAAAAATACATTCGTTGCAAAAATCATAACAAAATATGGTTGGAAAAAAGTGTTCAAGTACCACCACGTCGACCACTAACCAAACACCTTTTAGTCATTATAAGGCTCCTTAGCTTCGAACTTGTTACGCCGCGTTGGCAACTTGTCACCGTCACCGTCATTGCAAATCACTCACGCACAAAAAGAGCCTCGTTTATGATATCTTCCCATTTACATATGTGCTTATCTGCCGCAGCTTCCGTCGCTGACACTGCTGTTTGCCGAAAGTACTCGACTGAGTTCCGGTCAATAAGCTTTAAACTGTTAAGCAATAACTTTTTTGTTATTATTTTGCTTTCTTCTGCTTTTGAATTTTTATTGCACCTTTCATATCAGCGCTGGTGAGGCAGGTCGTGCATTGTTGATGGCTGTTAGATGGCTGGTGTTGCGTCAACATTTACGCATCACTGCAGCGTCGCTTTTAATTAACCAAAACGCTTGCGCTCATTGTTCAGTATGTGCTTTTTATTTCTCAGTTTTTATTTTTACTTTATTTTATTTATTTTTTACTCGGTATGTTAGACCTTTCCGCCAAATGCCGCTACTTTTTGCAATTATTCATTGTACTTTGTAAGTACTCGCATTCGTACTGCCCTACTCAACCGTGTCAAATTCATAATTGCACATGTAAGCCGCTTAACGGTAAAAAAAAAAATTGCAAAAAAAAATATTTTTTCATAAATTATGGCATTTGTGTAATTTTTTGGAATAATTTTTTTTTTTTAGTTTAATTTAGAGCTTTTTTTGAAGGGTTACTTTTACATACTTTTTTCAAACATTAATTCTCATATAAAAATGAAATATTTCATTAAAATTTTTTATTGTTACAAACATACACTATTTGCAAAAAAATTCTGAAATTTTTGGAAAAAAATATTTTAACTCGACTATTGCGACGCCATTTCCGATGACTCCTCTGAAAAAAGGTGCGGCCACGTTGATAGGATAACTCCTTACAAAATTATACGTGGTTTAGTTAAAACCTTAACTTAGAAAAACTTAGGAAAAAAACTAAAAGTTGGATTTTTGGCAGCTATTTTTACAAAAAAAAAAAAGAAAATTTCGCGACATTTTTTTTCAAATAGAAATAAAAAAAACCTTCTTCCAAGTCTTTAAGAAGGTATCTCAAAGACCCTTGTAAAATTTCATGAGTAGTTCTCGAGAAATTTTGCCAACCGACTTTTAAAAAACAGTTTCGAGAAAAACGCGTTTAAAGACTGCGCACTTAGCCTAGCTAGCGCACAAGTTCTCAAGACTGTATCTCCGAAACTACTTGAAAGGGCAATATTCTGAAGATGCTGTGGAATTTAATAAGATTAAAATAAAATCGATTTTTTTAAACCCGTAAACCCACGTAACCCCTTGAAGGGTACCTTTTAATGCTTCAAAAAAATAAGCGGTTAAAAAAGGTCATTTACTGCTGCTTTTATTTCGGCTTTCACCGTGGATGAAGCTTAAAAAAAATCTCCTTAAATTAGAAGTTATTCTCCTAAATTTTCAAAAATTAAAATTTTTTTAAAATAAGTTGAACTATACTCTATACTATTTTGGCCGACTTTGGCATGCCAAAATTTATTCTATATTTTTTCCTGAAGATCGGATCATTTGTCCACGAGTTATCACTGCAGCAGTTCGAAAAGTTATCTTTTGATTGAACTGTGCGGCTAACTTTTTATTGGATGCAACTCAGAAACTACATATGTATTTTAGATATCGATTTGAAATTTTAGTATGGTATTTTTAATGTTCTAAACTATGAAAATATAAGAATTTCAAAAAAAAAAAAATCAAAATTTCACACTAGGTGTGCCCCTTAACATTTTCATATGAAGCTCTCTTCAAGAAATTATTCAAATCAACATCTTTTTCAAAGAAGGAATTATCTATGGTTACAATATTAAAATAAATTAAATTAAAATAAAATAATAAATTAGAATTAGTTGTCAAATTGATTTGTCATTCTTTTTTGGTGAGCTTAAAACTGTACAAACACCAAAAACTGATCCTATGATTTTAGGGAAATAGGAAAAACGCAAACGCTTAGACAACAATAATATTTTGTTTAAATAACTAATCAAATAATTTACTACTTTTATATGATCCTATTTCTACAGATCCATCTAAACTAAAATTGTACTTCGAAAATTATGCACCAGCCTAATGTTAGTAGTATTTAGAATATAATAACTACACAGTGACTAGTCGAGTCATATTTGAACCAGTCCAATTATAATTATAAAAATGTGATTCAATAGTTACTCCGAAGTACTTAAATGTATGTGTGTTTGTGTGAAAATACACCTGTGCTTGGTTAAAATTTTTTCAATATAAAATTAAAGGGCATGCGCGCAGCCCTCAATCAAAGCAGACGGATTGCCTTTTGATTGACAAATCATGTTATAATTGTAAATCTTTTATTGCGCATTTCTGGTCCGGAATAATGTTATTTTCGATTTTTTTAATATACTTACGATACATACCATACATATATGCATGTACATTTGTATGTGTAACGATAAATTTCAATTAATGTGTTTATGCTTCAATCAAAGTACCCAAATTACTAGCTATTTGTGCTATTTCCCGATCAACTTTATGCTTCAGTTGCTCTCTATTTGCTTTTTTAGGAGAGATCAATTGAGTTGATACTTTATGAAGCTCATTTCGGCAGTTGAGACATATGAATAATGCGAGTAATCTGCTTTCAACTTAAAAAAAAATATCGAAACATTTAATTTAGGTACATATATTAGTACGGCGTTTTCAACAGATTGCAAAAAAAATACCAATTTGATTTAAAACCAAATATGATTATTAATAACAATTTATTAAATAAATCTTATAAATTTTTACTTTACTTGAAATGTGCACGAATAAAAACCACGGAGACTTTTGTTAGTCACACACACTACTTAAGAGTGTGCTTAATTATTATCAATTCCCAAACTTCAGTCATATGTATTGCTCATGGTACTATACATATTAGGGTGGATCAAGAAAATGTTGGTACCGGATTTGAATTCATTGTACTACCGTTTGTCTTCAGATTTAGATAACATGGCACGTGGCAGTTTAGAGAGTCTTAAAAATCTTCGGTACGAAAAAAGGCTTTTTTTCTCACCGTTAGATACCGTGAAAATTACGTTAGAAAAAAACTATGTTATTTTTTATGACTTATTATTTTTACTCGACAAATTCAGAGACTTTTTTCATATGATACAATCTAAGCCAAAAAAAGTTAAAAAGCCATTTTATAATAACAAAATTCGAATTATTTAGAAATATTAGAATTTTATTTTTAATTTTTTCTAAAAAAAAAATATTTTTTATTTTTGTCCCACTTCAAAACATATGTATGTGTAAGCGAGTATACATTTTCCCCTTAACCAAACAGAAACGTAATTTATCTAAATACTACCTGATTTCTAGGGTTAGTTAGTGCTTTTGTTGGTACTTTTTTGTTGGCATTATTGTTATCGCTTAAGCTGCCACTGCTCTAATTTGTCATTTCAGTGATTTGTTGTTATTTGATTTGCACTTGATATGTGATTTTTATACTTTTTTGTTGCATTTTTTGACATCAAGCCGATAGTCATTGAAGTGATTTCATTTAATATATTATTTCACTGAGTTGACTTGACTGCTGTGGCACTGCTGTTTATTTGTTGCAAAAAAAAAAAAAAACTAAAAAGGAATAAAACAGTTAATCAAATAATTTTTATTTAATAGTTGATAACAAGTAGAGTTGACACATACGCAACGTTTAACTTTACAAAAACCTTAACACACAGCTGATTTGACGGGTTTTCAAAGGAATGAAACAGAATAGACAAAAACAGAAATGCTGGGAGAGCAAACAAACAAATCTTCAGTTTAGACATTACAACAAAAATGTGTAAGAAGCTGGTACTACTTTACACTGTTGAATAGAAATGTGTCTACATAGGAGAAAATATTATAATTCTGTTATATTTTTTTTTTTTGGAACAGAAACATATGTAACAGTGTTGCCGGAAAAACTGTTTGAAATGCTAAAATAAATATTCTCATTTTTGCTTTAGTGCCTCTCAATTATAATTTTCACTTCACTTATATACCCAGAAAAAAACAATATATGTATTTTTAATCTTTTTTCTAATATTTTTGCTAAAAAAATTAAACAACAACTCATGTTAATTGCGAAATTTTCCATTTTTTAATTGCAAAATTTTTAACACCCAACTTTCAGCTGAGGCAATTAAATTTTACATCATAAGCGTTGAGGTCACGTGTATTTGCCGACGAGTACCTAAACATATTTAATCACCATAAGCGAATTTAAATTTCTTTCCTAAACCAAAAAAAAACAAAAAATATTTCAAAGGCTTGCTCCCATAAATTGCTTAGTTTCCGGTTCATTTGTTGCTTGTATGCACAGTATATGTTACTAAGCATGTTAAATACGCAAGAGTTTAATGAACTTCACGCTTGACTCACTGCTGTGCGAATTAAGCCGCTATAAGAGCTCTTTGCATGCTTTCTTCAAAGAAAACTAAAAATAAAAAATGTTGAAAATGTGACTAAATTTGGAATTAAAAAAAATAAAAGTTTTAGTCACGTAGCTGTCGAAAAATACAGAGCTTGTGCATATTTGGTTGAAAATAGTTTAGTTTCTTTGCAAATTTTTCTCGTTTTTATGCGTTTAATTTTGCGCATAAGTGAAGTATATTAAGAAAAAACACCATAAACAATGCTATTTAGAGCATAACGGTGAATTTATAATGCGAAATTATTATTAAAAATATTTTTTTTAAATATTGCTGTTGTAATTTATAAAAGTTGGCGACATTGCAACTGAGCAGATTGGTTTTTTGTTGAGACTTGAAGCTAAAATCATAGAAACCGTCGGGGCGTATGAGTTACCTTAGTATGGAGACGTGAAAGTTTGACAGGAAAAAGGTTGCTTTACACATACCATTGTATAGTAACTCAAACAAAAGACTTGCTTAAAATGAATAGTTGGAAAGTTTGAATTATTTTTATTAAACCTGCGCGAACATTAAACGCACTAAAGCATTTTTTAATGATTACTAAATGTTTGTCGCCATACGCAGTCAGTGGTGCGTACAACGCCAAAGAAAAATAAAAAAAAGCATAAAAAATAAACAATTATAAAAACTTGCCATAAAGTTGGAAGGGAAGGAAGTGCGTTTCTTACAAAGAAAATCGCAAAGAAAAATAATTAAAGAAAAAAATGAAAAAAAGAAAAGTAGTCAACACAATACCTTACATTGCTCTCATGCCAGCCGTCTACACAAGTAAGCACATACATTTGGTAGTTGTATTATGTAAAAAAGCAAACACTTGCTCTTGTGTGAATACTTTTTCAAACATGCCTTAAGTTGGCATTGCACTTGCGCATAATCGCACGCCCAACCAAAGTAGGCGGAAATTTATTCATTAAGCTTGTCAGGAAAGTCGTAGCCTGCTACCTAAGCAAGTAACACTTGTTGTTGTTAATACAGAGGGAAATATGAAAACAATAATGCAATCGCGTTGTTGCTGTCATCAATAAATTAAAAAAAAAATAATAATAATGTATTAAAGCAATGCCTGTCGCATCTCAAACACATTGCGGCTTGACATTAGCACTTGTAATCGTCAGTTGATGTTGTTGGAAAGTTGTAAGGAAAAATAAATGCATATATATGCATATGTATGTACGTATTTGTGCGAAAACGGAAATGCAGTGACCTCAAACATAGCTTACCTATATGTTTATACGATGTAGATGAGTTTTTTAGGTAGGCATTAGGGCGTACCAAGTTGTTTGGTTGAGAAAAGTAATAAATTATGAGAAAATATTTTTATTAAATAAATAGGCTTTAATAAGGCTTTCAGTCCAAATATTGCGTAGTCGAAAAAGTCTTTTCGTATTTCTAATCAACAAAATTAACAAAATTTTGGTCGACCACTTTTTGCCACTTTTCAGCTAGAGGCATTATTCCATCAGTGTAAAACTTTCATCAGTGTAAATCGAAACTTCGGAATTTCCAGAACGGAAGCGAGCGAACCATTGTTGTACTACACGAACTGATACAGCATCGTTTCCATAAACTTCCACAAATTTCATTGGTGGTTTGCCGGACAATCTTCCCTTTTTTATACAAAAATTTCAAAATGTAGCGAATTTCTTCATTATTTTCACTCATTTTTGAACAGATGTAACTTTTTTTTAACTTCCCCGAATTAAATATTTTTTTGGTAAAATGAAGCTTAAAAACTCACCTATCCAGCACTATATGGTGTGATACAATGTGATTGGTAGTACTGGAGATATACGACTCCAATGTCATCTATTAACAAAATACGAAAATACTTTTTCGACTACCCAATATTATTACGATTGAACAACATAAAAGTATTTTTGATTTCCTATTTTGAAGCAGAAGTGAACAATTTTTGAGCTAAACCTACTTACCTTATGAAAATACCCAAAAATTTTATACTATTTGGACACTTTTACTAGTCTGACAACTAGATCTAAAACAGGGCAAAAAATAAGCAATATTATTCAACGATAAATCAAATTATTTAGTATTACATCTGTTTAATAAATATGCATAATTTTTTTAAATAACAAAGAGTGTCATATTTTCTAAACATTTATATAAAATATTAAAGCCTAAATGTCACTAAAAATAGCTCATAATATAATCAAATAATATATATGATAACACCGCAAAAATAAACATTAAAATTATCTTTCGTATGTTGCCACAAATCGTTTTCACTTTTCAGCATCTTTACCACCTGTTTTTCTTCACATCTGTTTCTTTTTGTGTTTAAACTCATTTTTTCCATAAGTTTTTTGTTTTTCTAATCCAGCTTTTCATGTTTTGTTTACTTAAATCGTAATTTTCTTGCTATTTTCCAATACTTATTTTGTAAATATTTCTCTATATATCTTTCAAAAGCTCACAAATTCTCGTTCGAGATCTGTATTGAAGAGTTTGCGTTGTCGTTCATCGCGACGCTCCAAATCGAAATCGAAATCTTCGGTTGAATTGTCAGCGTCGAATCAAAATGGCGGTGAGGCAATTAACGTCAGTAATGGCGATGAAAAGGTAAGCGAGCGATGCGTTACAAATATGTGTATGTGTGTGTGTGAGTACACTTACATACATATGAATGTTGAATTCACCAGAACCCCTCACCAGCCACCTGCATCAAGCATTACCACCAGCCACCCTCGCTTTCACTAAAAGAAATTAATTCATTAAAAGAGTAAATTAAAAAATAAAAAAAAATAATACTCATAAAAACCTCTATATGTGCCATATATGTTTCCTCGACCCAATAATCATTAAATAAATTACATAACAATCCACCTAAAATTGACTGCACAATTTCATGAAAAAAATATTGAAATAATGTAACAATTACAATCACTAATTGTTTACCGTTACCTCCAAACTCGCTAAAACCAGCAAATATCTAACTACTTATAATAAATATCAATCGGTTCAAATAAAATGTCATATATCTACTTACTTCTCAAATTACTACTGAATAATTAATTCCAGATTGACCTTGAAATCGCATTTAACACTGAATGTGTGTGTAAATTTTATAATAATAAAACTATTCAGTAATATTTGATATACATATAAATAACTAACAGATAATAATATTAAAATATATAACATTATATTTATACATGTCTATAATTCATCTTCTATTCAGTTGCTAAAGAGGCTAATAACATCCTTAAGAGTTTTAGGCCTTAAATATGCAAATATAATACTTATTACCAATGTTCAAATATCGACACGATTTTGTTTACTTTTTACGACATGTTGAGAAAAAATTAGTTTCATCGAAGGCTTTCGATACTACGATCTCGGAGCCCAACTGTCACGCACCACTGTCAGTTATAATGTCGAAACACCCAATGATATAATCATCTTCTTTTTGCACCAATTTGAGTCTTTACCGTTTTATCTTTCAATTTATTATATAATAAAATTATTACACTGCCTATCTTTGTTTATGTTTGGGTTATCGCTATTTTAGAAATTGTCTTGTTTAGGTCATAAGAACGGTTTAAAAGCCTTCTCATCATATAGAAATCGCCACCCTACGTAAGTGGTGTAACCCCTACAATACTGTCTCTTTCTATATGTATTTTTTTTCTTTGCTCCAGGACCATTTTTGCATTATTTTTCAAGGCAAGGCAAGGTTTCCTAGATGAACTTATTGCATGCCAGTTTCTACTCTCCCTGCGTTCAGGGTTGCCTACAGCTGCTCACCTATTGATTGGCATACCCTTGTCCACTGATTTTGCCAGAGTTCAAATGTTTCTTTCCTTATATGTTGTCTTGTGGATAGTGTATTTCTTTCCGTCCTTTTTATATTATCATTGTCTTCTCGCCTTGCGAGTATGTTGAAATGACGCCGCCTTTACCAGCACTGCGGATTCTGATATTATGCGGTACGCCGAGGCAACTCTCAACTTAAATACTCGTATGCCAAAAAATATTTATTTCCTTTCTGGTTAAAGTTTATTCTACTGTATGTAATAGTATATTTTAAAATAATAATTTATAGGTATATAAGAACTTTTTTAAGTAATTACTAAGTAGCCTCTAATTTTTTCAGTAAGACTTTGTTCATAACTTTAAAATTCTTAATTTAATCTACAAAACCTTTGTAGTAGTCCCTCTATACCAAGCCAGAAACCAGAAAGACACGGAGCTAAATCAGATGAATACGGTGATTGCGAAACGACATTGGTTGAAAATTTGGCGAAAAATCAATGCAATATGCGACGGTGCATTATGGTGGTGCAAAAACGAGTAAATGCCGGCCCATATTTCCAGCCTCTTTTCATGAATAGCTTCGTGCAAATGACGTATAACGCTCAAATAGTATTCCATGTTGACAGGTTGGCCGATCGAAAATAATTCGGAGTGCACTATGGCTCAATACTCGAAGAAAATTGTCAACTTAATTTTGATTTTGACCTGCTTTGACGTGCCTTCGGCTCACCTTTGCCACGATATTGGTCTGTTTTCGGGTCATAGATCCAAGTCTCATCGCCTGCCAGTAATAATAAGTTTCATGACATCCTGGTAGTCGGAAAGCATTGCTCCACTGACGTTAACGCGACGCTGTTTTTTGAAAAAATTGAGCGATTTCGGAACCAATCATGCTTTCGCTTTTGTTAGGTCCAAATCTTTCAAAATGCTTTTCACTAATTCTTACGATATTTCGACGATGCTAGTAAGATCTCTGACTTTTAATCGTCGATTCTCAAGTACCATTTCCTTTATTTTATTGACAGGTTGATCATTAGATGATGTTGATCTAGTTCCTGGACGTGGTTCGTTCTCGACCCTCTTTGAATAATTTGTACCAATCAAAAACCCTTGCAATTGTCACCGAAGGTCTTTTTCAACATTCTGAACGTTTCGGCGCCTGAGATTTGATTTCTCACACAAAATGTAATGGAACCTCTTTGTTGAATAATTTCACTCATAGTAAAATTCGCCGAATGCACTTTATGTACCTCAGAAGAACAGACGTCTACTAAACACTGATGATTATTTTGATGTGACATTTGGCCCAGATGTCACTGACAGTCATACCAACCCAGAAAAAAAAAAATATTTCGACGAATGGGTTTTCGCGAGAAATCAAAATTAAAAAGTCCTAATAGTTTTTGCTCACAGTATATTTTTTTTTTTTTTGAAATATTTGCTCTTGATCATTTAACCCCCCAACAAAGACGCTGGTTCATATTGACCCAAATGATATATTTTAATATTTTATTTTTTCACCCTAACAGCGAAACGTTCATAAAGTTTAATACTACATACATATGTATGTATATCTTAGGTCATACACACAGCTGTCACCATCTACTAAATTATTTTAATGTTAAAAGCTTAACCCTTGTCGAACTAGTTCGCAACTTTTAAAAACCTTTAATAACAAATCTTTTGTGATGCAATATGTCTTCTGTTTATGGCATTTATATGAATGTAGTTTTTTTAGTTAGAAATCGATCACAAATATGAAAAAATTTCGCAAGCTCTACTATACAATTTTCAATTCACACTTCAGGTAGAAATTGCTTAAAATGAATCGGTTGTTAGCATAAGCAAATTTTTATACTCTGCTTAGCTTTCATGTGATATCAAATTGGCATATTGAATAATCCGATTATATATGTACATTCAAAGCTACGTACAAATATACGTACTTGTGCGCCTTCGATAATGTTGACTTGAGTCTTCTCTTCTTCTCAGTTATGAAAAAATTAACGTTTTTTTCACTATAAAATCTACTAAAAAAGCGCAATAAGATTCGCAAATCCACGTGACTTACAGCGCGTAGTGTATCGCTATATTTATATGTATGTATGTTTGCTTTGTATACTATAATATGATACTACATATGTACATATGTATGTATCAATGTATGTATATTGTGTATACAAAAATGCAAATCTAATTGACCCTTACTTAGTTTAAGCTTTATTATAGCCTTTTTACTACAACAAATAAAGGCGTCGGAGCAAACCACGTGCCAAAGCAGCTGCTATTGCAACTCGCAACAGTTGACGGCCATATTAATAATAGCTGTTGACTTAATATATATATGTGAATGTTAGAACAGAAGTTTAATAAATTTTTAATCGTTTCTGTTTTTGGTTTTTAAGGTCTAATATCAAGAATATTGTATTTCTGTTTTGCATAAAAACTGAAAAAGTGCTATATATGTATGTACATATCATACAAAATCTTTTCTATCTATCTATAATCTATATATGTAAATATCATACAGATATCTTTTTCAAAATCAGTTGTGATAAATGGCCTCGATTTTAAGCGTTATACACTTGTTTTATTTTATTTATTTTTTTTTTAATTTTCAACAATATTTTGACTTAATATCCTAATTTTATATAATTGCTTATCGCTTTCAGTCCAATATTTTTTTTATAAATTAAGCTAACTTTTTTGAAAACTATAAAATTTTGTCAAAATATTAAATTGCAGTTGCCTTAACATTTAGTTAAAGATTTGCAGTCTCTATTTTCGTGCCCAGTTACTGTAGATTCTACTAAATACTCAAACTGAAATGCGCGCCAAGAAATTGTATTTGCATTTGTCATGCATATTTCTCGGAGCATTTTAATGTGTAATCACGATTTATTGCTAAAACAATTTGTTGTGTCACTGGTTTGCAAATCTTTCTAATGGCAGCACATACATACACACATACACATTTAGAAATTCGGTTGCTTTGAGATCGTTTTTGTGATCTAAAGTAGTTTTTTTTCGATTCGAGATGATCTCAGTAAAATATAGAGCTTAAAAAAATTATATAGCACCACTTCGAGGTTCTCTACTTTTTTAAAGAAAAAAACACAGAAACTTTAAATTTATTGGGAAATGTTTGTTATCATTCGAAAGAACATTCTTTGGCATTTATTTTTTGAAGATAATCTCTTTCAAATTTTGGCCGTAACTACGTTTCAGATGATCCATCCGTTGAGTCCAATTTTCAATTATTTCGACTGGTAAGTGGCGAATGACACGCGTAATGTTTTGCTCCAAGGCCTGAATCGAAGCAGGATTGTCCGCATAAACTTTAGACTTCACATATACCCACATGAAAAAATCTAACGGTGTGGTATCACACGTTTTTGGTGGTCAATCGATTGGCTCAAAACTGAAATTATCTGTTCACCACAGTGTTCTCTTAATAAATCCATTGTTTGATGCACGTTGTGGCAAGTGGTGCCGTCTTGTTAAAACCAAATGTCGCCAAGAACACGAGCTTCAATCTCAGGTACCAAATAGTCAGTTGTCATGATTCCACCAGCCCAGAAACCACTCTAAACCGTTATTTTTTTCTGGATAAAATGAAAGCTCTTGAGTCTCTTCAGGTTGCTCTTCGTTCCAAATACGGCAATCTTTCTTGATTTCATACGCATTGAGCCAGAACATCACTGTGCAAAATGTGGCTCGAAAACGATGCGCCAGGACGTTCCACACATACGTCAGTCCGAGCTCCAGCGAACGGGCCGAATCGACCCTCCACAGTCTTCATGTAAAAACCTCGTTTGTATGGAAAAATTTTTTATTTGTGAAGAGTATTTTAGTTTAGGCACAGTCGAAGTTAACATTTTCCTTGTTTTTGAAATATTTTTAGCTGCCTAAATTTCAATTAAATGAAAAATAGTTTTGAAGTTTTTATTCAACCATTTTTGTTGCAAATTATTTAGTTTTCAATATTGCGTAAATTGAATTAGAAGCGCTAATTCTTAGTTGAAAGGTCAAATTTAATTAAGATCAGCTATCATTGCAACGTCAAGCAACGAAGCATAACCGATCACTTGTACGTCTATACATATGTATATGTATATGAGTATATTCGTATGTACATATATAGATGTGCTTAATATATATTAGTAGATAAATATTTATTAACAAGTATCGGACAAAACTTTAGCTTAAATGTGCACTGACTACGACTTTTGCTAGTTATTTACATATATATTACTCCAACAATGAAAGCTATTCTCTACATATTATATGTATATATAAGTACTATAGTTTCCGTAAATTAGTAACTAACGACTACTCAAAACTAATATGGAACGTCACCCACAACTAAGCATGAATGAAATATATCACTGACCTTGTTGAAAGCTTTGTATAAAAAGCTTTTACTTTATAGCACAATAGCCAGCTTTCGACTCGTGCAAGCAATTTAGCCAAGTTTTCAACCACTTGTTACCAGCAAAGGCTTTTAAAGTTTTTCAAGCTGTGACTTAAACCATTTGTTTATAACTTTATAGCAAAAGCCTGTAACTGCCACCATAATTTGTGACTAATATCAAGTAATAATTATTTTTATAATTATATGATATTAACTTTACTCTGTCTGATTCTTTAACATTTAATAACGAATAAAGAAAGCAGAACGAACTATTTTGAATTTATATTATTATATTTATTTAGTTTTATTTAATGCCAATATATTTTAAAACATTTTATTTAAAATTTTTTTAATTATGCGATTGCTAATGAATTTTTTAATATATTTTACAGGTAAGTTGAACATCACTTTGGACTTTTTACATAATACATATAATTCATACTTAAAAGCTATCTTGGAAACCACAATCAGATTTCTGTAAGTTTATTTTTAAATAATATACCTTACGCTGATTATTACTATTTAACTGTTTGAAGTAGTTAATATTCAATATTATTATTAGATATATGAATCAGTGAGCAATTATGTTTATTCGTCGAACTATGAGAGCAATATTAACCCTGGACGGTCATCGTTATTTTGCTGCTGTTTGCAAAACACGATGATTATTAGTCGGGGCACCTAACAAAGCACGTCCAGGGTTAATTATATTTATTTCGCGATGATTTATTTATGATCATTCTACTATATCTATCACGAAGACGTCTCCTAAGAAGCAATGTAGTGCACGCTATAATTTACATATATTAGTTACCCAAAGGGCGAGAGCTCTGGACGTCTTTGCTTTCGTTCATTTACATTCCTTAGAAAGATCCGGAATCTTCAATTATATTCAGTTACATACAAATGTTTGCTTGTCGCAAAAGTACGCCCTAACAGGTTAATTGAAAAGTCCCCGGTCTACCATAGCAAAACACATTTTGTTGTTCCTTTCAAGGGGTATACTCTGATTATAACGACACTACAACTTTTCGATACCACTTTTGTATCATGATTAGTCCCTTTCTTCATAATAGGCCTCAGTTTCGGCGATCACCTCCTCATTCGACGGAAATTTCTTGCCAGCGAGTATTGTTTTGAGATCTGAGAAGAGGAAATTGTCGCTAGAGTCCAGATCTGGAAGCAATTCGTAGCCCAATGCATACATCTTCGTCATCGTTGTCAAAATATAAACGCTATAACCTTGCCACACGATTGTCGCGTTTTTCACGCTTTGGAGCGGGCGCATCGTGTGCAGTACACTCAGATGACTGTCGATTGGACTTCGGATGGAAATTATAGAGCCATGTTTCATATATTGTCACATATCGATGGAAAAACTCGGCGTTTATTACGGGGCTCGGTCTATGTTAAAATCTTTCTGTTAAACTCTCTCCTGGTATATTACATAATTCAAGGAAGGATTTTAAAGACTTTACTAAAAAGAACTATTACCATAGTATCCACACATCTCTTCGAACCTCCATCTCAAATAAATACATATGAATATTGTTCAGATGTAGTGACCTTTGATAGCTCGAAATATAAATCTATGTGGTTTTTTATAGGAGTCGTTAATTATCCGCCCGTTCTTTTGGGATGGGTGCTTTAGATTGAAATATACTTATAGTATATAGTTATAAGATCTTATCTCATCTGAATTTTTGACTTCTCAATATTTTTCTTATTGAAGTAGACTTACTTTTTTGGTAAAAAGCTCATGTGAAACTAATAAGAGCTATACAAGTATTTTGCACTGCGGCGACCTGTTGAACTAGGTTATTTTTATCCAATGATTTTTGCTTCATATACCCAGAAGATGTCATCCGACTGGCTAGTTCACTTATGTGTAAAAAATAAACCACAACTAAGGCTCTCATCAATAAGTTCTGGGTCTTATTAATCAGAATACTTAACCTTTCCTATTTTAATTTTGAAAATTAGATCATAGCGGAAATTTTCTCAGAGCGTGGGGGAGAACTTATTGCACTTCTTGTGATACCACAAAGTAGCAGCTGACTACTTAATTATTTGAAATCCAAACATTCGTATGTTGATGTATAGTTGCATATTGTCCCTATATATACAAATCTATGTTTGTAAATACTCAGAACTCCAACAATGCACTGCGAATGAGCGCAGACTTTTGTCTAATTGCCGCTGGGGCAGACCAAACTTGTCGACTAGACAATCAATTGCAGTCAAAGAGGCATGAATGAAAAACTTTGTAAAGAAATGTGCAACGCACGTGTATCTGAGTCAAAGTTAGTGCCTTTGCGAACACATGTGTATGTATGCATTTGCATAAATGCAAGCTCAGTTCCATTGTGCAGCCAATTTTATGAGCTAAAAGACATTAAGACGACTTGCAAAAAGGCATAAAATAAAGCGTTAAACTGGTTTGAGCGTGCAATATTGAGACAACTTTTACGGTTAGCATGAATGGAGGGCTGCAATGGCATAGCTTGGGCAACACATCGGTTTACATATGTACATCTATAGGTGTCTGTGCTACCAAACAACCCAGCCCAAACTGTTAGCTAAAGCCATTATGACACTGGCAATTATGAACGTGCCACAGTGCCCTGCAACGCCAAGTGGTAACAAAAACAACAACAGTAGTAGCCATAATATATACTTGCCGCTTATAAACGAGTGCGAAAATGAGGCATGAATGTGTGAGGTGGCGTTAGTAAGATCGTTTGCGTCGAACGTATAGCGTATCGGTGTAGCGGGATAATTAAGCCATTAACAACACATTACCGGTTAGTATCATATACATATGTACAGTATGATTGGGTATGCCTGCCACAAAAAGTGAGAAAACATCACTTTTTCTTTTTTTGTTCGCTTAGCGTCCGCTGTAAAGTGTTCATCAGCTGTTTGCTGTTAATTACGGACCCATTTCGTTGCTAATGTCAAAATGTTCATTTTTATTAAAAGTTTTCATACGTGCAAACATACATACATATTTACTACATTAGTGATCTCTGAAGAAATTATTTTTATTAGAGAATTTAGATAAAATTTATGTTATTGCGGCAGCAGCTTAAAGCATTTCCGAAATCAGTTAACGGATGGGTTACCTATATCTCTAATTAAATTCACCTCATTTTCATTGAGTTGATTTATATTACTTGAACATTGACCTATTGTGATGGCCTTCAGCTCCTTCGGCGAATTTTATTTTATCGCTTCGATCAACTGAAAACGGGTTCCACGGAGCGGCAATTTTGATTTAGGGAATAAGAAAAAATCACACGGAGCCAAATCGATGGTATTCATTGGGTTTTTGGCTTTAAATTCGGTCACAATCATACTCCTTAAAAAAAAAATCAGCTTTATCGGGACGAGTCGATCAAAAACGCGTTCTTATCCAAAATATCCATCAAAATCAGTCGAATTTTCAAGCACCATATCCTTCACTTTTTTAATATTTTCATCAGTAGATAAGGTCGAAGGTCGTCCAAACCAGGAATGTCTTCAAATATCTCTCGATTGTCTTTGAAGGCTTTGTACCACTCCCATTCTTGTGTTTTTGAATCACCGTAAGCCGTTTGAAAATTTCAAGTCAATCGGTCCAACCATTTCGGAAAAATTTTCCTCATCGGCGATGGACACAGCGTGTCGTGATGAACAGGTTTAGAGTTTTGAGAGCCGATTACAATAAGTTAAGAAATTCTGACGCTCATATCTCCGGATCTTTTGCCGGATCATGTCATAGGTCTCTAATAGAAATAGCTTTTCGCTTGAGCATCATCTTCTATGCGAACGTCATAGACCAATCAACGCATTCGTTGGTATTTTATGCGCTTAACTAACGCAGACGGTTCCACAGAACTTACGGAGAACACTTTTCTCGAATGTTCCAAGTTTTTTTTTTTTGTCACAGTTGGTCGTAATTTTTGTTTGTCGGCAGAAGTATCTGATCCTCAATTGCCTGCTGATCCCAAAGGCAAGGGTTCCTGTTGGCAAGAGTTATTCTGCGCTTGATCTCCAATCTTAGAGCGTGGGTAGAATTTATGCCAGTTTCGGGACATAAAAAGTCTCTCACTTTTTCAAATGTAAGACTGCCTGCAGTTGCGTTGTTCCCAAGACATGAGAAATTTTTGTGTGTGTCCTCCAGGTACTTTGTCTTTCCCTCGTTCACCTCAAGACCAACTTCTTGCTTCATTTTCTAGGCTGAGGTACGAGACGGAATCACCGTGCATAAAACCTCGTCTGGTATCAAATGATTCGGTGAGGACCTTCCCGATTTTGACGGAGCTGATGTGTATGCTCGACGTCATTCTGCATAACCGTATGAGCTTTGCAGGGATAAAAATTTAGACATTTTGTCGAATACAGAGCTCTTGTCAATGCCGTCGTAAGCGGCTTTGAAATCAACAAAAAGATGATAGGTGTCGATCTGTTTGTCAGGTAATGGCTCATATCACTTTGGAAAAACCACTCCTTCTATGGATTTTTAATCTATGGTGGGCACATTAATAATATCCGACAACTATTGGGTATTATTAACTATTCAAGCAAATATTGTTAACCAATTAGTTTAGACCTGATATTGTATTACCATTCACGTTTAAGTACTTTTCTCTAGCTGTTTTCATATGTCTTTTCATGTCCAAAAACATTATTTTAAAGACCAGCACCAACGACGTCATATTAAATTGACTTGTTACCTAAAGATGCCGTTGAATTGTTGTTCAGCGGCGGAGAATAGAGTGATCCAACTTTCAATGCTCTTAGAAATCATTGAATGAGGCTCGTTTGTACATAAGTATATTGAATGTTGCAAGAATGGGCCCAGTTTGTATTCGTAATAAACTTTTGTGATTTATTTTTGTCTACAAAGCGGTTAATGTCTGCAAAAACAACAACATGCCACATGAAAATAATTCTAATTGCTCAGCCATTCACATAAAGCAGAACGAGCAAATAATTGCGCAGTATGCGTCAAGTAGCTGTAAATGGTGTGTGGCAAATACTCGCACCTACATAACATACACATACACATATGCGCCAAGCATTTTAGCCAACTCGAATACAAATAGTTGTTACTTGCAAGACACATAAAATATTCGCCAGCCAACTATTTTCGAATACCGTTGCACGCATCGCCAACAAATCTCACAGCAAGTGCAACAAACCCATTGCCACAACTGCAGCTGGTGCATGCAATCGCAGCTACATACGCTCGTTAAAGAAGTTGCAGCAAAAAGAACGAAAATATAAACAAAAACAAAAAAGAAGACACATCAGAATCGCACATGTGTGTGAGCAACACCAAAAAAACCTGGTGAACTCTACAAAAGCCACATCCGAAATGTGCGGCAACTGTTGGAAACGGAACAATTGTTGTTGACAGCATGCTTACTGCTTGTTTTTGTTGCTGCTGTTGCTGTTGCTTTAGCATCCGCACTGTGCAATATGGGCGCAAGCGTGTTGCAATGCCAAAACAAATGGCATCAACGGCATCGCATGCGCGCAACAGGTGTAATTGGCGGTCTTGGGCATATGCGATTGCAATTCCACTTTTGTTGTTGTTGGTATTATTATATTTTGCTGTTGCCTTTGAGATGCTGCGTCGTAGATAGCAGACATTTCATTGCGCATGTGCGACCGTCTGTTTGAAGTGGAGTGATGAGCTTGCAGACACCGAGAGAATTTTCGGGGATTTTGCAATTTTGTTGGTAAAAATTTTTTGGATTATTTTTCATTCATCGTGTGAAAAGATCACAACCGAACGGTCAAAATACCCTAAGCCATAGAGATCGATTTAAATAAAAAAAGCAAGAAACCCCTTCATGGGTGCATTTGTTATAGCTTAAAAGGGTATGCAAAGACCTTTATCTTGGTTTTGATCGAACATCTTATAATGGTCCCGCATCGGCAATTCCGATGAAAAAACTGCTTCAGGAATACGCACGCAAAATTTCAGATCGATATCTCAAAAACGAATGGACCAGTTTGCGTATATATAGACGTAGAGACGAAAATGCCTAAATCGACTGAGGGCGTCACGGTGATCATTTATTTGTTAGAGGGTTTCCGACATTTTTTCGACATTTTACCAACTTCACTTGTTAATTCAAGCGATTATCCACTCAAATAGTAGAGCGGCAATACAGGGTTTGTCCGGAAAGTAATAGGACTGACTCGATTCATAAAAATATATTGAACCAATCGTTACAATTCCTTGAAAACTTTTAAAATAGGCTCTTTCCTTGAGAGCCAAGGTGCATGCTGCTTGGACCGCCTCTGTCGACTCAAAATGCTTGCCTTTCATCGGCCTGTAGGGCGGCTGCAGAAGCGTTGGAACCTTGGTTAGATAGCTGTTCACCAGAAAGGCCGTGTGAGCCGGGGCGTTGTCGTGGTGCAACTTTCAATCGGCTGCGATGTCTTGACAGACCCGATTGATCCTTCATTTGAATCTCTTGAGGACTTCCACGTAAAACTTGGCTTAGTGCCGTCTCTTATATGAGGCTGTTTTTTCCTTTTAATTGAGGGCGTTTGTTTACGTGGTGGGTCCACAACATAGCGCACAGACCTGTGGAAGGATTTCGCCTTCTCACGTTGTCTACGCCAATAAAGAATAAAAAGGCTTTAGCGAAACTATAAAGATGAGCTCTTCCTTGCTAGTTAAGCCCCGCTGTCATTAGAGAGATGAGAACATGGATACAATATTGGAGTTATTTTTCTTAGTTTAGAAAATACTGATCATAATCAGCCCAAGTGCAATCCTTTCTTGCTATCAACCTTATTACCTAACCCAACTTAGAAGCCTTCTCGGCACTTTAATTATTTTCAGTGCATTATAGTGTTTCCACTTGTTGCAAATTGTCGACTAAGAACCGTTGTTCTCGTTGACTGTTATTGCTATTGTTGTTTTCCTTCTGCCTGCTGTCATTCACATTGAGATTGAGGAGTTTTCGTACAACGTGGCGGCATGTGATGCAAGCATGTCAACGGATTTCCATTAATTGCTAACACAGCGTATGCCACAAGTTGCTTGCAACTGTTAAGTGTGGCTGCAGCAGCTGTTACGGTTGATGTTTTATTCTTGTTATACAAAATCACGCTCGCATTTCGTTTCTGGGTGGCTTGCTGAAGCTGTCACTTTAACTGCATTAATTTGAATAAAATTTGCAATCGTAATTAAATTGAAATATTTTTTGAGGACTTTATATTGTATAAAAAAGAGGCGCGGCTCTATTTAATGTGGCTAATCTGTTCAAATTTGGTGTACTGATACGATCAGTTGATGAGAAAAATTTAATTAAATGTTCGACCTTGCAAGGTTGACCTTTGACATTTCATTTACATACATTGTGTGCTTATTTTATGCGCGCAGCTGTATGTATTTAAGGTATCTTCTTTTAACTTCAAATGCCAAGAATCGTATAACCAAAGTGACTTTCATTCTTAGAATATTGAGATTCTATTAATATAAACAATACTGTATAATCACAAATTTTTACCATATACAACTTCACATGAACACGAAAAAATTTGTACCAATCTAGGAAATAATATTTATTGATTTGGTTTATTGCCGAGTTAAAATGGACCAGTCCGGGTCAAATTTGATCATGAGTCAATACCTCACTTTTCCAATTATTTGCATTCTGTGCTAATTAATTTGAGGAAACTGTTGAAAATTTGGAAAAATTCCACTCAACTATTATTTAGACCTACATCAATCGCCTTACTAGTATTCCTGCAATTACATATTCATCACTCTTATAATCGTCCATGTTACACCTGAGTAATTTGTCTGCTGTGCTACTTTTATCTTGAAATATCTATTGCTAATTGTATACACCACAACTTCTAATGTGCAATTAAATTCAAATTTCGCCAATTATCATGTATGTATGTACTTCTGTCTGCAGAATGTTAACCAACACCTTTAGTTACACTTTTCCCAGCCAAAGCTTCTTCTATTTCTTTTCACCAAGCGCTGGCATCAAAATGTTTTGCATTTTTTGCCGAAAGCTGAGAAAATTTATTGGAAAGTCCAATTCGCTTATTGACGAATTGCAATTTACAGTTCCTGGAAAATTCGATACACTTTGGCCTAGTAAGCTCCTTCAATTCTAAATACATACATACATATATGCATTTTACTGTCCAACGCTTAGCTTCCTAAAAAAGCAATAAAGGAGTCGATCATTTCATTGCCGTTACTTATTTTTATACCCTGAACAAACAAAGAGGCTAAAATGAAATGGCAAACCGCTAGCCGATTACTATTTCTGATTTAATTATACAAAGTTATAGATAAATGCCTTAATAAATCTGTGATTAGTACAAAACGCTTCGTCGATCAATGAAGATCTGGGAATACACCTTTTAGGAGTTTATGGGTAATATGAAGGTTGAATATCTGTTCAAGTGAGATTTTTTTAATCAACTCCATGACCTAATATAAGCTATACATATAATTGCTATAAGCAATTTACCTGTGAAGGGAATTTTAGCATCGGTGCAGTGGAAGTTCCTGGTTTTTTAGTATCATTTTCACTCATTTGATTATTATTGCAAATTGAAACATCGTTTCTTCTAATGGCCATTTCAAATGTTACTAATGGTGGCCATCATTGCGAAGGCGCTTAATTGGTTATTGAGTTTTGGGATAGAAGAGTTAGATAAAGTGAGATAAAATTCAAGAAATAAATAATTCGAAATAGAATAATTTATGGACTGATTTCAAAAATTTTCGGCACCAAACAGTATATGCACGAAAATACTTATTTTAACGGATTTTTTAATAAGAGCGGGACAAAATTTTTGACGGTTTTCAATAAATCGATTGTGACATGCGCTGTGTGGCTTGTGGCGCCGTCCTGTTGGAACCACATATTGTCAAAGTCCATACATATCATCCGTTTCGGTCCAAAAATATTCGGTTATCATTGAGCGGTAGCAATTCCCATTCATAGTAACGTACCGGTCTTGATCATCACGGAAGAAGTACCGCCGGCCCATAAACCGCACTCAACCGTAATTTTTTCGGTATGCAATGGTGACACGTGAAGTACGTGTGGATTACTGCCTAACCAATAATGCATATTTTGTTTAGTGACGAAGCCATTCAGCCAGAAATAAGCCAGATCACTGAAGATGGTTTTTCAATGAAAGTTCGGATCATTTTCAATTTGTTGTTCAGCCCAATTCACCAACATACGACGATTCTCGTGGTCAAGCGACATCAGTTCTTGTGTCAATTTGATCTTGTAAGGATGTAGGCCAAGATCTTTTCGCAAAATTCACCACAACGACGTCGCAGAGATAAACAACTCTTGAAAACGACGTGTGGGAGAATAATTTGGGTCTTCCTCAATTGATGCGCAGCAATACTAATTATCAACACTACGGGCACTTCTTTGGCTCACTGACATGGGCACATTTTGCACTCTGCCTGTGAATTCAAATTTTTCCACTAGCCGCTCAATTGTTTATCTGACATAACGATTATGACGACCATAAATTGGACCTAGCGCCCATAAAGTTGAGGCTACTAACTTCGAGCTTCGGAACCTTACTGAAGAGAAATGTCAAAAGAGAAGGAAAAAATATGGCGTCGTTTGCTGTCCCCATCGGTTTACTTTTGTAGCGTCCCTGTTGAAAAACCTGTCACAATATAAAGTCAACTGGGAGTTCTAAGATCATTATATTAGGTATAGTTATGAGGGCTAGGAAAATACTCATCGATTTTATTCATCTTATCGTCTTATTATTATGAGGAAATTATATCTACTTATTCTGATTAAGATATGTTACATATTTATCGACATTTTCGTTATACAGTCAGGTTTTAAGTTTTAATATTCGGTATATGGGAGCTAGACCTGGTATAATCAATCAGTTGGACAACTTTTATACAGATTTATATCCAGAGCATGTATCCTTACAGTTACACTTAATACTTGATGTTTGGTCGCTCCCTCAATAGTCTGCATTAGATATGGGCATGGTTATTATCTGATTTTACCCACCATTACTTTCTTTTCAGAAATGTTTCAAAATCTGTTTTTACAATAAACATACCTATATTCAACCAACCTTTTAAGTTTTTCAAACTCTTATCTTTTAAAGACTTTATCTCTGAGAAATCTTACGGCTGTTTCAAGAATTTTATGTACTAAATTGTTTTTGTTTTGACACTTGCTTACTTAAAAATCAGTTTCACAGGAATATTAATAAATTATTCGATGTTTTCTTCATTAATTGTCATTTTTACGGCTTTCTTGAAATAAGTACGCATTAAATTAAACGATTTAAACGACGGCTTGTAAGCACAAAAACAAAGAATTCTCAAAACAGCTGTGTACACGAGCAAGTAAATTCGTATGTATGTGTATACAGATGTATGTAAATATATCTGAAAAATGTTACAAATCGAAATTTTACAACTGCGATGCGCTATCTCCGTATTTTGCGAGTTGTATGAGTTTGTCAAACAGATGCAAGCAAAGCCGCGGTGTCTTAAAAAGAAAAATGAGTAAAGCATGTGACAAACTCAAATATCAGACAATTTTATCGCGCAATGGAATCTCAAAAGCTATATGCGAAATTCCTGCTTGAAAGTCTCTGTATTCCTTTAATATTAAATGTAGGCTTAATGTCTCTAAAGCTTAATTGTTATGATTTATTTCCGATAAATTGTTAGTTAGTTCATTACACTGTGCAACACACGGTATAGTAATCTATATTATTTGTTATTTATTTATTATTATAAGTATGTAAACAAATGCACTCCTCCAACTTCACTGCTTTATTTGGTTGCATTGCTTGTTTGTCGCTCTCATAACTTAACAACCGCTATCTCAGATCGCGGTATGAAAGTTAAGCACCCAAGAAAATGTTGCAAGAAAAATTGTCCAGAAAAGGCGATGGTGGCAAGCCAACACAAGAGCTCGATTGTATTCAATGCATTTAGGGCGAGGGGTGGGCGCATTGGTGCACCTATAGGTGGATTGTTACCTGCAAGAAACATTGCAATGATATACAGAAATATAAATACATATTTTCACTTTATTTAATGCACTAACATACATATGTCTGTATATGTATGGTTGTTAACAGATGTGATCTTATATGGGCATGTCCATTAAAAACCAGTTGCTATCAATAAAAGGGTTAGATAATTTTATGTGTGCGCTTATGCGATGGGAAAAAAGTGCAGATAAATGTTTGTTGTTATGTTTACTTACTTATAACAAAATATTATTTTGTATCTAATGGAAAGAGAATTTGTTTGAGTATATTCATATATACTGTTATAAGGTTGTTTGTTCAGTTTATAAAAGTGATTGGTTTTATTCTTTTTTCTAAACATCGATCCAGAAACCTCTTATTCAGGCATATTGAGGCTGCTTTGCTTGACATTTTGCTGCTTATTTGGAAATCATGAAATTACATCTGAAGAAAAAGTCGTCAATCATATTTGAACAATTCATCAGTGTACCCCATATATGATCCAGACAAGGATCCCCTTTAATAGACGGAAACAAGCTTCATTTTATGAAGAAAAAAATATTGGATTAGACTAGGGTTAGGTCAAATGATCGATCAAAAAACAGATCCCACAACCCAAAACTTTGATGCAATATGATACTTTAATACTACTAGTATTGATCGAAAAGACTCTCAAAAAGCGGTTTGATGCCGCCAAAAATTGTTTACTCGGCTGATATTAATTCCGGCTATTTATTATTTCAAGTTCGCCAAAGATATGACTGTCGAAATGTTTCAACCTGATTTTTCCAAGAGCTGGACATAGAGGAATAAGTGCCTGGCTATTTCTCCTCAACTTATTCCATACACCTTTGACTGTTAGAGTCCGGTAAAATTTGCCCCCTTGGCAATAACCAATAAAAAACACCTATGATTGCGGCAAGGTAAACCATACAGATAGTAGGTAGTTCAGTGGGTCTTCTGTGTTTCGTGCTAGGACTGTAAGATCTCGTAGTTTCACAGAGCTAGTTGTTCACTAGCGCATACTAAGCTCACGTGAATTTTAGAGGTCCAGGGCTAGAAGGTAATAGGCCAACGAAGACCCAACTCATTCCCAATCCGATTTAATAGGGACAAATGTGCACTCAGACAACAACTCAACAATTTATGTTCACATGAGGATATTCTCACTTTTAACATCAAGTGAAAACCACCTTTTCATATTAAAGGTTCAGTCAGTCTTGCTGTAGCCAGCTCAGTCCTCAATAAATACTAATAACAAGTGCAGAAAAGTAGAAAAAGGTAGAAGAGTTGCTGGGTCAAGGTCAGTTGGTCAATCGCATTCTCTGGTAAACATCTTCTCGGCTATGCATAAAATGTTCCCTTTGTCTGCTAACTATAGATTATGTGACTTCCATTAAAAGAAGTCAAATCATTGAGTTAAGGTTCAAAATAGGCTAAGCGGTAAAAGGTTTACCAAGAAAGAAGAAGATAATTAATTTTTTCTCCGATACGCCCGAGCGAACCCAAGAAAAATAAATTTTTTATTCCAGTGTACATCACGCTAATTTATTTTATCTCTCACTTATTCGACGCTTTGATAATGCTTGCTGCCAGTCACCAGGCCGCTGTCGGTGTTTTAATCAGCAGTTTACACCTCAAAGCATTTCTTATCATTCGCTTCGCTTAGAAGTGTTGTTGTTGTTATTATGAATATGAAATTTGTTTGGTGCGCTCGCAATTTATGGCAAGAGTTAATTTTAGTAAAATTCAATGAGAGCGAGAGAGCGCGAAAAACAAAAATAAACACCGCACATGTCAACAGAGACAGGCAGGCAGCCAAACAGACAGACCGTTCACATGGGGAGTACCTGCGGCAATCAGCAAGCGCATGCACCACATGGGACCAAAATACACACAAACCCAGTTAGCACACAGTGCATTGCATTTGTTTCGGCTCTCTCACTCGGCCAGTGAGTTGCGCTGTTGTTGTTCGACACTACATTTGTTTTCCACATGTGCCTCTGCAAGTCCGTGACTTTTTTGCTGTCAGCTGCATTTTCTGCTCGCTCTGTTTTGTTTTGTTGTATATTTTCATTGCGTTTTCTGCTTTGTTTCGGCTTTTCTGCGATGTTTTTCCTCAGCGCCGCAACGTGGGGATGCGAAAGAACACAGGTAGACGCTGGCCGCTGAGAGTCAAGCAGAGTCAGCATGCGATGTCAACTGAGCCGTAAGCAACCGGCGATTTTGTTGGTGCGCGTGGACAGATTCGATTCGACTTTTCAGCTGTTCAGATCGTTGAAGCGGAGGAAAATTCAGTAAAACAGTTTGTGGTTGGGGGAGAGAAGAATTCTGTATGATACTTTTTCGATCTGCGTGTGGGATGTTTTCCGAAAAATTTTAGAACATCAATAAAAAAGTGTGTTTAAATATAGAAAATAGAAATGTCACAACGATTAATACAGTGAAACGAAAGGGAATTTAGTGAAAAGTAAATAAAAGTGGGCGACGAAGGATTAAAATGATCGAAGAGTTGCGCGACTGGGGGGAATTCGACCAGAGTGGATGCTAAATATTTAGATAAATTAAGAAAGTGAAGAAAATATGAAAAAGTGATGTGGGTGCTGAAAAAATAGCTAAGTGAATTTGTGAGCTGAAAATAGTAGAAAATTATTAAATTGAAAAAAAAAAAAATTAATTACGAAATTAAAAATAAAATTTAATTTGTATTAAGTATTATAATTACATGAATTAAAAATTCAACTTTTAAAATCTCTTATCATTTGGAAATTAAAAGCAATTGCGCAAAAATTATTGGCAGAACCCAAAATTGTGCCAGTGGAAATTGCGCGCCCTTTACCGCTTTGTCCAAGTGATAAAATAAATTATCAGCTCATTAACAGTTGCGCAGTTAAAGTATAAAGTGAATTTCGTGAAAAAATATTTATTTTGTGTTTTGTTCATGTTATTAATATTTATATTGTGGAAAAATGCATTGGAACGCCAGCAGACAACCGGTTCGTGCGCTTGACAATTGCAATTAGCCTGTGTGTTCATAAACTACTTACAACAACAGCAACAAAAGACCACATAAAACCAAATAAACAACAATAAAAGTTAAAAGCAAACGTTTTCAAATAGCCTGAGATATACTCAAAAGAAAAAAATATAACCAAAAGAAAACAAATAAAAATTTACGCGAACTAAAACGAGGAAAATGTAAGCACAGCGACAGCAAAACTCGAAAATTAATTATTCAAAAAAAATATCAATAAATAGTTTCGACCTTGTAAGAGTTATTCGCAACACTTTTTTCACTAAACTTTATATTAATTAAACAAATTAAGCGAATTATCACATAAAATCATTACAAAGTGTCTACGAAATTTGTGTTCGTCGGCGTTTGGTTGACAGCAAGCAGCAGTTGGGGAAGCGCTTTAAAATTCAGAAAACACAAACACCACAAGTAAATACAACACATGTATTTTATTTACGACAAATACTAAAAATTTTGCTATTTTTATGAAATGATGTGCAGAAAGTGTAGTATTTTCGAATATAACAATATTATATAAGTTTTGGTTGCAAAGAAAAAATTGTGTAAGAAGTTGTGGGAAATATCTATAATATATTTTTTAGTGTTGTTCTAGCAAAACTTCTTATTTAATCTTTTGTAGTTAATTTTTCTTTCTTGACGTTGAGCCCTCTTTTCTGCCATAATTATTTTAGACCCTTGTTTTTAAAATCATGTGATGCAATTCTGGACTAAATAAGCTCTTTAGCTGCATATTTTATAATTTTCATTCTCACTCCAACACATTTGATTTATGAAACTTAGATTTTGAACTTAAAAAACTATACGTGCATATATTTCCTATCATATATAATATTAGTTAAGAGAAGTGCGCTGCTCGTATCGGTTTGATGAAATAAGATGATCGTTGTGTGCTGTTTGCCGTTTGCTTGTAAGCCATAATAATTTCCTTTGTCTGAAGCTGAAGATAAAACCTTTAAAATGTAGAATTTAATATATGTATCTCCAAAATTTTGTTTTTTGACTGAGTTTGGTTGTTTTTCCTGAAGTAATTTCGAGGCGTGGTGCTGAGTTGGCAGTCCTTGGCCGGATAAAAATCTCAAGCTCAGTTCCCCCGTCAGTCCGGTCGGTTGATCTGGTATACTATATATGGTACTTATCAATAACTTACTTTTGATCATACAATTCGTCTAGAAGTTTATTTTCCAAACGTTGCGGCACTTAGCCATCATTAGGCTCATTGCACTCACAAGTTGTAACCCATCAAACGCCTTCCAGCAACTTGGTGGGTTTTCCAAAATGTCTTATTTTTTCACCCTAATTGCCCAATACGACGATGGAGCAGACGTTCCATTACCCGGCCATGAAGAAGTTCGAATAGCAATTGCCCGCCTGAAAAACAACAAAGCGGCAGGGGCCGACGGATTGCCGGCCGAGCTATTCAAACACGGCGGCGAAGAACTGATAAGGAGCATGCATCAGCTTCTTTGTAAAATATGGTCGGACGAAAGCATGCCCAACGATTGGAATCTAAGTGTGCTCTGCCCAATCCATAAAAAAGGAGACCCCACAATCTGCGCCAACTACCGTGGGATTAGCCTCCTCAACATTGCATATAAGGTTCTATCGAGCGTGTTGTGTGAAAGATTAAAGCCCACCGTCAACAAACTGATTGGACCTTATCAGTGTGGCTTCAGACCTGGTAAATCAACAACCGACCAGATATTCACCATGCGCCAAATCTTGGAAAAGACCCGTGAAAGGAGAATCGACACTCACCACCTATTCGTCGATTTCAAAGCTGCTTTCGACAGCACGAAAAGGAGCTGCCTTTATGCCGCGATGTCTGAATTTTGTATCCCCGCAAAACTAATACGGCTTTGTAAACTGACGTTGACCAACACGAAAAGCTCCGTCAGGATCGGGAAGGACCTCTCCGAGCCGTTCGATACCAAACGAGGTTTCAGACAAGGCGACTCCCTATCGTGCGACTTTTTCAATCTGCTGCTGGAGAAAATTATTCGAGCTGCAGAACTGAATCGAGCAGGTACAATCTTTTATAAGAGTGTACAGCTGCTGGCGTATGCCGATGATATTGATATCATCGGTCTCAACACCCGCGCCGTTAGTTCTGCTTTCTCCAGACTGAACAAGGAAGCAACGCAAATGGGTCTGGCAGTGAACGAGGGCAAGACGAAATATCTCCTGTCATCAAACAAACAGTCGTCGCACTCGCGACTTGGCTCCCACGTCACTGTTGACACTCATAACTTTGAAGTTGTAGATAATTTCGTCTATTTAGGAACCAGCGTTAACACCACCAATAATGTCAGCCTAGAAATCCAACGCAGGATTGCTCTTGCCAACAGGTGCTACTTCGGACTTAGTAGGCAATTGAAAAGTAAAGTCCTCTCTCGACGAACAAAAGCCAAACTCTATAAGTCGCTCATAATTCCCGTCCTGCTATATGGTGCAGAGGCTTGGACGATGACAACAACCGATGAGTCGACGTTGCGAGTTTTCGAGAGAAAAGTTCTGCGAAAGATTTATGGTCCTTTGCGCGTTGGCCACGGCGAATATCGCATTCGATGGAACGATGAGCTGTACGAGATATACGACGACATTGACATAGTTCAGCGAATTAAAAGACAGCGGCTACGCTGGCTAGGTCATGTTGTGCGGATGGATGAAAACACTCCAGCTCTGAAAGTATTCGACGCAGTACCCGCCGCGGGAAGCAGAGGAAGAGGAAGACCTCCACTCCGGTGGAAGGACCAAGTGGAGAAGGACCTGGTCTCGCTTGGAATATCCAATTGGCGCCACGTAGCGAAGAGAAGAAACGACTGGCGCGCTGTTGTGGACTCGGCTATAATCGCGTAAGCGGTGTCTACGCCAGTAAAGAAGAAGAAGAGAATTGCCCAATATTTTTGTTGAAACTTTGGAAGCCGTGGAATATAAACTGACTTTCTTCCTTCAAGCTGAACATTCGCAGAGGTAATGATCTACGATAGAGTCTTAATATCCTCCTCTGTATTCTGTTGATTCAGCTTTACCAGGTTTTTGAGGGTGGAATCTTAGAGAGATGCTCTGGATTGACTCCTGTAATGTTGCTTGGTTTCCTTTTACCTAAAAGTAGAAGTTTTTGATCTGTTCGCCATCAATAGTACTCCCGAGTATTTGTGTGATATGTCCCATGGTGTTAGTGTTCAACCTGAGAAGTTCCTCTAAAGTCCATTACTTCAAACAACACTGGAAGGAGCTGATTTGTGTAGGTCAACTTGAGGGAACTGCATCTTCGTGCGGGCCATATCGGCTGCATGTTCCAACGTTGTTTTTAATTAATTACCTTTCACTTGGAAATCTTAGCTTGAGAAGGGATTGTAAGTTTTTTCCATAAGCAGCTGTCTTAATAGTATTATTTTGTTCTGCTTAACTTTGTTCTTTCCAATCCGGCCAGCTCAAAGCACATAAATTTGTACATATATTTGAAGGTTTAAATGAAAGTAATGTCCGCTTCAGCACACTTTTATGTGAACTCAGTTTTAGAACTTTTTACCCACATTTGAATTTGGTTTGGATACATTTTGCTAAATATTTACTTGCCTTTGTAGTTATTAGTGCCAGAAGTTGCCATCCCTCGTTCATATTTCAAGTGGAATTTCTTTTTCATATTCACTATTTCCTTCTAAATTTTCTGTGTGTAGTATTACTAATCTTCACAAATACAAATAAATTAAGGTAAATACAGAGTTCTAAAGAAGATTATTTATCCTTCAGCTTCTCTCAAATTAAATGCTTTGTAGGCGTTTCTGATCTATGCAAAGGCATGGCAGGTGCGTGGCAGGTACCTGGCAAATGTGGAGGATAGCGCAATCAAATTCGGTCACTGTGTTTCTCGCTAGACTATTTGTTGAGCGAATGTAAATAAGTAGTCTTAATTTTTGGTAATTCCACTTTTATGTTAATCTTCTCTTTACTTTAAGGCATGAAGATTTTGAAATCTGAAACTGTTCTGAATGCGAGTAGTGTGGAACTAGTAAAATAATACTCCACTGTACTCCAATTCATAATGTTCATTTACCTTATATGTATTTAGTACACATTTTCACTGAAAAAATTTCCATTATAAAATGCTGTTTAATTACAAATTATACATATGTAATATACATATGCTTATATGTATATAACTCTATAAATATATATTTTGTATATGGCACATGTGGACTGGAAAATTAATTTGTTATTGCGTGCTATTTCTGAATTGCAGTAGTTGTATAGCAAATTTACGTTTATATACTAATTGTTTGGCTATTAAAAACATTGATTCTAACATCTAGTGAATGTGATAGATCTGGATATGTATACATATTTCTTTACACATTTATTTAATATATACATATGTATGTATGTAGTTAAATGTGAGTGTACGGGTATTAATGAATTAAATTACTTTGAATGCTCGTACGTGTTGTTATTATTATCGCCGTATCTGTTTTAAAACAATTTATGACCATTAAGAATGTTAGATGTTCTTGTAACCTCTTTTCATATTTTTTTTTTAATTCTAAAAAATCTTCTAAACAGAAGCAATTCAATTAATCTTGTGATTAAATTTAAAACCATTTCTCTTTTATTTCTGCCGTTGAGTTTTTGAGACAAAAAGTTATAGGTATTTATAGAAAGTCTCTTTGATTTCGGTTGGTTAGCTCATCTGGAGCTACTATAGATTATGATTTTGTGATTAAAGCTAAGCTAAAAATCGAATTCTTAAGCCACGATTTTCAGAGAATCATTAATATCGGCAATAAAAGCAGTGGATATCATTAAAAATAATCTAAATGGTTCAAAGAATGGTCACGTTCCTCCTTAACTTTCTAAAAAATAATATCTCAACCAACACGTGCTAATAAAACAAAATCTAAGTGTTTCCGACAAGAAAACTTTTATCGGAAAATCATCAGTTATATGAAGAAAGAAAAGAAAAAAAAAAAATAAAACCATTTTCGTTGATGAATATTCCTATTTTCATTATTAGGCCAGAAATATATATAGCAGCCCTCGTATAAATTAAAAAAAACTATGTACAAAAATATTTCTAAAACTTTTCGACAAGAAAAATATTATAGGGATAATCATCGTTAAAAGAAACAAATCTGAATTTTCTGAAACCTTCCTTTAATTTTAAAAATACCCAAAATATCTGGTTATATTCTAAATTTTTAAGACATAAAGCATATTTTGCAATACATATTATATCATTGGTCCTCTTTGGACTTTAGCGCTTTCGCATTCTGAACGCAGAGTCATCGCATTAACACTGCCTCACTTAATAATCTCTGGACTTTAAATAAGTGAGTAATGCATTTTTATAAATAATTGAACACTACTCTCGTGATAAGCCGCTCCTCTGCATTTTTTTTAGAACTGCTCTGACGTCACAACCAAAACCAAATACAACTGATTAAACAAAAATTTACATAAAGAATTTGATAAAAAACACAGACGCAGACGTTAATGAATAATTAAATCATCGGATATTTGTAGTCGTTCGATTTTGAATCACATGTCATAAATGCAAATTTTCGCCGCTGCTTTACTTTAAATAAAGTTCCCGAGATAAGACTTATGTCATTTAAATGTGCTGAGAATTTCAAACGAATTGGTATTTGTGCTCTATAGCGAGCACTTCCGCCTGCAAGAATATTAGGATGTATTTTTCATTTGGGTGGAAATGAAGAAAAGGACTGGAAGACTGCCACAAGAATTGAGTTTTTTTAGGCAAATGTTTGCGTATTTCATAAAATCAGCATTGAGTGAGATGTCATAGTCGTAACACAATTGAAATAGCTTAAAGCAACTAATAGAACAACAATCAGCATCCGCTTTGATAATATTTCCATTAAGATAGTCTGGTAGTCTTTGAACTTTGGGATTCTATGTAATAAAGAATTTAAATCAGAATAGCAGTTTATGATTAATGGATGATTAAAAAAGAAGTATATAAATAAATTGTCATATATGTATATATGTACATATGTGGATATACTATTTATATTTACACTGCGTTTGTTTTTAATCTTTTTTAAACTATGTAAACCTCTCTCCAGTCGTTGTAGGGATTTATGTAATAAAAGTGAATAATATTCTTAGTCAAAAACAGATTTTTGATTTATATTGAGTGTATAATTGAATCCATAAATTTTTAATATATTTTTTTTTATTTATTTTTAATTGTATTATATTTATTTGCATACCTTATTTGCGAGATATACAATATAATATATCTATGTAAAGTATATACGCCAACTAATTCCTCAGTTTTTGAGATATCGATATGAAATTTTGCATATGTCTTTTTCTCCTGAAAAAACTGCACATTTGTCGGAATCGTTGATATCGGACCACTATGTATGATAGATCCCTTACAAACTATTCGAACAAAATCAAGTCTTTTTAGAGAAAAGTTTTTTATTTGATGAGCTATCTTCACGAGATTTTGTACAGTTTGTTCTTTAAGGTAGCGCTACAATATCTGAACAAATTTTTTATATCGGATCACTATAACATAAAGCTGTCATACAAACTGGTCGATCAAAGTCAAGACTTTGTATGGAAAATTTGTTAATTGACAACGTATCTTCACAAAATTCGGCATAGATTGTTTTCGAAAGTATTAATAAAATATACGAGTAAATTGTAAAGCTCAGACAAAACTATATCATATATCTTCCATACAAACTGATTGATCCAAATCAAGTTCTTGTATGGAAAACTTTTACATTTGACAAGATATATTCACGAAATTTGGTATAGATTATTTTCTAAGGCAACAATGTAATTTCCGAAGAAATTGTTCAGATCGAATTACTATATCATATATGTTCCATACAAACTGATTGATCCAAATTAAATCCTTGCATGGAAAAGATTTTTATTTTTCTTCGTTTCTTTTCGAAATTTGGCACAGAGTATTCTCCGAGACAGCACTACAATCTCTGAACATATTGTTCAAATCGGACTTATATCGAACATTTCTTGTATGGTAAATATATTTTTATCAGTATAGGGTTCTAAAGCTTCAGTGCAATCAAATTTAACTTGTTTTGTTTTTTTTTCATAAACAAATTTAATTCAATTTAATTATTTAAAAACCAATAATAATTTTTAATAAAATAATAAAATAAAAATTAATAAATAATATTTTGTTGTAAATATTTTATCTACTTGGGGTTTCGTTAATAATTAGGCTTCAAAGAAGAATTGTCAATTTTATATATTTTAAGGGGTATTTAAACCTTTTTAGTAATTATGCTTATACGATATATTCAATATAAAAGTAATTTTCATCAAAACTTTTTTTAATATGTCAAAATATTTTTTTGAAAATTTGTAAGCGAAAAAATTTTTCGATTTTAATTTTTTAAAAGAAAAATAAATAAAAATGTTCTGTAAAAGTACTTCAAAATATTAAAAAAAAAAACTAAAATTAATTACTTTGTTCTTTTCATACAACGTATTCCAATCCCATTAAAAATAAATTTCATAAAGTTCAAAATTACACAAAGCTTAAGCAATTTCCTAAACAGTACTATGAAATTTATAATACTAAAGAATGTCTAGCCGATATTAAAAATATTTACATTATGAAATGTATTATATTGCTGAAATATGCATTTATTTGAAAAATAAAAATTTTGCAAATTTCAGTCACCATGCAAATATAATCACGTTGCCTCCATTAACGAAATTCGAAAAAAAAAATTCTCAACAATTTTCAGTCACAAAATAAATTTTCTAAAAAATTTCAATTGCTTTTCTGGCTGCCACTAAATGTTCAGAAACTTAACGAGGCATACATACATATATTGTATATAACTATATACATATTTACACACTTACTACATATGCACTGCATTTTCAATACTAAGTAAAATTGTTTATTTTCTTTTTTGTTTTTCACCTCCCAACTTTTATTTTTAAAATTTGAGCATTTGCCAAAAAAGCCAGAAACGTCGCAAGCAGCGTTCTGTAGCTTGTTGGCAGCGATTAACATTTAAATGTACAAAGTTTTAGGAGATATTTCGGCTATGCGCTGCTGAAAAGTCCAACCGCCAAATTCCGTCCGAGAGGCAGGCCAAAGGCTTTTCTGTTCAGTTTTTACTTTCAAGGAAGCCAAAACTGAACTTTATTGCGCTCGAATTAACGAACTAGAAAATAAAATAAATAAATACTTGCTGAACTTTTTGGGTTTGTTATTGTTGTTGCACGCTTTGCTGTACTTTCATTGAAGGTTGTAAATATAAACTATGCAATTGTTTATAAATAAAAGTAATTACGTATATACATATGTGTGCATGGATGTGTGAAAGTTCGTATAAAAGTGTAAAGATCTTTTTGCATTAGAAAACAGCATTAAAATTTGTTGCTGTAAAGGTGGCAATACTAAATTTTTAGTTAGGCGAATGATGAGAACATATAGTGAGAAGATTAAAGGAGAAAACTTGGAATATGATTTTTTTATTACCTAAATTTTTACTGATGTTTTATAGTCTTTCTTACCCAGCACTTCTCGAAAAAGTAATTATTGTGCGGTTCTTACTCAACATTGGAGACATTTGTGGTTTTGAACTTGATATTCTTTCTCGATCACTGCTGAACTTTTGCGACATTCAGTCACCATTTTGATAATTACATTTTTAAATTTTAGAAAATCATGTCCGGGTTCAAGCTGTGAGCTATGTTGTTTTCATAAGTTTTGAACTCAAGAACTTGAGAATTATATAATTTTCTAATTGACGAACCAAGTTGGAAACTTGAAATGTACTAGGCTTGTACTAGTTGACTCTAATCTCAACGTTTAATGTTTATTTTCCTGCTTAGGAACATTATTTGTGTCCCAAAACTGCAAATTTCCATATCCTTATAATAGATAACGGCATTGTTCTAAAGTGTCCTAAAGAAGTTATTAATTTTCTAAACCAAAGTTAGGAGGGCAGTCATAGTCAGCGGTTGTAAGGTACCTTAGAAAGTTTGAACCGAAACCGACCTTGGATTCTTGATTGTTGGACAGTTTCGGTGTCATATTCATAAATCCTTTTTTCATCGCCATGATGTGTTTGATGAATGAAGAGACCTCACATTGTGAAGCATCTGTTTTGCGACCTCTTACTCGACGTCGGACTCAGGAATTTTGGTATGAGTATAGCATTGACTCGCTTCATACCCAAAACACTAACCAAAATGTGTTGATCTCAGCATTCATAAGAGATGTTGTGAACCTATCCGATCTTTTTGATGCTAACACGATGATTTTCCAGTAATATTTCTTTCATTTTTCAATGTGAAACGGGTGACTTGCATGAGGCAAATTTTCGATGACTTACAGACCTTCACTTAATACATCGTACCACTCAAATACTTGTGTTCGTGATAAAGATTTCCGAAAGTAGTTCTGCAACATTTTTAAAGACTCCAAAGCCATGATTCCATTGGAAACTTGAAGCAAACTCATTGTTCAACGGTAAAGGTTAGTCCGGTGGGCTTATGAGTTACGCACAGATCAGTTTTGGTCTTTTGTGATACCAGATGAAGTGCCATAAAGTATTCCATGAGGAGTTTTAATCTTTTTGGATTAACTCTAAAAATCGCCAGAGAATCTAAGCAACAAGATGCCAAACTCACATTAATTGAATTATAGAGATCACACTCCACATGAATATAGAACAAGGTTCTGGTTAAAGCAGTCCGGCTTTTTATTTTATTTTCGAATCAAAACTCTCCAAAGATTTTGTTTCCAATTCACTCAAATAAAAAAATTAAAAAAACATAAAAAAGGTTCCAGGAATTGTTTTTATCGAACAGTTTAAACCAGTCCAGGTATTTTTTATTTTTGAATCAAAAATGTCTGGGGAATGTGTTTCTAATTAATACTTAGATCCCCCAAAATATATTTCCACCTTAGCTATCTATACCATATATAATTTTTACTAATAGATTTTCTACGTCGCTGTACTTGTTTTGATGTCGGTCATAGTTGTAGGTGTTTTACATAGATAGATAACGATAAATAATTTTATCAATTGGGGGCATGTTGTGGCTTTAGAAACTTAAGCTATTTTATACTGTTAATCAAACATGAAGAGTTGTGTACAATAATTTATGTCGTATGTGGTCGATAAAACTATTTTTTTCCAAGAGTGAATACATACATACAAGTATATTCTAAATAATATCCACGATTATCATAATATTGTTGTATGCCACACACTCTTATACTTGGCTACATATTAATATAAATTAATTTGTTGGTTCACATGTCACATTTTTGTAAATACATGCATACGTCAATAAATTTGAAAACATATGCAACACAAAACGATTTGAAAGAGAATTTTTAAAATTAAAAATGCGTAGGAACAAATCCATACATACAACCATAGTACGTGATGCATAGAAAGTCAGAGAGAAGAGAACTCCTACGGGCAAAGGGAGGAAACGCATAAACGCGTGGTAATCGTCTCCATCGATTTGTTGTTGTTCTGCAACAGGAAATACATGTTTAGAAGACAGTTCTACTTCGTTTTTTGTTTGTCAATTCTAAATGTTCTTACCACGTAACCATTTTGCCGGACAATAACCACAAAGGTGCAGCAGGTAGAAACGGAGATTTTTTTTTGTTTATTTGCTTGTAGTTTGCTCAGCCACCTTACCAACCTTCATAGGCGACTGCATTTCCTGTCCACTGCGCGCACAATTTATCGCTGAGCATCACTCCATTTAACTGCTGGTCACCCGGGCTAGCTGGTGCATGCACACACCCAGCGGCGAGTGGTGAATGCCAAGTCATCGATTTGATACAATCAAGCTTTAGATGACAGTGTAGGCATCGGTGATGATTGGTACAACAAAACAAAAAACGAAGAAGCGATGACAAACCAAAAAAAGTGGGCCTTTTGTCCAACTGCGCAACATAATGAAGATGTGAGGATGTAAATTAAATTTAGCTGGAAAAAACTGAGTGAGCGGCGGAAAACTGACAATGATGAAGTGCAATCATAAGTAAAATGTAGGCTTGCGCGGAAATTGATTGAAGAAATCATCGGTTATGAGAATTGCTAGATGCGACAATGTAAGTTTTAGGTCATGTTGTTGTGTTGGATCTTGTATTGGAGAGGCAATGTTTCATTGGTAAATCAGATGGTGACATTCGAAGTGTACTAGGTATAGAAAATGTAACCTATTTTTCATATTTGATATAGTATACCTCGAACTGTAAGATTTAAGAATTTTATTAATTTATTCATAAACCTATAATCTACTTAATCTTTAATACCATGAAAATCCAAAATAATATGTTGAACTCCATCAAACCCAGCTTTTAATATATAGAAGATATTTTATAGCTTTGTAATTCCTTGCCTTCATTTTTCCTCTGAAACTACATATACGGTCTAGCTATAAAAATACAATTTCACTGAATTCACGTTTTCACTAATTTTTAATATGTTGAAAGCCATAAAATTGACTCCTGAGCCTATAAAATAATACCAAGACTTTAACCAATTCTCCATACACTTGTTTCAAGGCTCAGCTGAAATAGTCTTCGCGTCATTTTTGGTCGCCATAGGCTAGATTTTTGCACTGTTTCGACGTCATATTCATAAAGGCACGTCTCGTCATCCCAGATACGTTTTAAATATCGCTTTTGCAACCTGTACTCGGTAGAAATAAAACGTCTCGGGAACATTAGAAATATTGCTTGACGTTAGGAAAAATATTTTTCGATTAGCTTTGCAGGCGCAACTTAAATGGATCAGTCCGGATCAAATTTGATCAGGTTGTATAAATATAAAATTGTTTTTCCATCGATTCTAGCACTTTTACAGAGATTCTGGTCGTTCAATGCAATACTTTTTGATACATTTTTTTGAATCATTACACTATTACACATGCGTCAAAAGAAGTGTTAGCGCAGGGTTGCACCGTAGGTGCTACTCGTTCGTTTGATCATCTGGCATAGTTTGTTCGATTCGCTGGATAGTAACGCTTGGAAAATAGAATACAGTTATTTCAACTATTCTTCAATAACAAAGTACTCAAACTCAATATAAATTCTTAAATTTTCGTTGCTTCTAAATGACACCATCGCTAACAAAGACTTACTACTACAGCAATATTTTTTTGTTGTTCTTTTTAATCACATATCACAGCTCATTCATCATTTGCTTTATGAATTGTCTTCACTTGTATTACATAAAGTTGCCGATAAGAGACATTGCCGTTATATGCAAAGCTGATAAAATTATTTTTACAAATTTTCTTCCCCACGTACATATGTACATATATACAGTCTTGTAGATATTTATACACAATTATGTGGGTTGGTCAATATTTATAAATTTTTGTGTCATTGTCGTCCTCGGTACTCATTTGCAATTTCCATTTTTAGCCCTCTAATTGTTTTTTAATTCAACTCAACTTCAAGCCTCATTGGCTACCTGTCTTCTCAAGTACATGACCCATTTAGTCATAAAAATTACGCGTTCGCTCGAGTTTATCCGCTAATAATTTCTTGACATGGATTTTTCCGTATTTGTTTGGACTTTGCTGCAATTTCGTACGCACATGCGGATTTGTATATAGTTTGTTTGCTATATGTTTGTATGTGTGTATGTATCTTGATATTGACGTTAGCAAGCTTGCGAGCATGGCGCTTTTTAATTTAAGCTATGCTAATATTTGCTGCTTGATACAGACATGATAAATAATTAAGTTTTTATTTCTGTTCCTTATCGAATGCCAGAACGCTGCACAGTGTGTGGTTTTGAACAATTATTTACATTAAGCATTTATCATAACGTTTCATGGAATATTCCGAAAATAATAGCAAAATTTAATAACTAAAAAAGCTTACCTAGCATGACAGACATAAATAAAAATTATAAAAAAATTTAAATTGAAATTTCTATTTATGCATATAGGTCTCTATTTTTTGAAATATGAGTAATTTTTTATTATTTTTTTAAAGGGTTACATGGTTTCCTCGGGTAAAATCAGCATTTTTCAAAAATTTTTTCTCATATAAAAAAAATTAAATATTTTATTAAAATTTTTTACTGTTACAAACATACTCGTACTATATTAACAAAGAAATTTCAAAATTTTTCGAAAAAATATTTTAAACTCGGCCATTGGGATCCTTACAGGATCATCTAAAGTGAATAAAATTCGTGTTCTGGTTAAAACCTTAACTTGTACGAAGGAAAAAGAACACTGAAAATTGGATTTTTGGTAGACAGTTTTAGAAAAAAATTAAAAATTCAGTGAAAATTTCGCAACATTTGTGGATGTGGAGAAGTAAAGAAAAACAGGAAGATTAAGTCCCTCAATTTGGAGGTATTTTGTGAAAAGTTCAAAAATCTCTCTAAAGTAAAAATATACATAAAAAATATTTTTATTTTTTAATTTTAATTTTAAATGAAAATATTTAAAATTACGGAAAATATTTTAAATATTTTTTTATAATTCTTAAATTTTAATTTTGTCATAACTTTTCAAATTTTGTTAAAAAAAAATATTTAAAATAAAAAAAAAAGTTATTTAAAAAAAAATATTTAAAATAAAAAAAAATATATTTTTTTATGAAAAATAAAGTTTGACTATACTCGTATTAATAATATTTGTTTATTTTTATAATAATCATCATTTAATAAATATTTGACCACATTGCTCCCTCTGTGCGTTCTGTGCTCTCGCCTTCTTACAAATACAATTATTATACAGTGATAATAATATAATAGAAATAAGAAATAGTCATCATAATTGAGTTCATAATTGTCGCATTGCTCGTTGTTTGCCCTAGAGCTAATAAAACATGTGTATGTACATATGTACGTTGTTTGCTTTTTGATTCAGCTTAATTATTAAGGTGAAAGAAAATAAAAAAATTTGCACATGATCTCACGCGGTTTTCTTATCGGCGAAGTAATTTTTTTGTCGCGGATCGTCGGAGATCTGAGATGCTTATTTGCATTTTTTTTGCTTTCTTATCAGTACAAAGTTCCGAATCACTTTTGGGATTACGCTTCTAGAACAGCCATTCGAGGTTGGTTTAGGAGTCATGCAAAAAGCTTTTCAGTGCTATAAAATGAGTTGAAGCATTGCTTTTAAATGCGAGTAGAGATAAAAGATGATATAATTTTAGAAATAAAGAAATTACTTCATAAATAAGTTTTGATTTATTTGCAGGTATTTTTTGAAATTGTTGACTGATAATAAAAGTGCGTTAATGAGATCATTTCAGATCATCAGATCAGTTGCAAAGAATTATTAAAATTATTAGCGTAATAACAGTAATATAGTATCAGCTTTATAAAAAATATGTATTGCACATCATTGAAAATAAAGGAAAAGTTACATATATTATGCTCATATTTTTACTTTTTTCGTAACTTTCATACTATAATTAATAATAATGTTCGAACTAAGCTCAATTTCGAATTTCGAAAGCAAATATTTCGATTTTAGTTTTTTAACTTCTGATTAAATTTTACAAAAAAACTGTTTGGTCCAACACACCGAAAAAGTTGTTTTTGCCTAATAATGTAAAGTGTCGTTTGCAGCTTGAAAAGTAGATTTTTGAGCTGTTTTTTTTTAATCATGAAGCTATAAAAATATATTGTTATACCTTACAGTTATTGAAAATATTTTTCCATGTACTATACATACATATCGTCACCTAAAATGCAAAGCCGCATATTATCAAAAACAAATCGAAAATCACTGTCAAATATAATAACCAATATATAACAATTTTATAACCACAACTCAAATTTCGTTTCTGATAGAAGTGATTTCTTTTATATTTTTCCTTCGCCTGTAAATTTATGAAAAGTGATGTTTCCTTATTTTTCATTTTAGGTGACGAGATATATATGTGTTTGTATACATATGTTTTTTTCTTAAACTCATGAATTAGTCATGCTTTCAAATTTATTTTCCCCTAATCAGTTTTACTTTCCAAAATTTGAAATTTCGAAAGTTATAAAGAGATGTCACAAAGCAAAAAGAAAGTTAGTCATTGCATATTTGTTAGCAATTTCGAAAATCAGATAACTCAAAATTTGTATGCTTATAATTGCAAGTACTTTTAATATGTATGCAAAAATATGATTCTGAAGGAATAATAATAGTTATTTGATATATCGAAATTATAATAATATTTTTTCTTTCCAATATAAAAAATTCGGATTTGCAATACATTCCTTATAAACTGCCCAAGGATGATAGTATATTCCCCTTATAGCACTCTCATCTTTCAAATTTCAAAATTTTTCAGTCTTAAATAATATAAAATTTTCAATGTAAAAATTTGCACAGTGCTGCTATTGATATGTTGTTCTCATGCACTCATACTACGAGTATATTCGCAAATCACTTATAATTTTACATGAACTTGGCACAGTTCGCTAAATAATTTTTGGCGACGAATGTCAATAACGGTTTCAACACACAAATTTTATTTTTGATTTTTCAACTCAAGCGTCAAGGAAATGCTAAATTTAAGCACTTTATTGCATTGCAGTGCATGGGTGCATACGAGTATGCAGCATTTAAAAATGAACTCTGAGTTTATGATCGTGCTGAGAAAAAAACTGAGAAATTGCAATTTGTCGTGAAAAAATAAATATTTCCCTCAAATCTTAATATTTGCTTCAAACTAGCTCACACTCACACTAGACTTACTTAATGACTATATTTATATATATTTATAAATATGTGTATCTCATTCGTCCATGTTATCTCATTTCTACAGGGTATCGACCCATACAGACAGATTTAGCGCATAAAATTTAGCAATTAGTTTCAGCGATGTCAGGGATTTTTCAAATAAGTTCAAGTGAGATTATTCGGCACTAAAAATACATAAGTACTATAAAGCATACATACATAAAAAACATACGTGGGTATATATGTACAAGTGTATGCCAAGTAAATATAGATTTATTGACATGTTGTGCAAAAGTTGACATAGATAGGGATTTTTCCATCTTTTCCACATTTCAGAAGAAAAATAAATTTTCAGTGAAGTGTTGACAACCCGAAAAACAAATGTACAGCTGACAGTTTAGGCTTAGTAAATCAGCTTAAAAATTCCATAAAAAATATGAACGGAATAGTCAGAAATTTAACTTCGAATCAATCTTCGAATTCGAAAATTACTTGAAATGGCGGCATATTTAAATCATCTTTTAATTTAGTACAAAAGCGATTTTTACACCTAAAATATTCGAATCGACTATTTTTCAATATTCTGTGAGGAAATCTAGATTATCAGGCTTTGATGAAAACACCAGTGAATATAATATATAAATACATACATATATGTAGAGTATACATATGTTCATAATCGTTAAAAATTGAGCAAATAGTGTTGTATGCCAACATACAACAAATAACAAATAACAACAAATTTTCTGTTCAAAACTCAGTTTTCGTACACGCATAAGAGTACATAAACGCACTAGAAGACAAGCACACAAATAGAACCATTCGATCGCCGGTGAATTGGTGAATAGGTGAATTGTTCACTGCAGGCAAAGGAGGTCAACAAAGACACATAAAAACAAAAAAAAACAAAAAAAATATTAAAAAAAGAACACACAACCCCTCGTGAAACATTTGAACTGTCGATTGCTGCTTATCTGTGCGATAGTCATATATACATATGTATGGACATATGTTTAGGCTACCTTAATTGTCAGAGTCGTCGAAGTATTAATAATGGCAGGCAACTTTTGCACTTTGAAAAATAATTTTTATGAATAGGACTGCAAGAAATTATGGGCTCTTTCGGAAAGTTGGCTGAAATAGTCTTAAGGAGTTACATGGGTTTTCTCGGGCAAAATTGAATTGAATTTGTATTGCTACAAACAGCCTTGGAAAAAAGATGCACCCGCGTTAGCAGGATAACTCCTTACAGGATCATCTAAAGTGAAAAAATACATGTTTTAATTAAAACCTTAACTTAGAACTTGGACGAAAGTAAAAAATCAGAAAATTGGATTTTTGGTAGAAAAATTCTTCGTCCTGTGTAAAATTTCACGAAGATAGGTTAGGTAGTTCTAGAGAAATCTTTCCACCAACTTCAAAAACACAGTTTCGAGAAAAACGCGTTTAAGGACAGCGCACTTTGCCTAGCTAGCCGTGAGCGCACTAGTTCTCCAGGCTGTTTCTCCGAAACTATTAATCGAATCAACTTGTAAATTTTGGACAATATTCTAGAGGTGTTGTAAAATTTAATAAAATAATAAAAAAAAAATTGATTTTTTCATATATTTCCCATAAACCCATGCAATCCCTTAACAGTTTCTTTACGCACGTCTTATGTAGAAATAGTCCTACTTCATGCCAGCGATTTAAATATTCGGAAAATAGATTAGGTTAGGTTTGATCCCCGCGCAAAATGTAGTGTTGGATCTCACTTCGAAGACTGCTGTTGATCTTTATGATATCAGTTCTACGAGACATGGAAATAGAGAAATTCATAACCTTGGTTGGGGTATTGAGAGTGAAGAATCCTTATATAGAAATTCGGAAAAGGCTTTCACATTTAGTCTGATTTCGCATTTTCTTTTACTAATTGCCTCCTCTGACCGCTTGTGTTATAATGTCAGGATCCCAAACCACCGAACCTATATAAGTAAGGACAAGAACTTCATGAAAAATCCATTAACCATACGTAGTCGGTCTAGAGAAAGATAATTGGCAAATGAAAACTTTTTAAAAACATATTTAATTCTTTCTAGCATAAGGTTCGCATTAAGGTTACTGAATAAAGAAAAAGGATCTTTATGAAGCCATCTGCTTTCGATCGAGATCCTATCGAAGCTATTTGTTCTGAGATTGCAGCATTGTTTTAAGTCATAATATATGTCAATCTTAAAGATAACTTGTCAATAAAAATGTTTTCCTTGCAAAAAGCTAAAAAAGTGATTAGGTCTGTTTTTTGTAGGCTTTGTTATATAGTATGTACACCATTCTAGTGTTACTAATCAATACTTTTCAAAGGGCTATAATGATTGATATAGGGAAATCACGATTTTCAATTTTATTTGGAACTCTATGATTCCTTTAGAAGATATGGAACCGAATTTTTTTTTAATTTTTTTCCGCTAGTTTTAATTAAAATTTATTTATTTTTGAAACCTTCAGTGTCTTGTTTATAATTGTAATAACCAGAATGTGACAGAAGCTTCAGCATAATTTTATGGAGTGAAACCCCCACTCGCGCTGTATTGAATATCATAAATATTTCAAAATCTCATGCATGTCTCATGCATGTATGTATGTACTTAGCGATATGTTTGTATGTGTAAAATTGCTCACTCACACCGCAGCACGTGTTGCATGTAGGAGTGTTTGTTTTGTTGCTTGGGCCCATTTGAAAGAATTTATGCGCTCGTTGGACATATTTACGAGCACGAGTTTGTTGGCTGTTAACAACACAGGTGCCGTTGTTGTTGTTATGTTTACTTTGTTTTTTACATTAAATGCGCTTTACATTGCTTATGTAGGCTGTTGCACCTGAAAATTGACATGCTATGACACTAAACAACACAAAAGCACTTACAAAAACAACAATAAAAGTAAAATAAAATGACAACAACACAAAAAGTAGAAAATCACAGCGGCAGATGTAATTTAATTTTAGCAAATGAATGCAATTGTAGAAAAGGAAATTTTTCTATAGATCTATATGTATATAGAAAAGTATGTAATTGTATGTGTATGTATGTATGTACCTGTTTATGTTTTTATGTATTGTGTTTATATGTCTATCATACACATATGTCAAGCTATATCGCTCTGCTGCCGGCTGATTTACGATGCGAGCATAAAATTCAATTAACAAAAGCAACAACTACAACAACAACACCGCAAACGTATTGTATAGATACAAATTTGTTGATGAGCCACATAAATAAGCGTTGCGCCGCTGCAACTTTGCCGGCAGTCAAGTGCAGTTTGCACTGTGTGGGTCTCATCCATTGTACGCCCCCTGGTTCAGTAAATATTTTTTTTTCTGCTTCTATTTTGTGCACGTTTAATTGTTTGCTTTAATTTTTCGCTCACTTTATTTTACCTCTCTATCTGTCTCGTCCCATCTCTTTAGTGTGTTTTCATTTTTATTCGCTTTTATTAATAGCTGAGTTTTAAGCAGATTCTCTGCTAATGCCGCTGCAAAAGATTTAATTGAATCTACGCGGCATCTAAGCCAAACGTGTGCTCGTGCATATGTTGTTGTTTTCGCTTGCAGTTTAATGAGTTGCTCTCGCATATCTATGCTCTTATCTAATGGCTGCAACGCTTAATTGTTTTGCGGCATGTTGCATGTGTATTTTCCATATGTAGATACAATAACTTGCACTTGTATGTATGTATATACCAAATGTACCTTAAGAGTACATAAAAATGAGTAGTTTTTAATTGTATTTGTAACACCTGTGGCACACTTTCGTTTTCGATTTGCCGCAAGCACGCTACCATATTTTTAAGCAAACAACACATTTCACCGAAAATTACCAGCAGCATTTTTCTATGCATACTTGCAGCCATTTGTTCGGCATAATTATTACACTAAATGATTGTGCTTAGCGATTTTAATGCCTTTTAGAGTGAAATTATAGTGGGTGTATGTACTACTGTGGAAAGTCACGTGCAATGAAAAGTCACATTAAAAATAAATCAAAACAAAACGTCAACTTCAACTGCACTGAATAATCGTTCAGTTTGGATAGCAGCTATATGCTATAGTAGCTCGATTCAGAGATTATAACTTTGCCTTTGATAATAATAGCAGGTTTTTCAATTCAGACGCTACAAAAGTAGACCGATAGGGACAGCAAGCGACGCTGTCTTTCTTTCCGCTCGTTTGACATTTCTCTGCAGTAAGGTTCGCCATTTCAACATGGAAATATACGATCCAACAATAAGTCGAAATTATTAAAATTTAAATTCACTACCGAAATTCGAAGTCAGAGATCTCAACTTTAAAAGCGCTACGTCCAATATATGGTCGTCATAATCGTCCTGTCAGATCCAAAATTGAGCGTCTAGTGGAAAAATTTTAATTCACAAGCACAGTACAAAATGTTTCCGTGTCATTGAGAGAAAGAAGTGCCCGTAGTGTCGAGAATATTGCTGCCGCTAGCGCATCAATTGAGGAAGACCCAAATCTCTCACACATCGTTCTCAAGAGTTGGGCATATCTGTGTCACCGTTGTGACAAATTTTGCGAAGAGATCTTGACCTACATTCTTACAAGATCACATTGACGCAAAAACTGAAGCCGCTTGACCACCAGAGCCGTCGTATTGGGCTGAGCAACAACTGGGAAATGATCCGGATTTTCATCTAAAAATCATCTTCAGCGATGAGGCTCATTTCTGGTTGAATGGCTACGTCAGGCAGAAATCCATAAAATTACGGTTTAATGTGATCCAGCCCGAGCAATGCCCATCAGGCTCAGTCGCTGGAGAATGAGGTTCTTGCATATTTAGCTCTCCTGATTGCCTATAAAATTCTTAAATTCATTCGTTACAATTAGAATACATTCTGAACTTTATTATTGTAGACATTACATCCTATTTGAAAGGGATATCCATAGATTTGATAGTAAAAAGATTTTAATGAAATATTCAATCTACTCTCTGAGAAGAGTCAAAGCAACTCGGTGATAGTTTTGTAGTAGGAGTGGACTTATAAACAAAGATTGAGCATCGTAGGGTTGGTGAAAAGTTACAATATCTTGGTGGTTGTCTTGTGTTCATTCAATTGAGTTGAGAATTCTGCTACTATCCTGAGAATACTACTACCTTTCTTTACGTTCAGCCATTGGAACACTATTGAGATTTTCTGATGTCTAATTAGACCAACAGTTGCTTTAATACAACTGCTTAAGGTTACAAGCCGTATCAAGCATTTTTCATCAACTAGCTAGACATTTAGTTAGAGGACAGTTTCTGGGATTTTATAGACAGAAATTAAATAATATTTAAAGTGCACATGCCAATATACTCTTAACAAATATGAAGTTATTCAATACCTCCAACTCAAACCTGTGAGTCCTTGATACATTTTCCTCGAAAATATAGATACAAACAATTTACACTTTATTTTCCTTACTTTAATTTAAATTTCGATTCTGCCTAAAATTCCATGCGAAACCATGTATCTTCCACATTGTACATATATTTTGTACAAACATTTTCCCAGAAGTGTTACAGTTTTGAAATTCGTCTAGCCTGTGTTGCATCATTTCTCGCCACCCATTAGCGGTGTTGTCACAATTTGTGGCAACACATGTCGCAGTGATTCGCACAGATGGAAGCTGTTGACCCAACAAGTGGCTGCTGTGTTTTCCTCCTAGAATAGAAAATGTGTGCATTCAAGCGAGTACAGTCTTGCATTTCTATGCCTAAGTGTAAGGTTCCAACAAAAAAACGCCTTAATTACATTGACTTCCTGGGTCTGCGGCGTGCTGTGCCGTGTTGTTTTTGCACATTCTAGAAATCTGTATGACACTTTTGCTTTTGCCTATTCGTAATGTTTTTATGTATGCGGGTTTATGTTTTTCTTTATTTGTTGGTATTTGTAATGTTGTAGATATATGTACATTTGTGCGTGCTTTTCAACAGATTTCGTTCAGTTTTTCATACATGTGCAGGCGATATGTATAAAGGACTGCATTGTAGACACGTGTTATATAAAAAGTGGCAAAGCAATATGACGTGCAATAGGAGAGTTTTTGCTGGGATATCAGTTTGTGAAGTTATATATATTCAGGAAGATCAGATAAGAAGTGCTGCTTTACAAAATCGATCGAAATACATTTCTGTTTACTTGTTAGTTCATAGAAATTCATTAGAACTGGCCTTCAAAGAGCTCAGCTGGGAGTTCAAGAGAAAGAGATTATTTATTAAAATTTTCTATGCGATCATGAACTCCATGCGCTAGAACACCGTAACATAATATAAACAACCATCGTTTCATTAATTTTTATCTTTTAATATCCTTTCCTAATCTTGGTCGCCTTAACACCTCCTAAATAATAACTCCGACGTTGCATTCTTTATTCAAAGTTCAAGAATTCTCATTAATCCACATTCACACTGTTCCATTTATTGCCTATTCATCCTTTACAGCACCCACTCGGTGGCTCACCTATTGCTTAACGTATGCGTGTCCTTAGCGCAGCAAATCCAGCCATCTAACCTCTTGGTGTCTTGCAACATAAGCCACTTGACTTCTTAAGAACGCTTTTCCACACATCAGCTCCATTGCAATAGCTGGCTTATGAAGCGCATAAGATTGCCACATACTTGTTTAAACATATGTGTATATCTATATTAGGGTGTGCACCAATTTTTTCAAAGAAATTTGTAGCCAACTTCTTGTCAACTAAAAAGAAATTCGAGGTCTTAGCATTAACAGCTGCTGCTTCCTAATATTTCATTTTCATGCTAAAAAAAAATTCACTCACCTTAATGCTTATTTTCTTGCCGTCATGCTCTTATACTCGTTTAAATAAATGCTGAGTTCCTTTACTTTAGTTTTTCTCCTTTTACTTCATGTTCATGCAGCACCTTATGCAGACTAGCTGTCCACTTGTGTGTCCAATTGCCTTTACACCCATTCTACAGCCGGTTGTTGTTATTTTTGTTGTTGTGCATATAGCGCACAAAGGACAACCGCCATGAAGTATGCAATTAGCATGCAAACACGCCGCACAACTCGCACCACAGCAATACTGCAACACTGCAGCCTGGCAACATTGTTGCACAAGTGCAAGTGTACTTGCTGGTAATTGAAGTGGGAGTTGCTTTTGTCTGCAATGTATACAATTATTTTGCGTTTGCTTTTTTCTTGCGAGAAATTGTTAATTTTATTGCAACGCATAGTCATAATTTTGCGACGTTATCACAAGTTTATCTTGAATTGAGGAAGTATGTCGATGAGTATGTTTGTTCATAAATATGTGTTTGCCAGCACTTGAAGGCTTGCAACTTTCAAGTGTCTGCAGATGTTGCATATTCTACGATTAAACCGCCCTGAAGTCCTCGATGTATCTCTTGTGCGGCATAGACAACTGAAATATGTATTTATATATGTATGTACATGTGTTAGTATACTATTAAATATAGTCATGTTTGCATATATATAAATATTTGATGTTTCTTCTGTATCCTTCGCTTAAAAAATCATTAAAATATATGCTTGAAGAAAAGATTCTGCCACTTTATCATATTTCTATAGTTTTCTGCATATGTATATACTAAATGTATGTGTTCATCTCTTAGTAATTGTAGTAATATATGTATGTATGTGTTCATCTCTTAGTAATTGCCGTTCGATCGGCCTTCGATTGCATTTCTGCTCTATGCTTGAACTTTTGTCCTCTTTAGTATAGTTTAGCAGTTAAGTACTTAACTTACGTAGTTTGCTTGGTCGCCGGCGGGTAATTTTATTGCGATTGCTTCATTTTGATCGGATGCTCTGCTTGCTGTTCGCTTTGGCATTTCATAGCTTTTATGCATTTTATTTTATTTGCTACTAAAAATATGCACAACATAATTTAGGTTTATTTGCCACAATACCAGCGCTTATTATGCCGATAGTACATTTATTTTTACGAGTATGTGGCATATACAGACGCTCATACAATTGTGAATAGACATATTTGGTAGCTGCACGCCCTGTAGGAAAAAATTAGTTCCGTTGTCTTTTAATTCGCTTAACTATGTCAATGCCGTCGTATATCTCATACAGCGCAACGCGAAAAGGATCATAAAGGATCAGATGTTGTCATCGTCCACTACTCTGCACCATGTAGCAGGACGGGAATGATGAGTGACTTGTAGAGTTTAGTCCTTGTTCATGTAGAGAAAACTTTACTTCTCATTTGCCTACTCAGTCTGAAGTAGCACCTGTTGGCAAGAGGTATTCCACGTTGCTTTGTTTCCAGTCGGTCAATGATATCAATATCATCGGCGTATGCCAGCTGCTCTTATAGAAGATTGTACCTTCTCTATACAGATCTGCAGCTCGAATTATTTTCTCCAGCAGTAGATTGAAGAAGTCGCGCAATACTGAGTCGCCTTGTCTGAAACATCGTTTGGTATCGAACACTTCGGAAATGTCCTAGCGAGCCTAACAAAGCTTTTGGTATTGATCAACGAGAGTTCGATAATTATCTGACAAATATATTTAAGAAGGTAGTTTTTTCCATCAAGCTGATCAGTCGTTTCGGAGAAGTTTTCATCAATCACTCTAAAAACAGACTTACGAGAAAAAGATTTTTATCATTTTGTAATATGATTACATTCACGTATCTCAAGCTATTTGCCGAATCAGTGTAAAGATTTCGGAGAATACACTTATAAACACAGTTCAATTTTCCTAACTCAAATCACAATAATTCCCAGAAAAAAAACTTCAAGTTATTTGAGACTTCGAGTTGTGGAAGGAAATTTGTATGAAATTTCAATTTTCCATTTCTATTTTTTTTTCTAAAAAATAAGAGATTATTTTTAAAGCGTTTTCATGTCATTTTTATGTAAGCTTAAGTAGCTTTTAAAGTTGAGGCCATTGACTCCGAATTCCGGTAGTAAATTTTAATAATTTCGACTGGTTGTTGGATTTTATATTTTTCCACGATGAAATGACAAACTATGCTGAAGAGAAATGTCAAAAGAGCGCGAAAAAATATGGCGTCGTTTGCTGTCCCTATCGGTCTACTTTTGTAGTGCCCTATTGAAAAATCCTTTGCTATTTCCTACTGGGTATTCTCATAAGTTGCTCTAAAAACAGCACCATTAAATGGCTCCATGGTCGAGATGCAATTTCATTGATTGGAAAAAGTGAAATTATGGGGTTAGTGTGTTATCAGTGTGTTGCACTGATTGTATGTTCTTATGTAGTTAGAGGACAACGAGAACAAGTCGAAGCGTTAAAGCACTTTAGTATATTTACGCTCAACTCAAAGACTGATTCAGAGAGGAATCTTAAAATATAATTTTTTTATTATCTTTTATATAGTTTTTCTTTTTAATTTGTGACATTTAGTTATTGCTATCTTCTATACTTTGCGGTAGATTGTTCGGATAGCTTGGATCATACGTTAGTTTAGTTTCAAAACATTTTTTTTGTTTCCTGGAGATGTTTTTAAGATAAAAGGGGAGACAACATTTCGGTTTAAGTCCAGGTTTGATAGGATTTAAAGTATTTTTTTCATCTTCTCGGTCCTTTTTGTGAACCTTTCTAATAAACACCTTAATCGAGCTTTAGAACCATTCAACCGGCCTTTGATTGACTTTAAAAACTGTTGAAAATCATTCTTTTTTTTTATAAATTAAATTTGAAATGCTTCATTGAACAGCCTATAGGTCACCACGCACACACACATTTATTTATAAAATCCATTTATAAGGTTTCCACATATTAAATTAATGGATTAATGGTAGTGATTTAGTGTATGTCACTTAAATGCACAAGATAAGCCTGGCCAATGGGTGCGTTACCTTGTGCTGTGGGCAATAAAGTGAAAGAAGATTTAACTACACGCACACATAATCACACAAACGTGTATATTTATGGTCGAGCCTTAACCGCTTTTTCCAAGCAACTTAGGCTTAGACCAACCAGTAAGTGAAAATGGTTGAAAAAGGGTGAAAATTTTCCAGGTTAAATACCGGTAAGCAAATGGTGCAGAAAACGGTACAAAAACAAAAATCAAATAAACCACAAAACAAAACAAAAGCAATAAAACGAAGAATCTTCAATCATGCAAGCAACTGGCTATATATTCAGCGCCTTTTGGCATTTCAGCGCCTATACCTACAACAAATTGATGCACAAATGACATTATTATAACAAAGCAAAGATAAAAATTATGAGAAAAAAGCAAGAAAAAACGTTAACTTCGGTAGAAGAACTTGCTTTTGATTGATCATTTTGTATGGCAGCTATATGCTATAGTGGTCCAATCTGAACAATTTTTTCGGAAATTATAGCGTTGCCTTGGAAGAAATTATATGCCAAATTTCGCCAAGATATCTTGTTAAATGAAATACTTTTCCTTACGAGGCCTTGGTTTTGACGGGTTAGTTTGTATCGCAGCTATATGTTATAGCCGTCCGATACCGGTCGTTCCACAAATGAATAGCTTCTTTAGAAAAAAAGGTCGTTTGCAAAATTTCAGATCGATAGCTCCAAAACTTAGGGACAGACCTGGCTAAATTGACTCAGCTCATCACACTGAGCATTTATAGACGTATTTTGTAGGTTCCCGAATATTTCCAAACAAACTTCGTCGCAAACGTAATCTGCCCTGTGTAGGGTATAAAAAGACAACAAAAACAATAAAAAATGTTAATTCGTTGTTTTTTTTTATTTGACCGCAAAACTAATAGAAAAAGCAGGCAATAAAACGTGTTGACCAACTGCAACCAGTGAAGTGGACTTACTGCTTACCATATAACGGTAACTTTGGACAAAGCAAGTGGCCTTAAATAAAGCATATAAAACAGAAAACAAACATAAAAAGATTTAAAAAACCAAAACAAAACTGTGTGTTGTTGTTGTCATGCTCGCTGTGTCCACAAAGAACTGACCTAATGTATTACCGCAGTCAACAGAAAAGATTGAAATGCCACACAAACGGTGCAAACGCGACAACAGCAAGAATCACAACAACAGCAACAACAATCGCTACTTACAACAATGCAACAAATTTGAATTTCTCACTGCTGACAGTTGGCTTCTTGTTGACAATTGAAGTGTTCACCTGTTGTCTGTTCTTCTTCAATCAACTGCACAAGCTAGAAACAACAACAGCAGCAGCAGCAACATAAACCATTTTAGTTAAAGTTTTTAGAGCGATTTGCTCACCAAGTGTTTGGGGTCAGCGGCAGCGGCGGGCAGTTGGGTGTTGAGTGTGGAATGCGCTGGGTCGAAGGTGATTGAGAGCAGTCGCCATTGTGCTTGTGACACATACACACACAAACATTTTCGTATGTGCTACAGAAGTGTGTCACGGCAGCTGAAGGGAAGGTGAAATAATTGGAAATATTTGCATATTTCCGATAAGGTTTCCAACAAAGTGAATTTGGCTTAGTTTTTTGAAGCGCGAAATGCTAAGAATTTCTTTTCGTTCAAAGTGAAACGCGTCAGCATTTGTGGACTCCAACGAAGAATTCGAGGTATGTCTTTGCTGAAAATAAATAGAATCCAAAGATTGCATGAGGCATGGCCGTTGGTTCTAATAAGCATGCAGATTTTTTGAAAATTCCATTTACACTTCTGCTTTTGTACAAATTTTTCTGATATGATTGATGTCCTGAGGAATTGTATAATTTGATTATTATTGCGCTCAATATTTCGTAGCATTGTAAAGAAAATTAAATTTTGGTAATAAAAAGTCGGTTTAATATTCGATAAAACTCTTGATTGTTAGCCGTATTCGCTTCGTACCGAGCTTTCGAACACCTTAATTCTAAATCCTTAAATATTTTCAATATGTTACCTTTGCATTACTCATTTTGTAGTTATCCAAAACGATATCGCAGATTTGAATAACTTTGTTATTAAGATTCTTGTCGGTCAAAACTCTGACATTTAGTGCTTATTGTAGTAGGAAAAGTTTGACCAAGCATCTAACCTAGGTGGAAGGTGTTACAGGGTTTCTTGACTGAGGGATGATAACTCCATATGCTTCGATAATACCTTCATGCTTGATGAAACAATATTTTGGGATTATTGAAAAACTAAGCTTTTGTATAGTCACTGAAAGTTAATAAATATATATCTAAGTACTAGAAGGTCCGGCCACGCGTTGCTTTGTTTTATATTAAGTACTATTACAATGAAGTATTCGATGCCGTGACAATATTATTTACGAATGTAAGCGAAAATATGATTGGTGGTATAAGACTCCAAGATGTTACTAGACTAGTGCAAATGTACTAAAAAATTTTAAAAAGTGAAAGTAATATACGAGGTATGACAATTAAGTAATGAGACTGATTCCATAAAAACCGTATATTTGAAAATTATTCTACAACTCTGCCATCCCCTTCAAAGTAGTCCCCTTGGGCAGCTATACAGCGATTTCAGCGCGTTTTCCATGCTTCGTAACATTTCTGGAACACTTCGACTGGGATGTCCGCGAGTACCCTCGTCACGGCCGCCTGGATGTCCGTAATCGACTCAAAATGGGTTCCTTTGACCACCGATTTTGTTTTAGGAAACAAAAAAAGTCACAGGGTGACAGTCGGGCGAATAAGGCGGCTGTTGCAAAACAGCGATCCCTTTAGAGGCCAAATACTGGGACACGCTGAGGGCGGTGTGGCACGGCGCGTTGTCGTGATGAAGGATCCAGTTACGAGCGATGTCTGGGCGCACCCTGTTGACTCGTTTTCGCAATCTTTCGAGTACTTGGCAATAGTAGACTTGATTCACAGTTTTCCCCGGTGGAATTTCAAGGTTACAGGTTTACCACAATCGCGGCAATAAAGTCAGTCTCATTACTTAATTGTCAAACTACGTATGTATAGTAGGATGAAACCCATTGCAAACGAAAAACAAGTAATGAACAAAGTTGTAGATAATGAGAAGTTATACAAATTTTGTATCAAAAACTTTTTGAACGTAACCTCAAAATTTATTTGAAAATATCAAAGCGTATTTTTATTTTTAACTTATACATATTTTTTTCTTTCACGAAATTTGTTTTAAACTTACCTTCCTACGTCCCAAACACACTGAGACTATCCTATCCTTTTCGCTTTTGTAGTTTAGAAGCTTACCCTGGACAAAACGTGATACGTAATTTTTATTTTATTTAATTTTTAAAGTCTAACCAATGTCTCCTAATAAAAACCTTCATAGTATATACGATGTTCGTACATATTTCACGTATATATCTGCGATTTTTATTCGTGAGAGTGTTTCTAGATGTCTAACGAATAACCAATCATGAGCAACAAGCACTTTCATTAGCTACAGAAGTGTCTCGCACTAATAAAAAAAATTATTACCGGAATGTTTACAGGAATATGCAGACATTTTCGATTTTATATCATCCATAAACGGTTTTACGGTTTATTTGTGGCATTGAAGTACCGTTGGGTATATAAGAAGCTTTTGGAAAACTATAAGCAATTTTGTATTGTTGGTTCGTAATATGTATCAATGCAGATGACGGAAATTTTAATTTTTTCTATATTTTGGTGAAACAAAATTTCGTGGGGATGAAATATTATTTTTTCGTCAAAAAAGCTGAAGTTGATATCAAAAAGTAACTAAATTCTGTTCCATCCTTATGCTCACCGAAAACGATGAACTAACTGACCCCAAAAGTGGCTATTACGGAGAATTTATTCATAGAAGTTGCGTTACAACAAATTGGAATGGAAACTGTTGAAAATCATCTCGTGACTACTCTAGGACTTTACACAACCGATTCTCTATTGAATTGACCAATTAATTAATTTTTAGCGAATTTCGGTTTACTTTTAAAAACTTCCTTGCAATAATTATATTTTATTTGTGGAAAAAAAGGAACTGAAGGGAATTTTTTTAATGCCTTTATGGGATCTTTATAAATTCATTAGAAACTATTTCGCAATTTTTTCTTATTATATTATTACGGCAATAAGTTCTAAACTAATGAGTCAGTATTTGTAAGAAACAAGAAAAAAGTTTACTTCCGTTCGAAGCTATAATATCCTTTAAAAATACACAAGATTCCTTACAAGGGCTTGGTTTTGATCGATCAGTTTGTATGGCTGCTATATGCTATAGTGATTCGATCTAAAAATAATTCTTCGTAGAGTGCAGCATTGCCTTAGACTGTTCAGTGCGTAAAAAGCCATCAGCATCTAGGAGATTTTATAGGCGAGAATAAAACCTGTACAATCACATATCTGCAATCGATTTGGCTTCGGTTTTTAAGTTATTTACAGTGATTATACCCATTATTATATTTATGGCTTAACCTTTCAAGGAGCAAAACACTCGAGGATCTGCAATAAAAAGTTTAAGGAAGTTAATATTTTGCAAAATTAGCTATTATTCAAAAAACTGTACATTTAAATTTTTGGTAGTGTTCCCTACAAATAACGAAAATGCCTCATATCTTAAAAAACAAGAACTAATTGCTGGGATTTCGTTAGTTACATCAATAACGGCATGGCTTAAAAGTTGAAATTTGAGTTATCTACATTTTATTGTTTTCAATTACTAACTTACATTTTTTATTTAACTGACTTAAGTAATTAATTTTGACTAAGTACTTTCGTAAACACCAAAGTCAGAGTTTCAATGGCAGCACAGTCTACAAATAGTACTTTGCCTTCCGCTCCAAACTTTCTGCACATCGTTCACACTAAAAATAACAAAAACAAATTTTGAAAAACGAAAATATACAATTTTTTATAACAAACGTCAATTCCTAAGGTTAATGAGCGCACCCCTCCCGGCGACAACAACACGGCCAAAGTGGACATTTTAATCCGCGCACGAGTATTAATGTGTATTAGGAGCAGCGGCAGCGGCAGCAGCGTACTTAGTTAAGAGTCGAGCAAAATGAATCGTTTACGCACGCAAAAATTCAAAGTAAATGCGGAAAATAGCAATAACAATAACAACATCAACAATGAGAATAACAATGGCGGCAGTAACAACAATGTGAGCGCTTTACTACCAACGAGCAGTCTGCTCAACAAACTAACGAAGCGTTACTCGACGCTCAGCCATCGCATTACACGGCGACATCATGCGGGCCGCAAAGGCAGTTCGCCACAGAAAGTCGCCTCAGGCAGTTACGATATGACCGGCGCGCATTCGGATGATCATCGCTTGGAAATCGGTGCACCAGTGCTGATATCGACAACCACACTGGATGCGGATCGCTTTGATGTGAGTGAGGAGCGTCTGCGGCAGATTGGTGGTGGCATAGCGGCGACCAGCACCATGGTGCGTACGATCAACATACATTCTTCGCCGCAAATGCCGTCGTCGGGCAGCGAGACGGAGGTGTATGCCGATGCTTTGAGTACACCGCCAGTCGTAGATGAACCAGCTGAACCGGCTGGTGTTGAGGAGGAGGAGCGCTACGAATTGGCATCGGCTGGCACACCAAAGCACACAACCGAGCCGGCAGATCCACTTGATGATCTCAATGCGCGTCTTCTATTGAAATTACCTATATTTCCTGTGCCAGAGATGAACACGCAAAATGTGTCATCCACATCGGTCGAATCGCCTGCAAGTAGTGTGGAACAGCGTACTTTGACTGCGACTGCCGTCGAGCAGGTGTTATCGCCACCTAAACCGCGCATACCGACGCCACCACCCAAGCTGCGTCGCCGCCAACACTCGAAATCGGCGCAGAATCTACACCGCGCGGAGATGAAGATCTTTCTCGAAAAGACGCCATCCATGACCTTGGATATGAGCTTAACCACAGCAGATCTCGAAAACTGTCGTGACTTACCGCGTTTACCGGAACTCTTCGGTGTTAGCAAGTGCAGCCTTGCGCCCAGCGATTATGAAGGAAACGACGCCGATAAGGAAAACTCAACGCCGTCGGTGGAGTTGTCACCGCCACAATGCAAAAGTGATCCGAATACACCAATGTGCGCGGAGCAGAAGGTTTGTGGCTATCTCTCGCAGCAGCTGCACTTCAAGAGCGTCGATTCGTTGGACATGCGCCACACGAATGGCGGCAAGCGTCGCAGCGTTGTCTTCTCCAGCAACGCATCGATCAATCAGCACGGCTCGAAGAACAGTCTGACGAGTCACGCCAGCACCATTGAAGAGTTCGATTTGAAGTCGGTGAGTTGTCAAAGTTTAAATGCGCAAAATCTGTTTGTCTCCATCGATGAACTCAACGAGATCACGCGCCAAATTAACGAGTCGGAGGAGTTCAATGATGACATCGATTTGGAATATTGTCTACACCGTGACAATTTAAAGCCCAGCGAACGTCGTATTACGCTTTTGAAGAATAAAAACTCGCGTCTTATCAGTTTCAATAATAATAAAGAGAAGCTTAGGAAGGGTTGGCATGGCGTTAAGCACTGGATTGGCGAGGAGAGCACCAAGCTGAAGGAAGTGGTGCAAAAGCAGGCAAATTTGCAACGCGTCGCCACCTCTAAGCTCAGTCTCAACAACTCCGAGTGTCGTCAATCGCCGTCCGTGCATGGTAGCGTGCTGCTGCGTGGTGCTGATAGTCGGGTGGGCATGCCGGTGCTGCGCGATAGCGACACGAGTGTTGTTAGTATCAATCTGCAACCGACACAAGGCGCCCCAGTAACCAGTCCAACGTCCGCTTTTGGCGTTAGTACTGATGATTTAGTGGATGGTAGTGGTGCTGGAGATGTAAGCGGCGGCGGTAATGCTGAAAATGAGGAGGATTTAGAGTCATCGTTTACGCAACGACCAGCTGATGAGACACCAGCGGTCGCGAAATTATTGGAGGTAAGTAGAGTGCTGAGGTCTAGAACTTGTCTAGGGGGTGTTCAAATGGGAAAACCTATGAGTAAGACTCAAAGACTTGATTTACAGAGACTGCTAGTTAATATTTGTGTGGTTTTGAGGATTTTTACTAAGGACCTATAGCGCGTATGACTTAAATCTTATTCCATAAGTTTTGAATTGTGGTTTCCAAGTAGCTTTTTGAATACAATTTCAATTTTCATTCACAATATTTACATATTTTTAAATTTGTTGTTGCTTCCAACATATTTTCAGGGCCAAAATGGCTTCGAAGAATTGCGACGCTACGTCAAACAAGGTGGTGACTTCGGTAAGGAGCTGGTAATGATACTACAAGAAAGGTAAACAACTCATATTTTATTTTCGTACAAAAAAATAATCCAAACTTTGCTCTCACAGAGTTGAGTCTGAGACGTTATACTCGAAATCTCTCTCGAAAATGGCCAACAAATTGAACAAAGCCTGTCGCGAACTGCCCGGCAGCATAGCCGATGCTTGGCGTGGTGTTGCTACCGAAATGGAGAATCGCAGCGACATCCATCGCCAGCTGTCGGCTTCACTCACAGATGAAATTGTCAAACCACTCAAGAATATAATCGATGCACATCACAAAACCAGAAAGTCGGTGAGTAACAGCAATGAAATACTTTTCGCCTTCCCAACATTACCTAACTAACCTCTATCTCACCATTTTTCATCCAAAAAAGGTTGAGAGCAATGTGGACAAGGCCGCGCGCACGCTAGCCGAGTGGCGTGTCAGCGAGTCCAAAGCCAAGAAATCGTCACACACAGCTGCACGCGAGAATGAGAAACTGCAGGATGCCTTACTCGATGTACGAATACAGAAATCACCATCCATTGCGCTGCTACATCAAGGTCCCAATAAGCTAGCTGCCGAAAAGGAAATCAGATCCGCTGAGAAAGATTGCGCCAAATTGGATAGCAAACGTAAGAAGGCCGAGGAGGCTGTCAAGCGTGCCGATGTCGAGTACTATACGCTCTGCATACGCGCCGAACGCGCACGCGTCGATTGGGAGATGGCTGTGTTGCGCGGCTCTTCACTGCTGCAGAATATCGAAAACCAACGTTTGGTTAGCATGAAAAACTTCATTGCGAATTACTCGCGTCTCACATCAAATATGAATCCGATTTTGGATGGTTTAATGCAACGACTGCAGCCACAAGTCGACGCCTGCAACGTGTTGAAAGATATGCAGGTGGTTAAGAATATACGTCGTAATTCGGAGGGTCCCAGCGAGCAGCTGCTGCCGGACTTCTATTGTGAACACACCACATTGGCTATGAATCGGGAGCGACGCAAGCATGCGCTTATCAAGCTGCTGCAGTTGGTCAAGGCGGATTTGGAGCGTGAGCGACGCTCGCGTAATGGACTAAAGGGACTTTCCCAGTCATTGAACAACCAAGAGAATCAAAATATCACCGACAAGTTGTATCACGTAAGTTGGCATAGATTAACGCTCGTTTTTTGTTTATATTACTTATTTTAAAAATTCGCAAAAGCCTTCTCTTAGAACTTTTATTATAAAGATTTACCTTGCTTGAGGGCTCAAATTCTTTGGTGAATTTAGAAAAGCAAACCTTAAAACAATCTCAGATATCAACTAGAAAGTAATTTCCACGAAATTCTCAAGTTCGTTTACTATTTTGCAATATCCATTAACATAGGGCTCATCGTTAGGTGCAAAACTTTGCTTTTTCGAGTTATCAGTCTTTGGTTGGATTTAAATTCGGATCCGTTTGCGAAGCTGTAACTAATTTTCTGACTTCATCTAGTTCCTCGAATTGCGAAGCTCTTAGGTATCTAAGGCGAGTTCTAGATAAGGCCACACAGAAGCAAAGGTGGAGTTCCAGCGTCTATCTCATGCCTACTTTCCTGCACTTTCTGCATGTATCGTCGTTATTAATGACCATCCGGCTCGCCAGTAGGTTGAGACCATAACCGTTCTGCAATCCTTTCGAGACCATGTGAGTAGAAAGTATTTTTCTTCCGCTCCCTTGCACATGTTCTTGATGTGCCTGCATTGTCCTAAAAGCATTCCATCTAGCCTTGATCCGTCTGACAGCCCTTTTAAAAATTTCATTGTATGTCGTTCTTAGTAACTTTCCTTTTTCCTTTACTGATTCAGTAGTCAGACGGACGACAGCTTTGGTAATCTCATCAGCTTATTCGTGTTCCGGAGCGTCCTTGTGGCTTGGAACAAACTATATATGCAGCAAATTTCTGGGAGGCATCTACTGCCTCTCTGCTTCTTAGGACATGCTCTGACATAATACAATGTGAAATTATTGCCATTATTGCTTTTATTGTCTCCTAATTAATACTTACCGATCCAAACGGGGACAGATCGCCGAAAACACAGCCCTTTGCCGGATAAAATTCGGATCAATTCCCCGGCTATCGTGGGAATTGTGATGTTTACGTTCTTTTCCTCCGTTTTTAGCTACCTCATCCGCTTTTCTGACTTCCGTCTGGAAGATATTTCAGTGTTTCGGTCGCCTGAGATGGAGCTCCCGACGACCTTTCAATCAGCCATTTTTGAGCCGTCTGTATAGATGTTGTAAATTCCGCTAGGGATTCGTTTGTTACTGCGTAATCCATCCTCTTTTAGTGTGACTTAAAACCTTCTCATCTAAACTTGGTTCAGACTCCTTCTTAGGCTCATATATTCAATATAATGACTTCTGTCCATGGGGTTGACTTTATACCTTATATTAATGAACCATGACGAAGAGCACGTGGCTTGTGCTAAGTTAACATTATGCCAAAAATTAGCTCAAATGGTTGACGATCTCATCCTGTAAGGAATATTTCTCATGGCAATATATGTATTTTTCTTCCAAAAGGTTATGCATTTATCTCGAAATATTTCACAGGCCTATAATTAAAGAAAATCGCAAAAGTGACCAAAATATTGACTATCTTCAATTCTATTGCTATCTTTACAGATACGATCGATGCTGACCTATTTGGAGGGTGCACGCTTCAAATTGCACTCAGCACTACTGGAGTTGGATCACAAGCCGAGATCGTCACATCCACTGGCACAACACATACAGGTACTTAGACACTCTAATATCTAAATAACCGCCTTAATTACAATCATTTAACTGCCATCCCAACAGGTTACACGTGATCGCACCGGCCTACAACAGAGCGTACTCAAAGTGCCGCTCTGGCTGAAGAACAACGATCGCATGAGTCAAGACGACAGCGCATCGGTGCAGGAGAACGAATACGAATGCGTCAACCAAACATCAAATATATCCAACGCCAGCTGTACCGATCTCAGCAAGGACATACTCGTGCGCAAGTTCAGTCGCAGCAAGAGCAACATTGAAACGCTCAGCAACAAGACACAGCTTTGCATTGCCAGCATTGATAAGACAAAGACAATACCGGCGCATATCGACAACGATCCGTATAGTGATCGTGGTCAAGCCGATGGCGGTTCAAATCAACAGGACTCCGATTTCGATGAATTCAGTTCGCAGGATGAAGACGACGAGCAGACGACCAACACAAACAGTTCAGCACGCAAAGAACACAAAGCGATTATAGAGAAGAGCACAATGTTGGCGAACGGCACGGCCACGGCCATGTCTAACGGTGCGGCGACGACGACGACGCCTACAATCTACCAAAATGCGGCAGAGCTACATAACGGACAGAGCAATATGAACGGTAATGCGAACACGAATGGCAACGCACCCGTTATATTGAGTCGTTGCAAGGCATTATACAGTTATACACCGAAATTGTACGACGAGCTGGAGCTGACGCCGGGCGACATCATCGAGGTGCACGCCAAGCAGGAGGACGGCTGGTGGCTGGGCGCGCTGGGCAATCACGTGGGCATCTTTCCGGCGACTTATGTGGAGGAGTTCGCTTGAAGCTTGAAGCGTGTAGTTTAAGCGTTGTTATTAAGTTTAAAGCAAAATGTGCGTTGGCAAGTGCGTCGTTCTAAGCGTAAAAAGCAGACAAGTATATATATATGTATATGTAGCCAGGATACACGAAGACGTTTCGGCAATGAAATCGTTTTTGCGATATATGGTCACCCGTATTTAGACGCCTTAACATTAGCAATAACTTGTCTTCCCTACGACTGCCAAACAGGGTTCAAACGCAGAGCGCTCAAGTTATACAAAAATCATCATTAAAAGTTAGCTTGACACGCTCAAATTAGCACTAAGAAAGCAGCAGACATAAAAAGTGCGATTTTTCGCGAAAAAATGGTTTTTGAGCAAAGCAAAAATAAGTAAAACAAAAGTTATAACATATGAGCCTTTTGTCTGGCGCTCGAGCTAACGAAACTGTTTCGTCATTAATTTATAAAATGCATAATCATTGATTAATTTTCTTTTTTTTGTTTAAAAAAAGTAATTTTAACATATAATTGTATAATTTTAATGCAGCTTAAGTTGTTAAATTGATTTGCTTATGTATTGTCTATTATGTATGTATTTATATGCGATGAAGTGTTTAACTCAACAGAAAAAATTGTATAACCAACCAACTCACAGCCAATTCAGCGCGTATTCATGCATCACAGCTGCTGACTGAGCGTTAGCATTGACTAAAAACAACAAAAAACAACAAAATATTGAGCCACATAATGAAAAAGCGCTTGAAGTCATTTATATATTGCAACAAACATATTATGTTCTATTATTAGTGCAAGCTTACGTATTTTAATATTTACATATGTATTTACTTACTTTTAGATTTTAGCAATAAAAATGTATTGTTTGAAATATTCGAAATCTCAAAAAAAAAAAAATTATTGAAATTATTGCAAATGCTGCCAAACTGCCATTAGCGGCATGCAAAGGCAACATTTCTATGGAATTTGCGCTTCGTGACACTCTGTAGCACAGAAACGCCTAAAAGCATGCACTTCCGCTGCTATAGCGGAAGACAAAAGTGCAATTTGGTCGGGCGACCTGCTGCACGGTTATGGTGGCCTGGTGCAGCAGCTAAATTTCAGTACAAATTTACCACAAATTGGCTGCAGCCGGATGCGCGTGCGTGTTGCATTAGTATTAGTGCGCCTGAAAGCGGCGCGGAAGCCAAGAAAATGATGCACAGCGACATCTGTGGCGTTTACAGCGAGTTTACATTAGCGCCATCTAGCGGCTGTTAGTGAAACTCATATAAATATTGTGTCGCCCTGTGCCAGCGAAACGCCTGAAAGCATGCACTTCCGCTGCGCGAGCGGAAGTTAAAAGTGCAATTTGCCAGGGCGACCTGCTGCACGGTTATGGTGGCCTGGTGCACCAGGAGAATTTCAGTAGGAATTTTAGCGCTGCGCCCGATGCGACTGCCGCAACAACAACAACAACCATATGAAAACGTGCACAGCGTGCGATTCCGGTGATTTTGAATGAAAAAAATTGTTTTTTATGAAAATTAACGTTTATTGGTATGTGTGCGCTTAAAATATATGCACATATATGGAGTACTGCTATAAATTATTATTTTACAGTACTTTTCGCAATTTTGTTATTTTCCTTGCTTTGAGTGCATATAACATTTTCAATAAATATTTTGCATTAAATATGCTCAAATACATACATATACATATACAAATGTGTGTGTGCTATGTTAGTGGACATTTTTAAAATTACAATAACAATATAATAATTAAACTATGTATGCATACACTGTGAGCAAAATTAACAAATTAACTACGGCTTCTACTATATAAATAAGCAAATGAATGTGTGTGTTTCTCGCTGTAGCGACTGCAGCGTTGTTGCCTTCGCGGCGCTGTGTGGTGTGGTGCCGTTAAACCTCATTGGTACCCTCCAAGCTGCGCAGCTTCTGATACATATTGATGTAGTGCGCTTGCAGTTGTTTTTGGTAGTTCAGCACCTTCTCGCGCTCCTCGCACCACTGACGCTTCTCCAGCTCGAAATTGACGCGCACATCGTCCAGCTGTTTGCGCAGCTTGGCGATCTCCTCGGCATAGCTTGCCGACTCTTCGATGAGCGTGTCTAGCGTCGTTTCCTCCAGCTTGCTCGGATTGGACTGTGTGTATTTGAGCGGTTTATGCGTCTGATGGTGATTCATCGCGATGTCGGGCAGGTTTTGTGCGCCGTAGACGAAATTCTGTATGTCGGCGGACATTTTGGCTAAACGCTTCTCGGCGCGTTGCTTGCTTTGCGCACGTTCGCGTTCATTTTCGCTTTCGTCGGTATCGTCGAGTGGCGGCGCGATTTTCAGGCAATTCATTATCAACTCCAGGTTGGTGTCGTCGATGACCTTTTCCTTGGCGCCATTGACCGTCGTGATTTCCGGCTTGTGCGTTTGGCGGCGCGTGCGATTGCAAATGTCTGTGAGGTTGTCCAATTGCTGTTTCAAGCGTATGAAGCGTCCGGACGGCTCCTCGCCGTACTCTTGAAAGATCGCCAGGTCGGAGAGCTCTTTGCGCAGCTTGGCCAATTCATTGGTGAGCGCCAGTATCACCTGATCCTTGAGTATGATGATTTTGTTCAACTGCTTCAGTTCGCTTTCGGCTTGTTTGTCGGTGCGCGCCTGCTGCTGTTCGACTTGCTTCTGCTGTTTCGTCATTTTCTGGTTCTCCTGCAGACTTTCGTAGATTTGCGTTTCGGCGTTGGTGTTCTCGTGTCGCAGATGCACGATGGCGTGTTCCTTCAGCGTGATTTCGACCTGTGCGTTGGAAAAGTGGGAATTTTTAATAAGAAATATAATAATTGTAATAATAATAATAAAATAATATTAGTTTCATCATCATAAGAGAAAGTTTTCTTTAAAAATCTTATTTTAGCGCAAAATTTACTCACATTTGCTTCCTTGAGCTGCGATTTGAGCAGCGCCAGCTCGCCATTGCGCTCGCAAACTTTCCACTCACTCTCCTCTAACTGCGCTTTTATGCCAGCGATGGTGTTCTCCGATTCTCGCAACTGCTCTTCAATATAAGCGACGCTGTCCTTGAGATTACGCTCGGAATTCTTCAAGCTGCCATTGGTGCTTCTGCAAAAAGAGACAATATTGATATACTCCTATGAAAGTGTGAATTTCTTAGAAGTTTTCAGCTACAGAGTATAATATAAACTAAACGTGGTAGATATAGAGTTATATACAAGTATATATAAATGATCAGGATGTCGAGAAAAGTAGAAATCCGGTTGACTGTCTGTCTGTCCGACCATCCGTCCATATAAGCTGAAACTTGAGTAAAAATTGAGATATCTTAATGAAATTTGGTATACAGGTCCCTTAGTAAAAAAAAAATTTCAGTTCGTAGATGGGCGTAATTAGATCATTGCCACGCCCACAAATTGCCATTAACAGAAAAATTATAAAGAGCCATAACTAAGCACTAAATTAAGATATAAAACTCATATTTTGCACAAGGGATCCCTGTAGCCAGAAACACCTGTGTGTAAAATATTTTGCAAAAGTGGGCATGGCTAACTCTCTAATAGGTTTAATGCACATATCTCTTAAACCACTAAAGGTATAACAATCATATTTGTTAAGCTCGAATATTATTAGAACTCCTACCGACAGTGTGAAAATGAACGAAATCATAGCATAACCCCGCTCACTCCCCATATAACGGTACTGTTAAAAGCTACTAATAGCGTAATAAATCAATAACTAAATACCCCAGAGTCATTAAATTTTACCACCGAGATAGTAAGAGAACTTTAAAGGAGCCGTTGTGAAAATTGGACGATAGGCGTGGCACCGTCCACTTTTGGGGGAAATCCCATATCTCGGGACCCGACCAACCGATTTCGACAAAATTTGTATTTTGTCAATAGATGTCGTTGCAGTCGCACATATGTATATCTCCAGTACTACCAATCACATTGTGTCATACCGTATAGTGTTGGAAAGCTGAGATTTAAGCTTCATTTAACCAAAAATTAAATTGGAGGAAGTTTAAAAATAGTTACAGCTGTTCAAAAATGAGTGAAAATAATGAAGAAATTCGTTATATTTTCAAATTTTTATATAAAAAAGGGAAGAATGCCACGCAAGCCACCAATGAAATTTGTGAAGTTTACGGACACGATGCTGTATCAGTTCGTGTAGCACAACAATGTTTCGCTCACTCTCGTTCTGGAAATTTCGATGTGAAAGATGTACCTCGCATTAGTCGACCTATCGTTGAAAAAGTCGATGAAATTATGGAAAAGATTGACCAGGCCCGTCTCATAAGCAACCATGTGATCGCTAAGGAACCTAACATTCATCATCAAATGGTTTTAAGTCATTTAAAAAAGGCTAGCTACAAGGCTACAAAAAGAACCTCGATGTTTGGGTACCACATGAATTGTCTGTGAAAAATTTAATGGACCGAATTAACATTTGCGATACTTTGCTGAAACGAAATGAAATCGAATCATTTCTGAAGCGAATGATAACAGGAGACGAAAATTGGATCAAATACGACAATGGTATGTAGCTAGTATATACATACATACATATATGATCGAGGCAAACTTAATACTTGTATACCCTGTTCAGGGTATAAAAAAACTTAACAAACCACCAGGTTTCTAACTACTACCCTTCCAAGTATTCCGCATATCTAACATATTTTCAATAAAAAGTATCCCGTTACTCACCTGAGAATTTCATTTTCATTCTTCAAATCGGCCACCTGCTCCCGCAGCTTATTCGATTGGTCCGTATGCCGCAGCTTGTGCTGTTTGAACTGGAATTGTTGCATGGCCAGCATTTGCTCCATTTTCTTCATTTTCAATAAATATTCACGTTGCTGAGCCTCATAGAATGTCTTCAGACGCTTTGTCTCCTGCTCCCAGAAGTTCTCTTTGTCCTAAAAGCAAACAAAAATACAAGGAAAAAACACGTTTGAGTTAGCATCAATTACACAGTAAATTTGGTGTGTATATATGTATGTGTGTGTAAATTGAAACCTTTTGTACTCGGAATATTACTTTCTCATTGTGCTCCATTGTTTGGCGTAGATAGGAGAGTTCCGAATCGCGATCCTTAAGCGCCGCTTCCAAGTCCGATATGCCCGAGTCGGACGGTGAAGGCGTCATATCGCACTGTTCGCTCAACAGATACTTGCCACTGCCATTGCCGGCGCTGCCACTCGAGTTGCCACTGCCACTGCCGGCTGTGCTGCCCACGCCAATGAAACCGAAGTTGTTTGTGCCGCCGAGCATAGCGCTTTGCTGCAGACCATTGCTGTTGTTGCTGGCGTTGTTGTGTGCGCTGCTGCCCGTCGATTTGCTGTGAATGCCATTAAAATGAGTTAAGTGCATATAAAAGTTTCTATTAGCGCTTTGGCGCTTTGGCGCTTTAGCGATTTCTATTTCAATTTAATTTCCTTGGCTTACATTGTGCTTTGACTATTCGCGTCCGAATCCGGTGTATGCCGAATCGATTCCATGCTATCGTTGATTTTCAACGATCTGGAACCACGACGGCGCGCCATGAGACTGTTGCAATAATTATTGCTTGAATAAGCGCCAACGGCCATGCCTCCTCCGAGCACACCACCGCCAGCACCAACACCACTAATGCCACCACCACCAACACCAGCACCGCTGCTACCGCCGGCGCTGCCATGCCGCAAATCCGATGTGCCTATAAAGTGGCGAAGAAAAAGAAGAAGACAAAACTTTTAAAATCGCTGCCACATAAACAACTAGCTATAAGTCTAAGCTTAAGTTTAATTGTAAGTTTACATGTAAGCATGTAATCATTAATAAAGTACTGCAATAATTGTTTCGAAATGCTTGGCGCTTTAGCCGAATTTTCGTGTCTGTTATGGAGTTTCGCAACGTTACTGGTTGTAATTAAAAATGCTTCCTTATACACCCCGCACATTTTCCAAAGCACTGGGCTAGGTGCAATGTTGTTAATATAAACGAAGATATCCGAGTATACACATATGAGGAAGACTTACTAAATCATCCCCGAAGTTTAATTCACCTCACTGTCCGATCGCAAGTGATTTTAATTAAATAGAGACACAAATTTGATTTACTCGTACATCAGTAAATAACTCGAAATTTTAGAGGTTAGAATATTTTTGAAATATTGCTGTGACATACCAATGTGGGCAAAAAATAGTAAGACTTTTTAGTATAAAATTTGCGAAAACCCATTCGTAGAAATTTTTTTTCCGAGGTTGGTATGACTGCCAGTGACATCTATAGCAAATGTCATATCAAAATAATCATTAGTGTTTGGTATACGCCTGTCGTTCTCAAGTACATAAAGTATAGTCAGCGATTTTTACGAAAGGTGAAATTATTCAAGAAAGAAGTTCCATTAAATTTTTTGTGCGGAATCAAATTTCTGTTATCGAAACGTCCAGCATGTAAGAAAAGGCATTTGGTGATAATTGTTTGTTGCGAGCAAGTGTTTCAGTGTGTTGGTACAAAGTATTCAAAGAGGGTCGAGAACGCGTTCACGACAAACCACGTTCAGGACGGCCAACAATCGATGATCAACACGTCAATAAAATAAAATAAAAATAAATTTCATGGTTGAGAATAGACGAGTCAGAGATCTTACTGACATCGTTGACATATCGGGAGGATAAGTGAAACCATTTTGAAAGGTCATTTTGGCCTGAGAAAAGTGAAAACACGATTAGTTCCAAAATCTGTAAAATAATGCTTTCCGTTTACCAGGATATCATCTAATATATTATTACTGGCGCTGAGTCTTGGACCTAAACTCACGACTCGGGAACAGACGATCAATCGACCGAATTTCGTAGCAAAAGTGAGCTGAAGCCAAAAAACCACATCATTGCCGGTCAAAAAATCAAGTTTATGTTGACAGTTTTCTTCGATTATCGAGGTGTGGTGCACTCCGAATTCCCTCCGATCGGCCAAACTGTTAACAAATAATATTATTACAGTGCTATGAGCGGGTGCGCAAATTTATTCGCAAAAAGAGGCCGAAATTATGGGTCGGTTGCACCGAAGGTGGAAAACCCTACACAAAAAAAGTTTCCACATAAAAATTTTATTTTTATTAAGCAGTTTGTATAGCAGCTATATGCTACAGTGGTTCGATCTGAAACATTCTTTCGGAGATTATGGCGTTACTTTGGAAGAAAATCTATGCGAAATTTTATGAAAATATCTCGTTAAATGAAATACTTTTCCATACAAACATTTGACTACGATCGTGCAGTTTATATGGCAGTTACAATATATATGTATGTATATTAGGGTGATTCAAATTTTTTTTTTCGATTGGTACTCGGAAACATAGGTTCCTAGACACCTCTAAGAAAGCCTCTCCAAATATGAGTTTTTAATTGTAACGGGAAAGTCCTCCTTCTTACAGTTTTTTATTTTTTCTTATTATGAGATAAAAAATTTATATCTTGCTTCCAACTACTTGAAAAAATATCTTGTTCCTTAGATTTTCTAGGAGGTTGAATGCTCTACAAAAAAGGTCTCCTATGATTTTTTCGTAAACCCAACCGTTTAAAAGATATTAACAGTTAAAGTTTGATTATTTTTGGGAAAATTTTTTATTTCTTATTAATTGTATAACTCAATGAAAAAAAAAATTATTATGAATGATGAAACTCATAGTTTTGTAGGAAATTTACTGCTCTATAAAAATGGTATCCTATTCGATTATTCGATTAAGTTAAGCGTTTACGAGATATTCATCGTCAAACATCAATGTATATTAGGGTGGATTAAATTTTTTTTTTTGAATCACCCTAATGTATATGCTATTGTGTTGGCCATTCCGACATAGCAGCATCTTGCTGGAAAAATACAAAATTTCAGATGGATATCTCATAAACTGAGAGACTGGTTCGTTATATACAGGCAGACGAACAAGGCACAGCTCGTCACGTTGATCAATTATATATATGTATATATAGTATATACTTCATAGTGTTTCTGACGTTTCCTTTTGGATGTTACAAACTTCGTGGAAAACCTAATAGACCCATTTCGAGATAAACAAAATTAATCGATTGCCGTGATAGCTTTTAGAAACAAGCATGTGTCCAACATATAAGTACAAGCAATAACTATGATATACATATGGCCGGAATATTTAATTCATATTTGAACTATAACAATATCTAAATTCATCTATCGCAAATTTGGCGTAAACAGTTTATAGTATATTTTGATGTAACTCGGTTATACCCATGTATGCGGTGCCTACGCCAATGAAGAAAAAGAATATATTGGGACAAAGGTTAGGTTAATCTGCCACGCATACTCGTAGGCCAGTTCAATTTCTAGGTCCAAGAGGAGTAGATATCTTTTAAGATATATTGAGACAAACATAAGTATACGCCTAACCCAAAACCCTAACATCAAAATGTGTCATATGCAAACCTTATGATCGCAGAAAATTCCTTAATTTTTAAAAGTAGCCTTACAGTTCTTGACGTCCATAGCCTTTGCTCCGTCTTCAGTGAACTACGATTGATACATTTTTTATATGCCAGGCAGGCTTCGTGTTGTTAGACCTAACTTTTAAAAAGAGCTTCATACATTTCGGAATATTCGGGTAATTAATGAGTTTTTTAGAGGCTCAAGGAAAAATTCTTAAGGGAATTGCTTAAGCCCAAACAGATGATCAACAAATTCTATAAATTGATATTTGATAAGCGCTAAATGATGAAAATACCTTATACGCCAATGATATGAAAGGAAATAGTTGGACATCTTGTTCCCAGTTATATGTATATATATAATTTTTTTATCGATGTGAAACTAGTGGAACTATAAATTTAGGTCGTAGTCCATTTCACAGTTATCCGAGCGGACTGCGTGAAAAAAAAATGATTGGTCATCTGGTGCATATAAAGTTTGATTAGAAATACGAAAGGACTTTTTCGACTAACCAATAGATTGAGACGCACATGTGTGAGTCATAAATCAGTGAATACGGTGACAAAATTATACGAATTAGGATTAGAATAGCTTTTGCATCCACCATATTTGTAGCAATGTAAGCGTGATTATCAAGCAGAAATTGAGAAAATGCTGTCACCATTATAATGACAACGAAATATCTACAGATTAACTACAGCATCTAATTGTTTTATGCCGAGCAATGGTCAAATAAATACACAAAAACTTGGGATTGCACTCAAAATATTTGGGACAAATCCAAATGCAATTCCAGACAATCACACACCGTTGCAAATCAAACACCACGAAGTAGGCGCAAACATAAGCGCACCTAACGAACCGAACCCATCACCAATCAATAGTTTGCCCGATCATTAATTACTTACTGCCAAAACGCATATTGTTCGAACCCTGAGCCGCTGCCAGCGATGGCGTAGAGCCATAACGATCGCCCACAACCGCCGTCGTCACATTTGTCGTCGCCGCCGCCGCTGCTGTTGTCGCTGCAGTCACATCGCCAGCAATATAACGACCGTGCTGTAAGCTGTAGTCCGGCTCGAAGGGGATTGGCTTGAAGGCGATGGGACGCAAAAGATTCTCATACGACGTCATCACAGACATCGCTGGTGTCGCTGTTGTGGTTGCTGCTATTGTAGCTGGTGCAGCTGTTGTTGTTGTTGCAAGCGCTGCTGATGGTTGCTTTGACTGCTGCGATAGAAAAAGAGAAGAGAAGGAAGAAAAGTAAATGCAAAAGGTATTAGCAATTCGCGGAAAACTGAATGACTAAGCAAAAGCTATAAATGTAGACAAATGAAGTGGAATAAAGTAGTTGAAAGCAAACTCGACCCAGCGCCCCAGCGACCGACTGACAGACACAACAATCTACGCTCGGCTGAACGGTGCCACTGGGAACGGCCATGAATGAGCGAAGCCGGCTGCTTGAGTCGTTGCGGAGGCTAATGCTGCTGTTGCTGTACCAAATGCAAGCGATTGTTTAGTTGTTTGCAGTTGTTGTTGCAGTTGTTGTTGAAGTTGTTTAGTGACACTGACACACCCAAGATTTATTTGCAAACAGCGCACACAACGACTCCATAGAGCGCGACTGAGGCGAAATTTGAGTGCGCCGATGTTTGGTTAGATATATGAAATACATGTGTATGTATGTATGTGCGTGAGTGTGCATTAATAGGTGTGAAATCTAGTTACAAACCTGCTCGCCGGTTTCTCCAACGCTGATACTGCCATTCATTGTTGTTGTTGTTGCAGTTTGACCTGTTGCTGCTGTTGAAATGTGTTGCAAGTGTGATATGTCGCCGGAACTGCGTTGTTGTTGTTGCATTTGTTGTAATTGCAGTGGTTGTTGCTGTTCTTGTGACTGTGGCTGCTGTAGCATTTGCCGCAATGTCAGTTGTTGCTGCTGCTGCATGTGTTGCTGTTGTTGCTGCATTTGTTGTTCCATTTGTTGCTGTTGTTGTTGCTGCTGATGTAGGTGCGCCAACTGACCCATTGCGGGCTGTGAGTGTTGCCGCTGCGCCTGCAGGTGCTGTTGCTGCAGCTGCTGCTGTTGTTGTTGCACCAGCTGTTGCTGCTGCTGTAGCTGTTGTTGCAAGCGCAGTTTCTGTTTCGCATCCAGCGCATTGCCAGCCATATTACTGTAACTGCCAGACATGCAACTGCCGCTGCTGCCGCCAACACTCTCCGCTATGCTCAGCCGATCGCTCATTTCCGAGTAACTGCTGCGATTTCCGCTTCCGTTGGCGCCCATCAGCGTCAGCGTTGGCGTGGGTTTACGCACCAATTGCTGGTGTTGCTGATAGGAGGCTTGGGTGTGTTGGCGCAGCTGTAGACTCGGCATGGAGGTCGACATTAGTGCAGGTGCGGCGCTGGGGTTGGCGCCGTGTGTTGTTGTTATGCTTGTTGCGACCGGCGGTTGTGTGTTCAAACGTTGATTATCAACGCCGTTGGGCTGCGCTAGACTGTTGCTGATACTGTTGGTGCTGCCAAAGATTTTCTCTGTATTGCCGACAGTCGCAGTACCGCCACCACTCCCGCCGCCACCGCTACTGCCACCGAATGTTCGCTTTTTGGTTATTTCAAATATTTGGCGTATATTCTGAAATTTGGTTCGCCCTGCACTGCTGGGCAACGAATCCTGATCCAAACTGCTGTGACTGCCGAATTTCTGTCCGCGCATGCGCTTTTGCTCATTGCGCGACTTCAGCGTGCCGGTGTGACTCATTATGTTTATCTGTTGCTGTTGCTGCTGCTGTTGTTGCTGTTCGCGTGCTGTTGCCAGAGGCAAACCGAGCGTGTTCTTGGCTGTGAAGGAATTGCCGTTCTCCAGCGACGCGGACCGGATGTGTCCACGTTTCGCCACGGTGGGCGATGCTTGTGTGATATGTGCGGGGCGTGCGGTAAATGAGGCAGTGTTGTTATGGTTGTTGTTCGTATTGGTTTTACCACCAAGGCGGCCACTAATGCCCAGCGTTACTGTTGCTGGTTTTGTCGTCATTGTGACGGCTTTGAGTTTGTCTGGTGTTTAGATCTTTATTGTTCCGCGAGGCGTGTACGATGCTGTCGCAAAGGCGGATACTTTTTTGTCTTGAATCCAGAAAACTAATGATTCATTAGCCTTAAAGTTGCTGAGTTTGCGTTTATCTGTAAGAAAGTAAAGGAAATTTTGAAATTAAATTAAGTGAAGAGAAGAGAATGAAGTAGATAGATAATATAGTATGCAAGAGAAAAAATGGGAGGACCTCATGTTTTCTACATCGCTATTCTCTTTTGAAGCGATTTGTATTATATTAAATTAGTTTAGATAAGTAAGTGAGGATTGCACCCCAACATCTCAACTAGCCCCAGAAAATTGATAAATTCCAATATACTGCTAGGTGCTATTGAGACGATGTGATCCCTATTTGGAAACATGGATCCAAGGACCTTTATCCAGCGCCTACAGACTGCTGTGCTGTCGATTAGCAGGTGTTCTGGGGTTCCAGACTCCAAGTCGCAGAACCGGTAATTCGCACAACAAGCTAGGCCTATGTTAAATAAGTGTTTCTTGAGTTTCTTGGAATGAGTAGAAGGCGGCTACTTGTCTTATGTTTATGATTTGGGAGGTTGATTACATTTTTAACCCTTTTAAGGTTGTAACTACCCTTTAGCACCCAAAATGGCACCCAAATAAGGTGCATTTGGTTACGTTCTGATAGACTATCTATACTCTCCTGCCCCTATAGCGATTTGATCTCGTATGCATAAATCGCTATGAGTGCCGCTGGGCTAGTATATTACTAAAATAATTATTCTACAAGAAAAAAAAATAATAAAAAGCTTTAAACGAGCTGTCGTCAAAGCTGTCATCCAAAGCTATATTTCATTGTGGCCCGATATCGAAATTTTCGAGAAGTAAGCAACTTTAGGGAGAAAATAATCTGTGCAAACCCATGATCGATAGAAAAAATCTAAGCTCCCTGGTTTATACAGATTGAACCATCTTGCTGGTCATTTATATATAGAGTTTATTTTTTTCCTTCTGACTTTGCAAAATTAATATACAAGAATATTTCAATGGTGTAAATCTACTTATTGATAAGGGTTGCATATATATATGTAGTGAAGTTGTTAATGAGAGGTAAAGGTTTTATCCTAAATATTGTCACCCTTGAAATTGATCGGTGCTTCGCTATTTATTGTGGGACGACTGAATTGCTGCCAGAAAAAAAGGGAGAGTCCTCTTCCCACTCTCTACTTGATCGTCCAGGTTTTGTGCACCATCCCAACCTTTGCAGGCTTGTAATGAGCCGAAGGCAGTTCGTCGATATTTTATACGCCAATTGTATATTTTCTGTTAAAATTCACCCATAATATAGACATATCGTCAACCATTTAAATAAGAGCTCATAGATATCCCACATAATTGTATAATATTTTCTGATTGAGTAAAAGTATACATATCCAGGTTACAATTACGCGTAATACTATATTCGATTTTGATCGAATTTTACAATTGTTGAAATAAATCTGACATGATCACGCCACATTTGCCTGATATGACGTAACAAGCACCACGATTTGATCGCAATCTCTCTTATAATGACCACGAAACAAGGAAAAGAAAACGATTTGCGAAAAATTGTAGCGCAAAAAATAAAAAAAAAGAAAGAAAAGAGACATGAGCCAATGTGCCAATCTGCCCAAGTAAAAAACACAAATACTCGTACAATAGGTCACTAAGGCACTGAATATGTTATGCATTGGAGTACAGGTTTACTTGTATTTCAGGAAGCGAGCTGTTGTAAGGGGATTGATCTTCAGAGCTTAATGTTTAAGCGATCGATATCATGCAAGATTGTGGTACCAAAGTGACCTACAGACATAGAAAAAGCATGCAAAAAGGAAAATTCGGATTATAAGGAAAATCAGCAGTTTTATATAAAATACGAAAGATCTACCAAAAATATAATTTTCTTCAAAAATATCCTAATATTGGTTATGGTATCACCGCGATTCGACAAAACAGTGAAACTATATAATAAATTATAAAATTGTAATATTTCTAATTTGTTCTTGTAACCAAATTTTTGGTTGAATCTGAATTATTTTAATGAATTGCGTTCCTTGGAGGATGGAGTCATGTGTAGAAGTTCACGCAAGTGAGGAAAGTTCTCTAAGCGCCATTCATTTGGGATTGGTAAGAAACAATTACCCAAAGGAGCCAAAAAAAAAATCCGTTTGAAGGTAAGCTAAGGTGAGAAGGCGAAACACCCATCCCTAGTGTTTTGCGCAAGGTCTGGGACCCGCCGGATCGACTTCTAGCCACAAATAGAGTTATCTGTAGTACTAGTTTCCAGCATAGGAAAATTCATTAAGTTAGCTGGCTGTTTCCGGATTGAAAAGCCATCAACCAGATCGATCATGTTGACAGTTCGAAAGAAACTAGTTTCATAGCAGTACTAAGCTAGTGGCTAGTTCGGCTTATATTATATGAAAAATTTGAATTCTGTTCAGGTTTAAAATAAATTGTATTGAAAAAAAAATACTGAAACGCTGGCTCAGCTGTCCAAACAATTGCTGTAGCACTGATGCTTTTTCGACTAGTTCGCATTTAGTGAAAAAGATACTTGTTTTGTGACTAGTTAGATATTTCATTTCATGGTACTTTTGTATATATGTATGGATGGTACCTCAAGTAACCTCAAGTAAAATTTTGAATAAATGCTCATACATTGTGTATGTGCCCTATTTATTCACATTCATATATATTTCTTAAATGTACCATATAGATATATGTATACTTACTATATTCATATAAATATTCATTTGTTATATATCTTATATGTAAGTACGTATGTATAAGACATATGCCACTAATGCTCGTTAAATTATCTGCAGGTGCTATAAAATTAATTTTTTTTTGCTGTTTTTCCTTTAACTTATTTCGGTGAAAGGAGGGCGAACTGCAAATCTTGAAAGTTGCCATCATTACATACATGAAGTGTATTACAAAAGTAAAAAGTAGAGAAAAATACATCCAAGTACATTAGCAAAAACAAAGCGTATAAAAATCAGCAAAAATGTTAATAAAAGCAGTGAATTAGATACCTTTACGGTACAAAGTGAATAAGCAAAATTTTTTACGTGCGCAATATGGACACTGGTCAACAAAATGGGAGTTTAATGTTTCATATTTTGTATTAACAACAACAAAATCGACGCTTAATGTTTCATATTTTCGTATTACTGGTTTGTATTCCCTACTTATTTTGACTATATATGATATATTTATGAAAAAGAGATATCTAATCGAAGAATTTTGATTTAAAAAAATCGGCAAGTCTCAAAAAACCTGGAGCGTCGTCATTATTTTTGTTTTTTAGAGGTGTGAAAAACTTTTAAAAAATATTTTGTAAGATACCGGACATGTTTGATTGAAACAGGAGGTCAAAATAAGTTTGTTCGCGAAGGATACTTTATTATAATCATTTTGCTCCCAAAAGTGATTTAAATAAGAATAGTTTAACAAGTACATGGATTTACAAAATTTCTAGGATTTCCGAATTTCGTTTTGATGGAAACTTTGGTAGCAATAGATCTTCCAGCCGCTAAACCTTATAGGAATAACATTCTCAAAGGTAATTCTCTAAAGTCTTCTACGCATGCATTGGATTTCCCCGTTTTTGCTTTACCAAGATTCTAAAGTTAAGGGTTAAGTATAATATAATAATAATCAATTTCTCAGTCCCAAAATACGTCTTTTTCTGTCCAATATCCACTCTACCCGAAACGAACCGGAATTTTTCTGAGAAGAAAAAAATATTACTGAGTCAAAAACTAAGTTTACTACCCCATATTAGAACTAAAAATTAAATTTATGTTGTTCAGTGTAATGCCAATTCAATTTCGAGCGAAAGTGCCATAAGAATGAATACCCCAAATGAGCTCACAATGAATTTACTTACTGCTAAGCAAACGCTTAATGACAAAGCAGCAGATGAGCTGCCTCGCTATAATCGTAAGTCATTCGCTGGCGTTAAGAGTAAAGCATAAAATTAATTTCACATTTTCGCCGCAGACAGACAAGACAGTTGAAGTGCTGCGCAATTGCAGCTTTCCTGCCCAGTGAATGTAATGGCATTCTAATTGGAACCGAGTGAAAATGAGTGAGGAAATTTCCGAGGCACAGTTTGTATACTTAAGCCAGATTTCAAGTGACAGTGACGCACACAAGTAGCACTCAAACCAAGCGCACAAATTGAACAAAAAACAACAAAAATTAAAAGAAAATAAATAAAAAGAAGTAAAATCTAAAACAATGAACGCGCTTTGTTTGTGTAGTTTGGTTTCTTGAGGCTTCTAACAAGAATTGGGTTAATATGTCGTTGACACGCGCTCAGCGCTGGGCTTAGCAAGTGCGGTCTAGAATTGGCTTAAAAGCGACAAGCCGCAAGCTGACAGACTGACTGCTCGCAATGCGTAGCAGAAGAAACCCGCATTTAATTCTCATATTCTCATAAACACACGCATTCCAGCCAGCAAATGTTATATTTTATTTCATAATGTGAACTGTGAACTGCCTGCGTTGTGAACATACATGGGTCTTGTGGCATTTGCTTGTGCAACTGCCAAGTCGGTGTTGATGCAATACTGTTGAGGAAAAACAATTAGCATTTCAGTAGCTTGAAATTTTTTAGTCGATTTGGAAACCAACTGGGGCAGAATGTGTATGGAGACTAATTATGAATCTATTAAAAACCGTAAAAGCTTGAGTTTGAAGGGTTAAAATCGGGTTAGGATTGAATAAATCTAGAATCGGAAAGTTTATCCCGCATGCAGATTTGAAGTCGACTAAAAGTTAACCACCATAAAGTCAAACAGACGCTGAAATGACCAAGGAAGTTTTATAGGTACTCCGCAAGGTGGAGTGCTATCTCCGTTTCTATAGACTCTAGTGGTGAATAAACTGCTAAGGAACTTAGATAGAAAAGCCCCTAAGATAGTGGCATATGCGTCTTAACAACGGGCAGGTTTCTATTAGCAGTATTATGACGACCACTCTCAATACAGTCTGATGTCTGATGTTGAACCCTGAGGAAATGCTTGCTTTCACAAGAAAGCACAAACTTCATCGGAGGAAGTTCTCTTCGATAAATGGGGCAAAACTCTCTCCTAAGTACCGCACCAAGTACCTGGGGGTAGTCCTGGACAGCAAACTGCTGTGGAAGTACAACATGGAAGAAAGAGTGAAAAACCCCATCAATGCTTTATATGCAGGTAGGCAGATGCTCGGCACAACCTGGGCGCCAATTCCAGAGTCAACATCTACGTAGACAGCCAAGCTGCAAGAACACAAAATTCCTATTGGCACTCCATAGAATCGACTGTTAAAACATGATAGGAATACTAACTGGACAGTATCTGGCGGCGAAACATGCCCGCTGGATGGGGCTGACAGTCCAGAAGACTGCAGGAAATGTCCAGAGCAGGACACCAGGAAAACAACGGAGCATCTCTTGTGCACTTGTCCCGCAGCAAGACTGGGTTGTAAGCATCTGGGGTCCTCAAGGTATGATACAATGGAGGAAGTATCAATAATGAGGCTGCAGAGCTCATCCTAAATGATGACAACTTTTCCTGGACGTAGCAACTGAACTTCATCTGGTATCGCAAAAGACCAAAACTGATTTATGCGTGGCTTATTGGCTTACCAGATTAACCTAACCTAAAAAGTAATTTCGTTTACACAGAAGCTATAAAATTCTTCATAATTACTAAAGATTCCTTATAAGAACTTCGGCAACTTCGGAATCGGCCAGTTTGTATGTCAGCTATATGTTTTAGAAACTAGGATCTGAACCATTTCTTCGGAAATTGGTCGGCGTTGCTTTGAACAATAACTCAAGATAAAATTCTTGAAGATATCCCGTCAAATGAAAATGTTTTCGAATAAAAACATTTTGGCTTACATCGTTCAGTTTGTATCGAAGCTAAACGATATAGTGACCCGATATCTGTTTAATTTTGACAAATTACCTCTTGATGAGAAAAGGAGTGGTGCCAAATTTCAAGACGATATCTCAAGAACTAAGGGATTAGTTTACATACATATGTATATATAGAATTTGTTTATAAAACTGGTCTAAAAATTTGCGAAATTTATGATGATTATATTATAAGATGAAGGGAATATCTTTTATGGTCAGTATAGCTACCTCTTGACAACAGTGTATCTAACTATTTACATTATGAGTGGATATCGACCATTCATCGCAAGCAATTGAGTCGGCTATCGCCATTTTGTGCATACAATCGAATATTATCAACTCTTGGTTGGGAAGTAGAAATGCCAAAGTTCGGAAACTGGTCAAGATCTGTTGAGTATCTTTAAGAAAAATGTGTATACTTGTTTTTAGTTCATTTAGAAAAAACGTTTATCAAAATCGATATTCAAAAAAATCGTCCGTCTTAACACTTTATGAATTTTTCGGGTAATATATTATATACAATAGCTACATAAAAGTAAAACAATTATTTTGCCTCTATATACCAACCACAGAAAAAGAAACTGGTTCGACCTATGGTTATTGCAAGCATCTTTGTTACGTGGATCAGTTTCGTTCCCTAACATAACCTAACTTATACTACACCTTTAAAAATATCTCTGCACCTCTTTGCACATAATTGATTCGAGATATTAGTTTATTACGTAGAGATATTATATTATGTAGTCAAATAAACGAACAAATTTTGCGGTTGGAAAGTCGTGGGAGTCGAACGATACTTGTTCTGACTGCATGGATATGAAATAAGTCCATAGAATATGTTTATGGATTATTGCAAGACATTGACATAGAGATTACCTTGTCGCTGGGATTAACAAGTCATGTGAAAATGTCTTAAACGCCCACAGTTTGTCGTGTTATAAGTGATCAGTCGTGTAACAATGTGTGTTGAAAAGAAAATCATAAATACAACAACAGTAAATGATTTCCGTTGTTTGCTTGGCTTCGTGGTTGCAAACAAATCGATATCATAAATTGTGTTTGGTACAAAGAAATGTCTGTTAATTTATGCAGCAACTACCGGGCGGTCGACATTTTCCCAATGCATAAATTATCAAATACACACATGTAAAGATAGAGAAGGCCGTAGAATAAAGCGAACGAGCCACAGCAGCCAACAGGCGAGATGAACAGGTTAGACGCGCATCGACAGTGAAGACAGTGAATACCATATGAAGTACCGTAGTACTTACATACACAGCATAGACGTGACATTGAGCATGCGGATTCGACGGGATGCAACGTTGAAGCCTCGCGTGTTCCATGCTGCACGAAGCTTCTAGGCATTGCTGGCGTAGAAAACGAACAAAGCCACTGGTAGAAATATGAAGTGGAATAAAACCGCAGGCGGAAAAATGTGGACAAGCATATACAATAACGGATAGTGCGTGTCGTTGAGGTGTTGTTGTGTGGCTAAAGTGTGCCAATAGAATACAGATGAGTTAGTGCGACTATTTAGATGACAAACTTGCCACAGATTTGTAGTGGATTGAATGGGATTGGCAAGGCAACCTGTCGCGCTGTCGGCGGGGACTAGGTCACACTAGTGCCACAATTTCCAGCGCACGAATGCCAGTTGTCGTATTAACGACATTGCATACTGCGCGTATGTGGCTTAAGCGCATGCGCGAAAACCTGTCGCAGGTGCTTGCTTAGGTATGTATGCGAAGCATAAGAGTTAGGTTAGAAAAACGAGTAGTCAATATGGCGGTGCAAATTTCATATGTAATATATCTCTTTTATGCGCAGCAAGTAGTTTGCAGGAAGCGATGCCTGCTCGTTTATTGATTGCTCAGTTTGCATTGCTTCAGTCGCGCTTCCAATGTGAGCGAAACGATAGAGACTCGCTGTTTCTAGATATGCAATGGACAAATGTGTCAATAACTTCAATTGATTTTCCAGTTGGCTTAAGAGTGAAGAGTATGTTTATGTAGAAATATTGACTGCAGCAACGGCGACTGGCATTTACAAGATCAGTAATCTCAGTGGCTGATCTGCAGTTGATCAACAGTTCTGTCGCTAATCCGTTGCTTTTCGTGTTTACTATGCTTGCTTTTATGATGTTTTGCTAACTTCCCTCTTTTTCCAGCAATCTTCAAGCTTGCTTTGGAAACATTTGTTTTGCGTGACAATGTTGTTCTAAATATAGTTTTATTTATTTTTTAGCGTATATAGATTTGAAACAACTTGGTAGATAGACAACTATTATCATATAGAAGAGCCAAGATGTAAATGAAAAATAACTATATTTGATTTTTGAATTAATTATATGATAAAGTAATATCTTCTAAAAGAATTTTAGTCAACGAAAGAGGATTTATTGGTTTTCAAAATATTCTCCTGTAAGATCTATACATTTTCGTAAGCGTTTGGTTGATTGAAGTATCTCTAAAACATGCGTTTTGAACGCCTTAACCCACATTTCAGGTGTCGAAAAACGGTGACCTCATAGTTTATTTTTTACCAGCGGGAATAAAAAGAAGTAATTTGGTGTCAAGTAGGAGTATGTGGTGGAAGACTTATCATAACGATGTTTTGAGCACTGAAAAATGCAGTTGTGTTAGACTATGTGTGAAGAGCGAATGTGTACGTTGTTGTCTGTGCCGCATTCCGATTTTTCTAAACGTATTTAAATAGTCAACTTCTTTTTTTTTATGTTCTTCTGGTATGTTCCTTGATTCTATAACAGTTACCTATAAGTTCTAAGGGGACTCCCAAAGGCTAGAAGAGGTTTTAAAAGAGGGTATGTTACAACAATACAATCTATGGCTTATCATTGGCTGTTCCGAGAGAGGAGAGAGGACCGCTGAAGGACATTTTTTCTTTGTCTGTCGGAACATGTTTCGACGCCTGTCCAGCTCCTGTTTATGGTAGAGTAAGCGTGGTGTTACTGTGCTGAATAGAGAAATAAAAGCTTTACATATTATTTTAGGGTTTAAAAGTAACGTGACCAACCTCAATTATCGAGTATTGCTATCCATTTTAGCTGAATAACACGCTTTCATTTCTGAAATCTTGATAAATGATTTTAGCAAAACTTCTATGCAACTATACATCTAGGATTTAAAGAAATTTATGCCATAATAGCTCGAAAAATGAAGAATTATACCATTAGAAAAAGATGGATTCATACAATATCCTGCAGAGGATGGGTGCTCCGATAGACAAGTAAATTTGGAGTATGAATAATTTTATGGGTATATCTTTACAACCGCGATTAAAAAGGAGTTCATGCTGTTTGTTAGAGTAAAGTGTTTGAAACACGAAACATTAACGTCTACTGACATCTTAATCGATTCATTTGACTAAGAAAATTGACAACAGTGCTTCGGTGAAGACGAAAAATGCATGAATCAACGCTTGTCAAATATCGTTCGATCGTAGTAAAATGTTTCCATTGTGGTTTTTGCTTGTCAAAACTTTTAGAGTGGTATTCGAACATGTCATAGTGGTATTTGTAAATAATATATATATATACATATATATTGTTTAATAAACAAAACACTATACTCGGTCATCCATAGAAACATCCGAATTTATCCCAAGGCTCAAAGAGATCCAAATCCCGCGTGTGTTTTGGTTGGGAGTGTGCCATGTTTGCGTTACCAATCTCCACTTTGTGGGAAAATAGTGCAAATATTAAGCAAATTTTATTAGTCGATCGTCTTGAAACCTCTTAACCAATCAATAAACCTAGGGAGGTCCAACAGCAAGGCGCTGGGAAGGCAACTGTGGCTCTAAAACAACGTTTCAATCTTCATATCAAAGGATGATTGGCCAGCTCGTAGCGCAGACCGCAACCTATTAAATTGTAAGCTTTGGTTCATATTAAAAAGCATGGCTTGATTTACTCGGCATCAAAATATTGAGTCGATAAGTTGGACAATTTCCACCTACACAAGTCGTGTTGGAAGGTAAATGAAAGTAATTTTGGATAGGTTTTTCTAAACAAGCCTTAGAAAAGCCTTTAGCCATTGCATAAACCAAACAAAAATCAATATTCATACGTCTTCATGTGGCGTAAATTTTTCTTTGTATCAGTATTTACGACTTCGCCAAATTAGAAATATCAACAATATAGTAAGGTAGAACTAAGTTTGAGATGAAATTAAATTCGTTTGCTACAATTTATTTTAAAAATAAGGCAGTGGTAATAAGAATGTACTTTGCCCAAGCAATCATTTGAAAATTTCAGATAGTTTCATTATATTTAATTTTTAAGTAACGGGTGATTTTTTTGAGGTTAGGATTTTCATGCATTAGTATTTGACAGATCACGTGGGATTTCAGACATGGTGTCAAAGAGAAAGATGCTCAGTATGCTTTGACATTTCATCATGAATAGACTTACTAACGAGCAACGCTTGCAAATCATTGAATTTTATTACCAAAATCAGTGTTCGGTTCGAAATGTGTTTTATCGACAAATTTTGTTCAGCGATGAGGCTCATTTCTGGTTGAATGGCTACGTAAATAAGCAAAATTGCCGCATTTGGGGTGAAGAGCAACCAGAAGCCGTTCAAGAACTGCCCATGCATCCCGAAAAATGCACTGTTTGGTGTGGTTTGTACGCTGGTGGAATCATTGGACCGTATTTTTTCAAAGATGCTGTTGGACGCAACGTTACGGTGAATGGCGATCGCTATCGTTCGATGCTAACAAACTTTTTGTTGCCAAAAATGGAAGAACTGAACTTGGTTGACATGTGGTTTCAACAAGATGGCGCTACATGCCACACAGCTCGCGATTCTATGGCCATTTTGAGGGAAAACTTCGGACAACAATTCATCTCAAGAAATGGACCCGTAAGTTGGCCACCAAGATCATGCGATTTAACGCCTTTAGACTATTTTTTGTGGGGCTACGTCAAGTCTAAAGTCTACAGAAATAAGCCAGCAACTATTCCAGCTTTGGAAGACAACATTTCCGAAGAAATTCGGGCTATTCCGGCCGAAATGCTCGAAAAAGTTGCCCAAAATTGGACTTTCCGAATGGACCACCTAAGACGCAGCCGCGGTCAACATTTAAATGAAATTATCTTCAAAAAGTAAATGTCATGAACCAATCTAACGTTTCAAATAAAGAACCGATGAGATTTTGCAAATTTTATGCGTTTTTTTTTTAAAAAAAGTTATCAAGCTCTTAAAAAATCACCCTTTATATCTCGCTTATTTTAAGCTGCTCCAAACAGCCGCTGGGTGGGTGTATGTAGTATTCTCTTTAACTTTGCGCGAGCATAAAAGCCTATGTGCATATATACAAACATAAAAGGAAGCCAAAACTATATCGAAAAAAATAACATTTTTTCAAATGTTTTTGCGCATATATGGTACATAACGGCTTAGCCCAAAATCGTGCTTGTTGAAAACCGCAACACACCGTTGTGCTTGAAAAAGACAAATGGCGCATTTGTGTGGCAATCAATTGGCGTGTGTAAACGACCGAGAAGCGCAAAAGTAAGAAAGTCAAATTAAAAGAGCCATTTACGCCCACCTGCCCACTTCAGTTGCAATCAATTGCAGTGCCACTCACGCATACCCACACACGCACTAGAGACAAAAATACACTTTAAACTATTGAGAGTTGTTCAAGTGGGGAGACCAAAGTGGCGGCGCCGGCGCGTTCCTCATTGCTTGTGTTGCCTTGAAAGTTGACACAGTCAAATAAATGCAAATAAATCACAGCGAAAAGGAGGTTGGCCAACAGATGAACACTGCGCAATCGCCAAATCAGCGCAAGCGCCTGAGCAAACACACATACACACATGCATACACACATATGTATGTTTATATACATATGTAGACGTGCCTAGTATGTTTGAGTGTGTGGAAATGCAGGTGCTAAACTGTACATTAAAATTAGCTTGATTTTTCGCTGAAGCAGTAATTCTGCGTTGGAGTTGTTGACAAAGTCGTAAAATGTTGCAAGCACTCAAATCAACTAGCTCGCGTACAAAGTAGGTATGTCTGTCTGGTGTGGCAATTAGGCAACAGCGCGGAAGCCTATAAAAATCAGCCAGCAGCTTGTCGTAAAACATAAGTTCGTCCTCGAAAAAACTCACAAAAACACTTGGCTGTGTGGCGATGACTTTTGCGCATGCGCAAAGTTTTTACATTTGTGTGCACATTTATGTGTATGAGTGTATGTATGTATATAAGTATATTTATGTGATGACATAGTTTTTGGCGTAAAAATGTTTGCTCTGAAATATTGTGTTATGGACTTACTCGCATTCTGAATTATTTATCTTGCGGAAATATTGCTACATTTGTGTTGCATTAATTGGCTTCTTGCGAAGTAATTCTTGGTTACGAAAAACTTTTTGAAATCGTTAATAAAAGGTACTGGATAGTACAAAATAATTATTTGAACCCTTTTTTGATTTCGTTTTCAAAAGTGGTTAAATATTTCTTCACAAACTCAATACACAAATCAAAAAATTCAATATAGTGTTTTCGAAACTATTGGATTGTTCTATAAAAAATTGTGAAATTTGCCACTTAAAATACCAAATTTTTACTTTATTAGTGATCGTTTAATTCTTGAAAGCAAATAAAAACTAAACCTTAAATGAAATTGGAGTGCCAGAAAGCCTTTTTCGACGAACCTATTCCAGTTTACTTGGTTCCATTATTAGATCAAGACAATAAAACGATAATAAATCAAAACCATTATACTCTGTAGCAATATGTTGCAAGAGTATAAAAAGAAAAAGCTATAATACCCTTCACAAATACCAAAATTCTAATAGCACTAAGGGATTAAGGAGCTTTCAAATGGTGTTAATTATGAGCACACTAAAGCAATATACTAAAACTCAAATTAAGTATGACTGAACTGAGGAAGTTTTCTATGAACATAAACAGGAGAAAACAAATTTACGGTTTGTAATTTATTCGCTCGAAAGAAGGCCGATTTTCTCACATGTTCATACTAACTTTACAGAACTTTTATTCAGATGTTGTTTTAAAAGGTTATAGCAACTTAAGGCGTGAAGGGGGAAATACTCAGCAAATCTGAAGGAAAAATTTACGACTGATTTATTAAGAGGTTTGTGGAGTATTTGAGGTACACTGATTACGAATTTAGTTAAAAATATCCATACCTATTTTTGGCATTCTAGAAAATGATGGTGGTTTGCCCCTACACTCCTCGGCTATAATATATAAAATCCTACGAGTTAAAAAACGTTCACTATTATTTTCAGTTTTAGCAACCCAAAATTAGCCAGGAGCATCAGACTCGCAACCAGTGTTATTTCTAAAAAAATATGCGATTTATTTATTTATTCTGAATCTCTTATTAAAAGCTTGGACGAATTTTTTATATTAGAAAAGGTTTTCTTGGTGAAAAACCAATACACCATTCCTATATATTTGAAGATGTATATATACTCGTAAGTATGTACATCATACATATGTATATGGCAACATGAAAGTTTGTCTATATATATTTGTGCAGTTTTTTGGCAGTTAAGTTGCGTAATGTTGTTACGGGCATTTACTTAGTTAGGCACTAACCGCTAGTAATGAAATGCGAGTACAAGTGAATGTGTTTAAATTGTTAACAAGTGCGACGGAGACATCGGCCGACAATTAAATTTGTTTTAATCGCTAATTAGACATAATAAAAATCAGGAAGTACTTTTTATATAATAAAAATAACAACAAACTATAAATAATGTAATATATTGCAGTAAGTTGTACTAGCAATTGAAATTTAGCTAATTACTAACTTCCTATGGTTTAATGTTTTATTTTTCTACTTTTTTACAGATTAGATTTCTGATGTTACAAAATGTTTTGATTAACAATTTTTATGAATAAAAAATTATAAAAACAAGAAAAAACGTTAACCTTGAAATTTATAGAGTCTCAGAAAATATTTGCTTCGAGCAGCATCATTAATACCAATATGAAATAAATTATTTTTATAGTATTACACATTATATAGTATGGATTATATATAATGGATTTTATATATTAGTATTGTACTATAGTTTAATAACGATTAACGATTTTATAACGATCTGAACTTGTAACAGAACTTATGGCAGGATTGTATCTCATCGTGGTAATTTTAATATATCCTGTTTAGGGTATAAACATATATATATATACTTGTATATATTTAACACTCTGTTTCATGTGGCAAGAAGTAGGAAATATATTGCCATATATACTTGTATATACGTTATTTAGATATCACGCTATTACGAGGGCTACCACAATGGCTTGCCACCTCATACCGTTTATTGTTTCATAACAATTTATTATTTATTGCTCCACATCTGACTTGACTCATTTTCAATAGTGATTTCAATAGCTGACACCGCAGGCTGCAACTTGTCGCATATGGCAAACATAAATGTGGTAAGCAGACATAAATTATTGTCGCACATTGTCTGACACGCAACATTGCAATCGATCAGTTTGCTCACTGTGCGGGTGTTTTCCACCATTCATTTCCCGTCTTCAGCGTCTCAAGCATTCTGCACACTTTCCCCACGGCGACACTTCGCAAGCGACATGCAATTATAACAATAACAATAAAGTTATGAACAAGCATTGTTTACATGAGCATTTGTCGCGCAAACATATATACAGACAAATTGATTGGCAGCAGAACGCGCCGACTGACTTGGCCATGCGAGATCAGCTAGGCTTAGATAAGCGCTGCGGCACACCCAATTTGCCCATGCGCAGGCGGAAATAGCTCGGACATTATGGGTGTGTGTGCGAGTGTATTAAGCAACAAGTCACTTGCTGAGCGCCGTCTGATTCCCTATGTATTTTATGTGCAGCTAAAGCTTTTGTCTATTTGTTTCGTAACACCGTTAAATTAACTCAATTTACTTGTCCATCAAATGAAATTTGTCTTGTGACAATGACGAGTTGTGTTTCTCAAGATTTTCTCATACTATTTTTGTTTTTTTGCTTTACCCGACTTCATGTTGTAAAAGGTGTAAACATGTTTCGCAACAATCAGAAACGTGAAACATTCGAAAAGACTTGAAAAGACATTTGATGCGTCTAATTATGTGCTCGTATGTGGCCGTGTGTGACGCTGTGACGAAAACGAGTGCTATTGTACTTAATTGCGCTAGCTAATTAAGCGTAATGAGTGAAATTTAACTTCAATTACGTGACATTATGTTTGGTGAGATAATAGCAATAAAATTGAAATAAAATTTATAATACCTTTAGTGGACAAATAAACTTATGAAGCTATGAATACACCTATAGAAGTGTATTTGACCATTACTAAACTTTTTATATGTACATCTTAAATTTATATTCGCACTCCAAACTACAAGTGCAATAACAACAAAAGGTGTCAGAAAACAAATAACGAATCTTCAGCTTTATCGAAGCCTCAAGAAAGATATGTGCAATGCACAAAGAAACTTGGTTAAGACTGTGCAGTTATATATAGTAAGGTGTTATCCACATCCCTGCTTGGATATTTGGACGAACTTTCATGCTTTTCGATTTTATAGAAAGATCCATACAAGTATAACGCCTCTATTGTATGATTATTTTATTCTCAGAGCACCGATTTCACGGCAGGAAAGCACCGAACGATTACAACTATTTTTTTCCAGTCCTTTATGAAAATGAGGTCATTGGACAACTATTAAAGAACGTTACGTATATTTCATGTTCTCAAAACAGGTAAGGTCCTGCTCTTCGTTTTGAAACGGCATGGCAATGCAAATTTTTTAAATGCATCCCTCAGCACACTTTACTGCCCCCTTTTCCGAAGTAATTTATTACATATGGTATAATGTCAACCAGAAGTTAGAAAATATTTACAAAAACTAATGTAAAGATGTAAATATTTTCTAACTGAGATTTCTAATTAGGGCTAGGAGAAGAATTATATTATTAGATACAAATTAACTCCGAGTTTCATTAAGATAGCTCGCATATTGACCGATGGATATGGTATAAAGTTTTCTGAGAGTTTGAAGATCCTTATATTGTATTAGATATATATGAGTTAGGAGAGGTATTGACCTGATTTTATCCATTTTAGAGAAATAAAGAGAGAGAAAATGTTCTCTCTAATTTGCAATAATAGGAGGTCCCATAAATCGATGTTTTCAGTAAAAACAACTGGGCTTAGGTTCACAGGTATCTGGGAACTTCAAAATATATAATCCGATTTCGGCAATTTTTAGGTAAGAGATGACATAACTTGAAGAAACCACCTCGACAAAGTTATGTTTTTGAATGGTATTGGTCTAACTATGCTGAATTAATCGTCAACTTGGTAACAGCAAGACGACATCGGAAATAATGTGATCTCACTGATAGAGACTTGCTTTTCTGGTAGCAAAAAATATTCTACTAATCGTTTGTGGGAATGACAACGCTTGTTTAGATATAAGTTGGTTGGACGGCAGACATTTAAATTATATTATTAAATTATGAACGGCGACTAAGTTCATCCTTTTAAGCTTATTTCATTTCCCAGACCATTTTTGGTATTACAACATTTGCTTAAGTGACCAGAGAACATCCCTTGTAAGCCCATGAATGTAAAGAAACTCAGTTAAACTTTTCTTAGAATTATGGCTGAAGCGCCGTCTTTCAAAAGATAGACACGGAAGCAATAAATGTACATCATGTACTCATTTGCTAAAAGACTTTAACATTTTTCTTCGAAATATGAAGTTTAGGAAGCCTATAACACAACAGATGTAGTCGATATTATCGGTCTTGATTCGGGAATATATGTATAATCGCAAATATCCTCAAAACTTCATAAAACAACTTGCACCATGCGAAGTGGACTTTGCTTTGATTTTGTTTGAAATTTCTTAAGAAGACTATTTTTATCTTAAGTCGAAACAAGTCGAAAGCAATGGAAAAGATTCAAAAATGTGGAAAATGAGTGTCACATGAATTGAATGAAGGAAAAATAGAACACCAAAAATATAGTTGTGAAATTTTGCGTCAAAGATATAAAAGATAATCAGTTTTGCATTGAATTATCACTGGCGATTTATATTTTTATTTTTATTTTAAGAATCTTAAATGGATAAAATTATAGATTAATTCTCTATGTTTGGTGAGGTCATGTATGGTATGGTAAACATGAGCTTCAAAAACCAGGTGAAACTGTTAATTTGTACGATGCAAACAATAAGAATGAGCCAGAAGACACGACAAAGTAATTTTGTTCCATGACAATGCACCTGCACCCAAAGTAAAATCGGTTTAGGATACAATCAAAGTATTTGGCTGGGAGCTGCTACCCCACCCGACGAATTCATGAGACTTGGTTCTTTCTGATTACCATTTCATTTCATCGATAGAATACTCATTGGCTGAGTAGCACTTCGATTCCTACGCAAGAGTCGAAAATTGAATGTCTGATGGCTTTCTTCTAAAGACGAACATTTCTATTGGCACAGTAACCAGAAATTGCCAGAAAGGTGCTCAAAGTTTGTAAAATGTAACGGTCAATACTCAAAGAATTTTTTTTTACGTTTTCATTCAAAATTGGAATTTCATTTTCACAAAAAAAATGCTCATTTCATACCAGTACCAGGTATATACCCTTTTTAGCTATAAGAAATGCACATACAAGTGTATTACAGCTCCAGTGCAGCCGCTGTTATCTTTTTTTTCAATTTCTTTATTAAATTAGTTAAAATCTTCGTATATATGAGAAAAATATTTCGAACCAATTAAAAAGCTTAGAGTGTGGGATAAAGCGTTATGAAATAGCGCAATAAAAACACTTTAATTCAAAGAATTCTTTATCTGCCGCAAACAACTGTAATTGCCCATTTACAGTTGTTGAAATCGAAAGATGGAGAAGAGAGCCCAGCACGCAAGTGAATATCTGAAAAATTATAGCAGATAAAGCATGAAATGCTACGCTTGCAACACAAACGGACATTCAACTTGAACTCTAAAACAACTCGTGTCAACCGAGGCGGCGAAGATGAAGCAAAAGAAACGGCAAGATCACAACGAGCAGCCAAAGCAAGTGGCAAGCGATAAAAAAGGTAAAAGTAGACTACATAACCTGCTTAAGAAATGATGAAAGCAGAAAAGGGTAGCAATAAATAAACAGAAAACAGCTGCAGCATGCAAAAAATACCAGTTCATTTGTATAACCATATATACTGGATATGGATACATGCATATATATATATATACATACATAACGAATATACATAATTGTATAACATAGGAGAACAGCAAATAATTTTGTATAATTATAAAGTCACACGTTGCTTTCAAATGCTGTGGAAAATGAGCTGACACAACAGAAGCCACACACAGCACGAGACACACGAAGCGTATGTTTGTATGTTTGTAGATAGGCAAGCGGACTCAACAGCAGCAACAGCTGACACCGCAGCATAATTAACATAAAAGGCAAGAAGTGCCATTATGTAATAATTATATGAGATAGGGACAAAGACAGCAGCTGACTGCAGATACTGCTGAAAAAAGTCACACTTGAACTCCAAATTGGTTACAAATGCAACTGACAGCGTTTAATTAAGATAACAATCGCATGTTGCAGCAAAACAATCACACAGCACACGCTCGAACACATGCGCTCTGGCGTATGAGCAACCTCTTGCGGTTACATAAATGCATTTTAATAAATACGCTCCGCCTGCTGTTAGTCTGTGTAGGTGTGCATGGTCGCGGTTGTATGTGTGTTTGTGTGTATTTGCATGTCTTAAACGCTTCCGCCTCCATTGACATTTGCTCATGTCATGCCACTAAATGTGGCAATCGGTTTTAATTACAAGTAACGGTAGCTGAGCTGCAAATCCCGCAATTTACCATAGGTATGCACACACAAGCTGCATTTATGTAATAATATTCATGGTTTCATAATTACCGAGAATATTGCAGATAACCTCAAAATTTAATGACTTCTAAACATGATTAATATTGACGTGATGTGAGTTAGGTTATGTTAAGCGAACTAATCGTGATTAGGGACACGTTTTTGTCCCAAAAAATATATTTAAAATATTTTTTTTAAACAAACGGCCCAAGTCAATAGATTGCCTTCCATTTACATACATAAGCAATGCTAGTAGTAAGAAAAAAAGATAAAGACCTACAGGCAGTCTAGTCTGTAGTTAGTGGACTAGCAAGATTGTTAAAAAGCTTATATTATTGATCTTAATATAATTGGCAGATTTAGTAAAATTAGTAGAAAAGCGTGATATAAAAATATTTCTAACGGAAAAGGATAAATAAAGATCTACGAACAACTCTCAACAACTATATAAGCTTTATACTGACTTTAAAAAAATCTGAAAAAATAATATGAGAACTTTTGAATGAAAATTATGGTTTTTCTCGATATTGGGACAAATTTCATGAAAGAAAAGAATTTTTTTTACAATATTAATATGAAAGACCAAAAAATTTCAAATTTCCACATACATTTTTAGGTTATATGAAAAAAAATATTTTCATTACCTACAACATTGCCATATACAACTTTTTTTTGAACTTCTGGTTTTGACCGTTCTTAACTTTCAAAATTTCAACCATACTCCTCCCCAAATTAGTGAATTGATTCCCAAAACTTTAAACCCCACGAAACGCTGTTTTCAGATTCGATGAGGAAAATCGACTTAAAAATTTCACACAATAACGATATCTGGTGATGATCAAGGAAATGAGATTTTGACAATATTTTCGATTTTTAAGAAACCATTTGACTAGCTCTTCCATCATTACCTTAAGCAGAAATATTCTCAGTCATTGCTAGACAGCCTTTTTCGGAGATTCTGCTGCAGATCAGCTGCGGTATCAAGAAAATCAAAATAAATTACAGATTAATAAAGTATATTCAATTCCATATACGTACATATGTACGTAAATTCCCTTCAAATACATTATAATTATTATGAAAGCTATGACCGATGCTAATAACGTCCATCAATGCACAGCAGAAGAACGGTTCTAATTGAAGGTAGGGCGCTATTCTAGGGCTTAGCTGATTTAAGTTGTTCAGGGAGCTTAATCGTGCAATAATTTCACAAAAAAGTTCGCAGTAACTCGGACTGACGTATGGAACGACTTTATGCATTTTACCTCGATATCTTAAATTGAAAGCGTACAAATCACAACTTGTGCGAGAATTGAAAGACCTTCCCAAGCGACATCGCTTCACTCTATGGCCTCTTGAAAAGTTCCAATAAAATCCGATGTTTTCGATCTTAATTTTGTTCAGCTTGGCCCAATGGGTTTGTAAGCAAGAAAAATTGCTACATTTAGGACGAAGCAGCCTGAAGAGATTCAAGTGCTGGTTTCAACAATACGCCGCCACTTTCCACACATCGCATCAATCAATGGATTTATGGAGAGAAAACTTCGGTGAGCAGATAGTTTCACGTTTTGGGCCGGTCGATTGGCTACCCAGATTATATGATATCACACCGTTAGACTTTTTTCTGTGGCCATATGTAAAGTTTAGAGTCTAAGTGAACAATACCGCTTCAATTTAGGTCTAGAAGCAAAATATTTCGCGCGTCTTACGCCGGTTACCAGGACCATCTAAGACGCAGACGCGGCAAACATTTGAAAGAGATAATAACCAGAAAATAATTGATAAAGAATATTACTTCGAATGCTAATAAATATTCCGTATTCAATTTTTAAGCTTTGTCTGGAAATGGATCATCCTATATAAAATAATTTTATGGCAAAATAATTACCTAAGAAGATTATTTCGTAAGTATCTTTTATGCTTCAAGAAATGTTGTCCATACATTTCGTGATCCTAATTGCATAACATTATTCATCCTTGTATCCTTTAGTGCTAATCAAGAGCATACTAAAATTCTAAACAATTAATCAACATTTAATTATAATGAATGGATCGGTGATGATTTGAATTATTCAATTAATAAATAGTCCTGATTTTTTTTTTACTATTTGGCCACAGAGAAACAGGTTTGAAAACATGGAAAAAATTTCAATGCTTTGTAATTATTATATCTACAATAAATTTATCTAGGTTAAGGTTTTAAACTATTTTTTAGCGAATTACATTTGATTATTAACCAAAATTTTCGGAACTTATTTTATTCATCGCTGTCTATAAAAAAAATATTTTTAACTAGACTTTCAGTGTAAAGATATTAACCAAAGTCTCCCAGATGGCCCATATTTCAGTTTTTTGAATTAGGTTTGTAAAAATTATAGTAAATATTTTAATATATTAGAAGTAAAGAAAGGATCAATTTATTAATATGATATTCATTAATATGATAAATTATGTAACTGTAAAATTTTGTATATTTCTCTTGATAAAAAACTAGTATACAAGAGAATAAAAAAATCATTTTAAGTAACCAAATTTATGATTTTTTGTACATTCAAAAATATTGTTAAGTGCTGAAAAAATACAATTTTGTAAATAAAACATGTAAACAGCTTACATTTTTCACAAATGCCTACAAAATTTCTTTCTCCGCATATTCGGCAAAGTTTTTAAAATAAATAAATTCAGTTCCGTGTAAGTTTACGTGGCACGTTGCCGCCTTTGAAGAAGGAAGCAATGCTTTTAAATGAAGTCAAACATGCGATTCCGAAAAGCCAAAAAAACATATAATAAATAAATAACAAACACAAAATACATGTGTATGCATAAACAAAAGCAAAGCGAAATGTAAAACATGGTAAACCATATTATTTGTGGCAGAACAAGTGTAAAACGAAAAAGTCAGCAAAAAATGAAAACCAAAAAAATAAATAAAAAATAAAAAAATTTTAAGAAATCGCGGCAAGGTCAATACACGAAAACAATCAATTATGCTTAGTATGTATTTTATTTTGTTGGATTAAAAAATATGCAACATCAAGTTAAATAAAAAGCAAATGCAAAAAATAAATAAACCCAAAAGCGAACTTGTAATACTAAAAATAACTTCAAACCCACTTTAAGTGAAACCAATAATGTGCGCTATTAAATGCTGTTAAATATTTAATAAAAATTAATAGTCAGCAATCAAAAAGTTGCCAAAATGCCTTGCAATAAATTTAGCAAACTACAATTTAAGCTGTTAGCGGCTGCTACCTCAGCGTTTTCGCCGCAGAGCTTGCAAAAATTGTGTTAACTCAATTTGGTTTATTCCATTATTTCGTTTCAGGCAGATAACAAGTTTTTTTGTTTTAATTATTTCACAATAATACTATGTTTATTTGTTTATTCAATTAATTTTGGTTAAAATTAAACAACAATTCATTGAACGTCAGCATGAATGAATGACAGTGTAGGCAAAGTGGTGATAGGTTTTGGTGCAGTGAGCTTATGTTTTGGAGGTGGGGAACTTGGATAATTGCAAACTGGTTTAACGATCAGTAAATAAGGTGCCCACTATGTTTTGTATGTGTGTGTACATATTCGTTTAAGGACATATATTTGTGTTAAGAGAATCGCTTAAGGGTTTATATGGGTTTCCTCGGGTAAAAGACAGCATTTTCTCAAAATTTTGTTTGTCATTCAAAAATTGAAATATTTTACTAGAATTTTGTATTGTTACAAACATACACTATTAACTCTGAAATTTTTGGAAAAAATATTTTAAGCTCGGCCATTGCAACGCCATTTCCGGTGACTCGAAAAAAGATGCGTGTTGGCAGGATAACTGTTTCAGAATCATCTAAAGTGAAAAAATACGTCTGTTGGTTAAAACCCTTTCAACGAAGGAAGAAATAAATGAAAATTGGATATTTGGCAGACATTTAAAGAAAATTAAAATTTCGGCCAAAATTTCGCGACATTATTTTTTCAAATAGTTGTAATCGAAAAAAATCTTTGTATTGTATCTGAAAGACCTGTGTAAAGTTTCATGAAGATCGGTTGAGAAATCAAACCACAGTTTCAAGAAAAACGCGGTTAAAGAAGACGCACCTATAAATGTTATTAGCCTTATATAAAATAGAAATTATGAATACCTAAGAAAGGTATTTTATAAAATTCAATTAACGTATTATTTAATGAAATGTATCTCCTCCAAATCTAAGTCCATATTTAAGGCAAACGTATTTGCAATCTATACTTTCATTGAAATCCATTTTAAGCCTTGGCAAAGTGGATTGCGCCAACGGGTTAATAAGTAACGCCAACATTCGCAAGCATTCAGTTAGACGTGTGTGTAGAAGAAACTCGTTGCTGATTATGCAGTTTTTGATCAAACTATAGCCATCAATATATTTCAAGTTGTCAACAAACATTCAATTAATTTAATTCACTGATTACCAAATATCGATTCAATAACTTAACAGAAAAGATAAAACCATGCATTTAAAGCAAAAGCTGGCAGCTACAAAAGGAAGTATTGCATGCTGATTAACATAAAACACAAAACAGTATAATAACTATATACATATAAATAACAATAACTGAAGCTAATGAAATTAGCTGGAATTAAAACGGAGCTTAAGTTTACATATAATTCGGTTAAATGAAATTAGAAGCACAATTATTTTGGGAAGAGTATATTTTGGCATAACCGATATAGACAGTAGTGAAAAATTCCAAATAATCAAACAATGCAAAGTAAAGCAAAGACTATATGGAGATATCAATGACTTTTTTTAATAATTTTGAACGCAATCATTGTGAAATGGCTAAAAACAAAGATTTTTCGATATAAAAGTTTAAGTATTTTTTTTTATAAATAGAAATCCTCAGCTATGAACCCTTGAATAAAATCCAAAAAATTCAATTTTGTTTTCAATAAATACTCCTTAAACGGTTAAGTCAGAAGAAGCTTATATTATATATCTCAATGCAATATTAAGGCAAGCTTTTGGCAACCGCAAAGCGTATGCTAACAAAACCAGAACTACTTTCGGTCAGTCTTTCATCTGCACTTTTGCAGCTTCTTGTTTAATTCGCAACATTTCGCTTTATTGTTTATGTTTCAAATCAGTTTTTTTGTATTTTTTATTATTGTATTTTATAGCGCTTCCTCAACACAAATCTTTCACAATTCCACACTTGCTTGCGACACACACACGCACACACCTGTCAGCGGCGAACGCGCCTCACTCAGACTAACCGCAAATTGAGCTTGAATGACTTGCTTGCAGTGCATACAAAAGCGTGGGAAAATTGATTTGTCGAAATACATATATTTAAGTTTATAGAAATGAATATTCGTTCACTTGAATAAATATGCAAACTAATCTTGAATAACAAAACGTAATAGACCATATCGGTTGAATATTTCAATAAACAATTAAGTTTGTATTGAATGCGATGAATATTAATGGTGTGGATTAGGTGTGGTTGGTGGAGTATATTTTCATTATAGAGGTGCCATATATAGATGCCATAAATGCATATATACACTTTTTTATATTATAAACTGATTTCAGTCAAAAATTAAAAAAAAATTTCAGTAAATAAATTTGTAAAAGGGATATTTGTTAAATAAATGGAAATAAAAAATTATAATAATAAAGTTTACCCATCACTTTAACCCAAAAACCAATTTCAAGTAACGATCTTAAATCAGATTGAAGCTGCAGACAATTGGGTAGTTCTTAAGGTATATCATTATCTATAGAAATAGCTGACAAGCTAGCTGTCAAAGCTTCTGTCTTTGGCACTTTCATTCAGTATAATTTATAAACCTATTACTCAAAACTAAAAAATACAGAAAGTAGATTTAAACTCATGGAAAATTATTCCTTATACTTTTGTTCTCTAGGGCAAACATCTCCCATCAAATTATCGTACATGCTGAGGCAGATTTCTGGTTGAGTGGACACAAAAAAGATAAAATTTTAATATGGAAATTTTAACGAAAAATTTAACGCCAAAGCTTATTTCATATTTTATTGCAAATAAAAGTTTCTAAAAAAAATCACCAAAATCAAACAAAAATTATATGAATTTAAAACATAACCAACATTATAAACTAAAAATCGAAAAAAAATATTCTCAAGGTTGACGGACTGAAATTATACCTATCCTTTTGAAGTACATTTTTCAAAAATTTTAACAAAAAAATCTTAAGAAATCCACTCGATTCTAAAAGATACTTATACTTATATATAATTATCTAATACAGATCTAAAAGATAGTTAGCTAGAAGAAGAAAGCTCATGAAAATTTGTACATCTTTCATTAAAACGGTTTTTTAACTAGTTAATTTTATTAAAAGAGAAATACAAGGCTTGCTTAAGAATCAATAATGTTTTTGAAGTTGGTTCACTTAGTCTAATAACTAGTTATACTACTGTGGGCAAAAAATAGTAAGATGAAAAAGGTCTTCGGTGGTAATTGTTTGTAGGAAGCAAGTGTTTTTAATTGGTATAAATTATTCAAAGAGGGTCAAGAAAATTGACGACGAACCACGTCATGAATGGCCATCAACATTAACTGACAAACAACACGTCAATAAAGTAAGGGAATCGGTGCTTGAGTATCGATAATTAATAGTCAACTGGCATCGTCGGAATATCGGAAGGATCAGTTAAAACCATTTTGAAAGATCACTTCGGCCGAAGAAAAGTGAAAGCACGATTGGTTCTAAGATCACTCATAGCGTCACTTTAGCAACACTGAAACAATGCTTTCCGACTACCAGGATATCACGAGTTTTATTATTACTGGCGATGAGTTTTGGATCCGCGCTTACGAACCAGAAAAAGACGATCAGTCGATCGAATATTATGGCAAAGGTGAGCCGAAACCGAAAAAACCACGTTAAAGCAGATCAAAAATCAAGGTTATGTTGACAGTTTTCTTCGATTATCGAGGTGTGATGCATTCCGAATTTCTTCCAACCGGCCAAACTGTCAACAAGGAATACTATTTGAGTGTTAAGCGTCGTTTGCGCGAAGCTGTTCGTAAAAAGATGCCGGAATTATGCGTCGTCAACTCTTGGTGGGTGCACCACAATAATGCACCGTCGCATACTGCATTGATTCTTCGTGAGTTCTTCGCAAATTTTTCAACTAAGATCGTTTCTCAGTCGGGTCTATAATCGTCCGATTTAGCACCGTGTGACTTCTGGCTATTCAGCAAACTCAAACGACCGCTCCGGTGAAATCAATTTGAGTCAGTTAAGATATTAAACGTGATCGCTACGCGCTTCGAAGGCTTTTCCGGAAATTGACTTTAATAACTTTTTTTGAGGATTGGAAAAAACGTTAGCACAAGTGTATTGAGTAAAGGGGGTTACTTTGAGGGAGACGACATAGAGAGAATAAATAATTTAAAATTAAATTATGAACAAAGTCTTACAAAAGTCTTCACATAAGGAGCAAGGAATTTGAAGAATAGTAAGAGAATTGTGTGTCCATTTCGCTGCAATATTGGGGCGATCGGGTCAGTCAGCTCAGCACGTAAAATTTGTGCATTTTTAATAACGGTACTTAAAGACTATCCCAACTACTACTTCTTTTTTGTGATAACACGAGCCACTAGAATCATTGCGAATTGTTAAAGTTAGATTATTTCTTTAGACCTCTATACTGGGGTCACACTTTAACAATTTTGATATAGGCTCTCCATGAAGAAATTTTTCCCTAATTGTAAACAATTTAAGTACTATCATTATTTCTCTAAAAAAAATAGCCTCCTCATTGTGAACTAACCTCACATAACATCAATTAATATTGGAGGCAGCAACCGTGCAACATTTCTGCTATAATTCGCTTACTAATAAAGAACATTTATCATAATTAGCACAAATGAGTTATAATGCCATGAGTTATGTAAGACGTTATTTAATTTAAAATATACTGAGAACACAATGGAGCAACGCTAATTAATTAAAAGTCATAAAGCATTCTTTTGAAATCCGCTTTAAAGATGTCAAAGAGGAAACGAGATTCTTGCAAAGTCAACGGACAAAAATAATGGAAAGGAAAAAAGCAAATATTTTTAAGCTAAAACGAAAAAATTAGCTGACAAATACACATTTGCAGAAATGGAGACAAAAACAAAAAAACATACTTTGGCACACATACATACAAAAGCAAATAACGAAATAGTGCGCATTAGATGAGTTGTGCGAAAAATGCTTAAAATTTTAAGTTTCCTTTTAGCTATTTTTGTTTTTTTTGTTTTGTTTTTGGTTTTTTTATTGTTTTTGTTTTTCTTTTGAACAAATTTAGTATTTATAGCGACACACAATGAAATCGCTTTGTCAATAATGAATTGATGTACGCAAGCAATGACAAAGTTACACACACACACATGCACATGTAAACAAAAGTACACCTCTGTGTAATAAACATAAGTCCAAACACCGGCTATTACTTGGCAAATTCGCTGTAAATGTCGTAAATTTATTTAGTTGCTTGTAAGGAAATACTTGCACTGACAGAATTATTTTCTTACCCACATACATAGACACACATATTTATATCACAAGCATATATTTCAGCATTTGTGAGCATGTATTGCACAAAGCTTATTCTCTTGGCAATTCATACTCGCGCTTTTGCAACACACTGTGCGTCATTCGTCTTCAATTTAAAAGGTGCGTTTCTGCAATTGCAACATCTGTGATTGCACATACCCACATGCTATAAGCTAGAGTATGTATTGCTTAGCACACAAGCTCGCTTACGAGCATTTGCAATCGCAATAATATTATATGAGCACATGAAAATAAAAATGCGCACACAAATGGCAATTACCGCCGAACAAACTAACAAATAACGCTGCGAACGACCAGTTGTAGAATGAGAAATGTCCACTCACCACATACTATAAATATATACAGACACACATACATAGCATCTAGTTGTTGAGAACTCGGTTAAATGTTGTACGAACGCGTTACTACAATTTGGCACCAGAAAAAAACGCTTTTTGCAATGAAATATAGCTTTTCGTTATGGAAAAACCTCACCGACGCACCTCGCATTTTCACATAATGCATGTACATATATGTATGTGTGTGCATATTGCGGAAGAATTTTAACTAAATCCCATACAAGGGTTAATTTATTGTATTCAATATATTTCTGTCGAATTCGGTTGAAATTTTCTGTCAATAAATCTAACTTTATTGTATACTTCTGGGAAATAAGTAAAATAAGTGGATTTAGGGCGAAAACATGGTGGAAAATAAGCCGCTTAGAAGCACTCGTGGTTACCTTTGTATATTGGAAATTTGGAAATATTATAAAACTGATAAACTACTCAGCTTTTTTTATTCTTTATATTCAAAACCTAAAATATAGTCTCATCTCTCTCTCTTTATTTTCTAAAACACAAAAAAGTTCTGAACAATTGAAAATTGCACCATTGCCTTGGACAATAATCACTGCCAATTTTGTCGAAGATGTATATATTATGTTTATAGAAGAACGGACATGTTGTAAATCGACTTAGCAGATATGGAATTCTTAATGCACTCTGCTCTATGAATATATTCATTTGTCTACATTACGTTGTCGCTCTCAAACTCGATTTTTGGTGTAGCCTTTATAGATCTTTCTGCGATTTTCATATATCTTGTAAAACAACGGCCCTTTAAGGGGTTACATGGGTGTACGGGTTTCAAAAAATAGAATTTTTTATTGCCTTATTAAATTCTACAAAACCTTTGGAATATTGTCTTAAATTCGATCAAGCCGATCCGAGTAATAGTTTCCGAAATATAGCCTTGACGTTTACACAGGTCTTTCGATACAGTTCCTATGTACTTGGACGAAGGTTTTTTTTAAATTACAACTATTTAAAAAAAAAGTGGCGAAATTTTCATTTTTTTTTGTAAAAATATCCGGAAAAAAATAATTCATATTTTATATGAGTAAAAGATTGTTGAAAAAGGTTGTTTTTAACCCAAGGAAATTTATGTAACTTCTTAACGTTCTCTTTATTTTTGTAAATAGGAAAAAGTCACACGGAGTCATTTCTGGTGAGTATGGGGGCCTTAATAAATTAGGAGAAATATTGTTTTCAAAATTTACTAAATATTTTACCTGGCCGATATATGCCAGATAAAGTTAACCAGAGCGACGAATATTGTTACTAAAGAATAGATTAGGTTAGGCTAGTTTAGGGTATGTGTGGTTCACTGGCTGATCCTCAATGCGGGTATCGCTCTTAGACTACTATACTTGTATACAGCAGTTTATGAAGCCGGAAAGAAAAACTTAGCTTAGCTGGATGTCTAAATGCATGAGCAAACCTGGATTTTGGAAGTGTGGGATAATCAGGAAGGAAGTGTTGACATGTTTTTAACATCGTCTTCTTCCAAACAGTTTTTGAAACCGACATCTGGGAAGATTTTGCACCAAACCATGGATACCGAAAGATATCAGTTAGAACTTCTACAATAAGGGAGATATTAGTTTTTATTAAAGGCGAAGAGTTCATTAGACCTCATGCAATACTCTTCGTCCCAAATGGATTTTGCGCCAAAGGAAGAAGTAATGATAGCCCAATGATGGCTAAGTTCCCATGAAGTCAAGCTATCTAGTAACAGAATGAATAAGTTTCTGAACCCCAACTTTAAAGTATTATAAATAACCGATAATATATCCAATACAATATAATGACAGGTAAACAAAACTTGTATACATTTTCTGTGCAACGAGAGAGAGAGAGCCAGCCCTGTACTAGGCAAAGATAACAAAAAGGTTGGGTGAGCGATACAAATTACTTTTGACGTAATGTTTAATTAACCCTTTTGTGGTCAATTGAATAAACTTAATCCAGTGCTTCAGATATTAGTACTTCTCAAAATGTTTTTATATATTCATAATTTTAGTTATGTATATGTTATATTAATTTTTTCGCAAATTTTCAATTTTCTTTAAAAAATTTGACTTACTCATTTTTAGAAAAAACAACAAATTATTTTGTATTTTTTGAATTAAATTATCTGAGCATAACTTTCACCCAAATTTTTACATTTTTACATGCACTTTGGTGAAATTTGCAACCTTACACGTTGCATTTAATGTTCGCGTACATTTTTGAAATGTAACAACTTTTTTTTATTATTATTTTTTCTTATTTTAGTATAAAAATATTTAACAAGCTCATCAAAAAGTGCACTTTTCAGCCTCACGTATGCAGTTTTGCCATATCAACGCGTGCAAGCATTTAAGCACTTAGACTATAAATGTACATATGTATGTACCTATGTGCGTACTCATGCGCATTTAGTTTTATTATTTAAATGTTGCTTTTGGCGAATTTCCCACGGCGTACAAGCTGTTAAACTAAAACTTTACAACCAACGTGTACACCAAAAATTAGCAACAATCAAAAGCAAATAAATGGTGTTTATGAGCGCACACAGCAACAGCTGGTTGTAGGCAACGCTGCCAAAATACTCAAGCACTTCTTGAAGTTTTGCACGGCTTAGTTGTTTTGACGATTTATAAACTCGCGAACATGACTGCAAATTGCAGATGATGATGTCTTACATGGAAAAGTATAAAATGACATGAATGCATGGGTGAACTATAAAATCATATGCATATATGTGCATATATATATAAAATATATTATATTTACGCGCGTATGCACATTAAGGTGGTTCTATTTTTGGAAATTTTATAAATGACACAGAACTCAATATAATTTTCCGAGCATATTAACAATTTGAAAAACTAATAACTATTTTTAATAACCTTCAAGTAATCCATAAAATTCATTAAAAATTTTAATAGAATTATTTGCTGTCTTCAGCTATGACTTTGACATAAGTTAATTATATTGAAAGAAAAAGCTTAGCGTTGTAAACTGCAGTCAGAAGGGGGTTTCGATATCAAACAAAATTATTTTAAACAAAATTACCTTCGGCGAAATTAGTTTTTTATCGAAATAATTATATGGAAGATAAAAGCATCCGTCCCGCCCAACGAGAAGGTTAACCAATATTTTTTAAAAAAATTTAATATTTTTTAAGAAACTGTTTTACTAATTGTATGAAACATTATTTTATTTTCTTCAATTAAAATTTTAGTCACAGTCGTAGGTATTAAAATTAGATTCGACATTCAAAAATTCAAATCTTACGTATTCCTAAGTCTCCTGATAGTTTTTAAATGAAAATTTAGTTGGTGAATAAACTGCAAGAAGAAATAAACTTAAATAACTAAGTTTCGTGACATCCGACGAAGTAGGGAACCCAACGTGAAGCCTATAGAAGATTATGGAATTAATAAAAAATTTATTTTTAGTTCAAAAAACACGTTAAGGTTTTGTAGTACCTATCTATGGTTCAGTGCTTTTGAAAAAAAAAAAATAATAAAAATCAATAATTTTGATCAAATTTGAAACGTCACAAGGATGAGGTGCTCTTTTAATATACATATGTTGCAATGTCTTAGAGAGGTTGTTAAATTATAGAATATTTTATAATGCATAAAATAAAAGTACTCGAAAATTTTTATCAAAACGCAAAATATTATATAATATATAATTATTTAATATTTATTTTTTTGCCGTCAAAGTAATCCCCATCAGATGTAATACACTTATGAAAACCATTTTTCCAGTCTTCGAAACACTTTTCATAAACACTGTTTGGGATGGGCTTCAGCTCCTTTAACCAATTTTGTTTTATCTTTTCGATCGACCGAAAACGTGTTCCATGGAGCGGCAATTTAAGTGTGGTGAACAAGATAAAATCACACGGACCCAAATCTGGTGAATACGGTGGTTGATCGATGGTAATATTCGCGTTTTGACTTTAAGTTCTGCCACAATCGTGACTCGATGCGATAGTGCATTATCATCATGTAAAATCCATGAATTTTTCTTCCACAATTCCATTTTCGACGGATGTTCCCATACAAACTCCTCAATACGCCCAAATAGAACCGATTATTGACGTATTGTTCCGGAGACAAATTCATAATACATCAAACCACGAATATCGAAAAACAATGAGCATCACCTTGATTGAACAGGTTTGGCGTGTTTATTTGGTTTATTAGCGTTTTTTCTACTCATTTCGATGATTGTTAACTTGAATAAGCGCTTCATACCCAAAATATCCACAAAAATCATTCGAACGGACTTGTGAGAAATGTTGAGTTCTCTTCCCATCTTTCCAAAACTTTTTGTTTTTAACTTTTCATTATTTTTATCACTTGAAGAGATCGAAGCTCGTCTAGAACGAGGCATATCTTTAACAACCTCTAGACCGTCTTTGAAAACTTTGTACCATTTGTTGGCTTTTATTTTTGACAGAAGTGAATCACGATCCAACATTCGTAACTATTTCGCACACGAAATTTAGTTAGAAATACAAAATTTGAGACAATGTTCGATATTTTTATCCATTGAAAAATCGCAACGGACTACTGAGGTGTACCGACTTAAGCAGCCGCTGTAAACAAACTGGTGGACAGATCGCACTCATATTTGGCATAATAATTAAAGACAGTCCGACCAACTTAGAAAATTACATTTTTTTTAAATAAAAATTACCGAGGGAATGTAATTACGATTTCTGAAGTAGGTTCAAAATGATAAGAAAACTTTTTTTTGGCTAACCGACTTCAGTCAAACCGTCTTTCTTATAAGTGTATACATACATATAATGACTTAAGCGTATGTAAACGTTTAAGCTTATGAATATGCAAAAATTTTCCAGTTGTTGTAGCCGGTTGACCTTTAAAGTTTCGCAGATCAAAAAGCAAGCGCGATTGACTCAATCAGGGATTTTGCCTTTAAAATAAATGACGGAGTTAAAACTAAGAAGGTAATGCCTCGCTCATATGTATAAGCACATATGTAAATACCTATGTATGAACACACATTCGTATGTGCGCTGAGAAGTAACAAAAGCACGCTATTGTAATGCATCCACGAACGCCAGTACTATGGAGATAAGTATATTGGCGGCAATGGTGGCAGCAATAATTCGTGTTGTTGTTACTGGTGACTGACACTTCATTGCCACTGTTGCTAATATAGTTTTATTTTTATTTTTTCTACTTTTTTATTTTTAATTTTATTTTTTTACAGTTAATTTTTCTTTATAATTTGTTGGAGCGCTTGACGCTTGTTATTCTCAACTTACCACCGTTTATTCACCATAAATCCATTATATAAACTTAACACACGCTACACTCCTACATATTTATTAGATTACGTATGCAGAATTACAAGAATTGCACTTTTTATTTATTTTTTATTTATTGCAATTTGTTAATAGTTCACTTGCTTTGCAGTCGCATTCAAAGAATTTCTATTATTTCAAATATTTGCCACACAACAGCGACCAATTATAATTATTTTCCACTGAACTTGACTTGGCTCCGGTCAGCTGTTCGCTGTTGCCACAATTTTACACGAACTCGCGCCACAACGCTCAACTCTTCAGCTGCTTCGCTTCACAACTTCAGTCGAAATGGTTTGCCGGCAGACTGATTGGCTGTCTGACAAAATATTGGCCGGTAGCTGGTGCTTTTGTTGTCGCGCAAAGTGGTTAAACTTGTTTGTATTTCTTTGCCTCTTTTTTCTTTGTTTTTTTTTTTCTTGTAAATATTTAAGTGAGTCCATAAAGTTCTTGAGCTTATTTTCTTTTTTGCCGTTTTTTATTTAATTTATAGTTTCGTTTTTTAATCGTTTTTATTTTCTTTTTTATTTATAGAATATTTTTCATCTTGACTGGTTTTCTTGCTATTGTAGACCATGTTCATAGCTGCTTAATTGGAATTTGGTTTTACCAATATTTGTGGTAACTGGGAAATTTGCCGTAAGACTATTGATTTGATCAAATTTTTGCAGACAAAATATGCGAAGTCTTGTTTCATATGTTAAATATAGAAAAGTGAATTTGAAAGAGTTTTATGGCAATAATTGGACGAGAAAGGGATGAAACATGATTTTTTAAGCATGTCGATAGATCGCAATCAACATAAGATCTTAAAACCGAAACATGAGAAAACATTTTTCTGAAGTATAATAATTTTTTTAACCAAAAATTATTCTAAAAATAATCAGTTTATGCTTCTAGAACTTCTAAAAATTAACTAAAAAGTTCTAAGTATTTAACTTTTTTTGGTTTTTTGTTATTCGAAAATCAGCTTTCTTTTAAAGACTTTTTCTTATAAACGGTGATTTTTTAAGAGCTTGATAACTTTTTTTTAAAAAAAAACGCATAAAATTTGCAAAATCTCATCGGTTCTTTATTTGAAACGTTAGATTGGTTCATGACATTTACTTTTTGAAGATAATTTCATTTAAATGTTGACCGCGGCTGCGTCTTAGGTGGTCCATTCGGAAAGTCCAATTTTGGGCAACTTTTTCGAGCATTTCGGCCGGAATAGCCCGAATTTCTTCGGAAATGTTGTCTTCCAAAGCTGGAATAGTTGCTGGCTTATTTCTGTAGACTTTAGACTTGACGTAGCCCCACAAAAAATAGTCTAAAGGCGTTAAATCGCATGATCTTGGTGGCCAACTTACGGGTCCATTTCTTGAGATGAATTGTTGTCCGAAGTTTTCCCTCAAAATGGCCATAGAATCGCGAGCTGTGTGGCATGTAGTGCCATCTTGTTGAAACCACATGTCAACCAAGTTCAGTTCTTCCATTTTTGGCAACAAAAAGTTTGTTAGCATCGAACGATAGCGATCGCCATTCACCGTAACGTTGCGTCCAACAGCATCTTTGAAAAAATACGGTCCAATGATTCCACCAGCGTACAAACCACACCAAACAGTGCATTTTTCGGGATGCATGGGCAGTTCTTGAACGGCTTCTGGTTGCTCTTCACCCCAAATGCGGCAATTTTGCTTATTTACGTAGCCATTCAACCAGAATTATGTAGACCATAAATCGGACGTAAAGCGCGAAACACATTTCGAACCGAACACTGATTTTGGTAATAAAATTCAATGATTTGCAAGCGTTGCTCGTTAGTAAGTCTATTCATGATGAAATGGCAAAGCATACTGAGCATCTTTCTCTTTGACACCATGTCTGAAATCCCACGTGATCTGTCAAATACTAATGCATGAAAATCCTAACCTCAAAAAAATCACCCGTTATATACGAAATGTCTAGAGCATTGGCAAGACTACGCATTAAGCATCTGGGGTGCCCGCGGTATGATACACTGAAGGAGGTATCGATAGTGAGGCCGCAGAGTCTGTCAAAATTCGCGTCAAGCGTAGGCATCCTAAAGGAAAACTACTTCTCATGGACATAGCAACTGAACTCGATCTCGTATCGTAAAATACCAAACTGGTCTTTGCGTGGCTTATTGGCCTACCTGCTTAACCTAACATAACCTTACGTTCCTATTACGGTTATCAGAGGGTATTGAATATATGGTCAGAAGCTCGTAGCTTAAGTTGCAAAAAGTGTTTAAATTACATGAGATTGAAATATTGAAACGAATCGTGTATAACAGAAACATTTCCGAAGACACCGGTTGCCTTTAGACCATGTGTATCTGGGATTCACAAAAAGTTATGCTTTTGCTTTACGAAATCTTGGGTAAGTCAATACTGTTCTATGGTGGATTTGTCTGGTGGAGGACGCATAGAAAAGCCATACTCGCTAAACAGCTGGAAGTATTTAACGAGCGGCTCTTATTGGTATCATTGGGATGCACTACGTACAACACCAACGATGACACTTAATGTGCCATTCTACATATATACAGACATATTATGGATCCCAGAGAGCGACAATCCAAATCGACTCTCACTGCGAGTGAACCGCTACGAAACGGATTCGAAGCGGCTGACTCTTTCTGCCTCACTGTCCAGCTATCACCAGACTAAGACTGAAGCATTTGGGATGACATACAGTCTTCTGGAAACCGGACACATTAACGATCCCAGACAGTTACAATCCGAAATCCTCTCCTACATCATCTAAACTACTGCGTCGTGGAATGTATTCCTAGTGACATTTTCTGCACGTTTATACTTCCAAGGGATAGTGGAGAGACAGAGAAGGAGAGGCATAGAGGAAAAATGAGCCTTTTCATGGATGTATCGCAGTTCAAGTGTTAATCCACTCTTATTTCAGATTGCCAGTCTACTATAGTGTCTTTCACGCTGAAGTGGCAAACACGTTCTCCTCTACCGTCCAGCTATCATCAGACTAAGGTTGAAGCATTTGGGATGGCATACAGACTTATGGAAACCGGTCAGTTTAAGGATCCCAGAGAGTGACAATCCAAAATCCTTTCTCATATCGACTGAACCAATTCTTAGTGACATCTTCTGCGCATTCACACCTCCGAGGGATAGTGGAGAGGTAGATGAGGAGAGCGATAGAGGGACAATGTGCTTTTTCATGGATAAATCAAAGTTAAAAAAAAAGGTTGCAATCTTCTGTCAAGAGCTTTCAATTCACTCTTATTTCAGACTGTCAGTCTACTGTAGTGTCTTTCAAGCTGAAGTGGAAAACACTTTCTGCTCCACTGTCCAGCTAACGCCAGACTTTGGAATGAAAAACTTTCCACGAATCCGGCGAATTGGCAGAAGTTATTGTTAGTTTTCTCAATAAATTTTTGGCTGGCTCTAGTCGTTGGGTCGATATGCTGCATTTTGATCGATACTTAGCAGTTTTCTAAGTTTGATCAGTCACTTTGTATGACATTTACATGCTGTATGGTACGGCCCGAATAATATGTTCGGAGATTGCAACCTTGCCTTGGGACCTTGGAACAATTTAGGCCGAATTTCGTGAAGATATTCTGCCAAATAAAAAGCTGTTGATTCAATTTCGGCGATTCCGGCAAATGAGAAGCTTCTAGGATAGCAAAGAATGTATGCAATCTCGATTAATATCTCAAAAACTGAGGAAACTTATAAACCACCAAACCATTTCGAATAAATTTGACTTCTGCAGTCTTTGTCTTTCTTTCTCGAATCACGTTCTATAGACCATAAAAATTTGTAATAAACTTGAAACGAACTCATATCAAGAATAAAAATCTCTTGCAAAAATTTGTATTTGTACACAAACCAGCTGGAAAATGCATAAATTTGCACAAACTTTTGCAAGCCAACAAAATGCGCGCATTATTGGCGTTAAATTGTGGTGTAATGAGACAGCTGCGAGGCTACCACATTGAAATATCTTAATGACCCAAAAATTGCTACACTTTACACAAACTTTATTCGCTTTCTTGACTTAAACTCTTTCATTTTATATATTTTTTATTTTCATTAAGATTTTGTTTTTGCAATCACGAGCCAACACATAAGAGCGAATGCCTGCCGTCAGCTTGAGTGAAACGTAAAACTTTTGCATTTTTCTTAGCGCGCTGTGGCAAATCAATGCGATAATCACCGGCAAAATTGACTGACATGTCGATAAACACATTAAGCGAAAATGCCAGCTGCCAGGCGAGCAAATGACCAGCAGCGGCAATGAGACAAATCAGACGCGCAGCGCGGCGCGGTGTAAAGTTCGCAACGATTTACGGCCAACAAATGCGCTCACATCCTGAAACTGAAAGCGCTTGCAAATCTAATTGCACACACACACATATTTACATGTGTGTTTATATGTACATATGTTTGCACATGTGCGCACATAAATTGCGCTTGGTGTATGTATGTATTTGCAGCGTTTTGGTGCGCGCTCGTTAGCGTATTGCGTTACCCCGGTCGACTCTGAAACGCTGCCACACCAATTAACCTGCCACAATGCAAGCGGAGCTTAGCCGCGCAGTTCGACGGCAATTAAAACGAATTGCTGCTTTACACTTATGGCAACAAAAAAGAAAAGCAAAGCGAAAGATTTATAAAAATAGTGTTGAAACAAAACAAAAATAACAACAACTACATTTAAACTCGCGAAAACTCCGACCGGAATGAAAGAAAGAAATCAATTAAGCGCGCTGGTGTTTAACTGCCACAGTTGCAAGCATGTTATTGCGCTTACAACGAGCTATATTTTTTTGTTGGTTCCCAAACATGTGCTTGCATTCACATACATATGTATGGGGGTAGGCTGGTGTGTGCACGTTTTTATTATCTCCGCGCAGCGGAAAAATCCATATGCAAAATTGGAGTGCAATCAGCGAGCGCATAAGCGTCGAACAAGCGCAACGCTTTCACTTTCCATGCCGTGTGCAACAGCGCGAATCTGCGCAGGCGCAGTGGCTTGCTGGGGCCAAAGCGCATTCACACAATCAGTGCAACACCAATGCACATATACATAAATGTAAATAAATTCGGAAATATTTTGGCATGGCACGGCGCCAATACCTTTCATCCGGCGAACTCTCATTTTTGTGCGGCGCCAATGTGTAAACGCATGTTGCATGTTGGTTATTTTTAAGCACGCTGTTGCATATGCGTTTGGCAAGTTGCGACTACACAGGAAGAGGCATATTAATTTTAGAAAATTTGCATAAAATATATAGGAAAACTTTTTTAAAGGTTTGGTAAGCAAATATTTTTTTTTGTATTTTTAAACTTATTTTCCAATTTTAATATAAAAAATGTTTTTTTTTTATAGATGTAGTTTTTAAGAGGAAATGAAACCAATATAATTTAATGTTGTGGTCAAGATTTTAGCTATTTTATAAATATAAGGGTCCGCCATTTTGTTTTCAAAAATGATTTGGTCAAGAGATTGCTGCGGCTGGGTTGAATAAATTCCATCTGAGGAACCCGATTTATGATTACTTTTTGCCGCAATTTGGGGCATAAGTCAGCAATAGCGTACCGAATTTCAAGGCGTAGATTGTCTCGTGCCTATCTGCGTAGACAAGTGACCTCACATAACTTCACCAAAAATATTGCAAAGTTGTTGAGTCGCACAATATTAGCGGCTCAGATGCGAGACAATGCGTTCACCAAAAGTTTCCTTCAGTAAATTAATAAATCGTGAATGATTTTGGTAATAAATTTGAACAATTTGCAAAAGGTGTTTCGTAGTCGGTCAGTTCGTTATGATATGGCAAACCAAACTGAGTATAAATCAAGTAACAGCTGTCAAAAGATCAATTCTTGTAATGATCGCTCGAAGATTGAAAGTTTTACTGAATCTCCAAAGGTTTTTTGAAGAAAAATGCAAAGTTGCAAAACATTTCTAACCTAAAACCCTATTATAGCTTTGTTTTTTTAGTAGGGCTCTTGTTACAAGACACACTTCTGGTATTTATGGAACTTGGCTGCAGACTTTTTATAGTTCTTTGTGATTTAAACTATACCAAAGTGAAAAAGAAGACGACCTTATTCATTTCTTACTCTCTCTCTCTCTCTCTTCTAACCTCAACTTCCTTCCAAATGTTGGTCTATTCTGCATCCATATTAGAATAATTCTATATGCTCACAATAGGTCAACTAGATTAAAGTAAAATACAGTGTCACTCGGTATGCTATTTTACTTCGAATTTAAATGAGAATCGTGTTCGGTGGTCAAAAACTGTATTCAGCACTTAAAATAAGCAAGGATTACTTTTTTTTATTCATCAATAATTTGTACAGAAAGGATATTCAATTGCCTATTTGGTGTTTTTTAACCCCGAAAAGTGTATATTATGTTTGCCACAAAGTTTGTAAAACCCTAAAAGAAACATCGGAGATCCAATGAAATTTATATATAAGTGATCCGTATGATAAGCTGAGTCGTTTTAGTCCTGTCTAACTGTCTGTATATATATGTAGTATGCATTACTCAGTATTTGAGATGTCTACCTGAAATTTTGGACATAACTTTCCTATCTACGAAGCTTCTCTTCAGTTAGTATCGACAACTATAACTATAGCATATAGCTGCCATACATACTGACCGATGCCAGCTAAGTGCTTGAAAAGGAATCATTTTTATCTGACAAGTTTTGATATTGATTATTATTCAAAGCGTCGCTATATTCTCACAATAAATTTTCTAGCTTGGAACGTAACAGCATACAAGCTAACATTCAAAATGAACTTTAATGTCAACAAATGGACTGTTTTAAAAAAGCAATCTGCTGAAAAGGTCAGCAGCTTACACGTGTTATCGACCAAATTGGGGTATACGAGTATTTCAAGATCGGAACATTCTAACCTTCAACTTAATGTAGCATACTGGAATTCATTTTAATATATATTTTTTGTTTTTATATTTTGGCAACCTGTTGCTATAGAGTATAATAGTTTGTTCACCTAATGGTTGTTTGTATCACCTACGACTAATCGAGATAAATATAGGCTTATATATATTAGGCCGATTTTCTTTTTTGAACTATAAATATTTTCCAATCCCGTCACGAAATTTCCTCGGAAATACCCTAAAAAAAATTCTCTGAAAAATACAACATTAAGAACTGGAGCAAGGCATGTAAAAATTTTCCATAGAAAATACACTACAATCTTGAGTTTTTATCTTTAAATTCCTACAGATCAGAGGTATTTTATGGCATCGCTTTGACTTTAGACGCATATTTCTCAGAATTGTTCACTCTACAAAAGTGCCCAATGCAACAAAGTCGTAACTCACACCGGCGAGGTAGTACGTGGCTCTAAACCTGATTTTTCCAAGAAATTCGCATTTTTTTTTGTATCTATCTCGTAAATGACAAGGGCTATAGAAAAAATTTACATGGCAAATTTGTAGGAAATTTTATTTGCTATAAAAAAGGTTCGAGGTCAAAATCGCTTTCATTAATACTTCTCGAGATATTCAGCTTTTTAAGTAAGACTGTATTCAATTTTCATAAATTTTTTAACACATACCATCTATGAAAATTCTATTTAGATCTAATCTCTGATTACTAAATTTAAAATAGACTTTGAATATTGCAGAGTATTATTATAAGAAACACTTCTGGTAAAAAAAAAATTTTGCTGCATTGCTTCTCACTACAAATCATAGTAAAAATATTATTTATATTTATTTGTGTTTACTATCTTTGCTAAGCACACTATGCCGATATAAATTACAATTCGCAAACTTGCTAGTAACTATAAGCACGTAGTGGCAGCTCCATCGTACGAGCAACAAAGCCACATTGGTAACCCATCTATAAGAAAACATATTTATTATTTCGAATATCAAAAACAAAGATAGCTAAACTCAAACAGAAATATTCGTTACATGAATGCAAAACAAAAACTCAACAAAAATCAAAAATAAAAATCAAACAAAAAGTAAACCAATGAACCGATGAGCGGAAAGCCAATGCCAAAGCCAGTGCGAATGCTTGTTGTAATAAATATGATGAAGAAGTCTTGATTAATGAACACCGCCAGCGGCACCGGCAGGCAGCGGCGACAGCCAAACTCGACGCTGATGCCACCCGGCGCAGGCACAACGCCACACCGTGCGGCAAGGCACAGAGCTTGCGCGGGCGCGCGAAGGGAAGACAACAGCAACAGCACGGTTGACCCACTTTTCGCAGCGACTTTATAGGTTATGAGCATTTATCATAAGTAAAAAATCGAAGATCGAAGCCAATGTACAACGGCAGCTGCATGCCGCGCGCCGTGCGCTGTGTGGCGATCAACGCGAACCGCGTAGAAATGCCGCTTTTGGCAGGCGCGCGCGCTCGCTGTGCATGCGTTTTGGGAAAATTCCGTAGAGAGTTTAGCTACAGATGTAGCTGCGGCGCAAACTGAAGGCGGATGTACACGAAAGCGGCAAATGTTGGCAACAAATGTGCTCAGCAACTATGTTTTGTAGCTAAATGTTTTTGCTTTTACTGCTTTTTTCGGCCGTTACTTTTTGTTGTTGTTGCTATTTTTTAACTTTTTCTAATTGTTGCTTTTGTTTTTGCTTAGCAATCAATGATTTTCTAACGCTTACGCGAATGCTCAGCGCAACAAGCATTTGAACTGTTGGAACGAACCCGTTTCGCTAGCAGCGAACAAAAGACTTAAGCAACGAACCCGCTGGCGGAAAGGAACAAATAGGCGTTGCAGGTCTATCAGGGGATTCATGCAAATGGCATGCCATTTCTACTACACTACCGCCAACTTAGCGATCATGATCGATACAAAAGCAATAAAAAATGCATAAATATAGTTTACAACAACAACAGTAACGATTTTATTGTTGTTATGACTAAATTGAATAATAAGTATGCGGAAAGCAACCACAAAAATGCAGTTCAAAGTCATCAGCGGCACTCAGCGTCGCATTGCGACTACAACAACAACAACACAAAGCAATCAAAAACAACAACAACAAAAGACATAGCGCGCCCCTAACAAAAGCATAACAATAAAAACTTTTAATGCAAATCAATATCATCACTATTTCACTTGCCACCAACATTGCCGCGGTTACGAATCAAACTGTAACTGTAAACCGGCGTTGCAACCAATGCAGCGCTATGCTAATTTTGTCGCCTCATCGATTGCCGTTACATCCAATACACACCGGTACGGTTTGTATTGTTGCAATCGCGCATAGTTAATGATATTAAATTGTTGTTGTTGTGAGTGTCTTTGTGTTTTCACCGGGCAAGCGCATCCATTGTAGCCACTTAAACTGATTTCTTCATTAGAGCGTTTCGCTGAAGCGTTGCCTTGCTGGCCGCCAATGCATATCCGCATCGCTGCGTCATAAAACAACAACTAAAATATTATCTTTATGGCGTATGGCATATGGTTTGGTTGCGCCGGCGCAATAGTGACTTTTAAGGTTGGTTGCGCATCAAATTCGGTGCTGAAGTTGCATTTTTTCCACTTTATTTGTTCACTTTCTTGTTGTTGTTTTGTTCGTAAAAGTGCATTTCAGCGATTTTGTAATATTTTTTTGTGTGATTCGTTATGTTAACGGTAAATATTAGGTGTAGTCTCGATAATGTCGTAAGACGATTATATGATTATTTCAATCGAATATACTGATTATGTAATTGATTTACATTTCTAATTAAATTGAATAATAATTCGGTGAGTTTGAGATATGAAGTTGTTGTGAAGAAACTATAATTTAATATAATTAAAATTTATATATATATTTATCTGTTATCTATCTGTTTTCGCTATAAGCACCTCATTCTGCTTGTTCAGTTTGTATGGCAACTGTACGCTATAGTGGTCCGATATCGGTTTCAACAAATTAGCAGATTCTTTGGGAGGAAAAGACCTATGCGAAATTTCATGTCGATATCTCAAAATCTGCGCATCTTGATTATCACGAAAGAAGTACGGTCCAATGATGCTACCTGGCCAAAACCGCAACAAACCGAAATTTTTTCGGGATGTAATGGTGACTCATTGGGTACTTGTGGATTGCTGCCTGACCAATAATGCATATTTTGAGTCTTATCGCTGAAGATGATTTTTCGATGAAAATCCGGATCATTTTCAATTCGTGAATATACGACGATTCTGGTGGACAATCAACTTCAGTTTCTGTGTTAATTTGATCTTGTAAGGATGTAGACCAAGATATTTTCGCAAAATTTGTCACAATGACATCAGAGAAATGCCCAACGCTCGAGAATGACATGTGAGAGACTGGGTCTTCCTCAATTGATGTGCTAACGACAGCAATATTCTCGATACTAGGGGCACTTCTTTGTCTCACTTTGCCTCGGGATCATTTTGTAATTTATCTATGGATTCAAATGTGTCCACTAGACGCTCAATTGTTGATCTGACGGGCCAATTATGACGACCATAAATTGGACGTAGCGCTCTGATGAAAAGAAATTTTAAAAGAGCGGGGAAATATATGAAGTCGTTTTCTGTCCCTATCGGTGTACTTTTGTAGCGCACCTATTGAAAAACCCGTTATATATATTTTATAAGACCGACGTTTTCTTCTGGTGTTACAAGTTACATGGCAAGCTTAAAATTTTCTGTTAGGATGCAAAAATCTCTTCAGCCAGTAATAGACTTTTGCCTGCATTAACAATCATAGCACGTTAAATGGCTTGCAATACGAGGTGTGTTCAAAAAGTATCGTGAATTTTGTGTTTTTTCAAAAATTATTTATTTATTCATGAATATCTATTTTGTCCCCTTCAAAGTAAGAGATTTTATACACTTGTGCCAACGGTTTTTCCAATCTTCGAAACACTTCAAAAAATCATTTTTTTTATCTTCTTCAGCTCCTCCTTCGATGCCGTCTTTATCTCGTCAAGAGAAGCGTAACGTCATATTTTTATGGGCCTCTTCAGTTTAGGGAACAAGAAAAAGTCACAGGGGGCCAGATCTGGGGAATACGGTGGCTGCGGCATCATTAGTGTGTTGTTTTTGGCCAAAAAGTCGCGCACAAGCAACGATGTGTGAGCAGAGGCGTTATCGCGGTACAAAAGCCAATTTTTGTTCTTTCACAAATCTGGGCGTTTCTGGCGGATTGCTTCGCGCAAATTGCGCATAACTTGCAGGTAATATTCCTTATTGACCGTTCTTCCCTGTGGCAAAAACTCTTGATGCACCACGCCCCTGCAATCGAAGAAAACTGTCAGTTACGATTCACGATACTTTTTGAACACATCTTTTTTTGCTTCATTTGAAAGTACAATGTCTTTAAAATATACTGTGAAAATTTCAGACAGAAATTCGAAATATTTCGGGAGTTATAACGAGTTTCCTAGAGCGCCTCGGAGTCCTCTCTCTCGGAGTTGTTGAATTTAAAACGCGTTTTTCTCAAAACATTGTTTTTCTGGTCAGCCCGGGTTCTAACCGTTTGTTTTCAAATTTTAACAAGCTGTTATAAACACCTATAGTTCTCAGAACTAACGAGAATTTTTAGTTTACAACCCTTTCTTTGCTAAAATAAAAGGACTATTTTTTCAAAGTCGCCATTTTGTTATTTATCCTTGAAATTTAACTTCAGTAGTTCCGATCAGAATGACATGTCTATAGATTAAGAATAATCGAGAATATTTGATTTCAGATAACACCAAGACCCAAAATCATTCGGGCCACCCACGTGCATTTTTTTTGAGGCTCCAAATTCGAGTGACAATAATAATAGTAATAAAGTATTACATTTTTTCAAATACATTTTTTTTATATTATCAATATATAAACAAAAACACTCTAAATATTTAAGATAATTAATTTTTATTTTCCTTTAAAAAACCACCCTCCAAAGAAGTCATGAAAATAGGCTACCTTAAGAACTTCCCTGTCTGTATCAAACAACAGCTACAGAGTAACTGATTGATATTTTCATCGAATAAAATTCAAACAAAACAAACATCAGTGTGGTAGCAATATGAAATGTCGAGGTTTTTATTAAACTTGTGAACAAGAGTCTAAAGACGTTTCTGAGAGAAAACAAATTTAGCCAACGGTTTACTACAAGATTTTATCTTGGATTGACGTGCCAAAATTGCGTTCTACGATAACACCATCTAAAATCGAGTTCACTAACCCCGATATAACGACCATACGAAAATATTTAAAAACATTGATGCAGCGGTAAAGGGTACGAAAATAAAATTCTCCATAAGAAGGTTTAAGGACATTTTTCTAGCAAAGTTCTAGCCATTATAAAATATCTAAAGATCAAGTATTGTGAAGAACGTTTCGCTATTTTTAATGGTGGCAGAGTAGAATTCAAAATATCAACTAGAAATCATTTTCCCAGTTATTAGACAGAAAAGGAAAGGATGTCTGCGTAGCCAGATATGAGCTGGCATTAGGCTATTTGTATCGGAAACAATCAAAAAAACTAAAAGGAGGAAAGAAAACATTTCCAATCTTTGTGTTCACAATTTGAAAATAATTTGAAAAGAAACTAAACCGTCTTAAGAAATACTTTCGATTGTAGCTAGAAAATGATGTTCCTGCTCAACGAGTGTAAAAAGAGTAACAAGAGGAAACAAACGCAGCCTCAAATCACTATTTCAGCATTGTGTACACTCTATCAATTTTGCTCAAAGAACTTTTTAAAAAGCTAGTAAAAAGTGTCTCTCGAGGCAATAGACGCGTTCTGATTGAAAAACTCATAGCCTTATAAAAAGTGGTCTCTTCATATTCCTTTAATTTTCGTCATATACATATATATATTTTTTTATATTAAAAGGCAATATAAATATTTGTAATAAAACTATAAGTAATAATAGTTTAAGAACAGAAAATACATGAAGTTTAGCGCAATTATTTTGTCATTATAATCAATTAACAATTTTATTTAAGATCAAGAGCACGCGTAAGACCCTCAGCACGCTAATCTGAAAATAATGTCTATATAAGCATATACACCACTAAAAATAATTGTTTCTAGCTTCTAATTGACCTAGTTCTTTTTCATCTTATATTCATACTTGGAATAAGCAAAATTAATAAAAACAGCATAATAATCACCGGATGACTATTTTGCGGTCAGAAATTTAATTACAAAGTGAACTGAGCTGCGCAACCGTAAAGTTAATTAAATAAGAACAGCAAGAGGCATAAGGAAAAATAATGTGATTTTTTACGTTATTGTTATTGCTATTGCAATCCTAATGAATATTATACAAAAATCGCGCGGCGAAAAAATTAATTTAAAATTTCATATGATAGAAGTTACTAAGGAAATGATTTATTTTAACTTTATTAATGCTTAGCGTTTTGAAATTAAAAATCTGACTTGCTTGTAGGACAAAATCTTTCCATTTGTACTTCTAAATATGAAAACAAGAAAAAGTGAAAACTTCGGATGCACCGAAGCTATAAAACACTTCACAAATACAAACAGTTGCTTACAAGAACTTGATTCCGATCGTTCAGTTTGTATGCCAGCTATATGTTATAGTGGTCCAATATCAGCCGTTCCGACAAATGAACCGCTTTTTGAAGAAAAAAGGGCATGTGCTTAATTCCAATAAATATCTCGAAAACTGAGGGGCTAGTTCATGTACATATATGTAAACAGTTGGAAATGGCAAAATCGACTTAGGTCATCATGCTGATCATTTATATAAATATATCCTGAATTTACATTTCAGTTCATTCTCAGTGAAGTTCTATAGTTATATAAGCTCCAATGTTGCTATGGCTGTGCACTCAGCTATCAAAAGTGCAGATTTTATTTAGTCTGAACCCAAGTTCATTAGAGCATAAACAATAAAAATAAGAAAAAGGAAACTTATAACCATATATACAACTAATCTTATGATACAATACTAATACTAGTATATAATATATCCAAAGAGTAGCCTTCTTTGGCAGACAAGCAGATATGAAAAGAAAATAGAGACATAGAATGATAATTAAATGCTTTGACTGCGCTGCGGTCATTTGGCACACACAATTTGTAAATCTTATTAGCTTTCATTGTATGTTTATAAACGAGTATAATGCTATGTCCGATTGTTACGTTATTCTAGAACTTTTGCTTTAGGTCAATGAGCACACACCCGTCTCTATTGTAGCGGTCGAATTAGCGGCTGACTGACATCAGACACTTCTAGATTATCTACGGAAATTTAGTGCGCGCCACAAAATAATTATAGCTAAATAAATACTTAATAAATTGCATGGGTGTGTGGATATTAGTTTCATTTCGCAGCTGTTTTGTACACATTATTGCTAAATTTTATATTTATGTTTATGAACGCACGTGGTTTGAAGGACTTTGTGTATCAAGTATACGCCATGGATTACTTTTTGATCGTACAAAAATAGTAAAGGTTTAGAACAGCTAAGTCGATGTTGAAATGGATTTATGATTGCTCAATCGTGATTTTTTAAGTTATCGTTTTCGACAAAGAATTAGCTGTCTAAGTTAGGTAGGAGATAAGTGGTTTCGTTGAGGGCATCAAATGGTTGGAAAATAACAAAGGAAAGTAATATCAAGGTACGTATAAGACCTTGCCAAAGGGGCAGCACTATCTCCCTGTTTTGATATCTTAATAAAGTGGCTTTAAATTGTTTGGCCAATTAGAGTTAAAATTAAAAAAAATTATAATAAAATAATTAATAAAAAAATATTTCTATCTATTTTGAAAACTTAAAACGTGAAATAAAATATAGCCGTTTTATATGAAACGTAAATTTTGAACGCTACACGAAATTGAATGATAATGTTATTTAACGCAGAGAAAAATATTCAAATTTAAAGCACTCTGGCCGTTTATATATTGTACTATACATGCAAAGGAACCAAGCTTTCAGAGCTTTCGGCGAGTCATTGTCGATATGTGTGTCCTATTACAATCCGATCTAATAGTTGGCTGTAAGATAGCTGCTCTGCTTACTCTACTAAAATCTCTAGCAAAACCTTTCTCACCGTCAATCCTGGCTTGGACTTGATTTGCGCTGACTGACTACGAATCGATCACAACTACAGTTGAAATGATCCACATTATCAGTAACCATCCGCTTCAGAAATTGACCGAGTTGGTTACGATTCGTAGATGGAAACTCGTTTATACAGTTTTTTTTGCATAACTTGTGTGGCACCCATACATCGAGCTCCTTTTTGTATTCTATAGTAGAACGTACATATATCTGCTGGGCAATCAAAAAATTGCACACATCATGATCGAACTCGAAAATTGCCATTATAGTGTACATAATATATACAGGATTTTATTTTTAAACATAAAAAATTAACAATTTCTTACTCAACGCTTACGAAATCGCTACTGTCTCAAAAACCAAACTAATTATGTGTTGAAAGAATGCATAACACAAGTCTTGTTGGCTATTTATCAATGTCAGTGCAAGTACTTTTAGCTGCCGTTAACTTCAAGCAGACATTATTGCCACTCCCACCTGTTATTAACTCCACATAATTAACCATATTCATTCGTAATTACTATTTTGCATATGTGCAACCAAAATCTAATTAAAGTAGCGTGTTCTAATTTATTTATAAAAAATTTTGCAAAAAAAAAATTGATATTTAAAAAAAATTGCTTATGTAAAAAAAATGTATGCGATGCAATTACTATCAACACAAGAATTCAAAAGTCAATGCTTTCTGCACATAAGCAAAAGAAATGTATGTATATATGTATGTATTAATGGGTAAATAGGTATGTTCAGCTACATATTTAATGTGTTTATTATGTAGTGCTTTTCGTTCATAATTTGGCTTCAACACAGCTGCATTTAACAAATTCATTCAAAGGTACGTATGTATGTACATATATTTGTATATAAGTAAGTACACCAATGGTTCTGCTTAACTGCCCAACCAACAAGAATAACAAAAAAAAAAACTATGATAATAACAAAAACAACAAGAAGCGCAGCAAAAACCACAAGCTGACCGAATCACCAGTTACGGGATTGGGCAAACAGTACAAAATGGAATTGAACAAAAGAGCGTTAAATTAAGCAAAAATATTTCTATTCATAAACATCTTGCCATACCATGACTACTAGCAGCAACTACAACAACAACAAAAAAGCATACATATTACATATTTGCGATTATTTTGCGAAATAATTTGCTGCTTCGCTGACTCCATCTTGCATAGTTGCCTGGGCTTTGGCATATTGTTGTTGTAATTGCTATGCTGTTCGTTCGTTTTTCGCCGCAAGCGAAATGGCAAAACGCAATGAGAATTATCATAATGAAAAATCATTGAACAACAGTTATTTTTTAATTTGAAAAACCCATATGAAATAATCTCGTCTTAAATTAGTGCGCTTCGGTTTCGCACTTCTGCAGCGATTTGTGTATTATTTGTATTTCTTTCTCGTGTTGGATTAACTATTTTTCAATTGGTTGCGGATAAATTATAATCTAAGTTTTTGAAGTTTACTTATATATACAATATATAAATAAATATTTGGAAAGTCTATTATGCAACACATATAGTGAATAGCTGTCAATTTATTAACCAAGGATACTCTAACAAATATATTGTATTGCGTATGGCAACTGATCTCAGTATTCAAGTATACTACCCCATATAACATTTCTGAGTTTAAATTTTTGAAAAACTATGGCGTCCGGCAGTGCAAAATACCGTGGGCAATTAAGATGTTTACATTTCTATAAGTAAGTAGGAATATGTAATATTCAACATGTTACGACTATTTAATCAGTTGTCAGTGACCAGTAACTAATAACTATGCGTAATAGATTTTAGTATACGGTTGTCTAGAGAAGTTGGGAGAATGCTTCAACTGGGCCAAGCTAGCATAAAGCGATAACTGGTGGAACGAATATAAAGATGTTCTAAGGGACTACAAGAAGTTGGTGTGCAGGATAAAGCGAGATCCTAGAAAGCCTTATATAGTGGATTTGAAAAAGACCCACCAGGTGGCGAGACTTAGGAAACTATTATCCAAAAGCTCCGCCTCGCCCGGTCTAATACGGAAAAGTAGTAGAGAGTGGACGGACAACTTCAAGGTCTCATGGAAAGACCTACTCAGTGTGCTTTTCCAGGCTGTAAGGAGGTGGTAAGTATCAGCTATAAAGGAAGTAGTAATGGTCAATCCGCCCAGTCGACCTATAGAAATCTTCCGATGGCAGGTAGCAGTATACAAAATTCTTATTGGCACTTGAGAGAAGAGACTGTAGGATCATGATGAGATTACTAACAGGTCATTGTCTGGTGGCGACAGACGCCCGCAGAACGAGGCTGGCAAATCGAGAAGACTGCAGAAAATGTATAGTGTAAGGCACCAGGGAAACAATAGAGCCTATCTTGGCACTTGTCCTGCATTGACAAGACTACACTGTAAGCATCTGGGCTCTTCACGGTATGAGGAGGAGGTATCGATAGTGAGGCTGCTGTTAAAATTGGCGCCAAGACGTAGTAACTGAACTCCATCTGTTATCGCAAAGAACCAAAATTGGTCTATGCGTAGCTATTGGCCTACCAGAATAAACTAACTTAAATATTGAAATAAATCGTCTGGTTTAAATTTTCGCTTACAATAATTTTGTATAGCAGCTATAGTAGAATTATATTGACGATTCCGACAAATTAGTAACTACAAGGGGATAAAAGAACATATGCAAAACTTCAGAATGATATACCAAACTGAGGTTCGTCATATATACAGACAGGCGGAAAGTTAGACAGACGTGGAGAATCCACTTAGCTCATCACGCTGATCATTTATGTACATACAAGTATTTAATTGTATTTAAATCTATTTTTATTTGAAAACTATACCCATTATTTCTCAGCTTCTCCTAGACTGATTTAACTGAGCTTTTTTAATAATTTTCTTTACAGACTTTTATATGCCTGGAACTATCCATATGCCCAAATTTAAATTTTTTACAATTTTATTTTCAGGCGGTCGCCAAAAATAGTAAAAAAAATCGGTACAAAATTTTTTTCTTTTTCAGCCAGCCGCCTTTTCGGAAAATCTTTTCCTAATTTTCCGCAGAACACTGAGACATTTTTTTAGTTCCAGATTAAGGAAGTGGAGGAATCGTGGGTATAGTCGCAAGCTAATTTTTTGAGACCCCCACTTCATCTGTCGCTAATGTTTGAATTTTCCATTTTTCATTCATTTAATTTTTTCGGTATTCTTGCAAACTTAACAAATTTTCGTAAAAATTCCTCAAATGTGAATATGTATATGAAAGCATGAATAATTGTTTAAGGATGAAACATTTCACAAATATGGTTAAAATATCCACGGAAATTTGTAGATCGTTTTATGTTCTTTAGGTTTTGTTAATTTCTGTCAACAATGATATTTGTTTAACATTTTGAAATCGAATTCAACATTTTTCGGTGATGAAACCAAACTAAAACATTAAAGTTAATTTAATTCTCGTTCATTCATTAATTTAAATTCTGGCTTAACTCTCACTCCCGATATTGAACTAAAGACTAACTTGTAAATTTCCACGCAGAAGCAAAGTGACCAACAACCACACGTACACCTAATTAAAACTGTTGCAATCAGCGGCCAAATTGGGAACAACACAGGAAAGAATCTGAGCTCAAGTGAGCGCTGAAAAAACTCAACGCAGACGAAATTTCCATTTTAGTCAATTTGCCACTGACCTTCCACAACATGCCTCAAGGTTATTGCAACAGCTACTTTACGACCGCGACGACGACGGCGACGATGTACAACTTTTTCAGGCTGTCAAGCAGCGTCACCGCACAGCGAATTGGAATTCTGTGTCGCACCACACGCACACATATAAACAAACTAATATATGTGCATATGTTGAAATGTAAATAAAAATGGAGGCAAGTGTGAGTGATGTGTGCGTGTGCTTTCATGAGAGCGCTGCTGCTCGTAAAAATGTCGCATCCGTTAGCATAATTTCCAATAATGGACTCTTGCATGGCAGCTTGTTGGCATATTATAAGCGTTGTTGGCCGCCAAGGTGCGCTGGCTGTCTACTGCGCCTGCGCCACGGCGATTTGTTGCCAACAATGTGTTGACGATGTGTTGCCCGATGCGCAGGCATTGCTGCTACTGCTATCATTGTTGTTGTTGTTAGTATTTTTTGTTGTAGCTGCTGTTGTTGCTTTTGGTGATGTTTACGGTTTTGTTGTTGGTGTTTGTATTATTCAACGTCATGGAAATTTTCTCTCGCAGTGATTGCAACAACAACAACAACAAGTTGCTGCCATGACAAGTGTGTCAGTGCGGTCGGGAGCCACTTCCACTTTTGCGCCGGCGACCACACGAGCAACCACACACATATGTATGTATATGTGTCTGCGTGTCAATGCGTTGCATGGAAATTGCAACAGCAAATACCAGCAATAGCAACAACAACGGCAATAGTTTTTTAGCGACAACTTGTTGTCCTCTCATCGCTAATATTTTTATGATCTAAATGCCTTTTATGAGTCTAATTTTTCCTGCGCCTGCAGTTAGGAAAAAAATATTTTTCGCGTCTCTGCAAGAATTTAATTTCCATTTTCCTTTTCGCGAGTGTCAAGTTGTGTTGGCTTCTGGGTTTCGTCTTAACTATTTATTCGCTGAAAAATCATGTTAATTTCCTGTCGCCTGCATTTTAGTGTCAACTTTTGTTGGCACAACAACAACAATAATTAATAGCGCCAACAAGTTTATTGGGAAATCCGGAAAAGCTGAAATTTCCACTGCAGTGGAAGGAGGTCAGTGGAGTAGGCGCTTCGTAAAATAAATATTAAATGTTAGTGGGAAATTTCCAGTTTGAAAAATATTACCAGAATGAGAATTAGAATAATGGTTACTTAGAGTCAGTAAAACAATTAGTATTCTGTAGATAAATATAGAGTAAACGTACTTTTTGAAGAATTCATCTAAAATTTTGTATTTCCAATCAAATTTCGTGTTCGGAATAGTTGCGAACGTTGGAAAAGACTTACTTACGGTGATTCCGTTTTATCAAAAACACAAGCTAAAAGTGGTATGAAGCCTTCAAAGACGGTAGAAAGATCGTTGAAGACATGCCTCATTCTGGTCCAAATTCGACCTCTTCAACTGATAAGAATATTAAAAAAGAGATGACAGGAGAGCTAAACATGTCTCGCGAGTTCATTCAAAAGATTCTGGTGGATATTTTGGGTATGAAACGCGGTTTTGCTCGACTCGTCCCGATAAAGCTGAATTTCTTTCAAAAAGAGTAACGTTAAAAGTTCTCTTTGGATATGCTTGATTGTGCGAATTCCGATTCCGGATTCATAGAGAGCATTATATCTGCCAATGAGACATAGGTTTATGAATTTGATATGCAAACATGTCAAAAATCATTGGAATGGAGAGAAAAAACGAGCCAAAACCAAAACAACCACGACAAAGCTGTTCAAACATCAAGATCTATGCTTTTTTCGATATTCGTGGTTTGATGCATAATGAATTTATTCCGGAGGGACAGACGGTTAATAAGGAATTCTATCAGGTCGTATTGAGGCGTTTGCGTGAGAACATCTGTCGAAAACGGTCTGAATTGTGGAAGGAAAATTCATGGAATTTCCACGAGGACAATACACCATCGCATCGAGTTACAATTGTGACAGAATTTAAAGCCAAAAACGCACTGAATACCATCAATCAACCATATTTATCCGATTTGGCTCCGTGTAATTTTTTCTTGTTTCCTAAACCGAAATTGCTGCTCCGTGGAACTCCGTGTTCAGTCGATCGAAGAGATAGAACAAAATTTGCTGAAGGAGTTGAAGGCCATCCCAAAAAGTGCTTAAGAAAATTATGTCGAGGACTGAAAAATCCTTAACCTTAGTGTATTACATCTGCAGGGGATTACTTTGAAGGCGATCAAATAAATATTGATGAATAATTAAATATTTTACGTTTCATTTACAATTTTCGGATATTTGTTTCGTCCCAATGTATTTATATGGGAACCCTTAGCTCCTAGATTTAACAGAGTCTACAATAATTTTGACATGAAGTGTTCAAATAAGACTGTATTAGAAATTTGACCTTTTTCTTTCCTAATTCCGCCTTCGAACATATTAACTATTGAGAGCATAAATGAATTGAAAGCAACATTACGAACACTTTTCAGAAGACAGCGAACAGATAATGAAAGATATAAGTACTTTGCCTCGAAAAAAATCTAGTTTCAGAACCAAAAATTCGGGTAAATTTTGAGCAAAAAATTCATGTGGAGAAGTTTGTTTTTTAAATCAAACGGATTAGCATTTGAAGTGTAAATAATTGAATAGCTTTAAGGTGAGACCATAACTAACCTAAAAGAGTTTGAGTCTCCAATATATGTTATATATTTTTTAATTAAAAATAGAATGAAGTTAAATGTAACTTTTAGGAAATAACTCACCTTTGTTATTTATAATTCCTTCTTAATAAATCTTATAGTTTTTATAAACCTCCCGCTCCAAAAATAATAACGTATTTTAAACAAATACGTAATTTTTTACACTGAAATTATAAAAAGAAAATGAAAAATTGTAATTAGAGTTAAGCAAATATAAAAAATTTATAAAACTTTTATAAATATTTGAAGTGGAGTGATAAATTTATATTGCAATATATCAGTATTAAATTACGTTAAAAAAGTAAAGAAATCTATTTACCTACGATCTTAAGTCGAATTAAGTCAAGGAATGAATTTGAGTGTATTATAGAAATGAGATCATACCATCTCATTAAATATATGTAACTCCAGCTGATAAAAAAATTACAAATATATATTATTGACTTAAAAATTATCTGTCATCAGTCAGTACAAGCAAGCTAACGCTTAATCCCATTTTCCGCACATTTGACATAAGCTTTGGCAGGTATAGCCTTCGACTAATTTTTAGAGTGCCAATCATTAAATCGTTGGACAGCATCGACGACAAACCCACGGTTTGTCGCCAGTCATGATGCATTTGATAAATTCAGCGTCCTCACTCAAGTATCTCTTTTTGTCCGCTATTCGACTATTTTCTTTTTTAGTTAATGTTTCGGTTATGAAGAGTGTCCATTCAAAAACTTAAAGAGCTGTATCTTTGGTATTCCGGTTTGGTAAGAGAATTAAGTATTTAAGTACGAATCTAGCATTGAAACAGTTCATAACTGAAACATTAACCACAATGTTTTGATTCGATATATGAGCTGTTGAGATCCTCTGATATCTCTCTGTTGCCAACACGATGATTTTCAAGCAATGTTTCTTTAACTTTTCTGATGTTATCGCCATTAACAGACATTTTCAAATACTTATGTGAGTGATAAAGTGGACTCCTCAAAATACTTCTGTAATACCGTAGCGGTTCCTCTCTTGGAAACACAAAATTTCAAAAAAATAACTTTATTCAAATATTTTCCCTGGTAAAAAAATCGTCAGCAACATTAAGAAAGATCTGCCAACCACGAAAAAAATCGATTTGATTTGGACTTTCAATTTAAATGCTTCAGTCCGGGTGAAATTTGATTTGATGGTATTATTAAAGTTTGTCATTTAAGATAAAAGCTTAACCTGAAGTCAGATATGATTGGCGAAGAATTATAATGCCAAGTTTCGAATCTTGGTAAGAATAACTGAAAAATCTTAGATACATATCTTAATAAGCTAATTTTTTTTTTTTTTAATTTTTTTTTTTTTTTATTTTGTGTGACTAATTATCAAAGCAAACAATACATACAAATATGTGGTCATCTGTTATTGGTTCCTAGTGGATGCGAAAGTTAAAACTAACTAAACTAAACTAATTAAAATATTCTATCGGCCCAAGCATTTCTTATCATAAATATCACATTTTCCCAAAAATATATAATATTAATTAGTAAAAATTATTATCAAGCAGAATATGTATATACATAAGGGATATGAAAAAATACCGTTAATTTAAAAAAGTGCCGATGCCGACAGCGTTCGTTAAAAAATTAAAAGTGAAGTGAAAATGAAAACAACACGCTCATTAGCATAGCGTTTTAGCACGGCAGCTTTAAATAATTGCACAATAAATTAAAAACCAATAAAGTTGCAATAAATTACAAATTTCATAAATAAAGGTGAGTTCTGGCCGACATAACGCATATAAAACTGAGAATTATTCTTTTAATTGCCCAACAATTAACGATTGTTGTAACAATTTACAGCTACAACTTTACAACAATATAGTCAAACAACATGCTAAATAATCTGGGCAGCAAGGCGATAATGTCACTAGCAATATAACTGTAAATCAATGCGAGTAATGGGTATAATATGTGCATTAGAGGGTGCAAATAAAAATAAATTTCGAAATAATATTTTTAAATAAAGGTATATGCGGAGAAAAAAATATTGCTGCAATGGCACGATTTTTAGCTAAATATTAAAAGGCATCGTGATTTAATTTAAAAAAGAAAAAAACCAAAAAAAAATAAAAAAAAATTAAGAAAAAAAAAATAAAAAATTAAAAAAAATTTTACAACGCGATTCGTTATAGTGCATTAAATTTTCTAAAAAAAATTTTCTCAGTGTGATTTCTTTCTATTGTAAAATTCTTCTTTTGAAAGCTTTGAAGAGCTGTAGATTCATTTGAAGCCATAAACTCGATATTATTTTGTTTTGGACTCACCCTAGTAAACGTATAGCATATTTGTATATATGTATATATGTATATCCAAGAGTATGTAGCACTTATTACTGTAAAATATGTGGTACGCATTTAATTCACTGTACAACAATTACCGCCCTCCTGCCCACCACCCAAACTAAACACTGCATCAAAACGCAACAATTTTGTTATAATTTTGCTCGCTTGTTGCTACTGTAAATTATTATACAGCAGCGCACTTACAAGTCAGCAACTACAGCCACTACTAACAACTACAACAATGGCAGCGATAATTTTTGCACAGTTTGCACACATTGAGTTGCTCGCCTTCCCTTTGTGTGTCATTATAAATCTATTAGCCGGCATTTTGCCCGAGGAATGCTGAAATGCCGCAAAGCGAATAGCTCTGAATGCTTAATCGGCGTGTGTGTGTGTGTACGCGAAATGGCAGTTGAATAAAATTATTGCACTAAAAAGTGGTTTTGATTAAAATTGACGCAAAAAAAATGTAATTTACTTGAGTTCCATAGAGCCTCCGGCCTGTCAAAGTTCTGAGTGTTTATCGCAAAAAGATAGTGAGATAGCATCTGGCAGAGACAACTGGTCAGCATATTGATAAATATTCAGCTAGAGACATATTTATCTATGTGGAATATTATATATATGATATATATATAGATGTTGAATTCATATAGACATATGTATGTATGACTGTATGTAAGTATATTTTCCAATAAACGAATTTATTAATGCGCGATTTTGCGCTTCGAGCGACATTAATTGCATTGCAAATGAGCTAGCAATTGTTTTTTTATATTCATTGAGCAACCAGAAAACATAAAAAACATTTATGCATATTTATGTGCGACGTAAATCATTCATAATTTGACAAGTATTCATAAATTATACGCAATAAAGGACAATCTAATTATTAAGCGCTTAGTTAGAAAGAGAAACAGGTATGCATTTAGGCGCAATGAATTATTGTGGCATATAAAATAAATATATATATATTTTTCAGTTATATTTTTTGGGATACTTTTGGTTTTTTAAACCCGAATATTAATCGTATGATCTAAGATATTTTTATATGAAAACTATTTAAGATACGCTGTTGAGTTTTCTACACAAACTCATTATCACCCTAAATGTATACAATACGAAACAAGTTGTGTTTTTTTAAGAGATTGCGAAAACAGCTGAGCTGGCCTCTAATACACCTGTAAGTAATTCTAGAGTCAACATCTGCCGAGAAAGCCAAGCAACAGTTAAGGCAGTAACTTCATATGGCATATCGGTCAGAAGTGCCTTGGGAAGCTGGCCTTCAGTGGAAAGTGTGGCCAGAAGCAGGCGACTTCACTTCTACTGGGATCCAGACCACTAAAACATCGGGGGCAATGAAGTAGTGGAAGAGACTGCCAATAATGGGTACTGCTTACACTCGAAAACGTGATCAACATTGGGAAATCCATGTATCATCTATACGACGAGCTGGACAGAACCATGATAAAGAAAATCAAAACCCGATAGAATGAGCTACCTAGGTGCAAAACTGCAAAAGCTATGTGCAATAGGGTGGATCGGTAGTACACAAAACTCCTACTGGTATTCAATAGAAGGGACTGTCGGCACGTGATCGAAATACTAACTGGTCACTGTCTCATGGCGACCTCAGAATAGGTAAGACTGCAGGAAATGTCTAGAGCAAGGCAGCAGGGACGCAATGGAGTACCTTTTGAGCACTTGTCCCGCATTGGCAAGACTACATAGTAAGCATCTGGGCTCTTCACGGTACGAGGAGGATGTATCTATAGTGAGACCGCAGAGTTTGTTATAATTCGCGTCAAGCGCAGGCGCCTTAAAGGATGACTACTCCTCATGGACCTAGTAACTGAACTCCATCTGGACCAGAACTGGTCTAAGCGTAGCTTATTGGCCTACCGGATTATCTTAGCCTTACCTACATATATTCATATTTGTATTTTTTCCTTATTGGTTTTGAAATGTAAGCTTTTGTAAATTATATAAATTTTTTATGAATTATACAAATATTTTCCAAATTTTTGACGAGTTTATGCATTTTGCCAATACATTATACCATTTTAAGCACATTTGCAACAAAATGTTCACCATTCACAAAATTGTTTAGTTATGACAAAATATTATTCAAGCTAGTTCGCTTAATTTTATGACAATATTAAAAAAAATCTGAATGAATTTTTAAACAAAAACATAATAAATTATTTTCTTACTAAGCGCTTTTATTTAATATGCTTACATTAAGTTCAAACAAGTAGGTAGGCTCAATTCAAAGCATACCGGTTTCTCCCCGTGGCCTTAATTTGATAATACCACGGATATATGTGCAACAATACACTGTTATGAGTTGAGTTCAAATATGACAAATAGTAGATGCATGAATGGCCATTATGTAAAAAAGTTTAAAAAATAATTTAATTGACTGTCGACTCCAAGCTTGAGCATTCTAAGCTTGAACGTTATATTATTAAAAGAAGCATAAAAAAGCAGCATTTCTATGCTAATTAAATTCTTAAGACGCCACATAAAGAGTGGATACACTTGTGTGCCAATTTCGATTAAGGTTGTGGATATGGTTAACTGGTTAACCGCCGAATTATGCAAAATGATTATGCCATATTTATTAGTATTTAATTTGCATGCCTCTCTAAAATTTTTTTGATCATTCTTATGTCTTATGCCAATGCATATTAAATTAGAAAAATCGCTTTTTATTGTAATAATGCAAATTTGTTCAATCTCAACTGTGACATCTAACATAAATCCATATATTTATTTGAGCAGCAGAAGACACTGATGAGCCTCACAGCGATGATTTTATAGGTTAACAACCGAAATACAACGCTGTAGTGATCACGCATCTTCTTATACACTGAGAAAAAAAATACCGGTGGCGTAGAAAGTTACACAATCGATATATGTTTTTGTATAAATTTGGAAATTTATCTAAATTTAACCAAAATCATTTTTTCTCTCCATTTAAGTTCGTGGTCCATTGATTTTATGCAATTTCCTCTGTGGGCTACTGAAGTGGTTAATTAATTTGTATTTTTGGTTTGTGATAACTTTTTTGGTATTAAAAAAACATCATAACAAATAAACTACAGACTAACAAATATTTAAAATTTCAACGAAAAAAAATTTACTTTTTTACAAATTTTTTTTTTTAATTATTAAAATTTTTTCTCTTACTTTTGCTGTTACCAACCACTTAAACATTGTATTTCCTTCACTCAATTCATTTAAATAATTGTGAATGGATAATGACTTTGTGGCGCATATTAAACTGACAGCAGCCGCCCACATCGCACGCCAACTCTGCCATATTTGGTTCAAATGCAAATATTCAAATTCAAATACAAATTAACAACAACACTTATATAAAAATTTGCGTGGTGAAACGTTCAAAAGGCAATCAATGCTCTTGAAGATACTCGTATTCAACACGCAAGAGGAATTATCGTAGGCAACGAAAACAATCACATGCTGCGAACCCTCAATTGCTTTGCCTATCGAAGCGGCTTGATCGAAAATAGACTAGCTTAGATTTCCGGCAACAAATACAAAAACAATGCTTATGCGAAGGTTTGAAAGTTTCTATTTAGTGCTCTCGTTATGAAAATTTATTGACATATTGCATGACAATTGACAGTTGGATGTCACTTTGTGTACGTCAATAATATTTTTCACTTTTTGTGATGAGTTTATACTGCTATTTTGACAGCAAAGTTGGACAATTTCTCCACTTAGCATACTTCAAATATATTTATGTTGCCAATTTTGGTAGTCAAAGTACGTTTCGAAAATCTTCTTGTAAAAAAACATCTCTTTTATGGCACCCTAAGTGGCTTGAACTTTCGAAATTCGATCAGTGTGAGGAGGCCTCTTTATTTAAGATCGTCATTATATTGAGTTCAATTCGAGGTACTCTTATGTTTACTAGTAGTATTGCAGATCAGCATTTGTAAGGTGAGTTCTAAATTCGGGAGCAACCGAAAATTGTATACTCATGCAACTTGCAGGAATCAAAGCTAGGGAAGCGAGGCTTAGGAAGTTATTATCCAGGTTACTATGCAAAAATGTGGAGAGTGGACTGGATGCAGTAAAGTGTCACTGTTAGAGCTGGTCAACACGCATTTGCCGGGGTGTACAGACGCTTTAGATCTCTAATTTGTAAGAGATAGCGTAGAGTACGTCCCAACAGATATCATAACAGAAAAAGTACTTTGGGCAATCAACAGCTTCCGGGCATGATGCAGAACGTATCAAAAGCGCTGGTTCCTTACTTGATCATGATATACGAAGGATGTTTAAGGCTTAACAAAGTAATTATTTTTAGAAAGAGGCGCCCGAAGGCGGTTGGGACTGATTTGCTTAGAAAGAGCACAGACCAATAAGTCTAAGCTCATTCCTTCTGAAGACTTTTGGAAAAATTCTAGACGCCTATACAAAAGGAAAGATTTTATTGGCTAACATGTCAAAAGAGCAATACGCCTATTGTAGAATAGATCCAGGGAGACTGCACTTCACTCGATAAACCGAAATATAGTAAAAGCACTAAGGCATAAGGAATATGATCTAGGTGTCACTGAAAACCATTCCAACGGTTCCAACAGAAAGGATACTTAACCTACCACCAATCAATATTGCAATAGAAAGCTTTGCGGCAAAATCTGCTGCAAGATTGACGCCATTGGGTGAGTACTCTAAAAGGACCTTCGGGCATAGCTCAAGCGGCGGGCTGGTGAACAAATTAAATTCCATACCCATACACTTTATTTGGTAGAGAAGGTTCCAAGAGCACTAAAGGAAGATGGATGGTGTCGAAGCCTGTGACACACCAACGGAATTTACAACATTTACACAGATGAATCCATAATGGCCAATGAAGCGAGAGCTGGAATCTATTGCTCGGATCTGAGGCGACCCTTCAAGCTGCCGGCTTACTGCAGTATCTTCCAAGCGGAAGTATTTGCAGTTAGGAAAGCGGTCTGTAGCTAACAACGCAGGAAATAACATGAAAATAATAATAATCTATAACAAGGCAGAAATTAAGGAAATCTCACAAGAAGCAGGCTGCATATATACTGAGTTCCAGTCCACAAAGAAGTTCCGGGAAACGAAGCAGCTGAGGAGATTGCCAAAAGTGACATCCGTCTGGCTACCGAACAAGTACAGGATATATGGAAGTCATGTAAGAAGGATAACCAACGAAATTTACGAAAGGGATAGAAGGCGGATCAGGGCAAGATAAAATGCCTTAAGTACATGCAGGATCATGTACAAAAGACCATTAAGAAAACTCGCTTGCTTCTTACTCTCACGGTCTCGAAAGTACTGCCGCTTTGGCTACTTGACAGGTCACAACCTACTGGCGTCAGATGCGAGCCATGTGGGTATAATTGATAATGATGCATGCAGAAAATGTTATAGGAGACATGCCTTTACCCAGAACCCGACTCAAGTATCTAGGAGCTTCGGAATTCAAAGGACTGGAAAAAGTTTGAAAACCTCAAGTCGTTGATGTCCTGTGTGACATATGGGATATAAACTTCAAACTAATGGGGAAATATTTAGAATTATGAATTCATATGAGGACTAAATGCGAACAGCAATGACTGGGCAATGAAGTAAGAGCACTCTTTTAATGTAAGTTGTATCCGAAAGCTACAAACTTGAGTTTCGTGTTTTTACAAAATTCTCAAATTAGGGTATTTCAGGTCTTAGGCGCTTTTATACATAATATAATATTACTTAAGTATATGCTACTATGCAGCAATGTATATTTTTTCAGAGCTACACAATCAACTTGTTCGCCCACACACAGCCAGCACAAAGGTTGCTGACGTTAAGCATAAACTCCAGATTTGTATAAAATTATTATTTGCACGCCATTCTTATAACACTATATATTTTTTCTTTTGTATTATTATTTCAATATTTTAGTGTGTTCAAATTAACACCAATTTGGCACGGATTTGGCAATTTAATTTTGAAGCAGCTGCCAGTGAAGCCTGAATTGGCTGAGGGGTTTTCCCCAAGAAAGTTGAAATAAAAACTATGAATGCCTGCCTACTACCGGCCTCCAACAGCACGTCAGCACGTTCTTAGCCACGTTGTTGTCAACTTTCTGTGCCAGCAAGTGGGCGTCATTTGCCGGCTGCCACACTCGTACGCGCACTTACAGCTTGTAATTGGCGCGCATGCGCAGTGTTGCTTGCGCTGGAAGTGTTGAAAGCTGTGTTAAGTTGATGGATGATGCGTGATTGCCGAGACTACAATTTGAAGTATTGAAGGCGTTAAGATTAAAATAGAGGCTTGAATATATGGAAATACTTCACAAAAACAAAATATATGTCTGTGTGTGGCTTGCCACCGATTTAAATTTCGCTGGCGTCAATTAGGTCATAAATATTTCTAACCGCAACCGCTGTGACAGCGTGACTACCTGAATAAAATCAGTCGAGAAATAAGTAAAAAATTAAGGAATATACAACGCGAAAACCTCTGAGATGTTAAGTCATTTAAATCGGCGCTAATGATGTTGCTTCGGTTTATGTAAATTATCGTTGATTTTACACAAGTTTTGTGTTTATATGTTTTGCTTAGGCAATTTAGGATTTTTGTGGTTTTTATGTTTTTATTTCGCTATAGGGTGATCGAGCAGTTTATGTCTGTTATATTTACTAAATATTTTGATTTATTCTATTCTTATTAATTCCAAGTTACAACAAGCTAAAAATTGACGATTCCTCCAAAACAGCTCTATTTTAAGGCTGCTTAGATATAACCCTGTTTAGGTACTTATATCTGTAGTTTCCACCTAGGAACCTTATACTACTCTCTTCTGGTTAAGCGTGGAAAATATATAGGTCCAATGGCTATTTGCCTTACTTGAATTTGAAAACTACGAAAATATCTTCTAATTTGTTGGACTTTGCTATATTCTTCCAAATTACGACCTAAAGAATAAAAGGTGCTATTGTTTTTAAGACAGATGTTTCGAAGATAAGACATCACAACAACTAAGGCGATCAATAATTAAAATATTGATAATTTGCGTCGCATAAAAATTTTATCTCTTCTAAGTACCAAAAAGTAATGTTATCTGAGGATTTCGGTTTTATCTGGCAGTACTTGCATGCTAAAGGTCCGTGAGAAAGAGTTAGTTAAAGTTAACGAAGGTGCCAACAAAGGTGAGTCCTATCGCCTGATAACTCTCCCCTCTCCAGTAGTGAAGACACTTGAGGCCTTGCTATTCCCGACCTTTACACTCCACCTGAGCCTAGCAAACCATCAGCATGGGTTTCGAAAAGTACACAGTACCACCACAGCACTTAGCGTCATAAACGCCCAGATAGTTCGTTTAACCAGAAACCACCCTGCGAGAGAACGATCCTCGCAACGTGGGACTTTTTTTGTTTAACTTCTACATCTCGAAACTCCCGCAACCACCATGGGGAAAACACAAAGAAACGTTGTTGCCAACTTACAAGGTAATCGACCGGTCGGTCCTTAACTCTGTCGGACCAATATAGTGGTCTGGATGCACCCCCTACAAACTACGACAGGTTACCTTTTGATGTCGCCCATCGAACACCTGCACAGTGAGGTTCGTATGTTCCCAATTAAGGAGCATGATGACCTCTTCTCCAAGCAGTACTTGTACGACATCATACGCCGACAAGCACTGACCTCAGTTCGCAGTGGAGCCATCAACACCTTCACCGACTCCCTCTCGGTGAATGGCGTACTAGGGGTTCAAGTTACCACGAGAAACGAGATTGATCCTTGCGTAGCTACTAATTATTCAGAATAGACTCTGATATATATAATATATATCCAGTATCCAATGAGACCCCGCATTTCACTGACCACCTCTTAGCATGTCCAGCTAACCCCAGTTACCTGACACCCTTCTTCCTTTGGTCCGACCCCGTCGAAACAGCACGTTTCTGTCGAAGAAAACTTATATAATCCTTACCATCCTAACAGCCCATCTGGCTGTTGCCAACAAAGATGCTGCGTAGACATCTTTTAGAACTGGGATTTATAGGCTATACCAATCAGTCTTTGTACGATAATGGTGGTTTTATTATTTTTTAGACCTTATATATCTTTTACTTAACCCATTGAAACACGAACAGAGCGTGTTTAGGAAAATGTAAAGAAAATTAAACAGAAAGCGTAAAGAACAACGGCGATAATAAAGACATATTTAAATTTAAAGACTTTAATTTAATCAATCCTGATCAAATTTCATCAGATTTTCAGCTCATCTGTTAATAAGTCTTTTTATGAAATAACGCGAAGGGAACTCTCAAGAATAAATTTAGAAATGTGTTAGTTGAGGTAATCTAAAACGTAAAGTGAATGTAAAAAGTCTTCTCGAATAGTTTTATAGATGTTTCGATGAGTTTAGTCAAAGCTAAGTATGTATAACTCCAGGATATTTGTAATCTTCTAACTAAATATATTCGTAGGTTAAGAATTCAAAATAAAAATATTTTAACTTAATTTTCAAAAAATTTTGAGAAACATATCTAAAAGTTACTTTGAACCACCCTTTACACTGTAAATTCCACCTTAGCTTTTTTTGAATTATTTACCAAAATAATTTTTTTTTTCTTAGTTTTGTTTGCTTTTGTCAAACGCAATCAACTGAAACGAAACTTCGAAGTCGAATTCTTTGTTCTTGTCAAACATGGATCTGTAGTTAAATACCAGATTTTTTGTTAAATAATTTATTTGTAAAAAGCCTTTTTCGTCGTTTTGTTTGTTATGCTTTTACGTCGTTCACTTTGTGTGTCTTTTTCAGGTATTTTTTCACATCCAAAAAAAGTTGGGGAATTCTCATTGTGTGGCTTGTAAAACAAGTTGCCGGTAAAAAATTTTGCAAAAAAATTGGTAAAATAAAGTTAAAAGGCGGCATTGTGGATTACACAAGAAAAATAGTTAGCTATTATAAAACAACAGAAAACTCAGAATAATATTTGCATACCCAGAAATTTGATAAAAATGTGCATATGTAAATATTTGTTTGTATTTTATGTCGTTTTATTAATGATATTAAATAAATCTCTTTTTCTAGAAGAGTTCTATCTAAAGGTTTTTAAAAAAATGCTTAGAAGTAAGTGTATAAGTCAAGATTTTTGCTTTTAAAGTGCCCTACGTTTAAGTATAGGTTAGACAATGAAAGACTTACATTTTCTTAAGATGCCCCTCAATATCCACTGCTCTCAACCTTAGCAATGAGAATTCATTTGACATTTGTTATATTTGATACATTAAATTTTCACCTCAATCAAATGTGACACACATAATTTTCGTACATATTTTTGTGCCCGCCTTCAATTTGGAAACGAAACAAGAAAATTGAAAATACTAACGAGTCTTTAGCCGAAAGTTATAATCTGTCTTAATAAATTAAGATTAATAGAGATTTTTCAAAGCAACTTCTTTATATGGACATATGTATTTCTGTATCTCTTAGGCATTGCGTCTGCCTACTAGATGACTTCTATGCCTCTTCATAATTTCATAATTTTTAAAACTTGTTTGTTAACGAAGCTCATCGATCAATTAAGAGTTAACACGTAAATAACACATTTCAACTGTTTAGTGATACGTTTTGATAGAAACGTGCTAAGATATTCCATAATCTAATAAATTAAATTTTAATTTGAGCAGAATTAGCTGCGCTAGTTTTTCTATGCTTTAGAAATAAAAATATTTATGCTTATAGCGGGTGATCCAAGTAGAGGTAGTTGTATGAACGGTCTTTGTTTGACAAACAATGCGTGAGTCATGTCTAACTGTCATGTTATTTTTGTTCAGTATTATTTGGCATTTCACCATGGAAAGCCTAACGGCCGAACAACGTTTACAAATCGTTCAGCTTTATTACGAAAATTCAAATTCTGTAAAGAATGTTTTTCGCGTGAATTTTTTTATGGTCAACATAATCGGCATATCGGCGTACTATTCGCAATATCATCACCCATCTTATACCCAGCATTCATTATTGGATAATAATCGATCGAATAGACCACGTTCAGCGTAAAAAATACAGCTGGTGCATGAACTGAGGCCGCGCGAACTTCCCAAGCGACATCGCTTCGATCAATGGGTTCTTGAAATGTTTCTTTGAACTGACCGACGTTTTCAAGCCAAATTTTCTTCAGCGATAGGGCCCAATGGCTGCTCAAGATCTACCATTTCTTCCAGAAAAAATGATTTGTGGGACGGTGGAATCATCAGTCCATATTTCTTCCAAAATGATGCCTGTGAAAACGTAACCGTGAATGGCGACTGTTATCGCGCCATGATAACCGACCATTTGATGCCTGAAATTAAGATCAAGAATCTCGGCGACTCGGATTTATTGAGAAAACACTTCTGTGAGCAGATAATTTCACGTTTGGGACGGTTGATTGGATCGTATGATCGTATGATCGTACGTTAGGCCTTCTCCTGTCGGGATATGTAAAGTTTAAAGTCTAAGCGGACAATTTCGATTCGATTCAGGCCTTGGAGCAAAACATCACGAGTATCATTCGCCAGATACCAGTCGAATAGCTCGAACGAGTCATCGAATATTGAACTCAACGGAGAGACTATCCGCGCGATCTCTGGAATGTATGATTTTGACTGTTCACTCACTAGCACGGATTTTTCTCCCCAAACTAAATTTATTCGATTATTGGAAAAGCAAAATAAGCAACTTAATAATTCGCGCCGTCATCATCACTTCACTCATCGAGATATTCAGGAATTGCATACCACGTTTTCATACAACAGTAGTGAAGAATGGATTAATGGATCTTGATCGACATTCCAAAGGTGAAATATACATATTCACCGCAGATGAAGCGGTGAAATACCTATATTCTTCTAGAGTCATCATTACACAAAGAGTAGCTTTAAACTTAAGGACTATAATTTAGTATTTTTAGCCAAAATTTTGAGCATAATCGAACGTGTAGTGCCAAGAGGGCTTTTGCTCTAAACAGCAATTCTAAGAACCTTGTGGATAGCCAAGCGTCAACTAAGACTAGCGCCAACCTAAGTATCACTGAATTAGGTTAGGTAAGTAGGCAATTACTAGACTGTGATTAGATAACTCGGTTAATACTACCTGGGAACCCAGTCATGTGGAATAGAAGGCAATGAAAAAGCAGACACAATTCCCCTAACCTGTCACAGACCATCCAGCTCCTTCATGGATTGTTTAAAGCACTGCGATAAGTATCACCTCAGATCTTGGAACAATAGCGAAACAGTACATATCATAAAGTTACTTTACGATGTGTTGATCTGGATGAGATTGAATATATTCCACAGCTCCCAATGCTTCAACTTAAAGACATTGGGCGGTTGGGTTGGAAAAGTTAGGTCTCTTACCAAAATCACGGAATGCTGATATGCTCACGTTTTTACCCAAAGCCAGCTTATATATTTTTAAGCTCTTTTTATAAGGCTAAGTTATTATATGTACAATTGAGATGAGGAACGAAGGTTCGTATCTTAATGATGTTAGAAAGCATTTTCTTATATTTTTCTCGGTCTCTAGTCAGTTCCTTCAATTACATTGTGACAGCTTCGTAGAGCTATTTTTGTCAAAATTCTTCTTAATAGATTTCAATGAGACTAATTTTTATTTAGAATGTGCCTGCTATGGTATATTTTCGATTGGTACCTAAGTAATTTAATAAAGGTCCCCCTCAGCAGGCAGCTTCCAGCTTTAATTAGAAATCTCCATTGCCCATAGAACTATTCCTTTTAGCTACCATTTAAGTCTACGCGAAGTTAATTTGTGAGCGCGCAAAAGACATTGAGCTCCGAATAAAGCTATCAACAACGTGAGATCTTCACGCACCATAACGAAGCCTACACTTCGAAGCAATTTGGGCAGGCACAAGAAAAATATTGTATTTTGAGGAAAAATAAAAAGGAAAATTCACAAAAAAAAAAAACAAAATATGTAGGAAGTGGTTGAAGAAAAAATAAATAAAATAGAATAAAAGCCATTATATTTCACGCTCTTATCGAATGTCTAATAAGCAAGCGTGGCCACCAGCCTACTATAGCAAGTAAGCCTCTAACTGGCAGCTTAGGTGGGCAGCTCGGGCACGTAAACGTTTACAACGGGTATGCCACTTGGTCGGCGCATGCGCGCGCTTACACACTGAACATTTAGGCATTTGCCAAGCGCTTTGTTATAATTATTGCCATTATTTGCTATTATGATTGTTGCCATTTGTGCTTAACCGCTTAGCGATTATCATGGAGCTGCGCGGCAACGGATGTTGTTCTGGTTGCGATGGTGGAAGCGCGCTTCGAAAGCAGCCGAACGCAGCAAGTATTGTAAGTGGCTTGTGGACTCTTACTTCCTGGCTGGCTATTATGAATTCTTGATTGTGCAGCAGCAACTGGACTTGGCAACTCAAGCTAATAGGCATGCGGCAGTCAAAAATGTAATCTTAAATTTCCTTTCTTACGCAGGAAGAAATGGAAAGCAGCGGCAAAAGATTACCGAAAGCGGCACGAAAGAAAATTTGGCCTGCAATCTATAGTACAAGAGTCTTTCCTGCTCGTGTCTCGATTGGACTGCCTTGACTATTGTTGCTGCGCTTGCCACTTCGACTGCGGCAGCGGCTATTGAAATGTAGCATATTATTAGAGTCGTGCACGATTTCTCGCACAATGGGCACTTTTGGCGTATAATGAAAATAAACTTACATTGCCAGCAATAACAGCAAACACATTGAGCAGCATGTAAAATAACAAAAGCGCTCATGAAATTGCTGACCGCGCATGCGCAACCAATTCCATTGCTTTGCTTTGTGTTTGTGTAGCATTTACGCTTTAGTTTCGGTTCATCCGTTTTATGCGATGTTTATCTGTAGCTCTCCGGCTTGCTTGCAATTCTAACTTTCGGTCATTTTCATTGTTGCTGTTATATTTATGATTGCTATTGTTGTTGTGTTTGTTGCTACCGCTCTAAGTGTTGCCATTTTACTCGGTAGGCGGCCGCCGTTTTATTATTTCCACTATCATTTTCCATAGAAAATATGATTGTTGTTTAGAAGTTTCGTTTTGGCTGCTGTGTTGCTGCAACATTTGCACTTTTCATCGCTGGCAGTAAAGCAATACGCCGAACAAAAGCAAAAGTTGCAGCTGTAAACAATGCAGTCAACGCCACTATTGAAAAGGAAGTTTATGTTTATTCTCTGCTCTGAGTTATATTTTATTATGGTTATTCGAGATATGTCTTTATAGATTAAGAAACATAATATCATTTTGCAAATGTGCTGTGCATTCGGAGAATTAAATGGGGCGAGTGAGTATTGGAGCTTTAGGAAGAATATGGTTGGTAACTAAAGGGGTTGCTTTCCATAATTGATGGCTCAGCTGTGTGTTAATAGGAAGCAAGAGCACAAACAAAATCCTAGTAATTATCTAACCGATAGATAACTGATACTTATCTGAACTGATAGAAAAAGTGATAAGAAGATTCAACTGTTTTAAATATAATATCGCGTTGTTTAGGAAGAAAATCCTGTTGAGAGCTGGTTCTCTGACTAGTTAAGGCTAGATTAGGTTAGATGGCTTATCCTTTAACATGGCGGGAGATCATACTTATACTGTTATGCACCTTTCTTTATGAAGCCAAATGAAAAAATGCTGTAGTTGAATATTAGATATCGGCAAAGTGACCTGAATCTATTACAATTCTGCTTAGGTTCTTTGCTTCTATATCCGCTATATCATATAGATGTCTAAAAGTAAGATATCCGATTTCTTTCTACCTTGATCCCGCCAAAGACGGGGAATTCTGCGAGGAAACGTGTAGATGATTCTATCTCATTTCCTTCTAAGCAGCTGAGGCAACTATCTTTCGGTAAAATGTGCAATCTTACAGTATGATTCCGGTTTGAAAAGTGCCCATGAAGAAGTGCATTTGTGTAATCGAAGCGTACCAAAAGAGTGTTCAGTATTGCAGTCATCGAAGTACCTAACTTCTCTCAAAAAACATAAACTTTGCCATATACATCCATTAATAGACCTAAGCATACTTTTTGGAGCCAAAAACACACGACACTTATGCTCATACATAAATAATTTTTTTTCCATTCATTGCAACAATTTTTAATTTATGCACTTAATGCCACAAAAGTCATTTGGAAAAACAGCAAAAAAAAAATTGAGAAATATTGTCACATTCTTGTGAGGAGTAAAAATGAAAAGTGGCACAAATGAGACAGTGCACACACACATACACACACAATATTTGCAATAAGAAATAAAATCAAGCGAATAATACAATAACAACAAAATGAGAATATAGTAATGACAAAAGCCAGTTTTAGCTGCGCATTGCGCGTGGCATGCACTTGTGGCATGCAACAAATGTGTTACTTTGTAGCAAGCTAAATATTGGCGAATAAATAGGTAAAGGCAAACGAGATTTCTCGAATGAATAAATGCGTGTGAGCACACACACACACACTCGTGCATATATATGTATGTCGGCAAGAGCGAGTGGCGAGCGAATAAATATTTGGTTTGCCGCATGACTAGGCCAAATAAAAAATTTTTAAAAATTCGCCACTTAAGAGTTTTAATGATGGGGAAACCGCTAATTGATGGCGCTGTGTTTCTTACAAATTAGCTAATATTTATTGACTTCTTGCTACAACTAAGTTTGACGAAGGAACAGTTTGCAATAATGCTCGATTTGAAGTTATAGAGCTTGAGGGTTTTTGATTGGTGACTAGATCGGAGAAATAGCTGTGCTGGAATTTGCTTTCTGAGAACTGATGAAAGATTGTCATGCTCCTGATGACCCCAAATAGATAATGCATGAATACACATAGCATCTATGTTATACGACAGCGCCATTAAAGGAACTCTCTTCTGCTTCTGCTTCTGCACCTGGAAGTTTCTTTCTTTTCTTAAGGCTTAAGACTAAGATTCGATTCAGAAAAAATAGTACCACAATATTCAAAAATCTCTTCCTAATTTGTATGATCAGTGAAATGCTTGACGATCATATAACCGTTACATCAATTTCCAATTCGGCAATTACAGAGTACAGAAACATGTTAAGGATTGTGATTAAGGCATGCACCTGGAATTTCCGGTCCTGTAAATGGGAAGTTACCGCTGCTCAGCTGGTTGATGTCCTCGTAAGAGTAAAGGCTGGCATCACCGCCGACCAAGAAATGCAATGGACAGGACAAGGACTGAGGTGAGTAGGTCCGTGTGGCATTTACTACAGTGGCCACATAAAGGAGCGCAAACTCGCCAGCGTGAGATTCGTGGTAAGAGAGAGACTCTGTAGCCGGGTACTGGCATCCACCCCGATGGATAAACATCTAGCCACAATCCGCATTAAAGTCAGGGTGGGCAAAGAAGGTATCTATGGCACAACGGTCGGTAAATTTGGCCTTCATGATGAAACATCCCCAAATGGGTTGAGGTTGATCGCCTTGTCGAGGCCCAAAATGTGGTTATCTGTGGTACTAGATTCCAGCATGGGAAAATTCATCAAGCTAACTGGTTGTCTCCGGATCGAAAAGCCACCATCCAGATCGATTATGTTGTGGTAGATAGGAGCGCCGTGTCAAAAACAGATTGCCTACCTCGCAACGTTACAATCGATCACAACACGTGCGGGATGGGATAGATACCGAGAGCGGAAGAGGGAGACGACACGCATTTGCAGACAGAAAAAGAAAGAGGCCGAAATGCGTGAGTATGAGGAGCTTGACAAGCTGGCCGACAGGGGTAATGCTCGAAAATTCTACGAAAAGATGCGGTGACTAACAGAAGGTTTCAAGACCGTACTCTTGTAGAACTTCCAGAGGTGATCTAGTGACTGATGCACAGAGCATACTGGAATCATAGAGAGACAACTTCTCCAACCTGTTGAATGGCAGTGAAAGCATATCACCGGAAGGTGGTGACCCCCATTCCCCCATCGATGATGATGGAGCAGACGTTCCATTGTCCGACCATGAAGAAGTTCGAATAGCAATTATCCGTCTAAGGAACAACAAAACGGCGGGGCCGATAGATTGCCGACCGAGCCATTCAAATACGGCGGTGAAGAACTGATAGGGGGGGCGGGGTCTCCCTTTACCCGCTATCTGAGCCAACAAGGCTGGGATAAGCTTCCTCAACATCGCGTATAAGGTTCTATCGAGCGTACTTTGTGATAGATTAAAGCCCACCGTCAGCAAACTGATTGCAGCTTATCAGTTATGCTTTAGACCTGGAAAATCTACAATCGACCAGATTTTCACCACGCGCCAAATCTTGGAAAAGACCCGTGAAAGGAACATCGACTCGCTGGATATTTCAAAATTTTCATAGGTGACACTTAAGATGACTCCAATCCATTTAGTTATCTTAGAACAGATTGGAAAACTGGTACTGTATAATAGTTACTGTTATGATTTCTTAGCTAGTCGGTACACCACCGCTATTCCAATAAACCACCATTGTCTATCTTTGACACTTCTATAAAATTTGCCAAAAAGAAAAATTACGTCAGATATTGGTCAAATGTGGGTCACGTAGGCCATATTTTGATTTAATTCATGCACGCTTATGAACATCAATAGACGTATAAATCAAATTACTGTAAATCTCAAATTTCTACAGAATTTAATTTCATGCTAATAATATGCGCATCTGCCTATTCAATTTATTTCGGACAAAGAAATGGTTTAGAAATTGCAAAATCACAGAAACTTCGGCTCTTATTGCACGGGAATGGCCTAAGGCGGTGAAATGTAGCCAAACCGTGAAGAGTTAAAACACAACAAAAAATATGTGTGTACTTGTGGGTGTGTGTATAAATTCAACCAGATGAGTCACTTCGATTTAAAGAACTTGTACCTTCTTGTCGATCACCTCCGATCAGCCAAATGGCAAAGCGCGCTAGCACTTTAACTGAAAGTACCGACCTAACACACAGACAGTCGCACGATTTGACGGTTTCGAACCACCAAGCAAAGGCTTAGACACACGACACACCACCATCAAACAACTTGAAGTTGCCTGCAATTTCGTCGTTTTTTTCTAAGCCACTTGATATTAGCTTTGGCGAAATTCAAAATAACATTTTGTCAAAATCTTTCGTTCACTTTTGCTTTGATGTGTCTATTTTTACCTCTTTCATTCAGCATTTTTCTTACAAAAGTTTTTATTTTGATTTATTTATTACAGTATCTTTTGTTTTACTCTCATATTATTTTGATTTTTTGTTGTTTTTGTTTCTTTAATAACCACCATAAACAAGCATCGGTGTAGTTGCTTTCGAATTGCTTAAGCACTTGTTGCTTTTTTCTTCGGGTTACTGGTGTGTGACTCCCGCAGGCGATGGATCGCCTTGCCAACCGCACACCTCTCTCAAAAAAAATATAAAAAATAAAAAAAATTAATTTTATATGTATATATAGCTGTATAACAACAGCAGCACACAAGTAAGCAGAGGTAACCACTTTGCTGTTGTTATTGCTGTTGTTGTTGGCTATGCGAAAGCGACGTGCCGGCGACAGCAACACTGTCAAATGAACCGCATCAATGTGGTCGCTTTAGAAAAATCTACAAATAATAAAAAATCAATGAAAAAACCTATATCGACAGAGCATCGACAAAATTACAAACAAACAACAATAACAATGCCAACAACAAAGCAGTACAACACGACAAGCACTCCGATAAAACAAGAACCCAGAAAATATGCTGTGTGCAAAGAGCAGCAAAAGCAAAAGCAAGGAAAGCAGGCGCATTCGGTGAACATGGAAACGTGTGTATATTTTGAAAAGTACCCAACAGGAAAATTTTAGAAAAGTCATTTCATATAAGAAAGCGTTCAAGAGTTTATGTTCAAGAAAAACAGAAGAGTTTCAGAGAGTTTCGAATCTTTACATTTTTGAAGATTGTGTTTTAAGAAAATGCGTTACTTCTTGACGTCATAGACGAAAGATGGTGAAATCTTTTTTAACTGTTACTTGGACAATTTTATTTCTCGTTTTTCTGTTGGTCTACTGCTTCTTAATCTTGTTCTCTGTCCTTCCTTGCTGATTTTTTAGACTTTGGTTCAAAGAAAAAAAATTTTTGGAAGCTGTTTAACGGGAACGTCTTGGCAGTTCATGATAATAGGTGTTTAGTAAAGTCACCGGCATGAGTTGATTTTAATTTTTTCTCTTACACACGTATAAAAAGTTATCTGAAATACCTTAAAATCTACAGCTCTAAACCAAGCTGTACTTTTTCCATAGAAGAAAGCTGGAAAATGTAATTTTTGTTTTCGAATGTCCTTTGTTTTGTATAATGTTCTCCATAAAAGAGCTAAGTGTATGTTGTTCTTATACAAAATCTAATTTTGTAGGGCCAAAAACCAGACAAACCAAAAGTTTGGATAACATTCATCCCGTTTTCTAAAGTCTCAATTTTTCAATATGTGATTTTTTCGACCGTAGAAAACGGACACAGAAAATATTTTCCAGGAGAGAACTTTTATAGGGATCATCCATGCAGATAACCGGAATCACTGAGGCTGTTGGTTGTAGATCGAAAAATATTTAATATTTTTCTTGAAAAATTTTACTGCCTATCTTTAAAATAATCATAAATATAATTTTAAAAATTGTGCATTTTATTTTTTTCCCCCCAAAATTTGTCTTTTTTTATGCTATCATACTAGGAGAGTCTTTTGAACATAATTGAACTAAATGATATACTATTTCATCGCAAAAAGTGACTCCCGCACAGTTATACAAGGAATCTCAAAATTAAATTTCAAAATTTCTTCACTATTATCGAAGCTAAAACACTATACCAACCATATTTTGTATAAAAGTCGACAAGCTTTCATTATTTTTGAAATATTATTCACAAATGAAGACACGCTGTTCTTTTTTACTAAGCCTAATCTGTCAGCTGCCGACTTGTTTTTCTTAGGGTTGCCCACACTTTACAACATAAATGGCGGCAAATTTAAATATTGCGTAATTTGTAAGGCACCCTGTATTTAATTCAAATATTGAGTAACTTTTGCGACACCCTTTACATAAAATACCGAAAGTAATATCATTAGAACTTCTTAATTCCCAAAATTAAATTCAACACATGCTCTGTAAACTCCAAAATTTCCTACAGAGTTCCACCATAGGTGTGTACAAAGCTACAAACACACACTTATGCACGCCAGCCTTTCGATCATAGCTTGAGGTACAGGTACCAACACTTGATTGTAAATATTGTGGTGTGTGTTTGTATGTATGGCTTCGTCACAGCTGACTTACAGCAAAGGATTGCTTGTGTTGGCTGAGTATCAAATCAGTTTTAATGTTTGACTGCAGGTAGACCTTTCATTGACTCCGTTTGCTTATTAGCAATTGTTTTTACAAATATTTATACATGTGTGCATGTACTTTGAATTTGATTTTTTTTTTTTGTAACAGACTAAAGTCAAAAATATTTCTAAGCGAGTTTGATGATTTGGGACACATTTTTATATAAAGTGGTCTAGGAGAAACTAACTCACACGCACAATTCCAAATAGTTTTTTGTTCTAATATACGATCCTACAATGATGAAGGTCTGAATGAACCTAACATAACTTAATTCTAAAGAATTGGAAGAGTTTGTTGAAGAAGAAGCTATTTCTTTGGTCTAACGAACTGGAAGACCCTAACCTAAATAAATTCTGAGAAATTGGAAAAATTCGTTAAGTAATAAGCTATTTCTTTGAGAAGGGAGACAAATATTGTTAAAGACAGGCTGAAATAATTTTATAAATACAATCTTTTATCGTTTTTCAAATAAAAATATATATATCTCAACTAAAAAATCAAAAAACTGGTTGAAAATATATAAGAGGAAGTATTATCTTGATGAAAATTGCACTACAAGCTCTTGCGTAGCTTAACCTTAAGAATGAGAGAAATATAACAAATATTGTTCGAGTTTTAGTAAGTTCAGAATATAAGTTGTGTCTGCTCAAATTGGTTTCCCGACAACACACTTCGTAGTCTCTGTCAAAACAACCCTAAGTTGACGTCACAAAACACTAACTGTAAAAGTTTTGCAACATAGTTAAACGTCAAATAGTTGAGTTTTAAAAAAATACGTGTTTTACTTAAAACCTTAACTTAGAACTTGAACAAAGGAAGAAAGAACTGAAAATTGTTATTTTGGCAGATATTTTTACAAAAAAAAATTAAAATTTCACAGCATTATTTTTCAAATAGCCATAATCGAAAAAAAATCCTTCGCCAAAGTCTTTAAGAATTTTATCCCAAAGACCTGTGTAAGATTTTATGAAGATCGGTTGAGAAGTTCTCGAGAAATCTTGCCAACCGATTTCAAAAACACAGTTTTGAGAAAAACGAGGTTTAAAACGCGGCACTTAGCCTAGCTAGCCTCGAGCGCACAAGTTCTCAAGGCTGTATCTCCGAAACTATTACTCAGACCAACTGGAAAATTTAGGAAAATATTCGAGAGGTTTTGTAGAATTTTAATAGATAATAAAAACATTGATTTTTTGAATCCCGTAAGCCATGTAAATAGGTTCTTGAAGACTATTTCAAGAGTTTTTCAACTTGGCGGAACTTGAAGGGAAGTTGTAAACATTTTTAATATTTCTTTTAAGTGAGTAAATACAAATATCCATAAAAATATACGCCTTTCTAGCACAAAATAAAAAATAATATAAATTTGTTCCGAATATGGCTTATAATATTGAAATTATTTTCGTGCGTTTAATCGAAAAACATTTATTTCAAAGACTCACCTTTTCAATATAACGATTTATTCACAGTTTTTTAACGAATAATTATAATATATTTTTGTTTTTAATTTATTAGTAAAATTAGTTTATTTGCGTTTTTTAAATAATTTTTTTCAGTTCCAAATTTCAACACTTTTTTATTTATTTTTATATTCGAATAGTAATTGCAGTTTGTGTTAGTTTTTCTTGTTCAAACTTTTAACACTTTTTTTATAATATTTGTGTTCCAATATTGATTGTTTCGACAATTCTTAATTTTTTTTTAAATATTTTTTTTTATATTTTTAGAAGTTTTTTTACTTAAGTAAGTTAGTTTAAGTATTAACTAACAATTGAGTATTTGTTTTTGTTGTTTTAAATTTATTATATAGTCCTATATGTAGACTTAATTCATCGGCTTCCAAATTATTTTGCATAACTTCAATAAATATTTTTACTTAAAAAAATATAGAAGTGTTTTTTCTTTCATATTAATATCATATTATTCAGAAATATCGTATTCGGAGAAGTTTAGCAAGCAATAAAAAAATATTTTCGTATTTTTTACTATTTAGCACCAGCTTAAGTTTTCTAGAATTATAAATTTTGATTACATTGATTTTAAAAATTTTTCCTTCTAGTTAGTCTTTTACTCGGTTCGAATTCTTTTCTTAAAATTAATAACAATTACAAAAACTTACACTTTTTGCACCAAAATATTTAAATTTCAATTCACAAAATCACTACTGACACAATTCTTTCACAATTTTAAGCAATAAATTCTTTCCACGCTCACTTGTCAAGTCAAGTTGTTCTTGTCCAAAAAAATCCTTCAATTACCGTTCATTTCGATATTAATTTCATCACTTTCAAATCCACCTCACTCGTTTTTGTTTTGTTCGCATAGTCACGCGTGCGGGTGTGTATTCATTTTCATCCTTTTTGCCGCAATCTCTCGACGTACAACAATTTTCGTTTTTTGTAACTGAAATTCAAACATAACGTTCACTTTGTCGTTTACTATTTTTAACACATCGCTCTTCACAACACTTGCACATATTTGTCTATGATTCGTTTCGTACGCCCGACGCGTTCCCAACAACTTCTGTACTCGGTGATCGCCAACAACTGACTGGCGCTGTAACAAAGCCGCGAAACGAATTCAACCACGCCAACTCAAACAACAGCACGACTCTGATCTGCTGTGCAATAGCAATGAACGGCCACGAATTGGAGTCGAATTGGAGTGTAGTGAAAGAAGTGTGTTGTTGTTGGTAACAATGGCAAAAGCTCCACTTTCAAGTTGTGCTTACATGGAGCTCGGCTCACCATGCGCAGTTCGCATTGCCGCTGAAGCTGACTCAAATGAATTGAGAGTGTGCAGGTGGCATTGAGCAGCTCTTTAACTCAATCTTATTGGCGAAGAATGTGTAAAATTTATGAATGAAATCAGCTGAGAGGGAGTTGTACAGCAAGAGCTACTAATGTCAATATAAATTTATATATTTTACATTTTTATTTATTTATAATTTTTTTTGTATTAAAATGAGAAAACTACTATATATTTCTTGGTATAAAAAATTATCGACCTTTGTCTAGACAGGATGCAATGTTTTCACAATGTAAAAATTTCATTAAAAAAAAAACATCCATGTCATCGTTAGCTACCACGCCAGAGTTCGGTTTGGCGCCTCCACGATCCAAGTGATCCGGTATGAAGTCAAAATGTGTAAGGATTCCCGAGTTTCGCAGCCCTACACCAACTAACGATGTCAACAGGCTCTATATGCAAACTGACATTAAGTACCATGGTTGGAGCGGACCTTAGTGCACTACACTTGCTAAGGAGCGCCGCCCGTTGAACGCTCTCGAGTTTCTTTGTAAAGTATGGTCTTTTCTAGAGCCCACACAAAGACTCCATTGAACATAATGGGCTTGACTATGGTGTCTTAGATTCAGAGGATCACTTTTGGTGATAGACCCCACCCTTTTTCAATGGTTGCTATACAGCAGATAAGGGCAATGGATGCCTTTTTTTGTTCTCTCTTCGATGTTCGGCTTCCATGAAAGCTTCCTATTCATGATGAGCCCCAGGTATTTCACTGTATCCGCCGGTTGTAGACGGATACTCCCACTTTCGGCAGCGCTACCACCGGTATCTTGGATATTCTAGTAAATAAAACCATCTCGGTTTCTCGGTAATGGCCACTTTCGACTGTCTAATTTGTTACGACGCTGAGATACGCATGTGTCAACTCGTACACGGTAGTCAGGAACTTTCCTTTGACCATAAGTACTACATCGTCTGCATAGCCAACCACCCGGCAGCCACAATCCTCAAGTTTTTTAAGCAGGACGTTAACGACTAGAAACCATAAAAGAGGAGAAAGAACCCCACATTGTGGGGTTCCCCTACTCACATTTCGCTCTGTGCGTCTGTACGTTGTATAAACTTGTACGCCAGTTTTAAAGATATCTATAAAGTGATTGCATGGAAACTTTTTCTTTTGAACTTGGCATGGGTTTTTTGCCTGGGATAATGATGCAAACTCAGAAGAAATGACTCAGATCGGATTTTATAGCAATAACTGCTACAAAAACTGACCGACCACAGAATGTAAGGAACGTTTGGAATAGTTTTTTTGCTTCAGTGAAACGGAGTTTTTTTTTTTAATTTTATAAATAATTTTAATTTGATATTATCTAACCTTTACGAGTATTTATTTTTCCTCCCATGAAAAACTTTGTCGCGCAAGGCTACCTTCTATGAAAACCAAACACAATTATTGGTTTAAGCGATAAGAAAATTGTTTGGATAACAAAATAATATTGGCTAGCAGCGAGAAGTCATGAATTTATGGGAAATTGATATTTTTTGTATTTTTTTCCTTAAGAAATGAGATAAGGCTCTCTCGATTCAGCGTCTTAAAGGTATGTAAGTGAGCCTTCAGATATAAAAACAAACTTACAACAAATATTCTTTGGTAAATATTTACTTCTGCTTCGTTAGTATGGCTTTGTTGTTGTGCGTATTGTTTATGGTTTTCTAAAATGGGTAATAAATGTGGCGCGCCGTGAAATTTAATTGACATGACAGTGAGTGGAGATAAGAAACGTATTGCTTCCTGATTTTTCATTGACTCGAATGTAATTGAGGGTTGGTATCGACATGGGGTAAATACTAACTGCGTAGATCTAAGTGCATAAGGAGAATATATGTATATATACATATACGATACGAATATGTAGTTGTACACTAAAGTAATGGATGGGAATAGCTATAAATTTTTGGAAAATATGTTCACATGAGAATATTTTTTAAAATTTCCAGTTATTATCCTTAAGGAGTTACATGGGGTTCATCTGGTAAAAAAACAGTCGTTTTCAAAAAGATGCGCTCGCTCCATGTCAACTTTAATCCAGTTTTCCATTCAATTGTTATAAGCTTCAGCTGGGATGGTCTACAGTTTATTTGGTTTTATCGATTTCAGCGCATTTTTGGAGCGCAATTCATATAGGCTCGGAAAAAATCAAGCTAACATAGGCATATGTACAGTTATTTTCATTATAAATTGTAACGATGAATGAAATGACGATGAACCTTTTAGTAAACTAAAATCTCTTTGCGTCTTTTGAATCGAATTTTCCGTTAAACAGCCAAAACTGGAAGCTTTAAGCCATTTGGGAAACTTGAGTGAAAGCTTTTATTTATTCATATCAACTGCTATTGATTTTTTGAACTGTTTAACAAACAACTTAAGTAAACAAATGTATAAAAGTTGGCAAAATAAGCAATTGTAAAAACGTTGCATACTTTTAGGCATATGGTAAATCTATTCAGTCTCGCACACAATGATATGAATTCATAATAAGCCTGTAGGAAAATTGACACTTGGTAAACATAACTGTCGTTCCACCACTTTCACTATTTCGCTAGATTCGTACAACTTCATGGTAGCGGAAAAATAGCAGAAAGAATATCGCACACGTAGACAAAGCCTCGTCAAAAAGAATTTTTAAAAGAATTAATGATGTGGATGGGAGCTATTGACATTTTAGTTCTTGACACCATAGTTCCAATCGAAAAATATATTACAAAAGTCTATAGAAATACACCAATTGGTGAGTCTTGGTTTCAAAACACGAAAAGAAAACAATATTATTAGAAAAAATAATAACAAATATATAAAAATTAATAATAAAGAAAAATATATAAAAAATAATAAAAAAAAAATATATGTATATAAAAAATAATAATAATAACTACACTATCGACAAAAACGATTTTTTTTTTGAGTAAAAAATCAAACCAGTTTTTTCGAGAAATTAAATCGTAAGTAAACTCTTTTTAAAGTTTGCCTTCAAAGTGGAAATATTTCAATTCGAAGTTCGAAATTGAGCTTAGATCAAAACACATTATTAGTAACAGTATATATATTACCAAAAAAAAAGTAGCCGTAATCCATCCCTTTCTCTAATTTCAATGGTGTAAATATTTTTCTGTCATTCTTACATGACAGATACCACAAGCAACAGGTCAGGTCTACAAAAAAAAAAAAATAAAATATTATTTTCACATATAAAAATACTTATGGTTTACAAAAAATGGCTATAAAAAGTTGCATAAAAACAATATTTGTCTAGGTCACAATTTATGCTAATTAATCTTCTTTCATATCCCGTACCGAATTAGTTTGAAATAAATATATTCCAAAGCAATAACAACCAAGCTTCAGGTAAAACATAACTAGCTCACAGTCAACCAAGTGGAAGGAGAATATGAAAAACTCCCATGCGATATAAAACCGAAACAAAAGATATAATAAGTTTATAACATATTGAATTTAATCATTTCATAAAGTAAATAAGTGAAATCTTTTCCAAGAAGAACGTTCACCCATCGACACATACAAACATGTGTATGATTAAACGGCAAATATAAATATTCGCATTTACACTTCACATGTCGCCGATAACACAAAACACATTTATGGAAGTTCATTCATATCGCTTTGGCGCGGAAAAGTATTGTAATATTTGATGAAATTAAGAGAAAAGGTGTTTATCTGTTTTTGCTTTTATTAAATTATATGGGTGTGACGAATGGTGGCTCCCTATCGACGATAATTGCGCGAGCCGTCGTTGAAGTGGCAGCAACAGAAGCGCTAACAGCGTGAGTAGTTGATATTGATTGAAATACGAGGGCAAGCTGATAAGTTAGTGATTTTTGAAAAAAAAAGAAATCTTTTGTAAAAAAATGTTATAATAATAATTGCGTTTTTCAGATATATTCGACTACCTTAAAAGTTTACATGAGTTTCCTCGGGTAAAAACCAGCAGTTTTTAACAATATATTTCTTATATAAAAATAAAATATTTTGTTAGAATTTTTTTCTTACAAATATACACTATTACAAAGAAATTCCGAAATTTTTGGGAAAAAAATATTTTAAACTCGGCCATTTCAACGCCTAGCTAACTTAGAAGTTGGAGGAAGGAAAAAATTAAAATTGGATTTTTGGCAGACATTTTTAACGAAAAAGTTTAAATTTTGCGAAACTTTTTTTTTCAAATAGTTGGAATCGAAAAAAATCCTTCGTCGAACCTTTGTAAAATTTGATGAAGATCGGTTGAATAGTTCTCCAAAAATCTTGCGGACCGACTTCAAAAACACAGTTTCAAGAAAAACGTGTACAAAGACGGCGCACTCTGCCTAGTTAGCCTCGAGGGCACAAGTTCTTAAGACTGTATCTCCGAAACTATTACTCGGATCAACTTGAAAATTTAGGACAATATTCTACAGGTAAGTAATAAAAGTACTTATATTGACTTATCGAACTTCTTTGGTACATATTACATGGTCATATGATTTCTTATCATATAATGCTCCACAAAGGGGTTATTTTATATTACTTCCACATTTTAATGCACTGCAAACTTCAATATTTCCCCATGACATTTAAATTCCAATATATACAACTTTATTTGCCGCCGCTTGGTTACAAAATTGTATAACTATTGGCTCAATTTTAATTTACCATTCATATTAACTTGGAAAAGAAAAATTAAAAAATTAATACCTTCCACATGAATGGGTTATTGGTTAGTTTATAGTGCTTGTCGGTTGACTTATAGTGACTTATTGACTGACAGTTTTGATTAATCGATGGCAATTTGGATAATTATTGAAACGAGACCTTAATGTCGGTACTCACTTCGAGTTCACTAATACTTGTATATGAGGTTTCATTTTCAAGTTCATAGATTGAGTTAATGCATTACACACAAGACGGTGTGACGAAAGAGTTTTTTCGAATGATGTAAAGTGACATTTCAATAAATTAAAATTAAATTAAAAAATAATATTTTTATTTATTTTGGATATTCTTTTTTTACTTTTATTCTGTGGCCATAGAAGTATTATGCCTAAACAAAACGAGGTGTCAACCTCTTTAGAGAGAACTAGTTTTGAGGACTTCCATTATTTAATAACTCTCTCTAAACACACTTGAAAGCAAATTTACATTTGATTATGTATTCATAGTTACAAATATTACTGAAGAGGAAAAACTGGGTACTTCTCTTTTGATTTGTGAATAAAAAAACAATTGAACTACATATTTAATTAAAGATAAAGTATCCACTTTCAGTTATTCACAATGCATTTGAATCAAATTAGCGGAATAAGTGGTTATTATTAGTATATTATCATTTATTATAAACAAATTTCATAATATTTATCTAGAAGTACTTTCAGCGTACGTTCGGACATAAAGTTGGTTAATCATCGACAAAAATATATATCAAAATTACTTTTGCTAGCTAAAAATAATTATGAATTAACATTGTATTTGATTTAATTTTCAATTTCAGGTAACGAAAGAAACTATTAATGGCAATTAACTAATTACTCATTACTTTTTAATTTAGTATAAATTTGGGTCAAAGTTCTGTAATTTGATATACTTGTAAATATGGCTGAACTTGGCTTATACACATCTTCCACGCAAACTAAATATATGTACATGTTTAAATTCGACTGTGGATCCTTCTCCACCTTTTTTTAGCTAACTCTTGGACTTCGTACTCAACAAATAAGTTTGCCAACGAAATTTCCGCAGTAAATTAGATAGGGTGATCTCATAATGATCCGAAATTATATCAGAGCATACCATTCTCCAGCTTCCATATGATATGTCACATTAAGTTACTAGTATCAAACTGCTTCGCGGAAGCTTGGTCAGTGCTGGGACACAATCGGTACATGTGCAGTCGCAAAAGCCTATTGGCCCAAGATCGATGGCAAACGATCAGGGAATCTCTTTGCCCTTAGTAAGATTACCCTTAGTAAGATTACCCTTAGTAGTGGGGCTTTCAACGTCCATTGCACTATTGGCGCTCACGCAGTAAGACTGAGAGTCCTACCGCACGCTGTCTGCCGAGCTGTATGGAAAAAGATGAGGTGGAAACAACTCAACGCTTCCGTCTTGACCATTCTCGCGTTTGAGCGGTCAAGACTTAAGCACTTGGGTATGCATGCCTTCGCATAGTACCATGCAGGATTGCCAAGATAATGTGCAAGAAATCGGAAGGAAAATGCGTAAACTTTCTATTCACACGGTCTCGAGAAGACTGCAGAACAGTGGCCTAGTCACAGGTCATTCACTTACTGGTATCACGTGAGAGGCAAATGGACGTTGCTGCTAACGATGAAACACATAGACAATGCTGCTAAGTAGCCATAAGAGAGACGATAGCACAGCTTTTCTGCTTATGCCCACCTTATCTAGAATTCGGCTTAGAGAACTCACAGCTTCGCAGTACAAGGAAGGGGATGAAGTTTCAGGATTATACATCAAGTCTGTACTAAATTTCGCAAAAATCGTTTAAATTCAGAACGACCTAAACTCTTTTTCTTTTTTACTGGCGCAGACAGCCGAGTTATAACTGAATTAACAGCAAACGTAGTAAACTCAGCTCGTATTAATGATTTTCCATCTGGTAAGGACATAGGACCGGTAAGTTATCCAGCTAGCAACTGTAACCTAACCTAACCTAGGGTACTAATTTCTCGGATATTTTGGTTTTTAAGTGAAACCCTTTATTGAAACTAAATAACATAAACTTTAGCTAATTTATCAGTATTGAAACTATTTTCAATACAAAATTTAATACGATGACAAAATAGCGATCAAATTAATGACATGTCCACTCAAATGCTCCGACTGACACTAAATAAGTATATGGTAGGCCATATATTATATTTGCGCTAGCAGAACGAATATCTCTATATATGCCATACCTATTCATTATTTTATTCTAAATCTAGTACATATGGATGATCTAGTCCATGAACGAAGCTAGTATAATCTATAACAGTATTTTCGGTTGGAGGAGTACAAACACCAGTATTTATTTCTTATTCCAGCATAGCGATTTAAAAGCCTGAATATATCGACAACGGATTTTTATATTTATTTAAATATGTCTTGCAAACAATTAGGCGCAATCGGGTTAAAAAAAGTTTATCTTCTAATACATAATTTAATTAACCATAGTTGTTGGACTAATTATTGGGAATATTTTATGGTTTTAAAGACTTAGACAACCAATATAAACTAAGTATTAAAGTGGCAAGAGCCTTCCAGCGCCTAGAACCATGCTTCAAACTATTATTTTCTCATTATTGTGCCTGTGGCGGACAATTCCTAAATTTTTAAATTGAAAGCATTTAAAAATCCATATTATAGTTTTTAATAATAAAAGCACAGATTTTGTTGTTTCTTCAATTCGTGACTACATATCGCTCATTTGCTGCAAGACCGGCATAATTCAAAAAACGTGATTTTGGCGTTGATGCTGCAGAATTGTTCGTTATATCATACTTCATGTTGAGTGAAAAATTCATATGAATGTAAGGTTGGAGTCACCGTGTAAGGTTGTAGTAAGTTGAAAACTTTAAACGCGTTTTCTGGTGAATCGATTTTTTTGACTTATGCCGGTCTTGCAGCAAATGAGCGATATATTCTTTTATATGCTTGCATAGAAAGTTCTACGTTAAAATCGCAATAGTAGAGTTCACGGGTATCTAGATGGAAACATTCTATATAAATGTAATATATACATATGTATATACATATTTATAAATGTTAGTATGTATTTGTGCACATATGTATGGATATGCATAGGATGTATTTACTTGCGCACTTCAAGTGTAAAAAATTAACGCAAATATTTACTTAGGTGTTTCTTCTGAAAAAAAGTAATGAGAATTGATGTGCAAAAAAGAATGCTCGTAGATAAAGCCAAACATGGAGCGACAGCCAAGAGCCAACACCTGATAAGCGCATGAAAAAGCTAGACATATCTACGTGCGCGCATGTTGGCGCTAAGACTATCAAACATATTTCAAAAAAAATAATATAATTTTATTTAAAGTGAAAATGGTGTTGCCATATATGAAAAAAATTGTCATAATTTGTAGATATTTTTTGTATACCAAATTCTAAAAAGATTTTAATAACTTTAATCATATGTGATACAAATTTTTTTATATTTTCGCAAGGAACCCCCAGTCTATAAATAGGCATAGAATAATCCCATGAAGCTTTATGCCGCTTGGTGATAGTTAAAGAAAGTATATAGAACTATTCATGAGCACACTTTGCTCTGCATACATTCACTTTCTCCAAAAATAGCATTCCTTCAAGCAATTGTCTATATTTTTAGCTTAGTAGCAAAAGCACTTGTTTGATTGAGTTCGTTTTATCTCATAAATATCATTTAATTATCTTTATTCTTACCATTTGTTATTTGTGTTTACGAACTTTGACTATGACGTCAACAATTGCTTACTGAGTCAGCTTGTCAGCGCTGCGAAATATTACACAAACTCATATATTGACGCGATATTTACTTTTGTGCCTTTAGTTTTGATGATATTGTGTAATTTACAGTTAGTTGGGGCATATGCTTCCTTCTTTCTTAGTTCGATAATATTTTCTGTAGCAAATTATTTTTAAATAGAGCTCTGCACTTAATGCAGTTATATATAGATATATATATATATACATGATATGTATGTATGTATATCTGGGCATATGAACAATAGCTTTTTCCACTGCGGACTTTCCTTACTTTGTGAAATTGTAATAATATTTAAGTACTGAGAGAAGTGTCAACTTCCGTATGCACTTAAGTATGTGAGATTCGCGATAAAAATTTCATTATTTTTATTAACAAAAAATTGTTAACGGATGAATAGAGGCATATCTTTTTTAAAACAAGCCCTTATTCTCCACAGTTTACCTCGATACTGTCTGGAACAAAAAAACAGTATACTGAAGTTATTAGTAAAACCATTTAAAAATCTACTTATAAGGAGATGAGGTCTGGGCAAAGATCTAGCCTCAGTTCAGACCTATAAAACTTACTGGTTGTTGTGATACATTAGTACAATATGTTAGATGATACACTACATCTAGTAAGCTGCATCCTCCACAGAGCTCGTTATCACGTAAACAGGCGCTCTAAGAGGCTTTCCAAAACAGAAGAGATCAGATATTAACCGCATACCCAGTTCTTACCCATTCTGAATGTTATATAAGATTTTCGACGAACACTGATGTCTCACGTCCTGAGAAAAATAGTCTCAAAAAGCTTGAATCTCCAAAAACAATTTCGATTGTGTCTGAAATTCTGAAACGACATCGAGTACAGATCGGAAAAGAGAACATTAACAACGTAGCTGAGAACTCTACTTTACTGATGACGAGACGTCGGTTTATGAATTTGACGTCGAAACTATCCAACAGTCTAGCGAATGACGCTCTAAATAAGAGCCGAAACTGAATAACACAAATTCGTTTATGACACTGAAGGCCATTCCAGCAGAGACTTATAACAAGTGTAATAAAAACTTGTTTAAACGTTGGCAAGTCTCAAAAACTGCCTCTTTCGGAAGCGATAATAAAGATTTGTAATAAAATACGTAAAAATGTAGTCTTTTGGCCGTCCGGGTCAAATTTTGATATAATTTGATATTGTACCAGAGTGTTTATGAAATGCTTGGATATTTAATTTAGTATAACTTCCTTGTTTTTCGTTTCGAGAACAAAATCGATTAGAAATAAAACACCATTAGCGAGAAAAAAGCCTGTTGCAATAAAATAGGCCAATTTTCCATCAGAATCCTTTGGCAATGTGGCCAATGACAAACCGGCACAGATGAGAAATAAAATAGCGCCAAGAACGAGATAGACTGCCACATCATTGAACGATAGGAACGAAACTGGAAAGGTAAGCAAATGTAATAATATGATTATATGTATAAAGGAGTTATTCCAGGCAGGCTGAAAAGTTTGTATAACCACTAGAAATTAGCCCATATGTTTTATGGTTAGATCTAATGTAAGACTGTCAGACAACTGGTAAGTGAAATGCGTCATTCGGAGATATAAGTATTTTGGTATTTTGGGAATAAATATATAAAAAAATACACTATTCATTTATGGCTTACTAAGCGTATAGGACTTATGAGGACCGAACACGATGGCCATCCAGTGTAGATCGAGCGAAAAGTTTTGTAAAGTGCTTTTGGTTGGCCTTAAAATGAAGTTGCTCTAAATAGTTGATAGTAAATAGTTGACCGTTTAAAGGTTTCTAATGAATGTGTTTGGCATAACTTGTATGCAAAGTGGGTGCCACGTGATTTCAAAATCGACCAATTTACTGTCACAGAGATCTATGAAAAATTTCATGAATTTCATTAGAAAGTTTAGTTAAGGTTAGGTTATGTTAAGAGGTCGATCCTATCAAGGATCTAAATGGGAATATCGTTCCGTTGCGATATCTAAAACTTCTACATATATAATTGCATATAAGACCTTCATAATCGACAGAGCGCTTTGAGCCTATCACAAGTTCGTTGAAACGGCCAATGTCAGTTGCGGGCAAGTCTACTGCTTCACCGAAGGTAAGACTGCTGATATCTCAACCTCAGTCTTGCAAAGGTTCGACTGGACTGGAGTGCCCGGATATTTACACCTCACCTTCCGCCCTCGTTGAAGAGGGTGAGAATATAGAGGTATCCCTCGACGCTGAAGATTATTTTGAAACAAAAGATAACTCTTACTACGGAAAGGGTATCGCAAGTTTGAAAACTAATGAAGAACCTTCGAAAATGTGTTTTTCTTTCAGGTCGATACAAACTTTCCGACCTGCCTGTTATTTTTCTCACTTACGCGCCACCAGCACAGCCGTTATTATGGTGAAACCGAAAATTGTACCACACACGATCATAACACGCGTCGCGTACGTGCTCAACACATACCAAAGGATTAAAAGCACGATACAGATCACCTGAAAAAGCGTTAAATGTTTGCTTTTCTATTTAAAAAATGCATATTTTGTAGGAAGGGAATAGAAATACTTGCTCACCAGCTCCACAATTCTAAACATTTTCTGCAACTCCATGGCGCCACTACTTTCTTGTACAAGAATTTGGAAGAATTTTTCTACAAATTTGCGGTGTTTTACCAAAACAAAAAACAAAAATATTTGTAAATGTAAATCTTAAAAACAAAAATAAATGTAAGTTCATTGACATACAAAGGCAGTGCTGCCTATTTACTTTAAAAATAATGCATTTGTAAGTTTTTAGTTCGAATTTATTTTTTACATGCTCAACACTTTTTTTTGACATTTTTCACCAACTTTCAAGCAACGCATTTTGAAATCAGATTTTCAGTTTTACATTTATATTATATTAATATTTTTAACGCAAGACTTCGACGTATATTTGAGTAAATAATATCATGGAACTTAAGACAATTTTCAGAATTGTAGAGCTGGTAAGCGACTATTCAAGATTAGCATATCTAAAAATACAATTCTAACTTTTACATTTCTTGTTTTAAAGGTAATATGTGTCGTGCTCTTGGTCCTTTGGTATGCGTTGAGCTCATACGCGACACGAGTTATGATCGTATGTGGCACCATTTTCGGTTTCACCATAATAACGGCGGTGCTGGTGGCACGTAAGTAAAGATTTCTTCCTTTGAAAACTACAAATTTTTAATTTTTTACTTAAAAACATATGTATATACGTTTACAGTTGAGTTCATGGAATTCAATCAGGTGGCGGTGTTCTTAATCATTGGCGCCATTTTGTCTCTCATCTGCGGTGGTTTGACTATTGCATATCTGCCGGATTATGGCGATGGTCGGTTGACTTATTTTATTGCAACTGGCCTCTTCATTGCTAACGGCGTCATCTTTTTAATCGATTTCATTATGGAATTAAAAAGTTAATTTAAATATTGTATTTATTTGTTGCAAGACGCTTAGTAATATTTGTTTTCTTATGCAGAATGAAGTTCAGAAGCAGAGATTCTGTTCGACTATTGAATCTGTCGGACGATGCCAAATTGTAAAGAATGTGAATTATATACAAACATACATGCATGTATTGATGTATTTGTAAATAAATAATATTTCGTAGTTTTACTGAAAAAAGTAAAGAGTTTTACTTTGGATATTTTTTAGGTTTTTATTTAGATTAAAAAAAAAAAAACAAGTAAGGAAGGGCTAAGTTCGGGTGTCACCGAACATTTTATACTCTCGCATGATAAGGTGATAATCGAGATTTCATTATCCGTCATTTACATATTTTTTTATTTTGGTTCCTAATGTATCTACATACCCGTATTATACAGAGAAGGCATCAGATGGATTTCAAATTAGCGTTATATTGGAAGAAGGCGTTGTTGTGAACCGATTTCGCCCATATTTCGTACATGTCATCAGGGTGTTAAAAAAATATTATAAACCGAATTTCACTGAAATCGGTTGAGTAGTTCCTGAGATATGGTTTTTAGTCCATAAGTGGGCGACGCCACGCCCATTTTCAATTTTTAAAAAAAGCCTGGGTACAGCTTCCTTCTGCCATTCCTTCCGTAAAATTTAGTGTTTCTGACGTTTTTTGTTAGTCGGTTAACGCACTTTTAGTGATTTTCAACATAACCTTTGTATGGGAGGTGGGCGTGGTTATTATCCGATTTCTTCCATTTTTGAACTGTAAATGGAAATGGCGGAAGGAAACTTCTTTATAGAGTTTGGTTGACATAGCTATAGTAGTTTCCGAGATATGTACAAAAAACTTAATAGGGGGCGGGGCCACGCCCACTTTTCCAAAAAAATTACTTCCAAATATGCTCCTCCCTAATGTGATCCTTTACGCCAAATTTCACTTTAATATCTTTATTTATGGCTTAGTTATGACACTTTATAGGTTTTCGGTTTCCGCCATTTTGTGGGCGTGGCAGTGGACCGATTTTGCCCATCTTCGAACTTAACCTTCTTATGGAGCCAAGAAATACGTGTACCATTATGATATCTCAATTTTTACTCAAGTTACAGCTTGCACGGACGGACGGGCAGACGGACGGACGGACGGACGGACGGACGGACAGACAGACATCCGGATTTCAACTCTACTCGTCACCCTGATCACTTTGGTATATATAACCCTATATCTGACTCTTTTAGTTTTAGGACTTACAAACAACCGTTATGTGAACAAAACTATAATACTCTCTTTAGCAACTTTGTTGCGAGAGTATAACAATAGAGTCGAAAAAGTTGACTACTGGACATCGATTGTCAACCAAAACTGAGGCTATCATCTACGGAAAATTTCCAAAAGCATTCAATTTATTAGTAAAGTATGGACAACGGACAATATATCTCTGCAAGTCCTGGTTCTTTTTGAACTCTTTTCGGGGCATAATATTCTCTTTACATTCTTTCGTTAAGGTTTGAAAGTGGGTCAGATCCCCGCTTAAATAGAGGCTGGCAAGGCGCTATGAGAGTTTTTCACAAGAACAGTCGGACATAGCTCGATAGTAGGTGATCGGTGGATAAAGTGAACTATATACCCGCACGCTTTAACTATGAGAGAAGATTTCAAGTCATGCTGAAATAGAGTGGATTGTGCAGGGACGGCGATCCACCAGCGGTACTTTTAACATTTACACGACGGGATCTATCGCGCGGAGTTTGATCTCAAGTGACCGTTCAAGCTGTCGGTCAGGAAAGCGCATGAAATAGCTAACAACACAGAAAATGACATAAAGGAATGTTGTTATAAGCAGGGAGACGGCCGATATAGTGGCTGCCGGAAATTGGCTGCATATATACTGGATTTCAGACCAAAAGGGCGTTCCAATAAACGAAAAAGCTGATAAAAGGCGCTTGACCACCCGACCAGTTCAGGAAATACGTAAGTAGTTAAAAACAATACAACAATGAAAATTCGTAAATGGCTGTAAGATGGACCAGAGTAGGATGGAATGCTTTGGGGGCATAAAGGTTCATCAAGATCATGTGCAAGAGAGCGCAAGCTTTCTATTCACACTTGAAGGCTGTGTGAACGGTTGTTCATCTGCTACTAATCGGTCGTTTTTAGCATTCGGCTTAAATATCTCGGAGCTTCGCGGTTCAAAGAACTGAATATATCTATATAGCGTGACAGTCGGCCAGTGTGCTCTTAGGTAAGCTAGACCAATTGTATATAAAAAGCTTCTGTATTGGCGTAGACAGCGATTACGTGATATAGCCGAAAAACAAGGAGGTTTGAAGGATGGATCCATGTGTTGAAGTTCACGCAAGTGAGAAAAGCTTTCTAAGCGCCATTTACTTGGGCGTGACCAGAAATGAGTATTTTACATATGGCTCAAGTAGCTCACAACTTCCGGTCTTAGACCAAGTATCCTCTGGGTAGCCAAAAAACATCAGATTGAAAGCAAGCAAAGTAGGAAGGCGAAACATCCGTTCCTAGGGTTGTGCGCTGGTTTTTGAATTCCCAACGTAAAAAACATCCACAATGAAAAGAAAAAAAAACAACATCGGGAAAAAATCTACAACTCACCAATTAATCAAATTCCATTGATTTGTCACATAATAAATATTTATTAACTACTTAAAGTAAAAACTAAACTAATATCACAAAAATATATAACATTTCCAGTCCAACAGAGACACATATGGTCCTTACAGATATAGGTTTACTAGTAACGATTCAAGTCGTAAGCATTTTTCGATACTTCCTTAATGATTGGCACTTCACGACGACTATAATAGACGTAGAGAAGAAGAAATAAAGGAAAATACAATAAATTAAATTAAAAAAAAATCAAATAATGGAACAGAAGAAAACAAAAATAGCGGAGCGATGGAGAAAGCACACAGAAGGAACTATGAGAGACACACAGATGTGATATTCGTATCACTAAGTTTGAAATGAGTAACAGTGGCTACTTAAAATCGATAATACCACAAAAATACGGACATATGAGCTATTGAAATCATTTTTTAATTAAATTATATTTTTATCGATAATTATATGTACCATAGACACGACAATCTTACCCGCCAAATTACTTACTTCACTCACCTGTATAACATTTACCTCATATCCTTCCCCACTTTACTAATTCAAAAAGCAACTGTAAATATGTTTATGTATATAAAAACATTTAATTCTAATAAGACAGGGACAAAAGCAGTACAAATACAGTTATAATTCGTTTTAACAATGAGAATTTTTGCAAAATACAAATTTCTAAAAATATGAATATATTATATGTTTGTATGTATGTATGTATATTTGAGTGCACCTTTGTTTATAGCAGAGTTTATGCGTTTGTATGTGATCTTTAAATACGTTTGAGTGTGCGCGTGTGTGTGTGTTTCGCTTCTTTACATGTAGTACATACATAAATGCAACATTTATTTTTAATTCAATTTATTATTATTTGTTTTTTTCTCATTTACGTTCTGCAAATGGAGAGTGTGTCCAATAGAAAGACGGCACCGTTGATGATCATCAACGAACCGGCAGCAAGAGCATTGCGTTTGCGATCCTTGAAGAGGAAATTCGAGTTATCATGCCACTCATCGATGATCAGGGCGCCAGAGATGACGAAGAGCACGCAGCCCAAAATCGAGATGAGCGCATTCAGACGCTTCTCTACAATCGAGTTGAGTATGTGTCCTGGAATAAATATGGAAATAGTTAAAAAAAAGTTTTTTTTTATATATAAAATAAATCATTATTGGTATTGGGCACATATTGTATTTGAAAATAGAAGGTACTATCTTTTGGTCTACTCATGTCTTCTCAAGATTTTCTATAATTTTGTTAAACAAACTAAAGTTTTCCCGAAAATTTTTGAACCTTTAGTCTTTGGCCAAAAAATGGAAAGCTGAACACTACGAACTTTATAGCGAAAGAAAAATATAGCAGATAAAAACCCAGCGAGTAGAAGGAGAAATATCAAGATCCCCTAACTTTTATATAGATAAGTTTTGTACTAGTATTCTGTGATGGGCGAGCTTGGAAAATCTTTAGAAGGTTTTGCTTGCCTTTTAAGATAGTTTCCGAAAATGTCTTTTGGCCTATAAGTAATAACTAAAAACTAACTAACTTTAATGTTCTTTCAAATATCCTAGAATTTATAGAAAATAAGTGAAGTGTTGGAACAAAAGTTGTTTACTCCAGAAAAAAAGATGTGACTAGAGCATTTTTTCCTTAATATATAATAATTAACATTAAGATATTAAAATTCGCTCTGTAAAACTTTTCCATTCTACTTTTTAACTTCTAAAGCGGAGTAAATATATTTATTTTTCGAGATAATGCAAGTATAAAAAATACACTTACCAATCAACAACACGCCGCAGATGATAGTGAAACCGCCCAGTGTGCCGCAGACGATCAACGGTCTTGAGGACAACGCGCCAGAGGTCTCCCAAAGCACAATACAGGCGATCGCGATGCCCTAGAAACACAATTCGGCAACAACAATGATTAATATTTATTTACAAAGCTTAATAACTGATGACTTGATGATTTTTTTTTATGGAAATTTTATTTTCTTCCAATTTAATTTTTATTTTGTATATTATAATTTATTATTATTTTATTATACTTTACAAACACTTAGACAACTTTGGCACATTTTCCACTCAAAAATTTGTAGACTTTATCTAAATTTATTATAAGAACTTAATGCAGATCTAACTTCCCATTAATTATTATTTAACTACGTACAATAACAAAAGTATCGGCAAAAAATATTAATGCAGTTATTAACATAAATGCGCCAGCACCCTTTAACGCATTAAGATCCTGTGACTGTAGTAACTCATTGGTCCAACGGTCTAGCACAATGACGCCCGAAGCGATAAACATTATGATGGCGCCGATACTGAAGAGACAGTCGATGCGCTTATCAATAACAGCGCCGAGTAGATGACCTGAGCGGTGAGAACGAGGGAAGACCGGGTTCATGGGTTAGTAATAATCAATGCAAATAAAGCAAAACACAAGAGCGAAAATAATAGAAAAGAGATAAAAAAAAATAAATCTGACATGTTTTGCCTTTCTAATCAGCATATGATTAATTAGTACACTCATGTAGGTGTAATTCGATTTTAGGTAGTTATATATTTATGCTAATTACCGAGTAGCAAAGTGCAGCAGATAATCAAATAACCCGTTAGAGTGCCGCACACCAACATCGCTTGACTAGTATACGAATGCTCGCTGATAATTTCGATCATGACAATGGCGCTCGTGATGAAAGCCTGCAACGGTGAAGGTGGGTAGAGAGAGCAAACCCCAATTTTAATAACGATTTTTTTAAAAGCACACAAGTGGACAAGACACTGAAGATGCAAGGACTTTGCGCAGAGAGGTTTGGAGACAAGAGCGAGAAGAGAAAAGGACACGAACTGGGCAAACGAATTGAGAAAGTTAGAAAAACGACTGACTTAGAGTGACACAAGAACAATTTAACAGTTTGTGATGGAATGCATACATGTTGATACTATTCCAAATTTTAAAAATATAGAAAATTAGCTAAAATATAGTTTTTCTTGAAGCCCATTAGAAGAATAGTAGCAAGCAAGAAAAAAACGCTCGACAGGTTCACTTTACCAAAAATTCATAAAGCACAGTTTGGCAGCTAAAATGCCAAATAACGTAACATCACTTTTCATGAGTTTTCATGCGAAGGAAAAACGATGTAATAGCAACCACTCAAATTGAAACAAAAGTGGAGTTTTGGTTATAAAATGGTTATATATTGGTTACGTATTGGTTGTATATTGGTTTATATATTGGTTACTTATAGGTTACTATATCTGATAGCGATTTCCGATTTTTTTTTGTAATACGTTATTTTGCATTGTAGTTGTCGATATAGTGGTCACGACGAGCACATATTTTATTCGCATAAATAATCGTTATGTGACGCCGTGGTCATGTTATTTAAAAAAATCGTATTTGTTATTCGAATTTGACTCATATTCGAAAATCAAAGCAATCTCGCTAAAAACAAATGTCTGTTCCAAAATTACTTCGAGACTTTGAAATATGGATACTTAATGCCCATTTTGACTATAATAAACAGTCAGTGACAGGCCGGAAAATATCATATACTTATTCTGCAAAGTTTAACTCAATGATAGGGCCAAGTCCAAATCTGTGAGTTTAACTCTACAGTTGTCGTTGAAAAAAATCTCTTGGAACTATTAAGGTCAATGGTCCTCTGTCAGGAAAATGTTCTTTCGCTGTTTGCAGAAGACTATATTGACTCTTAAGTTAACAATCGCATACGACTAAACAAGCTAGAGCGATGGTATATATATCAATGGAGAGGGGAGGGATACTAGAAAAAGAAAAAGGTAATTTCAACGTCACAGGTTTACCACAAGCGCGGCAATAAAATCAGTCTCATTACTTAATTGTCAAACCTCGTATATGCATGTACTTTCATAGGAAATCAAGCTTCAACCAAAATTCTCCAAAACTTATTGGAAGTTGCTTATATATGACATAGTTGACTCATAATATTATAAAACCAGTGTCTCATAATAACCGCTTTATTTGTACATAACAACAATAGAAACCCAAACAATAACAAAACATTTGGAAAACGTGATTTGCGTTTGAAATTCAATACAGCTACAGTATAAATTATTGTAAACAAATAAAAACAAATTGAAATTCCGCACACATATTTTTTAAGTAAGTATGAAAACAGTCTTTCGCAGACCTATAAATTAAAAGTGTTTTTTTTTAATATTCCCATGATATTACTCCGAGGCGACTTATAAATTGCACACATTTATTTTGAACTTGAAAAATATTTATTATTATTACTTAAATTATTAAAATTCAAGTGTGCGAACGTATTTATTCAAGTTCATATGCTAATATAAATTATACATACATACATGTACATATGTATAGACAAATAAAGATACGCAATTTAGATAGAACACATTGCCAAAGGTCTCATTCTTCAAAGTTACAAAATGTAGTACAGAAAAAATTAATAAAGTGCTGGCCGTATTGGTATCAGACAGATAGCATGGGATTTCAATATGTCTAATGGATTGACTGAACACATTTTAGTTAATGTTTTGGATATGAAACGCGTCGAAATGCTCGAACGAGTCATCAAAAGTTGGACTCAACGGATAGACCATCTAAAACGATGAATGGGATAATCTTCAAAAAATACATGTCAAAGAATGTTCTTTCGAATGATGATAAACATTCCCCAATAAATTTAAATTTTCTGTGCTTTTTCTTTAAAAAAGTTGGTAACCTCTAAATGGGTTACCCTTTATTAGTATGCATCTACTATATATAAATATAATCGATATGGACCCACGATTATCTAAAGTGTTCAAATTACATTTAATGTCACATTGTTTTTGTTGTTATCTAATTAAAGTTACAACGCTTTTACGATAGCATTACATCATGCGATTACAGTCGACGCTTGATTTCATGCCAGCACATACTACACAAACATATGTATAGTTCATATTGTATATAAGCACGTAGCTTCCCTGCGGCATTGCCAGCGATCAATCAAAATGCAAATTAGTGAATCATTGAAGCGTAAAATTTCAGCAATGATAAGATTTGCTCTTTTTTCAGTTTATGCTTGGCTTCATGCAATTTGAACCAATTTTTGCAATGTAAATTATTTGCTGCTCACAATAAAACGAAAAAATTCTGTTGTATTTAGCACTCATTTAACAAAAGAATGACACAATTCGAAAAGGAAAAAATTTCATCAAAGTACACAGAAATTATTCAACAATAATGTTATATTTCATATCAAAGTATTATTACGGGGTCTTTTAAAAACGTTAAAGGGGGAGCCTGCTACAAAGGCTTCAAATAATTGATTAGAGCGCAAGTACCAGGGCTTATAGTTATATATTTAAACATCGTTAGTTATTCTTAGATAATTTTCAAAGAGATTTAAGTAAAAAAAAAAAACTGATTTTTTGAAGCTTCTAAACCAGACTCCTCCTTTAAGCAGGAATATATCATATACTTTGCATTTTGAAAGAATTTTGTTAAATCGAGATTTTAGAATTTTTTTTACCAATTTGTGTAATATTTTAGTTATGTCACTCTTCTAGTAATCGAGAAACGTATTTAAAGCCATTATGCAAATATTCCGCTGACTAAAATTCTTGATTTTTCTTTCGTCAAAGGCAATTTTTTTTGCATCACAAAGTTTTGGAAAGACAGTGAGAAAATTTATGAATATTTATTGTTTCAAATTTAAAAAATGTAAGCGCAGCATTTACATAATAAAATTGTGTCATTAAAATTCGAATCACAAGCTGTTACAATGGTTAGTATTGCAGCAAAAGGTTATGGCAATAAAATCTATGAAATAAGTACTTTAAATAAAATTTACTAAATATGAAAAAAGAGAGTAGAAGAGATCTTTCATATAAGTATTTCCAAGACCTGAATTTGCCCTAGTACATACGCAATATTTTCAAAAATCTTTTACCCCTCGAGAGGCAACCAAACCTCCATAAAATCTACACAACTTTCGGAGACGGAAAACTAAAATTCTAAATTATAGTTCCTTGCTTACTGTCTTGTTTTACCTCTGAATCTCGAACCGAGCTCATCAGTATTTTCTAAAATACCGTACATCACCCAACGTTAAATAAAGTAAACCACATAATGTACTTTACCCAGAGAAAGAAATTTTTATATAATCCAAAAAATTTTATAAAGGTGGTTTCTAGAACACCCCTCCTTAAAGGATCATTTGGTCATAGTTGTTTTACCCTACTCGCCGCCTTATTACTTCTGAATACTGCTAACCATATTTTCGTTTGCTTATAGCCCCCAATACGTCATTTCCCCTCTTCAAGTGGTAGGTCAACACCCTTCTGCATTTTTTTAGCATATTCTGCAGATTACTGTAGGTACGCTTATGGTCTATATGTATTACAGACATATGTATATTACAATGACGTTTGCAACCACTAATGAATAAAGTAAATTTCGTTGTAATTTGCAGCAACTGTTGTACACAATTTCAATATTATTGAAGTGCTGCTGCAATTTATCTGGTGCTCAGCAAATATTGACGGATAAGTATATAAACCTGTAATATTTACATAGCAATTCATGATAAAAATGGCGCAAAAATAGATAAAGAGGATGTTGCAAATATTAACGGCACACAAATGTTAATAAAATGATGGTTTTATTTTATCACCTTTCATTTTGCATCAATATTGATATAAACTGACTTAATATGTGGCGTCTTCACTAAGCTAACAGTGTCGTTTGAACGTCATATTCCCTTGAAATGGGTGCGTAATTGTCAACTTGCTGTAATTTTTATTGACTGACAGTTGCTGTCATAAATCAATTAATTTAAGTAGCATTTAAGTGGACACTAATGGGCTATTAGTGGTAATTTAGGAATTTTGCGACAGCGCATAGTTTTTGTTTACTCCAGTCAAGTTCAGTTATGAGAATTTTAAGCGAGTTTTATCTAGTAGATACCAAGAGTTATAACACTTATAGAATCTGGAGCCATCTAGCGGCAGATTTCTCTTTCTTTTTCTGCTATTTCGAAGAAACTGTAGAACCAAAAATAAGCTCAGTGACTCATAATATTCCAAAATATTATATTTCCATAACTCCTTCTAATTCTCAACAAGCTATCGTAGACAATTCAAACACTTGCTATTGTAAATACAAATATTTAAATTGCTCTTAGCGGTTTCGCTGATTGTGAGCAACCTCAAGAGACTTTGCTAACACATATTGGCAGCGCAAGTGTTCTCCACTTATTTCCACAAGACTTAATTAATATTAATAACGACTTCAATACATTTAAAGTTATGGAAGAAGAATACAAAAATAAATAGATTGGTATAAATAAATAATGTAAACAGCTTAAGATGATTAATTGTCGGTGTTTACGACTTAACCGTTATCGCGGCAGACCGTTGGCGAGCGTTATCGCCGTATATTTAACGCTTAAACACTTAATTCAAGTATATGAATATAAAAAAAATTACAGATTTCCATAATAAATTATGCTAATATTTAATAAAAAATACTTATAATCAATCTGTATTAAATTTTTTCGATTGCACTTGAAATTTGAAGTATCTACGGTAAGCAGCAAGTGGTCTAGGCGCCCTTAATTTCCTATGGCACACGAGTATATTTTATTATATAGATATCTATAAGTAGAGGTATACATGCGCACAATTAATTAACAGCTACGTTGTAATTAACTGAGGGTTTAGAGCTGTCATATATTAAGTAGTGCTGTTGACAGTTTAAGACGCCAATTGTTATTATTGGGAAAGTCCATTTAATGCATGGGTTTGTATGGTGTCCGCTATAACCGCGTAAGCAGTGTGTGCGCCATTGAAGAATAAGAAAACATATGGTATCTCTATATGTGCTTCGATGCCAATATTCGATAAAAAGTTATCTCAAGATAAAACTAAATATGGTGAGACACCAAGCAGTGGCTACAAAGCGATATGCTTTACACAATTGGAAGTTTTGTTGGGTATTTCCATCGGTCAACAATATCAATAAAATTTAGAACCAAAAATGTGTCAATGACTAAGCAAATAAAATTTTAGCTGAAATATGAATATTATTCAACAAAATAGTTCCATTAAATTTTTTGTGCGGAATCAAATTTCTGTTGCCGAAACGTTCAGAATATTGAGAAAGGCTCTCAGTGATAATTGTTTGTCACGAGCAAGTGTTTTTGCTTGGTAAAAATTATTCACAGAGGGACGAGAACGTGTTGACTACGAACCACGTCCAGGACGGTCATTAACATCAGCTGATGATCAACACTTCAATAAAATAAATAAATTAGTGCTTGAGAATCGATGCTTAGCAGCCAGAGATGTTACTGGCATCATTGAAATATTGAAGGATTAGTGATAATCTTTTTAAAAGACCATTTACGCCCAAGAAAAGTGAAAGCACGATTTATTCACTAAATTTACTAAACAATGCTTTTCGACTACCAGGATGTCATAAAACATATGCATTATTGCTGGCGATGAGTCCTGGATCTATGCATATGACCCAGAAACAGACGATCAGTCGGCCGAATACGGTGGTAAAGGAATCATTTTTGGTAAAAAGAGGCCTTGACTTTAACCACTGCTTCTAGAATTGAGAAAAAGTTAGACAAGTGTAATGAGGCCACGGAGCATTATTTTGAGGGGAACGACATAGATTTTGAAGAATAAATTAGGAGTTTTAAAGTTATGAACAAAAAACTAGTCAACTCAACCCAAATGCTACCTAAAAAAGGCGCTAACTATTTTTGATAAATTAATATCAGGTTTTTAATAAATAATTAAGATCACGTTGATTAATTTCAAGTTTCCTAAGCAAAAGAAAATATTATATATATATGCGATTAGCAGGCATATATACATATCCTATGTATGGTATATACATAAAAACTACTTTGTGTTCATATATTGTCTCTCAAAAAAAAATTACTAATTACTCAAATAAAAAAATTTACTTATACATATATGCTTGTTGCAACCCATTTCATTCAAGTATGACATCATAGAACACACAGTAAAAGCGAATGTGAAATTAAAAAAGAATTTGTAATAAAAATTTAGCTGCATTTGTAATTGTACAAAGTTTTTAAGTATACAAATCTACAAATATACACATACACATGTTCTCCAGAAATCGGTCAGCTAATTGTGATCTTGAATGTCTCTACAGCGATCACTTGCATTTACGCATGCTATCCACGCACACACACACACATTTCCATGCATAAGAAAGCTCTCTAAGTGAGTAATCACATTCTTATTGTATTTCTTGTGCATTTTTATTATCAATAATTTGCATTTTGAAAGCTAAAAAGGCGCTTTATATTCTTATTGATATAGCTTGTTTATGACCTAGTGAGCGAATAGCGTTTTTTTTATTATACTCTCGCAACAAAGTTGCTAAAGAGAGTATTATAGTTTTGTTCACATAACGGTTGTTTGTAAGTCCTAAAACTAAAAGAGTCAGATATAGGGTTATATATACCAAAGTGATCAGGGTGACGAATAGAGTTGAAATCCGGATGTCTGTCTGTCCGTCTGTCCGTCCGTCTGTGCAAGCTGTAACTTGAGTAAAAATTGAGATATCATGATGAAACTTGGTACACGTATTTCTTGGCTCCATAAGAAGGTTAAGTTCGAAGATGGGCAAAATCGGTCCACTGCCACGCCCACAAAATGGCGGAAACCGAAAACCTATAAAGTGTCATAACTAAGCCATAAATAAAGATATTAAAGTGAAATTTGGCACAAAGGATCACATTAGGGAGGAGCATATTTGGAAGTAATTTTTTTGGAAAAGTGGGCGTGGCCCCGCCCCCTATTAAGTTTTTTGTACATATCTCGGAAACTACTATAGCTATGTCAACCAAACTCTATGGAGAAGTTTCCTTCTGGCATTTCCATATACAGTTCAAAAATGGAAGAAATCGGATAATAACCACGCCCACCTCCCATACAAAGGTTATGTTGAAAATCACTAAAAGTGCGTCAACCGACTAACAAAAAACGTCAGAAACACAAAATTTTACGGAAGAAATGACAGAAGGAAGCTGCACCCAGACTTTTTTTAAAAATTGAAAATGGGCGTGGCGTCGCCCACTTATGGACTAAAAACCATATCACAGGAACTACTCGACCGATTTCAGTGATATTCGGTTTATAATATTTTTTTAACACCCTGATGACATGTACGAAATATGGGCGAAATCGGTTCACAACCACGCCTTCTTCCAATATAACGCTATTTTGAAATCCATCTGATGCCTTCTCTGTATATTACGAGTATGTATATACATTAGGAACCAAAATAAAAAAAATATGTAAATGACGGATAATGAAATCTCGATTATCACCTTATCATGCGAGAGTATAAAATGTTCGGTGACACCCGAACTTAGCCCTTCCTTACTTGTTACTTATTTCTTTAATCGGGTGATAAACGAATGATGTCATTATAAGCGCTGAGCCTATAAATTTTATGTATGTATGTATATTAGGGTGGGTCAAAACAAATGAATACTTTTTCGCTTTGTACTCTGAAAAAAAATTCTTAGACAACTCTACGAAAACTGCTCCAAAAATGATCTCTTTATTGTAGCGAAGGAGCTTCCGCCTTCTAGAATAGTAAATTTCTTACAAAAGTTATGAAAAGACATATTGACTTTTTCAAGTAGTTGGAAGCGAGATTTGAATTTTTGTTGCTGATCTTGCCTCATACTTGGAGAGACGTTCTTAGAGTTAACTAAGAACCTATTTAAACGAAAAACAATATTCGTTATTTTTGGTCCACCCTACTGTTTATACCACTGTACATATGTGCGTATATAAATACTTATAAACGAATAAGTAAATAAAATGCGGTTAGAAATTTATTTAAATATATAAATATTTGCTACACTTGATTTAAATTAAATATTTATGTAAGAATTTATTATATACACATATGAAAATATGTAGCTACACATATAAACTATAAATAAATATATAAAATTTATATGCTTGTAAAGTAATAAAGGGAATTCTGAGCAAGTGTTTTTTATGGATGCTGATATAAGTACGGAAATTCTTCGCGAATGAAGTAAGTTATCAGCAAATGTATTACAAGCTTACGACTGGCTTTCAAAGCGAACGCGTAGGTTACTCATACGCCGACGTGACCGGCAAATATTATATCGATAAATAGTCAGCATGACCGCTTTAAATGCGCCATTATTTGAATTTCTACTGCATGTAAGATTTTAGTTTTTGAATAAACAAACTCGAGTTATACAAACATGCAGTTAAAATAGAAAAAGCTACCCTTTAACTTGCCGTGAACACCACTTATTGTTGATTTGGGAGACGAAATAGAACTAAAGACAAAATTTTAGCACACTTTTCTCGGTATTTAACACTAAGTATGAACACAGAGTTTGAGAAAAAACATTATTTAATTTATCACAACGGAGTTTTCAAAGAAAAGTATAATTCATCTTAACTCACATTTCTTTTTGGTGTTTATAGCGTCACAACACCGGTTTCCGCAAAATTTTGGTTAAACACTATGCGCAAAAAAGGAGTTTAGCACAGCAAAAATGCTTTAAATCGTCTTAAACACCACTTTTTAGCCTCGCATTTTTGCTTTCAATGCTTTCTCTGCCACAAAAAATCTAAAGTTATACTCAAAGTTTCTTAAACACCACCTTATCCATAATCCTTTTAACTCGAGTTTGTGTTGTATTTTTTTTAATGTAAATCTTGTTTACATTTGAGAAAATATATATGATTAAAATCAGAGTTTCTTAAATACCACTCTAAGTAAGCCAAATCTTAAACTCGAGTTAATTACTTTACATTTTATGACTTTAAACTCGAGTTTATGAATCTAAGACTCAAAGTAACTTTTAGACATAAAAATTTTTTTCAAATATTTTTCAAGAAAAGTTTACAATAAAATTCAGGGTTTCTTAAACACCACTTTAAGTACACCAAAGCTTAAACTCGAGTTTATGACTCAAAGTAAAGTTTAGACATGCAATTTTTTTTTTGCAAATAAAAAAAAACTTTAATCAAACTCAGAGTTTCTTAAAAACCACTCTAAGTACCACAAACCTTAAACTCGAGTTTATGACTCAAAATTTCTCTTTCAGATGTAAATTTTTTACTTAAAAAATGCTCATAAAATACATATTAACAGTGCATTCATTCATTTTCCGGTAATTATCTAAAAGTGTAGTAGTTTTCTCACACTTTTTGCTTAAAAAAAAGCTTTATTGCTTGTCGCTTCGCCTTTGAATTATGAGTTTACGCTAAACATCATTTTTATTGCCACATAAAATTGGCTGTACATTTATTTATGGCGTTCACCAGATGCACTGATTCATACACAAATTTATTCACTAGTGAGTCTGTGCCTGTAAATAACGCCACCCACTGAGTAACGGTAAATAAATATTGTAGTAAGTAAATAATCTATGGATAAATCATTCATTCATTCATTAATCGGCCTAAATTACATCAATTTAAGTTGTTTTAATTAAGATTACATTATTACAGTAATAATTTGTACAAAATTAACTGTTATACATACGTTATGTTTAAACTAAAACAAACTTATTTAAGTGCCCCAGAATATATCTACTTTTTAAATTTTATTTTAATATATTTTTAATAAATATTTAAGTGTTATAAAAACTCTATTTTGTCTATTTGATTGATATAATTTAAAATTATATTTTTTTTTAATTCCAAAGACTTTTATTCCCTAAGTCATGCAACCTAACTAATCTATCTCAATTAAATTTGATTAAAATTCGTATTAAAAGCGCAAGTTAAAATTAAGCTGTACTCAAATAAATGAGAATAAATGACAAAATGCTGTCTTCTCGCCGAAAATAACGCTTGATTCGGGCTCAGAACTTGAGAGTGTTTAACTTGGGAACACAAAGGAATGAGACTAAAATGGGCACAAAAAACGCTTTATCAATTCTTTATTTGTCCACACAACAGGTACATACACACCTACACCTATATATTATACATAAATATATTGTGGTTGTTTGCGAAAAAATATATTATATTCAAATTAGCATTTCTTCTTTGTTTGTTTGTTTATATGTATGCGTATGTGCGATATTTGGCAGCATGACATCATAGGACAGACGGCAAAACAAAGTAAACAAATTAAATTTTTTTTGTGTAAAAAGCAAATTACTTTGATTTAGAATAATAAAAATAAAGCTTTGCGTTATTTAATTAAACACCAGAGTGTTGCACAAATGACCCATAAACTAAACCAAATTTATTTTTTATGGAGCAGAGATTATTTGTAATCACTTGGGTTTTAAAATAGTAGTTTGAGTGCGATTTTTATTATTATTGCCATCATTTTAATTACATATTAGATATTTGTAGTACCTTGGTTTGAATGTTCTTGTAATGTTAAGCTCTTACAAAGTTTGATTTTAAGTACTTTGAAGCATATTTCAACGCCATATTTGGATCTTTTAACAATTTTCCTAAGAAAAATACCAACAGCCTAGTCGACATCATAAGATGTTTTAAGAATTTGCTATGGAAAAAACTCTAAGAAAGAGTTTTAACTGAAATACTACTGTGGGCAAAAAATAGTAAGACTTTTTAATTTAAATTTCTCATTCGTCGAAATATTTTTTTTATATTTTGGCATGGCTGTCAGTGACATCTGTGCCAAATATCACATCAAAATAATCATTCGTGTTTAGTATACGCTTGTCTTTCTGAAGTACATAAAGTGCTTTCGGCAATTTTTGCGATGAGTGAAATTATTTAACACAGAAATTCCAATAAATTTTGTGTCCGGAATCAAAATTCTGGTGCAGAAATATTTAGAATATTGAAAAAGGCCTTCGGTGATAATTTTTTGTCACGAGCAAGTGTTTTTTATTGATACAAATCATTCGAGAATGCGTTGACGACGAATCACGTATAGGTCGGCCATCAACATCAACTGATGATCAACATGTTAATAAAATAAAGGAATTGGTGCTTGAGAATGAACGATTAACAATCAGAGATCTTACCGGGCATCGTTAGAATATCGAAAGGATCATTGAAAACCATTGGAAAATATCATTTGGGTCTAAGAAAAGCGAAAGCACGATTGTTTCCAAAATCACTAAATTTTTCCGAAAAAACAGCGACGCATTAAGTTCTGTGAAATAATGTTTTCCGAACACCAGAATGTAATGAAACGTGTTATTACTGACGATGAGTTATGGATCTTAGCATACGACCCGAATATCGAGGCAAAAGTGAGGCGAAACCGAAAAAATCACTTCAAAGCAGGGCAAAATTGAAGGTTATGTTGTGCGTTTTCTTCGGTTATTGAGGTGTGGTGCACTCCGAATTCCTTCCGACCGGCCAAACTGTCAATAAAGAATACTATTTGACTATTTTGCGTCGTTTGCTTGACTAAATTCCAGCCAAGAGACACAATTTTCGATCACTTTTTGGCGCAATGGTTGTATCTCAGCAACAGCGTGTTGCTTAGACAAGCGACTTCACATAGCCCCGCAAAAAACAGTCCAGGAGTGTTAAATCTTATGAACTTGAAGGCCACACACTGGCCCACGACACGAGATAATGCGATTTCGAAAAGTTTCTATCATTAAATTGATTGTTTCGTTGGTTGTATGGCATGTGGCGCCGTCTTGTTGGAATCAAGGTCATCCACATCAACATCTGCCAATTCAAATACGAAAAAGTTACCCTCTAGCGTTAAATTTTGAAGAAATATGGATCAACGATTCCCACTCTCCAACAATGGCTTGTGAATTATCGTCACGTCAAATGTGACAATTGCACCCATTCAACCACAAGTGAGCTTCATTGTTCAAGTTTTCTAGCGATCGAAAATGATTTCGGTACTAAATTTGCAAAAGTTGTTCCAGCATAAGTCGGTTCCTTTTGAAATTGCAAACCGAATTATAAATCAATTAACAGTTGTCTAAAGACCAACTGAGAAAAAAAGAATTGTCTCTTTGAAAATCACATGTCTAAAAAAACACACAAAACTAAATTAAATTTGTGTTCTTGACGAAGCAGAAATTCATCGAATTAAGAATAATCCACAAAAAACTTCAAACAGAATTTTTATAAAAAAAAAAATATTTTTATTCCTCTTATTGCTTAACAATGATCCAAGGTTAATTGTAAACCATAATTATGGCAATATTAACCAAATTTAGCATTCAATTATATTATTGTTGTATATTATGCTTAACATAATTAAACACAAGAGTCTTGTTTGTAACGATTTCCGTGAATATGTATCTCTTTAAGCCTACATTTACATTTCCTATGCCCAGGCTTAATCTTCAGAAATCATTTCTAACCTGAGATTCAATCTTCGACAGCATCTATCTCTGAAAAAGTGCCAAAAAATAACAAAATGACATCACTTCGGAAACAAAACAGAGTTTGAGAAAACAACAATTACCTATGCATGCATATATAAATCCAATTGCTTTTGAAACCGGCTCAACAAAAGCAGACAACAATAGATGTATGTTTGTATGTAAATTTAATGATGTGCCTTTGATTGTTAGAGACATTAAAGCAAACTGCCGAAATTGAATGCGAAACTCAATATGCGTAGCTAAGCCTTCCCGAAAGCAAAAGTTACCACCGAAAGTATACGCTATGACTATTTTGAATTTTTGTGTTGCGGCATGAATAACAAAACAACCGTAATTGTTGTTAGGAACGCCAAACCAACCGATTTGGTATGTGTCCATAAATTGAGGAAGCCTTATATGTTCACACGCTATATACAAAAATGTCTACCTGCAAAGACGAAGTTAATGAAATACGCATGTGAAGACAAAGTGCGAGAACGAAGTTTCAATTAAAGCAAAGAGGTTAGAAAAGGAAACGAAGAATAAGAGAGGTAGCTCACGCATAATTTTGTAAAACTAAAAAAAGCAGTTAACTTCATTTAACAACATAATAAATGAAGGAATGAGAGGATTAAAAAATTGAAAAAAAATTATAAAAAAATAATTATAAAAATAAAAATACTAAAAATGAAAAATTAGAAAAAAATGTACAAAAAAAAATTAAAAAAAAAAATAATTAATTAAATAATTAAAAAAATAATAAAAAATATTTATATATATGTAAAATGTAATGTATAATGTAAAAGAAATAAAAAAAAAAAAATTATAAACGAAAATAAAGAAATAAAAAAATTAAGCATTTTTTCAACAAAGCTAGATCACACGCATTATTTTGAAGCTTAGATTAGCGCACCGCCTAAAAATAGTTAAAAATAGTAGTGTGACCAGACAGGCGTAATTAAATTGTTCCAAATGACTTCATTCTTATTTTGCTTTTATTCTACTCTTTGTGCGCGTTAAACATTTATGGGCTTGTCTTGAGTTTACGCGCGATAATAAAGTGAGACATTCGGACATTGTATTCTATACACACACTTACACAAAAGAACTAGCAGTGATGTCACAACACACAAATAAAAACACACCAGGTACTCCAAATGTTTATAAACATGTTGCGCAACCTTTTTATGCTACTTTCACAGCTGAAAGGTGTATGTGTGTTTGTGTGATATGAAAAATCGTGCAATTTTGCTTCAAGGATAACCAGAAAACATTTACGACAATAGCATTAAAGTCGGTTGTAAAAACAACAATAACCACAGTAATGATGAATTTTAATGGCGCAGCGTATAAATTCAGGAGAACAAAATCATGTGATATTTTCGTGGTATTGATTGGAGGGTAGACATCAAGGAAATGTGCATATGTATGTATGTATGCGATATATACATAAGTGTATAATCTAAACTTGTGTGGCGGGTAAAAGTAGAATTAGAGAGCAACCGGTAGTGCGTATTGCTGTGCATTGTCCTCAGACAATGTACTGGAGTATATATAAAGCAATATAACAAGATACTCATAAGTAAATGTCGAGATATACATACATATATGTATGCAGTATGTATGCATATACATATGTATCTAAAGTCAAACAATTTCATATGACAACTTTGTGGTTAAAAAAAAATATTTTTTTCCCACAAATGTTGAATTGAAAAGCAATTTTGAATGCGATAACATGTGGAATGATAATAAATTAAACTGCAAGCAGCAAATTTCGAAAACAAAAAAAATATTTTTTTATTAATCAGACAAAATTATAAATGATACTTTTATATGACCAATACCATTACACTCTGTTGTTTTTGGTAATGTTAAAAAGAATAATATAAAAAATATGTATATAAATACAGCTCAATATTATTAAAAAATGGATTTTTAATAACTTTAAGTGAAAAAAATATATTTTTAATATTTTATTTTTTTATTATTTACTTTTATTGTATTTAGTTTTGTTTATTGTTAACCAAAAATATTTTTTTTGTATTTTATTATTATTAATTTAAAAAAATAAATTATATTTTGAATTATTTGCATTTTATTTAATATTTCATTTTAATAATATGAAAACACTTTTAGAAAAATTAAAAAGTTTTATATTTTATTTATTTTTATTTTTATTCTTATTTTTATTTTATTTTACAGGGTAGGCCATTTAAAGTTGACCCATCTGGCAACGCTGTAACTTTTAACAGCGCTGACAAATCGGCTAATGTCGTACCGCGTTAGAAGCGTCATTCGAAGACAATTTATACCATGGAACAGTACACTCCAAAAGAACGCGCTGAAATTGTTCAGCTTTATATTCAAAATAACTTTTCAATTGTGTTAACTCAACGTGCGTTTCGCAAAAAAAATAAAGTGAAAAGTGCTCCAGTTAAGAACACAATTAAGTCTTTATACGCAAAATTTGTGAACACCGGTAATCTCAGTAATGCCAGTCATGCATCCAGACAACGCACAAGACGTTCTGATGAAAATATCGAAGCTGTACGAGCCAGTATTGAGGAGACTCCATCGACATCGAGTTATCGCCGCTCTCAGGAATTAGACATCTCTCGCACCACTCTCCGACGCATAATTCATAAAGATTTGAAGATGTTTCCATATAAAATTCAAATGGCACAAAAACTAAACCCAGCTGATTATCCGCGACGCCTTAATTTTGGCAAATGGGCCATCGGGCGATTGATATCGAAAAATGGTGATGTTGACTGGCCACCGAGATCACCAGATTTGACGCCACCAGACTTTTATTTGTGGGGTTATTTGAAATCCAAGGTATACGCTAATAAGCCAAAGACCTTAGCTCAACTGAAAGCCAACATTCGACGTGAAACAGCCGCCATATCATCCGAAACATTGGCCAAAGACATGGAAAATGTCGAAAAAAGAGTGCATTTAGCTGTCAAAGCTAAAGGTGCCCATTTACGCGATCTAATTTTTAAATATTAGCTGAAACAAATCCCCTTGGACCAAAATAAATTATTTTTGAAATGAACAAAAAACATTGTTTTCTTTTGTTCTTTTTTTTTAGAAACAAATGGGTCAACTTTAAATGGCCTACCCTGTATTTTATTTTATTTTATTTTATTTTATTTTATTTTATTTTATTTTATTTTATTTTATTTTATTTTATTTTATTATTTTATTTTATTTAATTTAATTTAATTTTATTTTATTTTATTTTATTTAATTTAATTTAATTTAATTTAATTTAATTTAAATTAATTTAATTTAATTTAATTTAATTTAATTTGATTTAATTTAATTTAATTTAATTTAATTTCACTTAATTTTAAATTAATTTTATATATTTAAATTTTTAAATTCAATATTTTTTAATATTTTGTTTGGTAAGACTAAGTTCAGTCTACTACTGGAGTTATTATTATTATTATTATTATTATTATTATTTATTAGACACATTATAAAATATTATATCTAACATAGTATGGCGTACTAGCTGCAGCGGCCTTTGACGCCTATCTTATACATAAATAAGTTTAATATTATTACAATTGGTTGATTAATCTAAGTTGTTCTATGAATAAGTAAATTTGATTGATATTTTTTAAGTTAATATGATTTAAACAGTCTGTAGGGTTGATTTGATTAAAGAAAATTGCTCTGATTCTCGCGAAGTTGGGACAGTGATCTAAGATATGTTCGGTTGTTAGAGTATTGCCGCAGTCGCATCTTTTCGGTGTTTTGTTGGTGATCAAATGTTCGTGTGTAAGTTTCGTGTGTAAGTTTCGTGTGTCCAATTCGTAGGCGTATATAAATTGACCATTTTGATTTTGACGTGTTTGTAGGATATATGGCGCCGAGGCCATTAACATTGAATTTGGTATATCGGTGGTGGAAATTTTTCCAATCAGCTGTTTTTTTTTTTGTTGTATATGTTGATATGTATAGTGTTGGAGGTCCTTTTCAGACGATGATATGAAGTAGATGAAAGAAGACTGGGCTATTAAATTGGCAATTTTATCTGCAAGTTCGTATCCCGTAATTCCTTAATGACTTGGCACCCAGAAGAGAACAATTTTTTTGCAATAATTATACTCCGAATTTGAACAATTAAATTGTTATGACAGTTTAGATTTTATACGGCAGAAATTGTTCATAGACTGTCAGAACATATTACGTATTTTCCTGTGTTGTTCCGTGCAAACGAGCATGCCTTTAGTATGGCTAAAGCCTCTGCGGTAAATATGGAATAATAATCAGGAAGGAGGCCTCCTGAAATTATAGTGTTGTTAATGTCGACGATGGCGAAGGCTGTTGCGATATTCGATTTTGTTGCATCGGTAAATAACCAGTTGTATGAGTTTAGTTTATAGCTTTCTTCCAAAAATAGTTTGCGGAAAACATTATTTTGAGTGTGGCTTTTCTTATGCAGATGAAGATTCAAGTTTATCGACGTGTCTTGCAATGTCCATGGTGGAAAACTGGGTTTTCTTTTTGTTAATGTAGGTAGGTGTAGGTTGAGTTGTTTATGTAGTGATGCACAGCGACGAATGGTGGATAGCACTTTATAAGAGCGCTTCGATTTGATTGCATTTGCGAAACATTTATTTAATTGGTGGTTTGGTGTGGTCCTGAGTTTTGGAATTAATTTTGCAGTTGTTTCAAACAAGCTATCCTCTATTGAAGGTAATCCCGCTTCTGCGAGAATACATCTTGTCGGTGAAGTGGGGAAAGCGTTTAAGCTACGGCGGATAGCAGCGTGATATGGAGCTTGAATTTTTTTTATGTTAGCATTGGCACTCCATCCGTAAATTGGGAGACCGTACTCCAACTTGGAGAGAATCAAAGCTCTGGTTGTATTAATAAGAGTATTTACATGTATTTCTGAGAATTTTGAACTAAGAAATTTAATGATATTTAACCGAGATTCTAAGCTAGTCCCTAAGGTAATACAATGTTGATTAAAGTTAAACTTATTATCAAATATTACTCCAAGAATTCTTAAATTATCTACGAGTTCTATGTTAATATCATTAGACAGTGTATTATTAACCGTACAATGATGCTTACGGCAGATATGTAATACTTTGCATTTATTAATAGATAACAAGGCACCCGACGAGCTTCCCCAGGTTTGTATGTCCTGAAGGACGTTAGAAAAGGTATTTTTTATTTTGTTAGTATCTTTTATTTTGGTATAAATTATTGCATCGTCTGCATAGACAGATATATGCAAATTTTTATGATGCAGTACAATTGGGTTAAGTTTGTCGAATGCTATAATGAATAGGATCACTGATAGAGGGGAACCTTGTGGGATGCCGTTAAAAAGTGGGAATGGTTTTGACAGAGTGTTGTTAACTCGTACTCTGAACGAACGGTGGGCCATAAAAGCCTTTATCGAGTTAAAGACCCTAGGTCCAACCTTCCAGAGTTTTAGTTGGTGAAGAATTGCATGTACTCCAACGCGATCGAAAGCTTTTTCGAAATCAGTCCCCAGAATAGTGACATGGTTTTGTGACGAAAGAGCATCCGACACGAAATGATGTATTTGTAAAAGAGCGTCCATCGTTCCGTTTTTCCGCTTAAATGCAGATTGATTGTGGGAGATAAGCTCGTTTTTGGTTACAAACCACATAATCCGTCGCGCTAGAATCTTTTCAAAAAGTTTGCTCATGCATGGTAAAAGAGATATAGGTCTGAAGCTGTTTATGTCGTGGGTGGGTTTTTGTGGTTTAGGAATGGGTATGATCACTGCTGTGGTCCACGTATGGGGGTATTTACCGTGTTGCAGTATATCATTAAAAAGTTCAATGAGCTTGTGTTTTGTATCAGTTGTCATATTTTTTATCATTGGGTAGGAGATACGGTCGAAACCTGGTGTTTTACCTTTTGTCTGACTTAGTGCGGCTTCAAATTCTGAGTAAGTAATATCGACTTCGAGATGTTTGGCCGAAGGTGCAATATTCTCTGGAAGGTAGTTTAGTGATAATATGTTAGTTTTGTTTGAAATGTATTCCGAGGAGAAATTTTGGTCGTTTGAGTAATTAGACCATTTCTCGCCAAATGCTTCAGATATATCTTTAGATGATGTGAGGAGTGTTTGGTGGACTTTTAAAAATTTAAGTGGAGATTTGGATGTGCCGGTTAGGCTTTTTATGTCAGCCCAGATTTTTTTTGGAGAAGATATTGGAGATATCTGGGACGTGAATTTTGTACTACTGGAGTTAAATATGTCGGATAGTGGAGGACCCATGCTAATGGGCTTAGTTGCGAATAGTAATATACTTATAGTAGATTTGGCTCAGAAACCTAATGATTCCAACAAACCTCCAGCAAAAAGGTGTAAAGATGCTTCCTCTAAATCAACCACAACGCTCATTGAGGTTGCATCAAGAGTAACCTACCCACGAAAAACAGGCAACAAATTAACCAAGGGCAACCCAGAGATCATAAGCTCTTTTAAGCACTTTTGTTAACCCTCGTGGGGCCGCCTTACCTCAATAGATATGACGATGTAACAATCGTGCGGAAATAGCGAAACTCAGAACATGCTCATAAAGCATATTTTCAGAACACCAAAATCCAAACATAGAGGTATATAATTATAAATGGGACTTAGGTCCCGAGACCTTATTAGAACAACTGCATTTTTCTACTCACAACTTTTTTTTTTAATTTTGACTTACACAATATTTATTTTACACTTATTGTAACGTGCTAAATTTTTCAGAAAATGTGCCAAAGTAGACGATTTTCACCATAAAAGCACAATAATATATAAACAGTTTCGAAAACACTATGACAACACAAATTTAGAAAAATTACTTAAATTTTAAGAAATATTTAAATTGTAGAACAAAAAAAAAAATAAAAAAAATTATATTTTTATTCATATTTAACAAAAAAAAAAAAAAATGCTTATTTTCAAAAAGATACAAGAGTTGTCTTTGAAACTACTTTTAAAAATGATATTTAATTAATTAATTTTTTACTAAAAATATACTAAAATGAAAACTCGAATTTAAAAATATTTTTTTAATTGCGCAATAAAATTTTAAACACAAAAATTAAATAATTAAATTACTTGTCCAATTAATCAACTACATTTTTTTCTTTTCTCAAACATTAAAACTATTTTTCTTTTCTTTAAACAAATTTAATTTAAATGCAATCACGCAATCGAGTTTTAGCGCTTTATTTCAATTATTCAATTGTCATCATCAAGTCCATAAATTGCGCCGGAATATTTCGGCAATATTTAATTATAAAAACAGATGCGTTGTGAATTTACCAGCTCAATGATTTTCAGCAAAAGACGATTGTTGAACTCCATTTTTATTTTCTGTTTTGAAATGACTTTCTTATTCCTTTATATGTATATTTCGTACAAGCAGAAACACTTGTTTACACAGCAGCTTATTTTATGTATATTCTTTTATTTTTAAACAAATTCAATTTGTTCACAACAAGCGCGTTGCTTTCGCGAGCGTTCAATTCGTACTGATTGTTAGTTTCGTCTGTGCCACCAATTTAGCATCGCTTCGTTTGGGGTTCGGCTGACTGGTTGGTGGAGCAACGCGCTTCGCCGGTTCCGTCATTTCGCCTGTCTACTTGCATTGTTGACATTGAATCGTGTTGTTGCTATCACAGTTACATGTTGCTTTGTAGCTCTCTCAAACAATTGTTATAAACTCTTTTTGAGTGTCAGACACAACAACATGTTGCTTTAGCGGGTTGACCTATAAAATTTATACGCGCGAAACTTTACTGACATACAGTGGTTCAAAATGAGCGTTTACAAAAACAAGAAAGTAGGAACGGGATCCACTTTTATTTAGAATTTTAATTTCTGAGATAAAACCATCGAAACAGTAGCAAGATCAGACGGCGTTCTACGCTTCCATCAGTGTTCACTTAAATTTTTAAAGGTCTTTAATAATCCTAACATTACCAAGATACAAATAAATATCAAGGTTTCATCATTTTGGCTACGAGACGTGCTACATAGGAGCCATTGGCAAAAGGCAGACTCAGAGATTCTGACTTCCAAAATGTATTCATGTATGAACATTCGAAAATCCTCACACGCTCTGACTTTTTTAAAGATCTTTTGTATCATGGAGTAGCCAAACCAAACTTTGGCGGCTTTTTCTTTACCCACAAACCTGAGAGGAAGCCGTGGGTGGCTAGAATCCGTGGAGAAACAGGAAGTTTCTTTACAGATGGTTTAAAGTTTGCGGAAAAGGTTGGGGAAGTAACTGTTATGTTGATGAGCAGAGATGAGCATAGCGAGAACTTGACCAGCGTTGAGTTACAATCGGTTCAAGATTTTTTAGTCCAAGTTTGACCGCAAGAGATCCCGTGAGCTCGGCGTCTGCAGCTGCGGGGACTGTATGAATTAAAGCACTGGTTGTCCCACGTTTTTCGAGATTAAGGCTCAAATATTTGGGAGATCGTACTTTCAAATATCCTTCCGGGTATAGAAATTTAATGCCTGATCAATTTTTATAGGCCACAAGACCCTATGTTGACTTGTAAGTTTGAATCAAAGAACTTATATTTTATGGTTTCGCAAATGCCTGCATATTGTAGTCCAAGTACGGTTTCTGAATCTGCCATCAAACCTAACCTAATAGGATAACTCTTTCGGAATTGGAGAAGACTCCTCTTTCTCCAATGCATTTATCATTGATCTATCGGAGAATTTGATAAACGAGCCTTAAAACTCTCAAAATACATAATAAATTAGAGCAAGTGTTGCGAAAACAAGGTCATGGTGGACGCGGTTAGGTGTGAATTACTTCTTCTCTTAAATTTGCTAGTACCTGGCACAACAATCCACAAAATGATTGGTCCCAAATTCGCCGGCTACTAAATTTGAGTTAGCATTCTTTATGACTAAAGAAAGGAGTATCGTTTAAAAGCTATTGAAGCTTACTCCACTTCAAGATATAAAAAATCATCCATCAGCGGATTCACATCGACCATTCGTTCTCAGATTTGAAAGAGTTCGAAATTATATTAGGGTTTAATAAATGATTTGAACTGTTATAGAGTATAGGAATTCAGATAGGATGACTCGTTATGGGGACCATAACTTCAAGGTTTTGCTGTTTTCTATATGGAAACCGTGGTGTTTATTATCAGCAATTCCAGCTTTGAAATCAGAATCCATATAGCGAATTCAAAGAAGAATTTTAAGTGATTCCAACTATTCAGCTTTAAAATATTTTCAATATGGTATCAAGAATAAGATGAGATCTCTTTCCAATTAGATAGATCAAGTGAAAACTGGGCTTTACTTCGGGTTGCGAATTGGAGACAATTTGCGAGTAAAGAAGTGATATTTTAAACATTATGAGATTTGTTTTGAGTTGTAGAACCAATGAACAAACAAGAATTAGTTGCACAGAACATATTAGCAACATTTTATATGTATATACATATGTTGCGCAACATTTTATTGCGTATTCTAAGTCAGCTATGAAGTCACAGCTTTCGCCATTAAACGAAGATATACGAAGAAAAAACAGAAATGACGACATCTTGCTATAGAAAACGATTTGAATATATACTTATAGTATATACATTCATACATGTGTATATCCATAAAAGATTGGTGTGTATTATATTTATTATGTATGCTTCGAAATATATAAAACACTACCAAAAACCTCCCTACAAAACTAGCAGCAGAATATACTTGAATTTTGGTTGACTGAAGCTGCAAAACTTCTGTTCCTGCCGTTTGCATATTTTGCCGAAAGTTTCCACCAAATTTATGTACATACTGAAGCAGAAAACATCTGTTGTCTGCGAAGTGAAAAGTTAAAAACCAGCAATAGCACGAAAACATTAGGAATTTCTTGACTCACAGTTTAAATAAAAAGAAGATACAATGAAATACATATGTACTAGTATATAAGTAGGTATGTATGTAATTTAAGGGCACAAAAATTTTAATTTTATTTGACTTGAAAAATGTTACGCCAAAAAGCATCTAAATAAACAACAACAAAGTAGTTAAAAAATGGCAGAAAAACTAGTATGAGTACAAACTAGAGCTAAAAATAAAACTGTTGTAATGAGAAATGTATTTTATGTGTGTATAAGTTTGTATGCATGCGCTTTATGACTTAAAAAACTCTATAAAATTCTGGCAATTCCGGAAACGCATCATCGCAATCCCCCTCCACCCGCTCCCGTCCAACGACGTCCGCTTGTGTTACGCTCTCATTTGTCACGAAAGGTAAAAATCGCATCGAAGCCAAACAACACCCCATTCACAATGGCCAGCGATGCCTTAATGAGCGCCAAATCGCGTGTACGTGTGCGAAATGAAAATTCCCATGCCTCGATTATGAACACACCCGAGGCGATGAACAGCCCACAGCCGAGCACGCTGTAGAATATGTCGATGCGTCTGTGTATGGGCGCACGCATTAGGACACCTGTTGACAAATTTATAAAGTCATTCAATTATGTAGTTGCTATTTTTTTTATTATAATTTCGAGTTGGCGACACTTTATATAGTATGTCCTTGTACGCACCTGCGAAAATACCCACAACCACTATTATGTAGCCGGAAAAGGTGCCCGTCGCTACGAATGAGGTCAGTATGTCGCGGTCGTCGAAACTGTAGAAATGCAATGCCAGGCAGGCGGCGGAAAATCCCTACAAGAAATAGGTCATGCGGTTGGTGTGTGAGTAAAATTGTTGATAAACACTGCTTGTAACTATAAATAACGGTAGATATGTATATATGCTTTTACTTTACATATTAAGTTTCAACGTTAATTAACGAGAGGAGTGTCTGGTGGGATTAGTCGCGGGTTGGGTTTGGGTTAAAAAATACTTTAGACTTGATTTATTAATTGAGGATGACAGAAAAACTGGTGGGATTTGTTGACATTTTGTGTATGTGAAACGTTTTACTTTTGCAAATTAGTTTTAAAGAATATTTAACAAATTTTCCAGTCTTTTGTATAGACTTGTGGTGGGTGTTCGTATGAAGTTGTAACACTTCACATTATGTACAAGATCGCCTGGTTCTACAGATATGATTGTAGAATACTTTCTTTATACTATCTTCAGCGAAGACTTTTTGCAGCGCAGTTTTAGATCCGGATTCATCAAAGTATCTTAAGAGTAGTATTTAAATTTTTATTGAAATTTTGAAGACTACAACATCACTAACTCTAATAGGAGGTATGTTCTTAAGAGATCTCTAATTTCAGAACTGATCCTTGTCTTTCGTTATAATTCAACGTCGAGAAGGTGTTGAATTCATCAGTCGCATAAGCCCACGTTGTATTTTTTACATTATGTCAACAGTTTTTTGAAGTTTTTAAAGATGATGATATCTTAAATTTTAGAAAATATTATAATCCTTGCTTTATAAAGTTGAATATAGTTTAATCGAAGCGGAGTTGTCCACATAGACTTTGGACTTTATACATCCCCATAGGAAAACGTCTAACAATGTGATATCACACGATCTTGGTGGCCATTGACGGTTACGTTCATACCGTTCTCTTGAATTTCTTCAAGCTGGTCTCCGTCCCAAATGCGACAATTTTGCTTGTTTACATACTCAATGAACCAGAAATGGACATAATCGTTGAACAAAATTTGTTTCAAAAACGTTGGATCTTCTTGGAACTTTTCAATAGCCCATAGAGCGATGCACTAAGTCGTTCCGTACGTCAGTCCGAGTTGCTGCGAACGGCGCCGAATCGACTATCCACGGTCTTCGTGAACACACTCAGCTACGGCTGCAATATTCTTCAATGCGTCTTCAACGTAGCCAATTCGGTCGAATATTATTCAGTAATGAATCCTGGGCCCCAAGATGAACGTGAGAACGTGAATTTTCGTACTAAAGTTGAACGATTTCTAAACATTGTTCCACAATGAAATGGCAAACAATACTGAGCACAAACCTGAGTTTTGAACATTGACATGAGCTTTAATAGCCAAAAAGAGTTTCTTCTTTGCGACCAATTTTTAAATTTAGACAAATTATTATTCACTGTATGAAAAAATTAACTCGTTCTGTTTATATAGAGGGAAAACCTCACCACCAGACTTTCTGCAAGATCCTTTACCAGAATTCGGTTAGAAAATTGTCTTGCGATCTTAAAATTTGAATCGGGAACCAATCCACAGGTCCACTCATATAGTATGATCCATATGATGGAGTTATTCTTATTAGTATTGAAAGTCTCCACAAATCAGAAAACGGAAGGTTAGAATAGGTTAGATGGCTGCTATGAAATCCGAGATGTTCTTGACTTGATCTGGCAAAAGTGGATTGTTCAAAACAGCTGATGTTGCTGGCTTACTGTAATATGTGCTATTTAACGGCATGAAACTCGATCAGGCAGTGTTCACTTAGAACTCCTTTGAAAAGTAAACCATGCTGAAAACCAAGAGTACCATGGACTCTTCCGAATTATCCCGGGTCTAAAGGACCTTGCGATTGCACAGCTGCTGGTAGTTCACCAACGCTTGCTGAGCTGGTCTCAATCCAGTAATAGACCACAAGAAGCCAAAGGAGCTCCAACCTTTTTCCATTCCGCAGCTGGGGACAATGAGCTACCTTCTGGAATACACATTATTTATCCCTCATTCTAGCACTTTTAGTTTTCGTTTTCATTCTGTCCACAAATTTTCTGTTTCTAAAACACTAAGGGAACCTCAAAAAAAATTATCTTATGAACATCACAGGGAATCCCGAAAGCACATCCAGCCTTTTAACGGTAGTATACTTATTATACGTAAATATAGTAATAAATGTATTACCAATTCCATAAATTTAATCGCACTCAAATGAGCTTTCCGTTCATTGTGTGACATTTTTCTCACTTCGAGCCACTACGCCCGGTTTCTAATACCAGAAATGCAAGCTACTACAATCTATTTTATCAAAACAAATCTAATAACTCAGCCGTTCACATATCCTTTTACACCATTCGCCAATAAACCGAACTCGGCGAGAGAACCGAAACGAGCGTATCCAAGGTAAAAAGTGAACTGTTGAGAGTCGTAGCTGTAAATCGAGGCACCCGAATACTATTTGACGTTACACATAATCGACAGATTGGCAAATTACAATTGGAAATGTATGGAATTATGCTCGAAACATTCCATTCGCTTATTTATCTGCGACTGCAAGACAAAAACAATCATTTTCAGTATTTACAACGGCCGTAATGAGGCAATGGAATGAACGAAGCAGGCAGATGATGGACCAATGATGATAGTGGCCAGCATTAATTAATTACACTTTAGGAAGGAAATACGCTTTTCATATGAGTGCTTGGTGGAACGAGGCAGCCGCATGTGGTTTTCGATGGAATAGCTTGATGGGTTGAGTGGAAGCGCTGCTAGAGTGAAAACAAAGAGATAAGAAGAATAAAAAGCGCATTTTAGGGGGTCAGTGCAAGCAGAAAAGAGCACACGAAGGCACTTGAAAACAGCAAAAAAGCACAAAACAAATTGGGTTTGGAATATGAGTGCCAGACAGAGCGTCTCAAGCATATGATAGCAGAAGAGTCGAACATCAAAACAAAATAAGACAAAAAAAAATATTTTTGTGTTCCCAACGCGATTGCCACACTTTAATGTAGAAAATAATTTCATGATTAATTAGCTAAGAACAATTATTCCCAAACGCAACAGATTTCGAAATTAGGCGAAAAAAGTAGTCTAAAGCTTATTGAGGAGACTAAATCGTTCTAAAATGCCATTTTTTGACACAGTTTTTAAATACATACATACAAACATACACACACGCATCTGTGGCACAATTATTTAGCCGCTTTTGTTTAGAATTTGTGCCAGCTTTTGTTGTGCCGCTAATGACTGTGCGTAACTTAGGAATCCACAGTAGACACATGGTTCACCAGGCAACTCGTATGTGACTTCCATGTGAATGCGCTAATTTATGGTTCCATAATTTGTTTACGCAGCGCAAATGATGTGATTCAAAACTCCAAACAGAACACGGTCATAAATAGCACTTTATTGCATTTATAATTACTACATACATACATACATATATATATGTGAGCGCATGAGTGCATGTACTTATGCTTAAATGGGTAATGAGTCAGTTATTCGTCATATGAACACGAATTAGAACTTTGCTCGAAATATAGCCCTAAGGACCGTGATGTAAGCGCATTATGACCTAAGCAAATGAAATTAGCTTAAATAATTGAGGTTAGGGCTAAGTTTGAGTGGAAGAGCGTATTCAGTAACTGACTTTTATTAGAGAAATATTGAGGTTATACCATCTTAAGAGTTACCTTGTTCGGTAAGAGTGTTTGGATTTTTACCATCGTTTATAAGGAACGTATATCATAACTTCAGTTATAACTTTCTTTTTATTCCTTTCTTAAATGAGAAAATATGGCATAGCTTTCTTCTTCTTCATCTTTACTGGCGTAGACACCGCTTACGCGATTATAGCCGAGTCAACAACAGCGCGCTAGTCGTTTCTTCTCTTCGCTACGTGGCGCCAATTGGATATTCCAAGCGAAGCCAGCTCCTTCTCCACTTGGTCCTTCCAACAGAGTGGAAGTCTTCCTCTTCCTCTGCTTCCCGCGGCGGGTACTGCGTCGAATACTTTCAGAGCTGGAGTGTTTTCATCCATCCGGACATCCATCCATTCATCCATCGTCGTATATCTCGTACAGCTCATCGTTCCATCGAATGCGATATTCGCCGTGGCCAATGCGCAAAGGACCATAAATCTTTCGCAGAACCTTTCTCTCGAAAACTCGTAACGTCGACTCATCGGTTGTTGTCATCGTCCAAGCCTCTGCACCATATAGTGAGTCATGTGTAAAAGTTCACGCAAGTGAGGAAAGTTCTCTGATCGCCATTCACTTGGGAGTGGCCAGAGTCGATTCTTTTACATATGACTCAAGCAGCTCACGACTTCCTCTGCGTAGCCTAAGAACATCCGTTTGAAAGCGAACTAAAGTGAGAAGGCGGGTTGTGCGCTGGGTTTGGGACCCGCCATGTAAAAAATCACCCCCAATGAAAGAAAACAGCAAGCCTCGGATGACTGACCCCCCTTTTGATGACGACCATGGCATAGCTTTGGCCTTAACAATTGTTTATGAATATTATAAAAATAGAAGAATTATTCTGGAAGTAAAGGATGGAACGAAAACATGAAATTCTGCTTTCCAAAAGATCATCAAAAACCAAATAATTAACGAAACAAATTCATTATTTTCCACTTAAGGCTTCAACTTTTCCCAAACCACTTCTCTTAACCCGAAGAAGCTTAGTCAAACGGTATAAAACAATTTCCCTAAAATCATTAGGCAAGTCTTCGGCAAACTCTGAAAGGTCTTTAGTTCAGTCATTACAGTAAATTCACCTCGGAATTCGATATGCCCATTTATATGTCTGTAAATATTACATATAAATGGGTATATCGAATTTCGAGATTCTTACCTAATTTAAGCTTAAATGACTGGACTACTTAGCAAAAAGAGTTCAAGCGATAAATCACTACACAACCTGATTTCGCGCTTTGTTTCTTGAGGTCGCCGGAAGTCACTTTGGTGTTCGCTCTCACTGTGACAATTTTGAGCGTTTTACTTAAGAAGCCACATGTAGCGATTTACAGTTAAAAGTAGCGTCATCTTATAGCATCGGTTCTCGCTTTCACTCTAACATTAGCCTTAGATGCCAAACTGAGCCGAAATTATACAATTTTTGCTACCAAAATTATGAAAGTTTTCATTAACGGTTTTCGGTTCGAGAATAGGCGAAACCATCCCACAAATAGGAAAACTACTTGATTAATATACCATCAGCTTCTATGGCTTTATAATAGATAGCTTAAAAATCGAAACACATATCGAGAATCGGATCCCGAAGCAGTCAAAATCAAACCATACCTTCCTCTAAAACCCATCTTTCTAATATTTAGAAGAACTTCATTCTACCTTTGGATTTTATACTGTAAATATCAATATGTTTTGAGATATTTTATTGAAAATAAAAGTTCATATTTTTTGACACAATACGGTTTCAGACGAAACGGGTCACATAGTTTATTTTCAGCTAGAGCTTTTCAATTGCCTCTCTTTTCTGAGCATATCTATGACAGCTGTGGGTGATAACATAAACACAACTGAATTAAAACAATTGTCAATATGTTTGTATTCAACATTATTATTTTCAGTGTAAGAAGCTTAAAGCTCTATACAACTCGAAAAGCTGCATACTTAGAGAAAAAAGCTTTATTGAAGCTTTATTTGGGTAGCTAACATGTATAAGAGCGATATCACTTTAGGTTATATGAGGACAGGTCATGAATTATAAAAAGCGATAGGTGGGTGCGTGTGCTCTTTCTGGACATTTGGTAGAATAGATTTTGGATGACATTTTTTGGGGCCGGTTTACAATCCATCATATTTATTGCTCCTGATAAGATACTCAATTTGCATAGCTTTTAGAAAAGGTTCGCTTGCCTTATCCATTCAGCTTAAAATATTCGATTGGATATGAAAATTGATCATAATATTGAAGGACTAAAAACGACCCTTGCTGTTGGTGTGTTTCATAAAAATAATCAATATACCGGAGGTCTGTGGATAAACAACTTAGCTTCATGAAAAAAGAGATATATTACGAGTACAATCCTTACTTCAAACCTGGTTATGTCGACTGGTTCTCGGGTACGAAAAATTACCGAAAGAAAATAGTACCAGATTTCATTGGAGTATGTTACACCCTTTTAGTTTTAACTTTTTGACGACAACTTTTGGAAATATGTATATAGCTCTTAATCAGTTCTTAGAGTTACAAATAACAGTTGAACAAGTGCTTTTGCAACTTTAATTTTTGTAAAGTATGGTAAATTGGTATTTGAGGATCAAAGCTCTAGATTATTAAATACGTAAAATGTTCTCCATAACATGCATTGATTGTAGCCACAGTTTAGCTGTGATAACCTAACAAGTTTTTTTTACTACTAAGCAATATTTACAAAGCTTCCATCAATGCTGCGGGAATCTGAAATGCATGAAAACAAGTTTTCCTCTCAACTTTGTGTTTAACTATTAGAAAACTATTTGATCATTAGTATTCCATCAGTGCAATTGCGGATGTCAAATGAAACTGTTGATTTTGCGAAGCAAAAGTGAATTCGTGATCTTTTTAAAAAGTGATTAAACATTATTTTGAACGAACAGTATACATATATAAAAAATTTACAGACAATTTTTTCTGTTCTGTTCTGAAATATTTTTCTGTTTCTGTTTTAAAACACATTTTTTTTCAGTAGATATACATATGTATATATGATGTACATAAAATTGTGAAATCGAAAATGGCAAAATTAGCACTCGAGCTTCTCACACTAGAAAACAATGTTTTCAAAGCGTATCTCTTTTGGTCCGCAATTTTAGTGTTGAAAATGTTATTCATGTCGCTGTTGACGGGATTCATGCGTTTCAGAACAATGGTGCGTATAATATAGTAAGTTATATTCAAATTTACGTATATAAAGGATATTTTTTAGAGGTAAAGAACAGAAAAGTTAATGAAATAACCGAAATTCTAATGATTTGATTTTATGAAATTTGGTGTTTGAATGTGACAAGTTTTTGTCAACCGATCAGGTCAGACTTCTTTCCATTCAGTCTTTCACTTACGCCTGAATAGATTATTGTCTTGATGTACACCCATAAAAAATAGTCCAACGAGTCCACGACCCGTATAGACAAATTATAGTTTGATTTCTTCATATGATTACAATATTAAATTTCTTAGGAGATAAGGAATTTATAATGGCAAAAATAGTAAGAGTTTTTCTATGTCAAATGCCCCATGCAAATATGTAGTTATTAGTGTTTAGTGTACGCTTGTCTTTCTGAAGTAAATAAAGTGCATTCGTCGCTTAAATCTATTAGAACCACATTCTTCATAAGCATAATTCCGTATATTTACATATACATATATGACCCCTTAACAAATTTATCTCTCCTACTGTATTTAAAACAAGCTTTCTCAAATTAAACCGATTTTACTCTCGTTTGTTCTAGAATTATTTAATATTTTTAAATACATATTTTATAATTTTCTTATTCAACTATCATAACTGCAGTTCGTAGGCAAGCTAATCACAGTGATTATTGTAATGATTATTCAATTATATTGTTATATACTATAAACACTCAACAATTTTTACTTAGCATTAATGGCTAGTTACTCGGCATTTACATTTGGATTTGCGAGAAGTTTCCAATTTGCCTACCTTACCTACTTTCTCTCTCTTATTTCGTGATTCTCGCGTTTCGTTACTCTCACGTGTGGACGTGATTACACTTGTCGAAGAAAAATATATATCAGTGAGCTTTAAGTGATGTATGGGTGTATTTATATAATATTTATGTTATCAAAGCAGGTGTTCGTTTCTACCATAAATGCCGGCCGGCGTATTCAGAATTGAAAAAAGACCAGCAAAGTTTTCTACAAATATGTACACATGATATATAAACATACATATGTCTTTTGGTTTTTTATATATCAAAAGAAAAGCATTTGAAGTTTCACTAGCAAATTTTACTAATTATAAAGGACAAACAAAAAAAAATGCGGCAGAGAACGATTGGATGAAATCTCATGTAACGCGATTTTATCAAAGAACAAAAATTATTCAACCCATGTTGTATAAGTACTTTCAGTCTCTGAAAATCTAATAGCAGACCTCTTGATATCTTTACAGACCTTCATCAATGAGGAGGATATACTCGACAAACGACTCAAGGTGAAATATAACGATCCAGATGTGGAGCGAGCACGCCGGTAAGCCTTTAAAATATAATTTTGTTTGTGAAATTTTCACTTTTTCTTAACACTTCTTTAGAGCGCATCGCAACGATCTAGAGAATATTCTGCCATTTTTCACCATTGGCCTCTTGTATGTGCTGCTAGATCCCAATGCTACTTTGGCCATCAATTTGTTCCGAGCCGTGGGCATCTCACGCATTTTACACACCTGTGTTTACGCCATTGTTCCAGTGCGACAACCGAGTCGCCTCTTAGCTTTTCTTGTCACCGTCTTCGCCACCATCTACATGGCTTGTGAAGTAGCTCGAGCCGTGTATTAGGAGCGTCAATGTGAGACAAAGACAGCAAAGCTTTCTTCTTAAAGTAAGAGTTAGACAAATAACGGGAATATTTTTTTATTTAATATGAGTATTAGTGTAGTCGACTGTAATATGTAAGAAACTCAATCATTTTTATGCAAAACTTTTTGGAAAGAGGTGTATTTTTATTAAATAAAAATATAAAAAAAAAAAAAATAGGCGTGTCATGAAGACACGCGATAGAAGTGAAACTGAATGATTGGATCGGCAAGGATTATTTAATTTTCTATGTTTAGAGGGAGAGGAATCCTTTTAATCACGTGTCAAACACTTCTTGATAGTAAATATTAATTTATTCATCATAATAATTATACTTTTTTCAAGATACAATAATATTACTATGAATATGATGAATTAAGTCTCAATCATTTCGACAATGTTGGAATTTTGTCTCTCCTCAAAGCCTGGCGACAGCTGGTGCATGCCAGCTCATTACTACTTCTGAATTCTGGAAATTTTTGTTGAATACGAATTTCATTTTCAACGGATAGAGTCTTCAAGTCATTTTTAAACCATAATCTATCACATACACAACACGTAAAACCGAATGGATTATTTATAAAATCACGGTGAAAGTTCTTATGTGCAGTTTTAAACTTATTAAAGTTTGAATATTGTAATCGATCACCACTATGTACATCACAATCAGGAGGAGGATGAGTCGAAGTCGTTGCTAATAGTTCATTCTCTGGATTATTTACACTATCGTCCACACTGTCACGTAAGAGGTTAGCACGTGTTTGCCTCCGTTCCCTGCTATCTCGTTCAATTTCAGTTCTATTTTTTTTCGTTTTCTATTCTGATCAATTCCTTCACTCGCCCGTTTTTTCTCCCGCCACGTTTTTGTCCTTTCTGCACCCGACTTCGGCATATTTGCACAAAACTCTCGATTTAAGTAATGAAGACACGCACAAAAACAAAATACGTTGCTTATGATATGTGTTAGAAACCAACAGCTGTTTTCCGCGATCGCGACGCCGCCTGAACGCAGAGAATGACCTGAAAGACAGAAAGTCTTCCGTCTCATTCTCGCACGATACACGAAGGCCTCTCACTCTCGCCCGATAGACGAGACGTAAGGTAGTCCGTCTCACTCTCGCTCGATTACCGGAGGCCTCTCACTCTTACTTACTACGTTAGAGCGAGCGTCACCAAAAAGGTTGCCGATCGAGATTTCAAAACCCTCCCATAAGAAGGTTTCACTTCAAAAATTTGGAATTGAATACTTTTGAGGTTTGAGTTTTATAGGAACAGCAGGATCAGCTGTAATGTGGGAAAGGTGAGATTTAAAAAAAATAAATTTGGGGAAGTTGATAAAAAAAGTTACAGCAAATAGTCGCAAAGCCAGGATTGACGCCTCGAAAGGACTGAGTGTTTGCTGAGATTGGAAAGGAATCATCCTCTATGAGCTGGTTGAACGATTGATTCTACATTTTACTATCAACAACAGATGAGACTTAAGCAAGCAATCGAAAAAAACGGCCAGAACTGATCAACAGAAAGGGCTTCGTCTTCCAACAGGACAACGCTATACTACAGATATCTTTGTTGACTCGGCAAAAACTAGGAGAGCTTGGTTGGGAAGTTTTGATGCATCCACAATATAGTCCTGATCTTGAACTATCGGACTACCATTTATTTCGGTCAATGCAGAACTCCTTTAATGAAGTAAACTTTGCTTCAAGAAAAGCCTATGAAAATTACTTGTCGCAGTTTTTCGCCGAGAAACCAGAAAAGTTTAACACTAGTGGAATGATGTCTCTAGCGGAAAAATGCTATAATACCAAATGCCAAATGGTCGACCAAATAAATAAAAAAATATATATAAATTGAAATTTGATTAGAAATACGAAAAGACTTTTTCGACAATTTTACGCGCGAGATCATCTAATAACCTACGATAATGAAGTATTCTGTGTATATGTCTTCTCTATGCAACGCTACAAGACAAAGGTTGAGTCAGTAAAAATATTATAATAATTAACATATATACATATGTATGTATATAAGTAGTACATACATATAAAAGAAACATGAATACGCTACCTGGGAGCAATATTGCACCGTCATCTCGGCTATAGAGCGCCGAGATTATAATCGAATGACAATTTGTCGCTGATATTTGCTATCGAAGAGATTATACCTAAAAGCTTATGTTGGCACATTCAAATATTTATAGATTTTTTTATCAGAAACTGTGCAAAATACATAAATATGTATAGTATAGAACTCATAAATGTTCATATACAATGTACTATGTACAATAACTAGGCGAATATTACTCTGAGAATCTGCTTATCTTATGCGCTGCGTGAGTAGAGCAAAGCAGATAGTAAATATGTCGCTAGTAAAAAAATCTACAACTGTATATACGTATGTATGTATAAACGGCTATCAAAAGCTCACTGGCGATTCAGCGAGTCAACGACAAATTTTTCAGAGGCAACTTAAAATTAGTTGGACAGTTGATTTCTAAGGCGACAGATCAGTAAATTTTACCGGTCGTAGACATTTTTATATATTTTCTAGAAAATTAAAGAAGTTTAGTCAAAGTAAAATGGCGGCAAAAGATTTGATATCGTTTGATAATGAAGTATTCAGTGCCTATGTCTTCTGGTCGGCAGTTTTGGTTCTAAAACTTTTGTTCATGTCATTGCTGACGGCAATTCAACGCTTCCGGACAAAGGTAAATCACTGAAATTATCACAAACAATATGCATGTTTTTTGGCAAATCAAAGTAAATTGATTTCTGATATATGTATGTAGGCATGTACATACTTATATATGATATAAATTAAAGTTAATTTCTGTTATATGTAGGTATGTGTGATATAACAGAAATCGAATTTTTAGCATGAATATTCATTAATTTGAGAGAGATATTGCACCGTCATCTCGGTTAGAAAGCGATGAGGTTAAAGTCGAATTGAAAATATTTTCTATCATATTTGCGTAGAGACTTCACCTATAAGCAAATGTTGGTAAGCAGTTTGCCATAAATCGTTTAGACTTTTTAATGAGCCATTAAGACTTTTCATGTGTACAATAAACAAAAGCAAGTGTAAATGTAAGTGCAGGACAAATATTAATGATAGGCAGGAATTTGTACGCGTTCAATTGAAAAATGCATTTACTGTTTTACACGCTCTCTCATTTTCTACTCTTAGGCTTTGAAAGCTTCGTTGACAAATACGCAATGCAATGACATACATATATGTATGTATGTACATAAATACTTATGTATACACTCGTATACAATTTTACAGCATAAGGCACGCCAAATACATATAAATAACAGCAAAGGGTATTCACTTAGAATTAAATATTATTATAATTTAAAAATAGATTAAATTATGCAGGGTTGCGATGAGCAAATTATTTTTTAACAAAATATTTCATTATAAAAAATAAAAGTTTCAATTAATACTACTTTTATCCTAGGTTTTACACTGAAAATTTTAAAAATTAAATTGTTTTAACTCTACCCTAAGGTTTTAGAAGACCTTTAATAATTATGAAAAAAGAAATAATGGCCAAATCTCAATATTTATTCAAAATAATTAACAAAAATTCTTATTTACTTGGTACAATTTAGGTTTTCAACAAAAAAATGTAAATTTAATAAAAGTTTGATCATTTCACAACGCTCCTAAATGTAGGCAACAGTTCACTCTCGATCGATTAAAATCACCCATACAAATTTTATTCAATTGATTAGAAAGAGAAATAACAAAGAAATTGCGAACAAAATTAAGTCTCTGGGTGAAGAGGATGGAGAAGTTTCAACAATTACGTGTACACTCGTTCTCCAGAGAAAAATAGAGTGTGTTTTAACAGAAGCCGGCATGTTGGCCGTCCATGTCTTTTAACATAAAATATGTTAATACTTAGCAATTTAAGGGGTCAGTAGGGTAATCTGGCCTGTTTTTTGACTTTTTTTCATAGAAATTTTTATTCCACAATACAACTTTTTTCACATATCATGAGGTATATGGTGGAACAAAACTTTTGATGACATCTGTCGGAGAAATGACTGTGTGAATGAGATGCGTTTTTTCACTGGGGGACCGATTTCTCATGTTTGGATCATCTGAAACACAAAAACCGAATTTATTCTTAAAAAGTACGTGAATGGTTGTCGTCCCTCCTAGAATCATGAAAAAATGTGATAAAAAAAAGTAATTAACATTTTTTTTTAATTATTCCCCATGTTTTTTTACATAAATTTTGTCATAACATTGTCAATAAATTATAAAAAAATATCAATCTAGTAGGGACGATAGCCAGGCGTTTTTTTTAACATTAAAAAAAAATTAAGGAAATCGGTTGAGTAGTTCGACCGGAATCATGTCCGCCAGTTTAAAAAATGGTGTTTTGTAAAAACGCGTTTAAAGTCTGAGGTGTGCACTCCGAGCGTTCCCAACATCGAGCGGTATTATTATCATTGGGCCTTTTTCAAAACCTTCCAATGGTAAAGTGGGTTTCTACATTAATTCAAGGGAACAGAAAATGCAAAAAAAAAATTAAAAAAAGATTGCCCTACTGACCCCTTAAATTGCTTACTACTGAAATATATTTGACTGTAGTTTAATGTTAATATAAGTATGTTAGTGTTAATATATAAAACTAGATATCCACAAAACCGACATCTAAATAAGTATTTCGCACCATTTACTCAATCCTACACACATTTTTATCTTTGCAGACCTTCGCCAACCCCGAGGATTTGATGGACAAACGCCTTAAAGTGAAATTCGATAATCCCGATGTTGAACGCGTGCGCAGGTATGTAAACAAGTGCCTTTCTAAATCTTATGCTATAAACGCCTTTTGTATACTTTGACCTTCAGAGCTCATCGCAATGATCTGGAAAACATTTTGCCATTCTTCATCATTGGCTTCCTCTACGTACTGATCGACCCAACCCCTGGTCTGGCCATCAATCTCTTCCGCGCTGTGGGTATTGCGCGCATTGTGCACACAATTGTCTATGCTGTTGTTGTTGTACCACAACCCAGTCGCGCATTGGCATTCTTCGTTGCTTTGGGTGCAACAGTCTACATGGGCTTCCAGGTAGTGATTGCCGACTTGTAAAAATGCCTTGTGTACTCTAAGCTATGATTTTCACTCTCAGGAGTGTGTATTGTAATAATATTACTAATTTAGTTAAGAAATTTGTACAATAATTTTTTGTAGTTAAAAAATTGTAAAAAAAATTTCTTTCAAAATAATACAAAATTATTATATACATTTTTTGTATGAAAAGTGTATTTAAATAAATATACTTGAAACTTAAAAGAATTATTATAGATGGTTATCACAACCTTTGACGCCAAAAATAACCACATTATCATAGTAACTTACAGTGGGACGAACTTAGGCTGCCTTTAATTTCGGGATCACTGAATAAAAAGAAATATTAATATTCGAAAATCGCTTTATTGGCTTTCAGCAAATTCTCCAATAAGATCTATACACTTTTTTTATGTCTTTGAACCAATTAACGAAGCACTTTTGTCACCGATTGAAGCATCAACACCTCTTCAGGTGTCGACTAACGTTGGCCTCAACACGAGCACTTTTTGGGATCAAACATGAAAAAAGTTCTTTGTTCATGCAATATTGAATGTATGCTGGTCCCACTAAAGCTATAGGCTTTCTCGCGATAGGTCATATGACGATTCTGAAGAGAAAAGGACGACTGCAAAGTTTCATATCGATATCACAAAAAGCTAATGCTAGTTCACCTATTTACAGACAGATATTCAGATGAACGGATTACTAAATCGACACATCTTGTCATGCTGATCATTTTTATTTATGTATATATAAATATAACGGGTGATTCAAGTAGAGGTACAGTCGTGTCAAGCTGTCACCTTCGCTTCACTCAACTTATGGTCAACATAATCGGCCTACTAACCGTACAATTCGCAACACCATCACCCACCCTGAGACCCAGCATTCATTATTGAATACACAGTGAAGAAAATAAAGCAGCCGTATCTGAGGATACACGAAGACCGTGGAGAGTCGATTCGGTGCCGTACGCAGCAACATATGAAACAACTTGGCGCATTTTACGTCGAGATCTTAAATTGAAAGCGTACAAAATACAGCTTATGCAAGTGCGGAGGCCGTTCGATCTTGCCAAGCGACATCCTTTCGCTCTATGGGCTTTTGCAAATTTTAGAGCCAAATTTTGACAATGGGTATGTAAGGAAGTTGAGTATATTTTGGGAGTCTTGTACCCGAAACTACAAATAAGTCAGCGACCAAACAAAATCTAATCTTCTGAAAACATTTCTCCATAGTAACGGTCCTTCAACATAACAATTCCTCAATATTGGAATTTAATATTTGAACTTTCCAAACATATTTTTGGTACCGAATTTCTTACTGGGTCGTTCACTAACGAATTGCATACTCTCTTATACCGGTGCTCACACAAAACAAATTTACAGGTACTCACATCTACATATTTGCATTTCTTTTTTGCTTTCAAAAACGAAAACACCGCATAGTCTCCAAACTAACACTTCTCTCTGCAACATACATGAACATTCTCCACTGTACCGACTGCTGTTTGACTCCTGTTGCCTTTGAAGAAACCAGCTCACTATTGTCACGCATCGTATTAACTCGCTCAGCAAGCCAACACGACAGACTTACGAGCACATTAGAGAAACAATAGCAAGCGACTTGTACCTGCCTATAAATTTCTGTGCAGGCCAAAACAGATTTTGTACACTTCGTTCGTAAGAACATTTGTCAGTCGCTATTGAAGACATCGCTGATTTGGACGTCAGCTTCCAGAGTGAATTCGTTTTTTTCTCGGCATTTTTTTTAGTAAAAGGTTAGTGTGAGAAAAAATATATCAATAGCTGCTACAAAGTGTGAATATCAAATAAATAATCACTGTTTTTTATATTTAAAATAGAATTTAGTAAAATTTTCTTGTTTGTGAATTTAGTGAATTTTTTTATTTTGTGAACTTCAAGCCTTTGTAAGTGATATTTGACCGCAAAGTGCGCCTCCAACTGGGCGGCGATTATTTAGAAACATTTTTATGTTAATAATTTGCATTTCAAATGATAATTCAATCGACTATTGTTGAGAAAACTGTAACAAAAATTGTTTTGAAATGTGAGAATGTGAAGTAAAACATACAAAAGAGTCTAAAATCCCTAATTTGTAATTTAAATGCAAATTTCTTTTGTTTTCATGCAAATTGAAAATTAATGCAGCTTTTGTTAAAAATTATCAGTTTTGCTGCAAAATAGTTATTTTTCAGAACAATGTTAAGTTATTTAAATATTTTTTTCATAGGAAAGTTCTTTAGTCGACCTCGCAACTAATCCGGCCCCCCCAAAAGCTGTCTATACTATGTACATATATACAACAAAACAACGTGGCCGGTTTATTGAACTATGTTTGAGTATACCTATTTCCATGTTGAGTGCTTATGCACCTAACATATGTACATACATATATATGTATATATAGTGGCTACATACATATATATAATATAGATACTTTCTGTGCAGATATATTTAAAAATATGTATGTAGAGTGAAAGCTCTATTAAACGGACGCTCTATTAAGCGAACGCCTTCATTAAACGGACAAAGAGACTGTTCAGCTGACTCTGCTTATGTCCCCTTTTGAGAGATTTCACTGTATATTTTTTTGCAAAATGTTCTATGTAATCAAACACGTGCGTTAAAGTTGATAGTGAAATTCGCACATGTGTTAAAGACCGAGTCATGAGGTGAACATAAAAAATAAATTTTGTACATAAAATGTGTACATAAAATACATATCAATGTATACATCGAATACATTTTTCATTAAATATATGCGAGTAAGCCCTGCCGGAAAATCTAGTAATCGAAAGCACCAGCGCTTTGGTTGTATATCATTTCATATTTCCACTACTAAATTTTCCAGAGAAACTGGCCTCGAAAGTGTTAGCTATTCTCAATATATTCATTTTTGAACTTCACTTATTGATACAAAAATAGTATTATGTTTGCTCACAACTTTTCTAACCAAAATTATGCATGAACAAGAAAAAAGTTAGTTTTGGTTGTACAGAAACTTTGGCAATACCCTTCATGAGCGCATTGCTTCTGTCTTAAAAGTGTATAAAAAGATTCTTAACTTAATTTTGACTAATTCTTAAAACCAGATTAACGAGATTTTTAGTAGTGTCAAAGTGAGTATTTTAGCTTTAGAGCTTTTATTTGTTCAGCTTTTAGTTTGTTCCCTTAGAACCTAATTGTATATTGTGATTCCCAAAAGCTAAGTTACGAAGTTAGGAAAAAGTTGAGAAAAACATGTGATTATGTAGCCACAGCTTGATTACGTTTCAAGTAGACTTTGCCTGTTATTGCTCTGCAGTAAAATATAATATCAGACTAGTTAGGAACAAAACAAGACCAGAACTACATAGTTCAGAACAAAATCTAACTAGTCACAAAAACATACATTGAACCTAATAATCTAATACCAATTATTTGAAACTTGGTAAATTTACATACTTAACAACCACGAAAAACATTATCAACATCGGCAGTAAAAAGGCTCTGCAGAGGTTTAGCTGAACTATATACTTCAAATTTATATTGAATTAACATCATAAGAACATATTTCTGACCCAAAGTCATCGTAATATTATCAAAAACCAGCTGTTTGTAGAGAAAAAGGCAGATATTTATTAAGTATTTCTTTGAGATGATGTCACTACCATCAAATTTAAATACATATTTTCCAGTCAGACCCAGACTTCAACAGACACGTGTACAAATTTTGCAACCCTTAATATATTTGGTTGCACTGCAGAGTTCTTCGGGACTCGTTTTTATACAAATAATTTTGGTGTGCTATCTGTTACTATCTATATCTAAAGTTTTATTTTTTAATCTTCAATTTCGAATATTTTTGCACAATCATGATGTGTCAATTACTTCGTTTGGCCATAGCTCTACTTTAAGTACCTTTTGATGTTGTCTAAAAAAGTTATCAACTTTATCGAACCTACACTTGAATTCGATTTTAAAACTATTTATGTATGAAATTTCGCAAAAAAAAATTTAAGCAAGTGTAAATGAAAGAAAAAACTATGTTTATTGCGTAAATATTCATATGTACATATTAACACATTGGCAGCCAAGCGGATTTGACGAAATCCTTTACTGCCGTGAATATTTAACCAAATTTTTGTGCAGACATCAGCGTACCCAGAAAACATTTGATAAATTCGATTTTACCTTATTTTGCATTTAAAGGATGAAATAATACTATTGTCTCCTCTGAGATCATCGAATTCTAGCCTAACAAGGAAGTATTAATTGAGCAATTTATTCAATCATAGTTAATAAAATAAACTGTTAAAACTTAATTTTCATAATACAACTGGAGAAGTTGTGTTCTGAAAACTATCATCCGGAATTTATGCTATGCGCTCCGACTTCAAAATGTTTGTCTTAGATGAAATAATTCACTTCTCAAAATGGGTTGCAAATTTTAGTGAAGCTTAATTTTAATTTATGTCGAAATGGTTATGTGAAGATGACAAAGGTAAGCCCTCTTTTCCAGCTATCCACACCATATAATAAGCAGGAATCTTCTATATAAAATTTTGTCCCATCCCATCTATTCGATAGTGTATTAATACACATTAAATATTGAATAAAAATTCTATAAACTTTACATTGTATGAATATTTGGCCGGAAGTCGAACTTGGTCATGACAATTATCATTACTCATATAATTTAATTAGCGTCTAGTAAGACATAATCGTAACCTTATACAAATATTTCTTTTTCATAGTTTGTTGCTAATAAATAGAGGCTTGAAAAAATGATCGTTACAAAGTTATCAACAAATACAATGTATTCAGAAAAAAGAAAGAAATTCAACAATGTAAGGAGCAAAAATTTTTAGTTTTTCATTTTACTAAAAAAAATCAAAATATCATTTCAAGTTTTCACTTAAAAATAATTAAAAAGTCTCGCAATTTTCACATTGAAATTAAGGGCTTCAATTTTCCGAAGGGGTATTTAAAAACTATTAGCACATTATATTCGGAAAGTGTATGGTTTCAGTAATTACGTGACAATTTGTATTATTTATTTTGAGACATAACCCACTACAAATAAGCATTAGAAGTAAACTAATTACTCACGTAAAGTTATCGCACTTAATATTTGTATGTGTAAGGTTTCTATAGAAACTCTTGATAAGAATTATTAAAGCTCTGCTTCGAGTATCAAAGCTGCTTAAAATATTGAATGAATTTTATAAAAGAATGAGTAAAAGAGTTGTTCGATTGGTTAGAAGACATTGTAGGCGGTGTCTTAATTGAGTAAATTAATGAATAACTGACTCAATTAGGATATTTAAGATAAGATTATTAAAGCTCCGCTCCAAAAGTTTCTAAAATTTTGAATGAATTCTGTAAATGAATGTGTAGAAGATCTGTTCGATTGGACGATTGAGTCAATTAGCGAATAACTGATTCAATTAAGACAATATTCGAAAAATAATCAAATATTTCGAAAATTATTAGTAGTTAATTAAACTTAATTATTTAAAGGACAATTTCAAATAAACTTTAAAATATTTCAAGTATCATTTGTAACGATTTTGTTATCCACACAAACTCAATTAATTTTACAGTATTATTATATTTTGGTTAGTGAGAATTTATAGCAGAAGTTAACATCAAAACTAGTTTTAACTGAAACTAATTTTTCTTTACAATTTATATATTATACTATAGTATATTCATCTGTGAATTATGAAAATCGCACTAACCTTGCACAAGTGATCTTTGCAATTTCAAGGCGATAAATGCGGCTGTACTTTCTAAGAATAGATTGCTAGGAAGTCTTCGTGAAAGTTGCCTTCTTGGTTGTATTGTACTTAATTTGCCTAACATTTCCTTCCTTATCTCTAAACCTCAAAGTTGTGTAGCGAATTCAACTCAAAATTACTGGCGATCAAATACTAAGAGTCCATTAATTAACGACAAGCTTTTATGTAATCAATTTAGTCCCAATTAACGTCAAAATTTGGCAACGACTAACATTGTTAATTGAACACTTCAATAACTTTTGGTACAGAGGTGTGAAATTAATTGGTTAGGAAATAAATTTGTTAATTGACATTTAAATACCTTTTCGAACTTAGGTGTGAAACCCACTTTCTAACCGGCGTACGAACTGTAGCTACGTTTAAAATAGATAATATATCTAAATATATCTCACGTGATTCTTTAGCACATTTTGAAGCTTTTAATATTGTTTAAACATGGTTTAGCTTATTTGTTTAAATTTATAAAAGCATAAATTATATAATATTAGCATTGTCTATAGGTATTAATGCTTATAATCTTCACAGATAATAAAAATGTATTTTATAACCAATCGGGAGAAACCTTGGGGGCCAAACTAACACTGGATGAGCTGTTTATGAGATAAGTAAGGTCATAATCACCTATACAACAATATCGTATAGGACTAATTATTATTTTCAAAACTTTTTTTGTAGTTAGTTGCTGAGATGCATATGATAAGAAATTAAAAATATATTTTTCTGATTCTTGATTTCTTTCGAACAATTAAAATTTTTTCGTTATCAATTCCGCTTGCTCGAAATTCTCGACAAAATCAAAAATATTAAAAATAAATGTCTCATAACGGATGCGCTAAGTTTTGGTATCACTTAACGAAAATATTTTTGTCATAAATTTATCAGTAGTTCGAGTACGATCGTATCTTCATTTGTCTTATCTTCATTATGAAATATTCGGCTAGTTAAAATTTCAGTAGATATTGAGTAAAAATTTTTGACTTTATTATTATTCATTCTTCCATATGTGATAACCAATTTCACCTTTTCAATTCACGCGACATTACGACTTAACGAATGTTAAGTGAATATTAGAAAAAAGCGAATTTGAAATTCAAAATTAGTTTCTAAGCAATAAGGTCGAAGTATCGGTTCTTATCAACAGAAACTTTCATAACTAGGAATATGTCAACTCTTTTGAAAATAAGTACCTACATTGTATGAATATTAGAGCGCGCTCGATTTTTTTCTATAAATCGTGTATGAGTAAAATGTTCTACGGACTATACTGAACATCTTTGCCTAAGAAATTCTGAGTCTGTAACCGGTTTCGAGCTGACGATTTTTAAGGTGAAGTTTACAAAATCTAAATAACCGGTTGTGTGGGATATATGTGATATGGTGGTTCGATCCTAGCGATTCCAACAAATGATCAATAGAATATCAAAATGCCCGTACGTATAAAATTACACTGGAATATCTTAAAAACTGACGTACAAATTTTTATAATCCCTAAAGAACTTCGTCTTAAAATCGCTCACACGAAAGCGGGCTTGGACCCATAGTCTCTTGGCAAAGTTGTCCAGAGTTAGTCGTACAACATTTCCCGCGACTCGCGACTTTCCTATTTTTTTTAGCTCACTGTAAAACAATTCGCTCTAATGTATATACATACTTATGTACGAGTTCATGCACATCGAAGCTCTAATTAACTTTCTGTGATTGATTGCATTAAAATCGAAAGTAAACAACAATGTTTTTTTATTTGTTTTCGGTGAGACAAACATAGATATAAAATAAAAGTGGCATTATTGTCTTTTCCATATCACCTGAAGCCCGGTTATTATGTTCTAAATTACATATCTATGCCTTTCCTACTTGTTTCTTTCAGTTATTACATTTTTTAACCCTTGTGCGGTTACGTAAAAACCAACAAAACAAGCCACATCAATAATTTTATAAACAACAGCGAATGACTAGATGTTTGGAAGACGTTTTGTGGAGAAGGTTGGAAAGAATTTCGATGGAGATTAATATTTTAATTTTACTTATCGTATTCCTATATACTAAACCCGACATGATTATCATATTAAGCACGTCTAATGATGACAAAAGTTATCAGCAACAAATATACGACCAGTTGGGCATTTTTAAAAACACGTTTTGTCTATGGTTTAGTTCCCTAGCTGCATTAGATCCTTTATCCATATAAAGTCATGTCGGTTATTTAACATTGGCTGCATCGAGTTGTAACACTCTCTCATATTCTTTATCAGAAGTATTATCCTGATCATTTGGTGAGTAATCAGTACTGTCGCTACTGTCGTCTATCCATTCTCCTGACATTTTATTTCTAGAACAGATTGTTCTTTCTGCAAAAAAATGAGGGTCAGAAGATAGGTTAGGCTAGGTTTGATGGCTAATCTCGCGACAAAGAAAGTGTTCACGTAGAACTGTTACAAGCATTGTCAAGAGAACATTGCTGAGAGTGAAGAGCTGCCTAGACCTTCTTCGACTTATCCCGGGTCAGAAGAATCTTATGACTACACAACTGCTGGTAGTAAACCACAATCAACGAAACTCCTACCAGTTTCCATTCCGCAGTTGTTGAGGCTAAAGTACCTATATTGGCAAGCTCATCAGCCTTAGACTTTCCTTCATTATTACTGTAGCCAGGCACTCAAACCAGTCTAATCATAGAATAATTCGATGCTTGAGATAGGAAGTCTAGACATCCGAACTAGAAGTTAATATTGCGGCCCTACTATGGGAGTGGTTAGTCCCTATTCTGAAAGAGGATAGGCTCCGAAGCAGTATTCCTACTACTAAGCCTAAAGCTGGCGCTGGAAAGTTACCAACATCCGTAAAAAAGCTCATCACCCCTCTCCGGCAGCGAAGCTTCTCTCGAAGGTATATGAGCAGAGAACTGACAGTCGGGGCTAGACTCGGCGACCTGGTAATCCTAGTGATTCCAGACCTTAAGATAATAAATTAAAAGCATTTTATATGATTTTGTAAGTTCTTTTGTACGATAGAGTTTGGTTATGAGTAGATCTGTACCTGGGTTTCTGCACAAGGTTTAAATGGGTGACATAAGTAATACGTTATCAGTTATAAGTATTGATACACGTTTGTTGATAAAGAGTTCAAACGAATGTCTTGATGACATTTTTTGTACACATCGATTTAAAAAAGAAATATATATAGTATATAGTAGTATATATGTAAATATTATTTAATTTGGAGTTCGAAGCGTGTGAACCCCGGAAGATCATTTCAAGCTACAGTATAAGATAATTAGCCAAAAATTAAATAAATGACGCATTTCTAATTAAACATTTATTATAAGGAATAAATAAAATAAAGAATAAAATAAAATCTGAAGGGGATCTTAGGGAGATTAAATCTTATCAATTTCAAGTTCAGGTATAGTTTAGGATTCAAGGTTGAAGATTACGTTTAGCCCGGTAAAAGTTTTGTAATCTTTACTCCCTTCGCAATCTAAATTTCACTTCTAACAACTAATATCCGCAACTACTCTTGCCTTCTTTCAGTTAACATATAATGCCTGCCAACAAACCCTATGAGCGCCCGAAGGACTTCATCGATCCTGGTCTGCCTTCAAAATGCACATGGCATTTGGGCACGAAAGAGAAGACACCACACACTAAACGTCCCATGTAAGTTAACTTTCAGCCAACACAATTTGCAATGCTTTACATATTTATAACATTTTACAGAGCTCACCGTCAAAAGCTTACACCCGATATATTGGAGGTTATTGGCTGCACACCCTTAGTCAAGTTGAATCATATACCCCAAGCTGAGGGTATCAAGTGTGAGATGTGTAAGTTATGCAGTCTATTTATGCACCTAACTCCATAGATTAATATAAAAACTCCTCTTCAGATGCAAAATGTGAGTTTCTCAATCCCGGTGGTTCCGTAAAAGATCGCATTGGTTATCGCATGGTGCAAGATGCCGAGGAAAAGGGTCTACTCAAGCCGGGCTGCACGATAATCGAGCCCACCTCAGGTAACACCGGCATCGGTATTGCCATGGCGTCTGCTGTTAAAGGCTACAAGTGTATAATCGTAATGCCTGAGAAAATGTCCAATGAAAAGGTATCGGCTCTACGCGCCTTGGGGGCCAAAATTATACGCACACCCACCGAAGCGCCCTACGACAGCCCTGAAGGTTTGATTTGTGTAGCACAGCGTTTGCAAAAGGAACTACCAAACGCCATAGTCTTGGATCAGTATCGCAATTCGGGAAATCCACTGGCGCATTACGATGGCACTGCGGCCGAAATCTTATGGCAGACAGATAACAAAGTCGATATGGTGGTCGTTTGTGCTGGCACTTGCGGCACTGTAACCGGCATTGGTCGCAAAATCAAAGAAGAACTACCGAGCTGTAAAGTAATTGCTGTTGATCCATACGGTTCGGCATTGGCACGCCCTGAAGCGCTGAATAAGTCAGACGTACAATTTTATGAGGTGGAGGGCATTGGTTATGATTTTACGCCTACGGTAAATGATTACAACGTGATAGATTCGTGGGTTAAAGTCGACGACAAACAAAGTTTCCCGATAGCGAAGCGTTTGAATGCCGAAGAAGCATTGCTAAGCGGTGGCTCAAGTGGTGCTGCTATGTGTGCTGCACTGAAAGTGGCCAAAGACCTGAAGGAGGGTCAACGCTGCGTGGTCATTTTGCCCGATGGCATAAGAAATTATATGACGAAATTCGTTTCGGATAACTGGATGGAAGCACGTGACTTTAAGCCAGTGGTAAACGAACACAACCACTGGTGGTGGGATACACCGGTGAGTGCGTTGAACTTAAAAGCGCCGTTGGTGCTCAAATCAGATGTTAGCTTTGCCAAGGCGATCGAGACACTCAGAGAACACAATGTGACACAAGTGGCGCTCGTCGACGCCGATGATGGGTGAGTGTGTGCCAAAATCTAAAACCTGTATAAACTTATTATATTTTTTGTTTTCTTTTGTCTCGCTTAGCACACTTTTGGGCGCTGTATTGCAAGAAACACTTATCAATCAAATCGTGAGCATGAATCGTAAAACGGATGAACCTGTGATCAAGGCAGTCAACAAACGTATTATACGTTTGCCTTCCAATGCTATTCTGGGTAAATTGGCGCGCATTTTGGAACTAGATCCTTGTGTGTTAATCGTGGATATTGAAAGTGAGTTTGACATTTAGACAAATTTAAGTTTCAATAACTAATTTAAACATTTTCTTGTGCAGACGAAAAAGAAGTCGTTAAGGGAATTGCCACGAAACTGGATGTGCTCGCCTTTGTCGCAAATGGTGCCCCACAAACTAATGGCACCAATGGTCAATAGTATCCTATGACATGCAGCAATTCTTTTAATGAAACTTTGATCAATTCCGTTAGCTGATTATAGTACTTCATTGAAGCTGACTTTATAAAATCCTGAGTCATGTTTCTACGATGTTACTTACATACTTCTTGTTGTAAAGTCGTGCGTACAATACAATTGATTATAAAAGTTTACATTTACAAATCCATGACTACTTAAGAGACTACGCAAGCATCACTTGTAATGAATTAGAAATCTCTAAAAAATTAACGGTTTAATTTTTAAGATATTTAGATTTAAGATAGCACATTGATAAAGTAACGCATTAATATTCAGTACTTTGTATTCAATTTGAAAAGTTTTTAATAAAATAAAAATTAAATAGAAAAAAATATTTTCTTAACCTCCCATCTTGTTAGAAGAATTATTAAAAATTAAAAAAATTAATTAAATTAAAAAAATTACTAACTTGGATTCCTTGGATCTCCATATTGTTGGTGAGTGGTCGCAGTAATATATGTACATTTCTTTATGTTTGATTTTGTTAAAAATTTTAATTTTTAGATATTAACTGCCTTTAATTATTCTCACTTGCGAATTTAGCACATCGCACAGCATATATTACACATTGCTTTTTTCTAAATAATGCAATTTCAGCATTGAATTTACTAGCAATACACATCACTTTTGAAAATATATAATAACTTATTTGAATACTTTTTTCACAGAATTTTAATAGATTTGAATTTATATTTTGCATTTACAAAATACATTTTCACTTTTCTTCTTATATTTTTTTTTCTTTCTTCTTAATTTCAACATCGGATTTATCAATAAAACACTTCCTTTGGAAATATATAATAACTTTGAATACTTCTTTACTATATTTTAATAGATTGCAGCATTTACTATGCATTTATAAACCACAATTTCACTTTTTTTGATATTTACTTATTTATCACTTTTTTCATTTGCATATTAAGCTCTTGACCAATAGAATAAGCTGAATTTACACACTTCACTTCATTAAAACAAATTTAATTAATAAACACAAAACACTTCACCTTTGGTATATTTTAAAATTTTCACTCACATACTTTTTACTTACTTAACACTTATATTCTAAGTCGCTTTTGATTTTACATTAACAATACAATGATCTTGTACTATGCATTTACAAATAAAAAGCGTCACCTTTGCTAAAATATTAATAATTTATTCGCTTCACTGCGCTTCCCAAGGGCCCTCACTTGTAAGCAAATATTTATTTCTTCATTTACATATTTAGCACATAAATAATGAAGCCAGCTCTTATTTTTCACTTTATTTCCATAAAATACTCACTTTATACTTTGAAACACTTATATTTTGCAGTATTTAATAACAAAATGATTCGATTTCCTTTACTAATATTATTTCATTCACTGCACCTTCCAACATAGCTGACTTGCATATTTTCAATTTCGAATTTAACATTTAATTAGCAAAGAAAGTTTTAATTTTTCATTTTATTTCTATAAAATGCAACTTCTTATATGCATTTACAAACACACAATTTCACTTATTCAAAATAATTGCAAATATATAATAATTTCTCATTTGATTCACCGAACTTTCCAATGGCGTCAGCACGTCCTTTGAATATTTTTCCCCTATCATAGTTTGCGCTTAAATAAAATAGCCCGCGTTACTTTTTCACTTAATGTCAACCGATTGCAACGTATACTCTTCACTTTTGTAGAAAAAACTTCAATATCAGTCTTATTTTATAAGAATTTTAGAATTTTAAAATTCACAGCGGTCCAATAGTTGATATTTTATACTTTCCACGAAAAGAAGGAAGTTGACGTTTGACATTTGCATAACGGCGGATGCATGGAAATTTACAGATGTGTACGGGAAAGTAGCAACAATAAAAGCGTTGCATTTTGAAAGTGAAAAAAGTAGCAAGTATTTGAACACAAATGTCAAATTTGAATATTTTGCAGTGAAATGTGTATATTTATATATGAAAATACATGCATATGCATATTTATGAAAACTCCGCCATTTGCCTGGAAAGTTCTCAATTATTTACATATGAAACAACTGCCAGCAACAAAAAACAAACACAAGTGATTTTTTCATTTGTATTAAAAAATTTAATTTTTATTTCATTTCATCATCTCAAACATATTGCCGTTTCTGAGCCCTTATTAGCGTAATTTGTTTTTACGAGTCTTTTTTTGTTTTATAGCGTGTCTTTAAATGCATGAGGTTATAAAAGAAATAAACCTAAATATACATAGAGAGCCGGTTGACATTCTACTTATTATAAGTTATTAAATCGTTTATGAAATCCAATTTATATTTCAACTGAAGGCAATAATATTTATTACATAGTAATGTTTAGTTCACATGATATTTTAATTATTCGAATATGCAAATGTTTGCTACGCTGCGTTTTGAGCGTTTCAACTTTTTACTTAACAATTTCAATTGTCTAACGAAAGCAATACATTATAGGCAACCAAAATGAACAATAATATACTATTTTTACAAATTATAAAAAGCACCGCTTTTAGTAACTTCAATTTCAAAACAGTTACACATTCGCAAAACTCAAGATTCTTTATTTTTAGTCTCTCAACACTTTCAAATGTACTGCACTGGTAGTTTACTGCTGTTTGTTAGCGTCTAGCATAAGCAAATGTTGCTTTTATACGCCGCGATTTCGTAAATCCTTCACTTTGTATATGCGCACCAACCAATGCTCGGTTGTGTAGGCCTCCTCCAAAACATCCAACTCAAAGTCTTTATTACCAATTTCGGCAGAACGTACGCGATCGTAACCCGGTGGTTTACCACCCTCGGTGTACACTTGACCAAAGCGATAGTAGCACATTTTGTACATGAGACAATTTAGTAGCGTCGGCGAACCTTCTTTGTCCACGCGGAATTCGCCATTGGGTGCGTAATAGTCGCGCTCCTTAATGTGTGCGCCACGATCTGTGCTACCACCAATGCGTACCATCCACAAGAATTTATTAATATCATCAGAAGAATAGCCGGTTAAACCGCCAAAGATTACAAGCACGTAATCAACGTCCAGTTCACGCATGATTTCATAAGCCTTCTCCTCAGATGAAGCCATCGCTTGGCCTACACGTGATATATGCGTGTTATTCCAGGTGTTATTGTCCACTAATATAGTACGATTAGCCATAGCAGTTATCTGGTAGCCATAATCCCACCAAGACATGATGCGCGCATCCTGAAAGGGATTAAAAAATAAAGTTTAGTTTCATAAAATAAGAAAATATTTGTTAAAATAAAATAAATTTTGCTGTCAGCTAGTTTTATAGTACTCATGTGTGTTTCATACTCTTCCTATCAAGAATTTGAAGTATTCATCATGCGAAATTAACTGTACCACTAAAAAATATTGCATAATATGCGCTCACCTCTGGTGTATTCATTTGCAGCCAATAGTAAGCCTCTCGAAAATCATCGAATATGATGCGTCCTCCGTCATGTGAGCGCGCACTTAGTACAATGCTTGGTGACGAATATGCCTCCGATGTCACCCAAGTACAATGGAATGTATACACAATGAGCATGAACGTAATTATGCCCACAAAACCAATAGCCACCTCACTCTTCACACCGCTGCTCTGTTGTTCAAGTTTCTTGTACTGACGTTTACTTTCAACGGGTTTCGATGGGCCGGCATCTATACATTTTATATACTTGGAGAGCAGATGCGAAGTGGCAATGCCAGATAAGACACACATAACCGGCGCTAGCACGAGCATTAAACGCACCATTACACCCTGTGGAAATCGATACATATATAACGCAAATTTTGTTTAAAAACTAAAGAATATTTACCGCAAAATAAATACTAGTTACACCATAAAGAATGATGAAGATATTCGAGTCGGTTAGTTTTGAGAAGCAGAAGTACAAGCCAGCTGGGAATAGGAATACCAAGATCTGCAATAAGAAAATATAGATTTAAATTTATAACAGTACTTTCATCTTCCAGTTGTCACTGGAAGTCAGCGATCAAAGTGTGAAGTAATCAATTTGTGATAAATAGCAGCAAATGAATGAAAATTCATCGCCGCATATTTACGGACATTAAAGCGCACTCATACAACAAATTGTCATCAGTTAAAAGAAATAGTATTCAACACTAAATCAACACACATACCTGCAAGTCAAAGTAGAACGACGACCATGATGTAGGCTGATGCTCCGACACAGATGCGATGATGGGAATGTGATTCTTCGCGTATGAAGGATCAAGCAGCGAATAAAAACGGCCAGTCCAGGGCGAAACTTTGCCAGTAATCGTCAGCACAGTACCTATCACGAGCACTGTAGTCAGTATACCAGACACTAAGGCTTTGAAAAGAATTTCGAAATTTTCTTTGGACAGACGGGCGCGTAGATAATCAACAAACGCGTGTATTTGACATAGACCGAAGGTGCCAAGAGCCTGCAAGCGGAAAAAAGTTACAAATTACTATAAATCATTGAAAATGTAACATATATTTATTTATTTTTTTTTTTAACATTATAATTTTTCAGCTTAGTGTTTAGTACTCATGTGTGTTTCATACTCTTCCTATCAAGAAATCACAGTAGTCATCATTGATATTAAAAATAATAATAAAATAAAAATATTTGTAATATTACTTCGAACTTACCAGCATGTGTTCCGAGCTTTGTATTGGTTGGAAACCGACAAATGAAATCTGCATCGAGAGTATTGTGCCAATGCAATACAATGTGCTATACGCCACATAAATGCGATGGGAAAAGCGTCCTGTGATCATTAATGCCAAAACATGCAGTGGTATTAAATTGATGAGGAACACATAACCGCCCCACGAAGAAACCATGTAAAAATAGGCCAATGCCGACATGGTCGACCAGAAAATGGCGCCACTTTTCACTGCCTTAATCCACAAATAGTATGTGAGCAACATACAGAAGATAGCAATGCCCTCATTGTCATAGGAGCCTGCAACCGAACGCGAGATGTAGCCGGGCACAATTGAAATAAGAGCAGCTGCAACCAAACCGGCGCCGGTACTCTGTAAAAAGTAAAGAAAAATATTTCTATAGAATATTGTTCAATACTTACAACCACGTGTTCACATAACCTATAACTACATATTGAACACCAGGTACTTACGTGAATCTCCTTTGTCAGCGCATATGTAACCAATGTGGTTAGTGAGGAGAAGAATGGTGCCAAAAAGACACACACATTCCTAATCTCAATGGTAATATTCAGCAACCACATAAGTCTGTAAAGTGCTGCGGCAGTCACCATCAACCCAGGATAGATGGTGCCGCCAATAATACGTCCCAGCGGGTACCATGCTCGATCATCAAACCAATTATGGAACTGGTAGAAACCTTGCTCAGCAAGGAACCGCGTGGTACGGTAATTGAAGTATGGATCAAATTCATGGATAACACTTTCAAAACGCAGCACCGAAAATAAACGCGTGGCAAATGCTGGAAAGAACAATTTCAAATGAACGACAAGCTGGGCAAAACATCAACGAGTGGGCAAATGAGTGAAAAAATATTTTGAGTGAGAATTACATTTGACAGCTAACATAAGTTGAGTGCGATTTTTAGCTTCTGAATTCATATTTTGTTAAGAACTCAAACGAAACAAATATGTATTGTTTTGTTAAAATTGTAAGCTATATATGGACATAACAAGTAAAAAAAGTTCATATTAATTTTAGGATTTTAATAAGTACTTACAAAGCACAGCCGCTATAATTAAAATAGCTAATTTTATAAGATGTTCTTGCTTTTCCCAGGTCAACGTTATCCTCGACCGGCTAGCAGTCGCGGTAGCTGCGTCCAAGGTCATGGTGGCACGATTCAATAGCACGAAAATCGGCTATTTTCTTCGATCCCAAGCTAGAAAGCAACTCTCACACAAAATCCGAAAAATAAAAACTGGCCACAAAAAAGCCGGTTGTAGGCAGCGTCTATAGCGCAAAGCAATTTTTTTGGACAATAGTTTTGCTATAAAAACACAAAATGGTTTTACACTCTATTCACTATTGTATGAAATAGCATTAGAGGTATGCACTTACAATTATTTTATTTCAATATTATTGTTTAAAACAGCTAAACTTTTCATTTAAACAACTTTATATACGTGGTCGTGGCAAAACGCCCAAGAAATTTCCAATATGACAAGCCGACAAAATGTCAAATACAGTTGAGGCACTGCCAGCTAAAAATTTTAAATAAATACAACAATTGTGCAAAATATAATTATTTAAAAAATTATTTTAAATAAATTTTATTTTTAAAATTTTAATAATATAATATTTAAAGAAAAGTGTACATTTATGTTTTCAGGCTGATATAAGTTAGTACAGGGTGGTCAAACGGCAATTTTGATATAACGTTTTTATATTTTTTGCTTACAAAGTAAAACTAACAAGCAGAAAGACTATATTATTATGAAGTTAAACTTAACTTTAAAAAACATTAATGTACAGTCGACAGTTGAAAAAGTAAACTTGTATAAAACAAATGAATAAATTGTAACAAGCCATAGAGATTTTGAGTGACATCTAACGTGAAAGCCACGAAGCTGAAGATTTCTGCATTTTTTACATTTAAATAAAATATATTAATCAAAATAATATAATTCACATCTTAAAATTAATGAATTTCGACCAGTACAATAGTAACTAATATCATCAGTACTCATTTTTAAAAAAATTTTCAAATTATTTTGTTTTTAGATTTTTAAGATTTATAAAATTCTCTTTCAAAAATGCAACCTTGTGCACGCGCATATTCCGCCGCTAATTGTCAGTTTTGCACCGGTTTCCTTCCCGTCGCGATTGAACGTTTTGCGCTTAGTGCTTCTGTGAATTAAAAATGTTAATTTCTTAATATATATAAGTGAAAGTGAACTGTTTTATAGAAAAATCAAAAGTTGTGCTTGTGTTCTATTGAAATTAAATGAAAAATCAGTGCGGGCTATGTTTTTCGTGTGTTTATTAAGCAAAAGAAAAAGTGTGTAGTGTATGTGTGAGTGTGTATGTGCAATGTCGTGCGCAGCTTAATTTCCAATGGCGAGGACAGCCGAATGAGTGGAAGTGGTTTGTGGTAAGTTTATTTTGCATTGTTGCAGAATTTTTATCGCTTCCTAAGAACTTAATAATTGAGATAAGAACTATTTAAGTATTTCTGATGCACTTACATATATGTAGATATCTACACGCATATGTATGCATGTGTATAAGCAAATTTGGTTTTGTTTTTTATGCTAAATGGCCGCTCGTTGCCGAAGTTTAAGTGAGTTGCGAAAATTTTATACATAATTCGTTATATTTGAGATTTGACTGGAAATTAACAGGGAGTTTCAGATTTTTTTAATATTTGCTTGAGTATATCTACATTTGTATAATACATACATATGTGTATGCAATTCCAAAACTATAATTTGAAAAAAGTTGAATGCAAAAATAAATAACTTTTCACAAGCCTATTTTAGTTCATATTATTTAATAAAAAGTATAATTTTGAAAAAATTAAACACATTTTTTGTAATATTTTGAGAATTGTTTGCGAATTTTTAATATTTTCAAAATAATAGGAAAGCTTAGTTATGATGTTACCGCCCGTTTGAAATTATGTAGTATATAATAAATTATATTAAATAAACGAATTATTGTAATACGAATATTTAACAAAGTTTTCAAATGAAAATATTGCGGAGAATGATTGCCGATTGTTTTTTTTTTAAATTAAATTATTTAAATAAAAGTAATATAGATGTAGTGCGCTATTGCCATTAAAATTAACTTGTCGATTTATTCTATACGTAATATTTGTGAGAGGGTTACCATTTGATAAAAGCTTTTATTCGAAAAAAAAATTATTTTAACAACAAATTTATACAATATGTGTATTAATGTAAAGGTAAGCATTCAAAAAAAAAATATTTCAGGAAAGAGTTACCGACTATTTATTTTTTCATAATTTTAAAGTGTTCATATAAAAGAAAAACTACACTAGGGGGTTTTTTTGAGAAGGGTTACCACCTGCTTAAAAGTTTTCATTAAATAAAATTAATAAAGTTATCAGCTGCTTTTTTAAATATGGATATTAAACTAAATATGCTTTAAAAGCTAGTAATTGAAAATAGTTCTGAGCAGGGTTACCACCTTTCTATTATTTTTTTTACTAAACTAAAGCCTTAAACTTATAAAAGATTACGGTTTAAATATCAAATTGATCTAGTTTTATTGAAATGTTTTATAGGTGATGTTTTTCAAAATGGTTACCATCTGTTTAAAAATTTTATTCCATAAAATTGAACCATACATATATATTATTAAAATATGGTTATAAAAACTCTTTAAAACGCTTTTAAATATTTGACAGTATTTGATAAAAGGGTTGCCGGCTGTTCAATTTTTCCTTAACTGTTAATATAAATGAAATAAATTTGGCATTCTAAGGGCATCAAAATGAACCGATTTGATAAAAATGATCTATAGGAAACATTTTTGTGAAGGGTAACAACTTCATTAATAATTTAATTTTAATTCGATTAAATTTATCGGAGTTAAAACAAAGCTTACTATTTAATTTTATAAAATTATTTGAGAAAGGAGTTGCCAGATGTATGACATTTAAAAATCAAAATAATTGATGGGGTAAAAGACGCAACAAAGTAAAAAGTTTAAGAAATCTTTATTTACAAAGGATTTTTTAGAAGAGTTGCCACTTGTTAATTTTTTAATTAAATTAAATAGATGAACAAAAAAAAATCATAACAGTCGAACTATAACGATTTGAAATAGATTTTTGCCATATTTATTTTTGGGCAGAGTTGCCACCTGTTTATAAAATTTATTGTAAAATTTACATTTTTATTACGAAAATTAATATATGCCTGTTACTTTGTTTTCACAAAAAAAACATATAATTAAAATGATTGCACAAATATATAAAGCTTATTTCATTTCCCTCCGTAATACAGGAATCCAGCAATTCATTCGATAGAAATATTATTATACTCATTAGTAGTACCTTTTTAAAATACTTTAACTTACTGTGGATCGCAAAAATTAAAACATGGGGCTGCTTACATAAAAATTTTCATTTTAAAAGTTATTAATGCCCCAACCATTTCAATCAAACCGAGGTTCAAACTAAATATTACTCTGCCAACTCTTTATAAATACATACTCTATGTATGTACTTATATCAGTTGGGATACCTTTATCACGTGGGTACATATATTCCACTTTCGAGTTTACTTATGTATATTGTGGTGATTCAATGAAATAATGTCATTAGACTATGAAAGTGCAATTAAATATAAAAAATTGTAAATCACCCATCAAATAATAACGAACAGCGAAAATAACAAATATAAAGTTATAACGCTCGGATCACATGACAATTAATGAAACTGATTTATCATTAAGAGAACGATAAAAGAGACAACGAAAAATAAAAATAATATCTTAATCTTAATGAAAGGCGAAGTTATTAAATAGTAAAAAATCAAACAAACTTTGCTATAATAATATTTACAAAAAAAAAATTTAATAATTAATGTGAACGAAGCAAAAATTGAAAAGAAAGAGTAAAGTCTAAAAAAATAATAATTAATTGTCAATGATGTGTGGGTATTTTGTGCTTATATTTTTTGTCTGTGTATTTGAATATCAGCAAATTTCTATACAATTATATAATGACAAAAATATTAAGCTTCGCTTCATTGTTCATTTTGATTGATATGGACTTTTGTTATTTAATATATTTTTTGAAGAAGAAGCTTTGTTGTTTTTTTTTTTGTGCGTTCTGAAATTCTGTATCGTACGACTTTTGCTTCAGCAATATGAGATTTAAAGTCTTTGCTTACAAAAGAGAGAATAAAGGTCCGTCGGGCCAGAGCCACATGACGTGATCAGGCCATGTTGACTGCCCAAGACGGCCCGGTGTGGGGAAGCCTCTGTTTGAATACAGCCGAATTTACCTACTGGCTGCAATACCTTTACGGGGAGGTCGCAAACAACTTGTACTCGTATTAACCTTGGTCATCGTAGACATACTCTGGCAACCCGTCGAAGAAGTGCTGTAAATGAGCACTCGCACTGATTGGGAGAGACCGAATGACGTAATTAAGGTTAAGGTGCCTGTAATTCGCAGACCCAGATCATCTGCGACCTTATTGTTAAACGTTTATTTTCTAGAATACTAAACATTGGTAGCTTCTTATAAACCAAATATTGCGTGATTTCAACATTTATTTCAATATGCAGTAGTATTAGTCTCGTTAATTATTGTAATGAAATTGAAATTATAAGAAATATACGATATTACAACAAAGTATGGACGTCAGCATGTTTTTACTTTTTTTCTGTTTTTTAACCTTTTTCCGCTTTTGAAAATAAAACAAAATCATCAAGTCACGTAAACTGTTAATTCTGCGGAAACTTAACCAAGCACGACAAGGTGCTTACCAGAATGTGGCAATAAATCAACTTTGAAGTGAGAATTGAGTGAACGTGAATTTTTCTAAAAAATCGCGAATCTCCGATCGATATTGTGTGAAGCGAAAAAATATAAAGAACAATAAAATGCAAATATATATGTATGTATACAGTATTTACATACATTGGAGAAATTTACATACATATCAGATATTTACTTAATAACACTGCTATACGAGAACATGTGATGGGTTTTTACCCGTTTAACACATTTTGTTAAGTACAAATATTCGAGTATATATGTACATAGTATGTATGTCTATGAACAAATCGCTTAAATACAATACACTTACTGTTTACCTAGAAATTTCGTTTAATTAATGTTTTTTTTTTAATATGCATTATCACTGCTCTTACCAATGCAAAGACTACAATTTTTATCTCTGCTAATTACCAGCTCGGTCCCAACGCTATCAAAATATAGCTTACATCCACAGGACACCCCCAACCACTTGTTCTTAGCTTTTCTAAGGCCTGAAATCATTATTCACCAAGCAATCAGCAAGGTTGTTTGTTATCCTGACATAGCCCATCCGGCGGCACTGTATCCTATTATCAAGTGAATTTGTTGCCTTTAAGCGAGCATTACCGTCGGCCTCTGCCGCACATGCTCGCACCTCCATAAATTGAGTGCATTCTTTTAATATGGTCGGCGTTAAAAATTGCACTTCCGCATAACCCTCTTGTGTATTTACTTATCCTCTAAACACCACTCACCGCTCGGTTATATTCTTTGCATTCCATCAATTCGCCGCTTCGCACAACAACCATCAATGCAACGCCCTTACCATCTTCTCCCCAGAAAGAAATAAAAAAAAAAAACAAAACAACAACATTAACAACCAGCTCTTATGCGCACCGGCAAGTAGTCTGCCATTTTATATGGCCTCAATAAAGCATAAGACGACGCTGGCACTGGCGCAGGCGAAGGCGTAGAAGGGTAAATAAGCAACAAGTGTTTGCGTGCCGCCAAAAATGAACCACAACAACCGATATGCCAACAAAAATAATGACAACAATACGAGCGGTAATGCGGCAACGAGGCAAAATAACGACAGGCAAAAGCAGCAGCAGCAACAATTGTTGTGTTGCGCCAAAACTCGGGTTGAGAAGTGCTCGCTGCAAGCATGTTCGATGGTGATGTGATTCTTTTTCAAAGTTGTAAATGGACGGAGAGACGCCTCATGAAACATTTTTTTTATGTTCTCTGTCTCAATACTAAAGCTCAAAGCTAACGTTCGTTATTTTTTATTAATTCAAATGAATGTGCTCAGAATTTTTGGGGGGTTCCAATAAAACTCCATTTTTATATTATTTCTCAATTAATGCGATTAAAGGAGAGACAAACTGCTTTTAAAGAATTTCATAATAAATATTATTTTACTTCATCCATATCTGTCAGGTTGGCAATTTCTACGCTCTTGCAACATGTTGCTACAGAATATAATAGTTTTGTTCACCTAACGGTTGAATGATCAGGATGAAGAGACGAGTTGAAATCGGGGTGACTGTCCGTCCGTGCAAGCTGTAACTTGAGTAAAACTTAAAATATCTGGCAAAGAAAAATTATGAGATCGCAGATAGGCGTAATGGGACCACTGCCATGACCATAAAACTCCGTTAACCGAAAACTTATAAAGTGGCACAACTAAGTTAAGATATAGAACTGTAATTTGACACAGGGATCTCAGTAACAAGGGACACCCGTGGGAAAAAAGTTTTGAAAAAGTGGGTGTGGCTCCACAATTTTATATTCCATCTGATTCTTTCCTTTCCAGATCAAGCAAATAGGAAGCAATTAAAATAACGAAATACAATTTTGCACGAATAATGCTTTTAAAGTATGCCATTCTATAGCCAAAAATTGTCCAACTCCAAAAACTATTGAAGCCACTAAATACCGGATATTTTGAACCCCAGCAGATTTAAAATTGAAATCCAGAGGCAATCGTTTCCCGATAGTAGTGTGTCTATTTTCTACAAATGGGTTGGATGGGGTCAATACTTCCTGTAGCCCCCACATACCTAATAAATAACTAAGAGGACTATTACATATCTGAAGGTACTTCCCTGGCTATAAGCCTAGATGTAGTTGCAAGAGTATAAAATGTTCGATTATACCCGAACTTAGCTTTTCCTTACTTGTTTTTTTTTTTTTACTTTTACTTTTTTATGAATGGTCATGGCGTAAGCTTTCTTCAACTATTATGAAAATTCCTAAAAAAATTAAGGAAATGGCGATTCTTGGTGTATACCCTGATGTGCGATGATATCTGCTAATTATGTTCTGGATGAAATGTTCGAATATTCCGTCAATTTGTTTCATGTTTTTCTCTTATATTGCAAGTTTGATATCGTATCGGATGTCGTATTCCAACATAGAACTGTGATCTTTTCCGATTGGATCAAGCGTAATTTGTACAATGAATTTGACTCCAAATACACTTAGTGGTTTTTTCTTTACTTGCCGATTCCATTATATATTATCTACAAAAAAAATTAAATAAATTAATGCAATTAAAAAATATAAAGAAGAAAAATATTTACATAGAAATCGCATTATGCAGTAAAGCTGCTAAAACCACTACGAAACACACAACACTGTCAGCACGAACAGCGCAACAAGTTCGGCCGGCCGACACGCAACACGTTCGTGCGGCGAATTCGAAAGGTGGAAATGTGGGAAAATTGTTGGAGCTCAACGACACCGGTGGCACATTAGTAACTGCCAACGAAAGTCAGTAATGCAATCACAGTCGCCGGAAAACCGCCGAAGGTGATGGAGTGCGAAGCGGACAAAAGTTAGAAGTGACGTTGAAGCGCAAGCAAAACAAAACTTGAGTGACGGTGTGCAGAAAAAGCGGTTTTACACTGGAATTTAGTGCGTACCCAAAAGCAAGCAGGGGATTCATGCTTGCAATAACCACACATATACATACATACATACGCGTGTAGTGTGATAGTGCGAAATACAGAAAAGTTAAAATAAAAAAAAAATAAAAAGTGGGAAAATAGTAACAAAAATACACAAAGTGCTTGCACGCGTGTGTTTGTGTGTAAGTAAATGCCGCTGACGAAAAAGGAAGCGGAAAAGAAAGCGGACGCCACAAAGCAGCGCTTTCGCCAACTGTAAGAAAGAAAGGAAAAAAAGAAATATATTTAAAAATACATGCAAACGAGTGTGCGATTTTTTTTGTGTGCAAAAAACCAGGGGAACAGGATGATTTCGAGGTAAAAATTGTGCGAAATAAAGTAAGTGTGCAGCTTAGGTGTGTAAGTGTGTGTGTGCGAAAGTGATAAAAGTGGAAAATATTCAAAATATAAATATTACATGTGAGTTTGTGTGCAATGAAAAAATTGTTTGTTTGTTTTGTTGTTGTGCAAACAGTACGGCGAAAGGATGCAGCGCTGATTTTGTTTACGATTTTGTTGTCGGCAAGTGTTTGGCGGTTCAGAAATGTGCGATGATTTTGAGTTTTTCATGAGTTTATTGAGGAGCTAAAATCTTATTTTTATGATGGCGAAATATTGAAAAAATTATTAAAAAAATGTAAAAAAAATTAAAAGCAAAAATAAAATTTGAATGAATTAAAAAAAAAAAAAATAAATAAAAATAATATAAAAAAATGAAATTAAAATTATAACGGTAAACAAAAAAATGCAAAAAAAATCATAATTTTATTTTTACAAAAAAACCGTTATCTATAACGCTCGTACAACTAGTTAAAATAAATATATATACAAAGCGGAAAAGGCAATTATCGTCATTGGCGTTTAAAAATTCAAATTAAAAATTGTGAGAGCACAACACTTATATTTAATTGTTGTATGCTTTTGCTATATACCATATGATGTATATTATCTATATGTATGTATGCGTATGTATGTTTGTCCCGCAGCATTTAGCCCATATACTAGCCCATTGTCTTTCGCCATTGTCAGCATCAATTTATTTTTTGCTATTGTTGTTGTTTGTGCTTTTTTGTTTGCTTACTGCTAACGCTGTTGCTGGCACGCAAGGTGAAAGTTAAAATGCAATAAAATTAACGACGCCGCAAAAGCACAACAAATTCTCAACTGTGCTGTGCTGTACCAACAATGCCAGTGATTCTTAATGATTTTTTACGTGGCTGTTGTGAAAAAAAGTTACACACGCTGGCCTCCAGCTGCCACAAGCAGCAGCATGCCTCCAGCGTTAGAGTGCTTAAGGCAACGTATCACGGCTTACATATAAATTTTTTAACCAAGCTTGGCGTAAAGCTAAAATTAGAAACAAATTCTACGCTTCATCGCTGTCATGGGCTGTCGCGCAGCTTCAGAACTGCTTCAAAATCGCGCGTTAGACGCAATACCCTTCAGTTCGATATTTTAGAAACTTCTTTCTGTGTGCTCAAGCAAAAGCGTTAGAATTATGAGCATCTACATACCAGTTTACATACACACACACACACACATACTCATATAGCGCTGTATGTAAATTGTCGCCGCACAATGAGGCCAAGCTGTGCAATCCACCAGCAAACTTCAAATACTCGAATCAAGCAGCTAACTCGTTTAAGCCAACTCAGTCGCAGTCGCAGCCTCAGCCCCAGCCCCAGCTCCGGTCCTGTCTTTGAAAACCAGTTTCGCGTTGTTTGTGTGTCTCGGCCCAAACCTATTGACTGCTTCCATTTGTCTCATGTACACATACATACCCATACGTACATACAAGTACATATCTGCTTGATCTTTTTCTATCTTATTCCCGATTTTTCTTCCAACTTCATTTCATGTCTTCTTAACTTTCTTACTTTCGTATTTGTCCGCTGTCACTGACGTGTGCGATGGCGCTGATAACCAGCGAATCGGCGATTTGCTTTTTTGTTTCAACTCATTTGTGGTAGCGCCAAGATTTGGTGCGGCGTAGGTGCCTAGCGCTTTTGCGTGAGTTAGTCAAGTGATTAGCAACTGGTTTTTGTGCTAAAAACACACATGAAAACAACAAAACGCATAAAAATTGTGATAAATTTGCAGAAGTGTAAATTTTATCTGTGTCATCGCTTTATTCGAAGTTCTTTCGTTGTTTTGCATGTGATTAGAATATGAGTAAGAGCTGTTTTCAGTATTGAAATATTTTTGTTTTTGTTTTTTATTTTTCAAATGTGCTAATCTTATATCTTCAGCGAGATGAGATATTGTGCAGAACTGGTTACTAAAAGCCGGTTGTGCTGTTTTCTCGACGAATTTATATTTTCTAACGTAAAAGCTTTATTCATTTGTGGTTTTTGTGAGAAATTTTGTTTTAAGTATACAAAATAATTGTTCTTTATAAAACATTACTAATTTTTAGGAATTCATGCTTTTTAGAATGAGTTCTAGTTAGAAGCTTTAGAGAAATTAAAACATTTCAACATAACCTCTAAGTAGAGTCATAGAGCAAGATTATATTAATCGCTGGTCATATGTATGTAATGACATAGGCAAAAGCTTTCTCCACAACTTGCTCTAGAATATAGAAGCAAAATTGTTGCATTTCTTTCATAAATCGAAAAATAACAGGTTACAAAACCAAAGCGTTTCAATAACTGTTATGTTATAGGTTAGAATACCGTTAAATATTAGTAAAAATGTGTGGCTTTAACATTTTTCGTGAAGTCAGCAAAAAATCTGTAAAAATGTTGGGTTTCTGAAGGCAATCAAGGTTAATAAATATCTTTAAAACTGCTGAGAGCAGACACTAGAAGAATGAGTGATTCATAACATACAATCGTGATAACCTTATATGCTGAAAGTTGAAATTCCATTCCATAACTATTTTATTTCGAAAACTGTGCAATAAGTATTCGCAATGTGCTTGTACTGTATCTTGATAAGTGAATTTGAGAGACAAGAACTCTCGATTCTTAACCTCAAGTCTTCTATTTGATAAGAGTTTGCGATATTGAGTGATTTTTGTTTCGAAGACAGCAAGACAGTAATTATTTCGTGTGTTTTCTTTAAACTTTGAACGTTTATTTGAGTAAAACTTGTACACCAGTATTATTCAAAGTATTACACATCTGAAGCTATAATATTTCCCAACTTTTGGGTAATTTATGGATTCTATCCCATATAAACTGCGACGGCTAGATGGCCAAGAATGAATCAAACCAATTTTTTGTAACCTTTTCTGTTGTGACCCGTATTCCAGTGAGAACGTTATGCTTCGTCCGGAACAAATGTTAATCATAAGGGACTAGGTCTGATCTACAAGCGGGTGAGGCAAAACTTCTCAGTCGCTGAGACTGTGAGTTGTCATAATTGGAAAATTACTGCCTCTTGTGCATTCACAAATTCAGTGGGTTTTTGAGGAATTGCTTACCTCAGTTTGATAAGTTGTTGTCAGTAGAGTTCCAATGAATGGCTTCACTCGGTTTTAGATACTCATAATACAGTGTGCGCTTCTGATTCAACCAAGTAAACAGCTTTTTCTTGGTATCATAGATACTCGGATCTGATTTGACTGATTGACCAGGTTTCACATGTGACTTTTTGCGATTAGGATAGTCGTGATAGATCATCGCCCGTCACAATCTGATGCAGAACAATACAGCAGTAAAATGATCTCTCGGCGTCTCTTGGCTTCAATTCATATTGCAAGCAATTTCCTTGTATTTGAACGTATCCCGCTGCCTTGAAACCATTTGAAATTACTGCTTGGGTGAGTCCTAAAGATTCATCGAGCTTGGGATGCGATTTTTGCTTGTTTATTAAGTTAAATATAAAAGAGTAACGCAAAATATATTTTCAACTGAATTTTTCAAATCAATATTGTGGTATGAAAATTCAGACAGATATACATTTTCCTCCATTCCACTTACTTTCAGTGTAATTCTCAACTAGCTTATGAAAATACCAAAACTATTCTTGGTGCCGGGGAAGCTTCAGTTTTTTGTGTTTTTGCAAGGTTTTTGGAATATAAGCTTCCTAGTTTCATGTTTGCTTAAATATATACATATATATATATAAGTATATGTTCAAAAGCGTACAATTGAAGAAAATTTTCAGAATACATAATCTAGAATTAGAAGCTTACGGCAAATGCCTGACGCATATAATGCTAGACTCGTTTGAAGAAAAACCGAATCTCCGTGCAAAAGTCGCAAAAAATATGCTTGACAATGTGACTGAGGGCCATGCATTCATTAAACACATCATAATTGTTGATATAAGGTCGAAACTATCCCACAACTAATGACATGCTAAAAATGAACCGAAACCGAGAAAACTAAAATTAACTAGCCTCTGGGAAATTGCATTAAGACTTGGCTTGCTGCCATTGGCTCTGCAGGTGTTTATTTTGTAGGCGATAATATGTTCTAGTATACATGAAACTGTAGTTTAGTTTTCAGTCCGGGTCAAATTTGATCATATGATATTTTGATATATAATTTTTTTTTTTAATTTTTGGTAATATAAAGTAATCGATTTTTAAATGTCATTTTAAATTCATATTCATTTCATACATTATTCAAGTTCTGTGCACTTTAAAATTGCAATTACTTAGCAGACTCGCTCCTTAGCCCAAAAGTTGAACTTAACAATGGCAATAAAGTGAGAAAATCACTACAACTCAACACTACGCTTTCGAGCTAGTTCGAAGCGGACAACCGACCGACTACGGAGCGCATTAAAAACTTCTACGATTTCGCCAACAACAACTCCATTATTAGTGAATAGTTTCATCCTCATAAACTTCGCCAAGCATTTCACGATTGCTTGCGATATTTTTTATGCATTATTGTGCAAATGATGTCGCCAACATAACTACTACCATAGCTACAAGCACAGAGATACAAGCAGACATACGGGTGTAGGTACATAAATTATGTCAGCACTGGTTGGCATTCAAATGAGCGATTCTAACTGCTGCTGCTGTTGCCACTTTTTCCACTGCAACATTTCACTATTTACGCCGCTGCCATCTTGTTTACTTATAAATAACTATTTGCAGCGTTGTTGCTGTTGTTATTATGATTGTTGTTGCTGTTGCCGTTCACAGCCTTGTTGCATGGCAGCGCCGCATCATTCAGAACTTGAAGTGCGCACGTCTCAGACATTTTGCTAAACATGTTTTATAGCGCTTTTAAGTATTCTCGCAATTTACACCCTACCCCCCCCTCTCCACCGGCTGTTTTTGCTTAGCGCATCTTCACAGCATCTCAAGTTGCGTGCGAAAATCTGGTCGAAATCCGCTCGCTACGCGCGTTTTACATATTGCCTGACGCTTCCACGAGCGAAATTATGGCACGTTCGTTGCAAGCAAAAACCATAGCTTCAGCGTGTCAACAACTACAAAAGCAACAACAGCTAGTGCATATTTTAAGTACGCAACAAATAATTAAAGCTGTGGAAATCGGAAAACTGTTTTTAGTTGGATGTGTTGAATGTGCGAGCCCCGTTCGCACCAACGTCTGCCACTCAGTCGCTTCCGTTTCGCTTTTTTAGTTTGTGTTTTTGTGATTTTCTTTCTTCGAAAGTCATTTTCTTCCGCTTATCAAAAGTTTTAAATCTGTTGTTAGCCAACGCGCTCGCTTCGTAAGTCCGTCAATCACTCAGTTCTTTAGTCAGTCAACTGATTTTATGACTTCCTCTTTACTTAATTTTTTTTGTTGCTATCGCTTTGCGCTGAAAATGTGATAAGCAGTTTTTGAGGGAAGTGAGTGCAGTTAATGAATGTTTAGAGTTTCGGGCGAAGAAGACAAGAATTATAGGTACGTGCAGTTTATGCTAGAGAAATATCTACGTTTTTAGATGGTGCAAAATTGTCTATTTCATTATGCATTTAACATACCTTCTCCTTCTTTACTGGAGTCGATAACGTTACTCGCTTAGCAGAGTTAACAACAGAACGTCATTTGTTTCTTGTTTTCCCAATTTAGCGCCAATTCGAGATACCAAGTGCAGCCAGATCCCTCTCCACCTGATCTCTCTAACCGAGTGGAAGTCGCTCTCTTCCTCTGTTTTCACAGGCGGGTAATAAATTGAAAACCTTCAAAGCTGGAATGTTCTGTTCCATTCGGACAACATGATTTGTCTCTGTTCCCTGATTCAATGAATTATGTCAATGCCGTCGACATCTCATACAGCTCATCATATGCCTTTGCACCATATAACGGGTGATTTTTTTGAGGTTAGGATTTTCATGCATTAGTATTTGACAGATCACGTGGGATTTCAGACATGGTGTCAAAGAGAAAGATGCTCAGTATGCTTTGACATTTCATCATGAATAGACTTACTAACGAGCAACGCTTGCAAATCATTGAATTTTATTACCAAAATCAGTGTTCGGTTCGAAAATTTTTTATCGACAAATTTTGTTCAGCGATGAGGCTCATTTCTGGTTGAATGGCTACGTAAATAAGCAAAATTGCCGCATTTGGGGTGAAGAGCAACCAGAAGCCGTTCAAGAACTGCCCATGCATCCCGAAAAATGCACTGTTTGGTGTGGTTTGTACGCTGGTGGAATCATTGGACCGTATTTTTTCAAAGATGCTGTTGGACGCAACGTTACGGTGAATGGCGATCGCTATCGTTCGATGCTAACAAACTTTTTGTTGCCAAAAATGGAAGAACTGAACTTGGTTGACATGTGGTTTCAACAAGATGGCGCTACATGCCACACAGCTCGCGATTCTATGGCCATTTTGAGGGAAAACTTCGGACAACAATTCATCTCAAGAAATGGACCCGTAAGTTGGCCACCAAGATCATGCGATTTAACGCCTTTAGACTATTTTTTGTGGGGCTACGTCAAGTCTAAAGTCTACAGAAATAAGCCAGCAACTATTCCAGCTTTGGAAGACAACATTTCCGAAGAAACTCGGGCTATTCCGGCCGAAATGCTCGAAAAAGTTGCCCAAAATTGGACTTTCCGAATGGACCACCTAAGACGCAGCCGCGGTCAACATTTAAATGAAATTATCTTCAAAAAGTAAATGTCATGAACCAATCTAACGTTTCAAATAAAGAACCGATGAGATTTTGCAAATTTTATGCGTTTTTTTTTTTTAAAAAGTTATCAAGCTCTTAAAAAATCACCCTTTAGTAGAACGGGAATAATGGGTGTCTTACAGAATTTTAGCCGGGCCTAAAGCCGCACTGATAAGGCCCAATGAGTTTGTTGACGGTGGGCTTTAATTAAATTAAATTCCAATCGTCGGACATGCTTTCGTGATAGCTGATACACACCCCTTATCACTTTTTCGCCGCCGTATTTGAAAACCTCGGCCGGCAATCCATCTGCCCCCCGCTTTTTTGTTCTCAAGTCTGGTAATTGCTATTCGAACTTCTTCATGGTTGGGTAATGGAACATCTGCTCCATCGTCATCAATGGTAATCGGGTTCGTCATCTTCTGATGTTATACTTTCACTGCCATTCAGCAGGCTGAAGAAGTGTACCCTCCATTAGTTCTATATGCTCTGGGCATCTGTTACTAGATGGCCTCTGGGGGTTTGTGTTTAGTCCAAAAAAAATTATGCATAATGTTTTATTCACTACAATGTATTTCCGAAACTCTCTGTTCGGATTTGGTTTCAGAGACTGAAAATGTTTGAAGGCCTCAAGATTCTCTCAAAATTTCTTGTTTCAAAGTACGTTTGGAAACTACCAGAGTAACATGTAATGCTACGTCTGTTAGCCGGTTCTAAGAACTGTATATTAATATATCTCCGTAAATCATTACTGCTTTGGAAGCTAAAGTAACAAAGTCTGCTTACTCGAGACGATCTTTGACTGATACTAAATTAATGAATTTGGATCATTCCACTAAATACACAATGGTGAAACCATATCAGCGTAAAGAACGAATGCATTGACGGTCAGCAGCAGTTGATACTTGACTGTAAAATCAATTTGTGAAAAAAACCGTAAAAGACAAGCTAAAAGAATACAAGCGCCGGCTAAGAAGAATGAGGGCCATGGCAAACAAAAAAGTCGCCAACGCTGCAAAAACGACAATACCAAGGCAAAAATATTTATTTATATATTAACTAAATATGAATAGAAATGTCATACAAACATATGTACGATTGTATGTAAAAATAGAATATTCAAACAAGAGACAGAAACAACTGTCGATGTAGTTGTGGAATGGCGTAGAATGCGCTTGAACAGAAAAATGTTGCTGACTAGAATTTAAATGCCAAGTCAGGCACAACGAATTTGGTCGGCGGCGGTGGCGTTCGCGCGAGACTCACGTTGCCTATATGTAGCTGGGGAACGCGGTGGGGTAGGGCGCACAGCCAATTGACGTTGCCAACCTTAAGTAAACAGGTAAATCATTTATGGTATACGCTGAGCGCAGGCGCAAACGCTGATTCAAGAGTGCGTCGGCTACTTGTTGCTGGCAGCGCAACAGCTGAAATCAGCGTCAGTTACCGACTATTGCCGGTTTGCCGGCCGCGCACAGCACAATCAGGAGAAAAATTAATGTTAATTGAGTGCAAAGTGAGAGTGGTTGTTTTAGGAGAGCGAAAAGAGCATGAGAGCATTAAATATATTTCAATTGATTAAGGAGAGGGGAGGAAATGTTGAAGAGCAGAAACGTATTTGAGTTTCAATTGAGATCTAAAAACACGAATGTTTTGGGTCTTTCGCCTTCAAGAAGAATCAAGAAGTTTTAAGGGCTTTTATACATGCTTATACTCGTATCATTGGCGTGATAAATATTGCTCGATTTTCATTTGTTTCTCCTACTAAGTTTTTTTTTGTAGTATTTGCGAGTTATAATAAAAATTAGAGTCACAAAAAAGCATAGTAAAGAGGTCCGTTGGTACATGGAAACTTTCCAAACAGAAGAAGAACGGAATTTTCCTAAATTTTAAGGATTTGAAGTATTAATTTTTTATGTTTTGAGTTAAAAACATAACCTCAAATATTGTGTGCTATTGGACTAATTTCTTAACCAGGTGATCATTGCTTTAACTATTCAAAATATCAGCCGAAATTTTTTGATTGTGTCAACTAAAAAATAATTTATATATAATTGTGTTGTTTTCATTGAGTAGAAGTGAGATTTTTTTTTCGGTCAAAGCTTTGGTTCTAGAGAGTTTTGTTCTTGACTTTGCTGACCTTTCTTGATATCTTATCATAATAATCGGTCCATGATCACAACGACTTCCTGGTATTGAAGATTTTGTCAATGAATTAGATGCTGTATCGGCATTATTAATGATCACATTCGTTCCCAGGATAGTCGTGTCTACGTAACCGGAACGGATCCGGATTTTTATCTGGGTAAGGACTGTTATCTAGGCAGAATTCTGACAACAACAACCATAGCCCGACATTAAACTAATTTTTGATATGGTTTATTTGCCTCTCTTTCGAAGACTGCTTGATATTTATAAAGCTATGTTGGATTTTTCATAATTTGTATCTTTTGAGTGAAGTTTTTTCCGAAAGTACATAGATAGTTCCTTAGATCGTTCTCAACTGTAAAAACCGAGTTCTTAAAAGAAACTGACTTTCAAACTACAAACATTTCGATGCTTCAGGCCACTTCTAGGATTTTTGGCAATTACAAAGAAGCCACACACACGGTTGTCCTGAAGCGATTCTCCGTTACTTTTGGTGCGAGAATCTGCCCTGCGACCTAACCTAATCTAGCTTTCAGGCAAATTCTCAGTGGCTCTCGAACCAAAAATGGTGTTTGAAGTCTTACAAAATATCAATCGAATACTAATTAAAATATAATTTCTTTTCCTCTTTGAGATTATTTAAAATGCTTTCAGACGCTCAAAGATGTTTTTAGAATTCTTCAATTAATTACCAGAAATCTCACATTGTGAATTTTTTCAAACGTCATCTTTCACCTTAGTAGCTACTTTTTGTCGAACCGCTGAGATGGGAGCACTATAGCATATAGCTGTCATACAAAGTGATCGTAGAAAATCAAGTTCCTATAGGAAGTGAAGGATATATTACCTTTAGTGCAACCGACATTAATGTATTTTCTTATTTTAACAACAGTTCTTTCTATAACTTTTGCTCAATAATTTTCACTCAATATTTCTGGCTCAATTTAGACTCAGTAATTCACCATATTAATTCATCAGCTGGAGGCTGTTATATTTCTAAATAATTTTCGCGCTCTTTTGCCATTTTTTAAGCAGCAAATATTCACTTACTTACAACAACAAGAAAATTGCAACATTTTGCAACGCCAACCAACCTTTCTTTCTACTTAAAAATAACAAAAAACCTTTCAAAACAACAAACCGCCTTAAAACCGACAAAAATATCCATGCTGCGGCCGCCACTTTGAGTGAAAAGTTGTTGCATGAGCATAAATTAGCGCAAGCCGCTAAGTATGTATATTTATACACCAGCTCAGCGCTGCCATAAACGAAAGACTTCAATGTAACGGCGACGTTAACGTCCACTGTAACGCTGGCAGCGCTGTTAGCGTCATGAATCTCAGCGGCTGTGCGCATTTGAGTGAGTGTGTGTGCTGTGTAAAAGGCATTGCGGGCAGTTTTAGCCAACTAAGCAACCAAGAAAGCAACGCACACATGCGCTGTACACACATAAACACATGCATGCATAGTATATTTAAACGCACACACACATACACGCACATGAAAGCGCGCTTACTTTTGTAGCCGCTGAAATCAAGCAAATGGTGGGTTGCCAGCTCAACACTGAGCCGAGGCGACTTTAGTTGGTGAGCAGACTTGTCGGTGTAGACAGTGTTCGGTCCACGGCAACAACAAAAAAAATTGAAAAAACAACAACAAAGCGAGACAGTGTTTAAAAGACGTGTGTGTGCCTTTGTGCGCTGCATTTCTCTTATTAAATTCTTTTTGTGCGTACGTTTTGTCGTTTATTCTTTGAAATTTTTAATTTTTTGAATAATTTAATAATAATTTCTTATAAAACCAGTGCAGAAATACCGTTTTTGTTTGCTACAAAAAGCAGCGGAGAAAAAATTGCCACCAAGTGTTGCAAGTGCATCAGTGCTTTACTAAAGAGGTGAAAATTTTTATTTTTTTAATTATTTATTACTCGCAGTGTAACAATTTGGTGCTAAATACATACATACATGCGCGCAAAGTGTTTTGCTTTAAATTCGATTATTTTTTCGAATATTTTTCATCCTTTGCGCCGCAGCAGCAACAAGTGTTGTGTGTGTTTGCCAGGCCTTGCCGCCTGTTAAGTGCAGGCTACACAGGTGTTTAGGCGCAGCGCTGCATTTAGCTACCTGCCAAAACATATTACACACACACATACATGCATACATGCGCAGGACAGACAAATTTACTTGTCTGCGTTGAAATAAATATTCACTTGTGTTTGCCTTTTCCTGAAACCTGTTGACCTGCTTTGGTGTTTTTTGTTTGTTTTTGGCTGTGCATTGATTTAATCGGTTTATATGCATGTGTTTGTGCGATTAAGTGTTACTGCTTTTACCCTTTTCGCCCGTTCACCATTGCACATTTCTAATCCGCAATAACTCGCCGACAAATCCGTCACTTCGCATCATCTAAGCTTTTGTGCAAGCGCTGAGCGTCCGCATCTGAAGCGTTTCGAGTTCGAGTGCTGGCAATCAGGCGGAAAGCGCTAGTGTGTTCGGCGAGACGACTTGACTAACAGAAGACTGGCTGATTAGTCGGTAAGTCAGCTAGTTAAGCGGCTTAGCTGCGTTAACTGAAATTGTGGCAGATTTATGGATATAAGGATTTTGGACAACAACAAATGCATGGTTTCTTACTTACATATGTATATATGTATATCTAAAAAGGTGAGTAAAATTACTAAATTGGAATATAAATTGGAAAATAAAATAAAAAAATAACATTTTTTTTGTAATAGTGCTTAATTATTGTGGTGTTAAAATATATGTTACTTTCTATTTTGTATATTGTATTTCTATATAAAATTTTTCGGTTATTGTGATTGCCAGATTTTTTGTGGTGTTTGCAGGTAAATAATTATTCTATAGAGTTGAATGTGGACAAAATATATAACTTGTGAAAATTTTAACGAAATTTAATGAATCATTTAAGTGACGAATAATATTACTAGAAGATACATAATACAAAATTTAAATTATAAACTCAAAAAAAAAAAAAAATGAAATAATACAAGAAAAGCGCATAAAAATATAAAAGTGTGCCAAATGACGGAAATATCTGCCTTCAATTAAAAATATTAAAAAACAAGTAAGGAAGGGCTAAGTTCGGGTGTCACCGAACATTTTATACTCTCGCATGACAAAGTGATAATCGAGATTTCATTATCCGTCATTTACATATTTTTTTATTTTGCTGTAAAATTAATTAGAATTAAATTCTAAGAGATTTATCGATATTTTCGGTGAAAAATTAGGTTAGGTTAGGTTAGGCACAAAGTTCTTCGTGTTCGATATCAGGGACCTTGAAAAGTTATAGTCCGATCACGACAATTTTTCCACAAGGGATACCTCAGCTCAAATACCGTATTCGTGTAAAGTTTTATTCCACTATCATCATTGGTTCCTAATGTATATACTCGTATTATACAGAGAAGGCAGCAGATGGAATGCAAAATAGTGTTATATTGGAAAAAGGCGTGGTTGTGAACCGATTTCACACATATTTCGTACATGTCGTCAGGGTGTTAAGAAAATATGATATACCGAATTTCATTGAAATCGGTCGAGTAGTTCCTGAGATATGGTTTTTGGTCCATAAGTGGGCGACGCCACGCCCCTTTTCAGTTTTTAAAAAAAGCCTGGATGCAGCTTCCTTCTGTTATTTCTTCCGTAAAATCTTGTGTTTCTGACGTTTTTTGTTAGTCGGTTGACGCACTTTAAGTGATTTTCAACATAACCTTTGTATGGGAGGTGGGCGTGGTTATTATCCGATTTCTTCCATTTTTGAACTGTATATGGAAATGCCTGAAGAAAACGATTCAGTAGAGTTTGGTTGACATAGCTATAGTAGTTTCCGAGATATGTACAAAAAACTTAGTAGGGGGCGGGGCCACGCCCACTTTTCCAAAAAAATTACGTCCAAATATGCCCCTCCCTAATGCGATCCTTTGTGCCAAATTTCATTTTAATATCTTTATTTATGGCTAAGTTATGACACTTTATAGGTTTTCGGTTTCCGCCATTTTGTGGGCGTGGCAGTGGGCCGATTTTGCCCATCTTCGAACTTAACCTTCTTATGGAGCCAAGAAATACGTGTACCAAGTTTCATCACGATATCTCAATTTTTACTCAAGTTACAGCTTGCACGGACGGACGGACGGACGGACAGACGGACGGACGGACAGACAGACATCCGGATTTCAACTCTACTCATCACCCTGATCACTTTGGTATATATAACCCTATATCTGACTCTTTTAGTTTAAGGACTTACAAACAACCGTTATGTGAACAAAACTATAATACTCTCTTTAGCAACTTTGTTGCGAGAGTATAAAAATTGATTTTTTGCTTTTAGCAGTCAAAAGCTTTAAAGAAAATTTGAATTTCTTAAAACTTTGATATTCGCTTACTTTGGTTTATATCAAAGTAATCACTGTGTTAAGTGATACTCGTAAGTGATATGTGTATAATAGTTTACACAATTTTTTTGTGAATTTAAATAAATTTATACATTACTTGAATATAAAGGCTGATCTAATGAGTGGTATCTTTTCAATCTTTTAGTATTGTCCAGTAGTTGAATCACAAATATATAAATTTCCTTTATAGTAAACAAATTTAGATCCCTGTGCAGAACATCGCTTCTTACATAGAAAGGAGCTCCCACTATAGTGCGCAGAACTTTATTTTGAAAAGCTGGAAATACTTTTAAATTTGAATTCCGGTTTAAATGCCGTACGTCCAGAGTAGCTAGTATAGCTGCGCCAACTTTAATCACAAGTAAAAAAAATTCTTACAAGAAATTAATTTGGTCGGTCAGTTTGCAAGGCCGCTATATACTATAGTGATCCGATCTGAATAATTTGTTCGCATCATTTATCGTTTCCTTGGATAAGAATTCATGGTAAATTTCATGAAGATATCTCGACAAATAAAAAAACTTACCATATAAGGATGGGGTTTTGATTCCTCATTTAAGTAATAAAGAAAATTCTATGTATCCTCAAATAATGGTATTTTAAATAGTAATTAACTTTTCCTCCGGACTTGTGGAACATTTTTACACGAAATGTTTTAACTGTAGACTTCCAATTTCACAGATAGTTCTCTTCTTGACCTTTCTTAATAATACAAAGTTTTCTAATATTGGGTAGTCGAAAAAGTCTTTTCGTATTTTTAATCAAACTTATTTTTTTTATATTTATAATAAACTTTAATTAACAAAATATGTACCATTTTGGTCGTCTACTTTTTACCCCTTTTCCACTGGAGACATTATTCCATCTGTGTAAAACTTTTCTGGTTTCTCGGCGAAAAACTGCGACAAGTAATTTCCACAGGCTTCTCTTGTAGCCAACTTTACTCCATTAAGGGAGTTCTGCATTGACCGAAACAAATGGTAGTCCGATGGTGAAAGGTCAGAGCTATATGGTGGATGCATCAAACCTTCTCAGCCAATCTCTTCCAGTTTTTACCGAGTCATCAAAGATGTGTGTGGCTTAGCGTTGTCCTGATGGAAGATGAAGCCCTTTCTGTTGATTAGTACTGGGGGTTTTTCTCGATTGCTTGCTTCAATCTCATCAGTTGTTGACAGTTAAATGTAAAATCAATCGTTTGACCAAGCTGGAACAGCTCATGGTGGATGATTCCACTTTCCAATCCTACCAAACACTCAGAACAACCCTTCGAGGCGTCAATGCTGGCTTTGCGACCGCTTATTGAGCTTCAGCACGCTTGGACCATGATCTTTTTCACACATTGTTGACGTATTTGATCCAATTTTTGTCTCCTGTTACCATTCGCTTCAGAAATTGTTCGATTTCATTTCGTTTCAGCAAAGAACCGCAGATGTTAATTCGGTCTATTAAATTTTTCACAGACAATTCATGTAGTACCCAAACATCGAGCTTCTTTTTGTAGCCACCCTTTTTTAAATGGTTCAAAACCGTTTGATGATGAATGCTCAGTCCCTTAGCGACGTCATACATGTTTATGTGAAGGTTCTGGTCAAATCTCACCTTTCCAATACTATATGGTATGACACAATGTGATTGGTAGAACTGGAGATATAAGACTGCAATGGCATCTATTGACAATATACGAAAAGTCTTTTTCGGCTTTATATATGTACATATGTGGAACAGTCTATAAGAAAGCCAACTCTTATTTTTTTCATGCAAAAATAACGGTAATATTCGACAGAAATGCTTATAAATGTAGTATAAGTATCTCAAAGATCATAATCGACTGTTAAGGTCTTCATAATTATCTAAAGTTTAGATGAAAGGCATACATAAAAATTTCTGGTTTTTTAGAAAATAGCTGCTTGCATAACAAAAACAGAAATACTAAAGTGTCCTGCTTAATTGAAAAACAAAATTCCAGATCGACAAAAAAAAAATGACAATTTCACGAATTTTAATACAAATCTTTATTATTGTCTTCAAAATAGTCTCCTGAGGTAATTAAGGCGTGTGAACTCTAATCTTCAGCTGGGATGGTCTTCTGCGCCTTCAGCACATTTTTTTTATTTTTTCGGTTTCGGCTTATTTAGGCTAGATCGTGCTGTGTTTCTATGCCATATTTATAAACCTATGTCTTTTCATTAGTAATGATACGTTGAATGAATGTAGGTTCGTCTACTTGTTTCGAAAGATTCAGGTTCTTTAGTACCAGTCTAGCATTAACACGTTTTATACTTAAAAAAAATTATCCAAAATCTGGGGAGTCGATCCATAAGAGATGTTGAGATCCTCTGCTATCTCTTGATGTCTGATGTTATCGTTAAGACAGGTGTGGATGGAGACATGAAGCAAGTTTTCGATGACTTCACGACCTTCAACGCGTGCTTTGTGCCACTCAAATGCTTGCGTTCGTGATAGAGTAGACTTTCCAAAACACTTCTATAACACTTTCAACGAGTCCGTAGCAACAATTTTTAAGCAAATTCATTGTCATTAAAAAATCATTTGTCAAACAACACTTCACACGAACATAAAAAGGTTGTACAAATATTGCAAATTTTTTCATCAATTCGTTTTGGCTACGCAGTTTATATAGATCGGTTCGAGTCATACTTGATTAGATGTAATTCACATAACTCTTTGAACGAGATTTTTACATTTTAGGTTCAAAAATTTTTGGAAAATTTTGCAAAAACCATGAATGTGTTCTTAGCTAGATCTCTTGGCCGGCTTAAATTATGCTTTACAACAAAAAAACTTCCCGCCTGTTCCAAGCACACATATGCACCTCCCCATAAATATATTTATGCTTACAATGTATGAAAAAAATAACGAAATAAGGACATGCATTGTTTTCGAATAGAAATGTCCAACGCAGAGCGCTCATTCACTGTGCTTTCATAAAAAACGGCATTTCGCTACCGCACGTTGTTGTTGTTGCCTATGCTGCTGCTGTGGGCCCATAAAATTGTTGCTGCAACTGATAGCGCTGTTATGGGGCATATAGATCCATATCCATATCTTGGGTGAGGCAGGTAACTTGCCGCTACTATAAACAAAAACACAACAACAGCAGCGAAAACAACAACTAAATATTGCACAGACTCACTATAAATAGCTGAATGCTAGCTGCCAAGGTATTGATGGCATTCTTCACTCGGGCATGACAGTTCCACTGCCAAGCAGATGGACTTGTTGGGTTTTGGTATGTGTGTATATATGTGATTGTGAGTGTATGTGTGTGTGTGGTGGTTTTCTGATATTGATAGCCAGTCAGTCGACTAACATAACAACCAGTCAGTTAGTCAGTCCGTCCGTCAGCCAGCGAACCTGTTTCTCTTCCATAGTGACAGCAGAGTATCCGCGCATCAGGTTGGATTTTGCTGCGCTGCTGCTGCTGTTGCTCTTCCGTCCTTTTGTTCGGCATTTTGTCTTGGCTGTTGCACCGCACACGTATTTATCGCTCCACATGCCACACAACATTCTGACACTTTGACAATACACAGAAATGTAATGGAGTTGTTTGTTGTTGAGCATTGTTGTTTAGCGGCAATCACACACATACAACTACATTATATATTGCTCTATATATCTATGTATGTATGTGTTTGTGTCCCTGTGTTTGCAACTCCCACTTATTTTATCTGCCAGTTAGCACAATCCAGCGCTTGCTTGGCGCTGTTGTTGTTTGTGTTTACATCCTGTGCCATTACCGTGTCTTTTGTTGATGTCTAATAGAAGTTTAGTTTTTGCTGCGCTCTCGCTTCACGCTTCATTCTCATTTTACGGCGTTGTCATTCCTTGTAAGATTTCCAAAGGTTGGCGTTGCAGCAATATTCTTTGTTGTAATTTTTTGTTGTAATTTTGTTGTAATTTTTTTATTTTTCATTTCCATTTTATCGTCAACTCTGAAGACATTTCATTTCATTCCCCTTGCTCTCCACTGAAGCACCTAATCCACCTTCCATTTTCCATTTTTCCGATTGAGAGCCTTTTCTTCTTCTTTTATTCTCCTAATAGCCACCTTTTTCCATTTCCAAAGCGCTAAGCATAACTTTTTTTCGTTTGTTATTGTTGTACCTTTACTTAAGATCGCTAGATTTGTTCGAAGCGCATAACTGAAATGCTGGATAAAGCAAATAGAGAGAAAAAAACACAATAACAAGAAGAAAAAAAATTACAAAAACCATAAAAAAAGAAAATTTTAAAATAAGAAGGAAAGAAAATGTAAAAACAAGAAGGAAAGAAAAAGTAAAAACAAAAAAAAAATTACAAAAACACGAAGAAAAGCAAATTATAGGAGCAAAAAAAACTAGAAAAGCACCAAGAAAAGCAAATGTTGAATCAAAAAAAAAATCTGGCTTACATAAAATCGTGTTGCATGGAAAAGCAGTTTTCACTTGGTTAACTATACGTTTTCATTGTTATTGTTGTAGTTGTCATTAATGTTATTGCTGCACTCGCCGTCGTCGTCGTGCCTCTATTGAAGGCAGACGAATCCAATTAAAATTGTTGAAGCTTAGGAAGTCAAATAAAGTTTTGGTAGCGCAGTAGCTGATGTGGGTAATAACCGAGTTGAGTTGAGTGTAGTTGGAAATTAAATATGGATAATGGAATTAAAAGAGTGCAGAGAGAATTATTTAAATATTCATTGCCGAAAGTTATTCTAAGTTATTATGTGCGAAATTCGTTACTTTTTTGAAGACAACGAGCTCCAAAATTAATTGAATATTTAATCTTGTTCTTGTTTCAAATAGAATATGTAAAGTTGATGAATTTCTTTTCATAAATAATAATTATAAGATATAAAAGCAAGATAAAAAGTTAACATCGGTTGCATCGAAGCTATAATGCCCTTCACAAAAAATTCATCACAAGAATGTTGATCGGTCAGTTTGTATGGTAGCTATATGCTTTAGCGATCCGATCTGAACAATTTCTTGAAAATATCTCCTGAAATAAAACAGTTTCTCATACAAGCACCTCATTTGTTGAGTTTATATGGCAGCTTCTTGGTGAGGAAAGAACAGGTGCAAAATGTCAGTTCCTTATCTCAAAAATCGATGCGATAGTTCGAATATATACAAAAAGTCAGAGGAACAGAGTTACTGATAAACAGACAGGACATGGATAAATCGACTTAGCTCGTTGATCATTTTTACATAGTGACACAAAAGTACCAGAAAATAGTTAATAAAACTCAAATAGATGTAATACACTTATGTCAACGATTTTTCCAGTCCTCGAAACACTTTTCATAATCATTTTCCTTCAGCGAATTTTGTATATATCTTCGATCGACTGAAAACGGGTTCCACGCAGCGGAAATTTCAGTTTGAGGAGCAACGGAGCCAAATCTGATGAATACGGTGGTTAATCGATGGTATTCATTGCGTTTTTGGCTTTAAATTCGATCACAATCGTTGCTCGATGCGATGGTGCATTATCATCGTGTAAAATCCATGAATTATTCTTCCGTAATTCCGACCATTAGAACTCCTTTTCGATCGACTGTCGCTCTGGAACAAATTCATTATGCACCAAACCAGGAATATCGGAAAAAACAATCAGCATCACCTTGTTTTTTGCTCGGCTCGTTTTTTTCCCTGCTTCCGAAGATTTTTGATTTGTTTGCATGTCAGACTCATAAACCCATGTCTCATCGGCTATTATAATGCTCTCCATGAAAATGGGATCGGAGTTCGCATGATCAAGCCTGTCCAAAGAGACATGTTTACAATATTTTTTTTTGAAAAAAAATCAGCTTTATCAAGTCGAGCAAGAAGACGTTTCATACCCAAAATATCCACCAAAATTATTTGAACGGACTCGCCAGAGATGTTGAGCGCTTTTGTCATCTTTCTAACACTTGGCTGACGATTTTCAAGCACCATATCCTTCACATTTTTAATATTTTGATCAGTTGAAGGTCGTCCAGAACGATCTCTGGACCATCTTTGAAGGCTTTGTACCGCTCGTATTCTTGTGCTTTTGATAAAACTGAATCACCATAAGCCTTTTCCAACATTCTCCTCTTTCTTAAAATAAGTCATAGTAACATTCAATATTTTCAAAGATGTCTATATTACACCTTCAAAAATATAAATAATTCGAAAATAATAGATACGGTTCAAAGTCAATTTACTATGGGCTGCTGACAGAAAGCGTAATTTTAAGTTCCCTTGTAGCTACATATTATATTTTAGTCAGGTGACATTAAAGTTAAAGTTACCATCTAAAGTAGTTCTGGAACAGTTTTTGCTGCTTTCGAAAACTGTCTTTATATAATAACTTCGAAACTAGAATATTTTTGGAAATGGAAATTTAGTTTCTTAGAGAAATTATCTGTTATCAGCAGGGTTTAACACTTGAACAGATGGGAATTCGATTTCTCAAGCAATAACTCCCTAAACAAGAGACCTAACAATAGCTGTTTTTATTGGCTTGAATTCAAATCAGATACAGTTTCTTTAATTTGCATTTAGTATTTTAAAAGTCTTGAAATTTACCAGAATTATGTCTGAAGTTTGTTAGAATTATTTCAGCTTTAGTCGAGCAGATGTGATTCGAAGTAATTTTCAATACTGCTGACTAAAGCTTTCGGCACTATGTACTCAGACTAAGGTAAGATTTTTATATAAATTTCTTCTAAGTTGAAAATTAGGATATATTTATTTGACACCTCAAAAAATAAAAGCTATTTTTTCTCTCGGTAATATCTGCATTTATACATGTCTTAATATACATATGTATGTATATGTAACATTTGAGAATTTCACACAGTATTGTATACTTTTTGTTTGTATTCGCTTAACCACAGCTTACGGTTTGCCTAAAACTTTGCCTAGGCAATGAAAAGCAAAGCTTTCCACATCCTTTGTGTGGGCATGTGTGTGAGTTCCCCGCATCCAAGTGCTAGCTTTTATCAATTATTACAAGCTCGCTTTGTGGCATTTTGTACCGCTTGTTAGTTCCAACTTTATTCTTACCTTTATCATGTTATGAATTAATTATGAAAATTTCACATTTAATTAGAATTATATACATATATACCGTTACAAAGAAACACATGAGCCGCAATATTTTGCCCAATTTAACGATATTTCTTAGCTTTGTTCAAAGGACGACGTTTGTTGGTATTGTGCTCAGGCGCCATTTATATAAGAATTTATAGAGTATTCCAGGACGAAAAGGCATGCATTAGAGGTGATCGATTTTTTTTTAAATAGTAGAAATTTTTGCAAAAATAATATAAAACTAAATTTATATAAAACATGCAAATATATTTTTATTCAACATGATAAAAATTTAAATCCATTAAATAAATATCTACGAAATTGTAGATACGGTTCCATCCTAATAATCCGCGTATAAGGCAATATTATGATTTGCGCCCTCAAACGCTGATATTTCGTTCATCACTTAATAAAACACACAACAGCTGTGCCTCCGTACCCCTCCTCCATTTTTTATACCTCAAATACCGTTGTGCCGAACAGTCATCTTCCTGTGTCTTCCTTTGACAGCAACTTGTTTGGTATCCTGTCTGCGTGGCTGCTTGTGTGCCGCTGATTGTTGTGGTGTTTCATTGTCGTCGTGCCTCTAATCAATTTTCAACCTGTCCTTCACTCATTTGTTGGTTTTTGCCAGTCTTCAGTACTTGTTGTTGTTGCTTCTTTTTTTGTTATGCTAACAGTTGATGTCTGTCTGGCAGCTTGTGTAGCCGAAAATAACGCGAAATTCACCAACTCCATTCAAGCACATGTAATTTTACTCATGATAGCTATTTGTCGTCCTTACAGCTTTGGCGGCGCGTGGCGTTTTTTTTTTCAACGCGACGATAATATGAATTTTAACGTCTTGTAAGCTAAAAAAACAAGCAATAACACATGTATTTAATGTGGAGTAGTATGAGATATTTAATGACACTCCTGCTGCGACAAATGAAGCGAAGCAAATGAGTATGCCTAAATTGAGCGCACTGAGAGAAAAAGTTGGGAGCATAAAAAATTTTTACACGTAGAAAGTTTGTTTTTGAATTATGAAATAATTTTTAAGCCATTTCTGAAAGCTTTCACTTTAATTTTGATGCTATGAGGCAAAGCTTTCACATTAAGCTTTAATTCAGCATTACAAAACTCCAATTTTTTCTTTTAATTTTACTTTAGAGTACAAGATTTTCTGAGTTATGAAAATAATTTTGATGTTTTGAGTGAAAGCTTTTATTTTTAGAGTTGATTCATCTCCCAATTTGTCTGATTTTTTTTATATATTATTCAGTTTGGTGTTTCTATGAGTGAAAGCTTTTAAGCTTTGTTAATTTTGATCATATGGGTAAAAGCTTTCACTTTAAGAATTGATTGCGTGAAAGCTTTCACTTTAAGAGTTGATTCATTAGCCAAAATCTTTGACATTTTTGATATAATTTAATTTTCTGTTTCTATGAGTGAAAGCTTTTACATTGATTTGAATAATATGAGTAAAAGCTTTCACTTTAAGAATTGATTCATTACTTAAAATCTCGGATTTTTCATAAAATTTTAGTTTGGTGTTCCTATGAATGAAAGCTTCTACATTTAGCTTTCATTTTACATTCACTTAAGACTTTAACTATGCTTACTTAAAAGCTCCGAATAGATTAAATGTTCGAAAGCTCGCCAGCTTTCACAGAACGAAAGTTTTTTTATTATGCAAATTTCTAAAATGTTTTTTGAGTCAAATCTCATTAAAGAATTATTAAAATTTGGCGATCTAAGGAAATATAAGCTTTGGCATCCAAATCAAAAGCTCCACTCAAATTTGAAAATATTGTTTTCAAGAAAATGTATATATTTCATATATTTTTTTAAAAACACCACCCTTTTCTTTGCCACTGTATGCCAAGTGTTTCTGTGTCAATTTAATTTAACGGTAATGGGCTCAAGCGCGCAAATTTTCTTTTACCCTACGCACATATGCGCTCACAAATTTGCTTACCTGTTGCAGGCGGAGTGCCGCCAACTCTTAAGCAAACAAATGGTGATTATATACTATCATATATTTACATATTTACATATGAAATATACATACATATATACATTTTCAGACAATGTGTACTGTTGTTAATACGAATGACATGGCAATTGCATGCGAGAGCTTTAAATTGTATGGCATTATTTTGGTTTCACGCGAAAGAACAAACACAATCGCATATGCCACGCTCATATGCAAATTATTAATTGTGTGAAGGTGCGCTGGCTTATACCAGTACACACCGCTACAAAAGTATGCATACATATATCCATTATTCAAGCCAAGAGGCGTCAGTATACAGTGGCAAAGGGGGGTATTAAGGTTTTGCAGACCCTTTTCCAAAAGTAAAATTTTTAAGCTGCCAGGATGTTCAGGATATACTAGGATGTGAATCTTTTTGATTAAACGACATACTCTTTTTTATTTTACCTTACTTTTGATTTCTTATTAGTTGAAGAATACGTATATCGATAACATATTTTAAAAAATAATATATAATTTGCCAAAATTAACTCTATGTATAATGCTTAATATGAAAAATCTGATGAAGGCCGATAAATATTATTCATGTTCATAAAAATGTCGATAAAAATTCGTTGAATAATCGATTTAGAAAACTTAATAATTTTACATTATAATAAAATTCTGTTTAAATAAACGATTAAAAGCTGTAACAATCGAAATATTTTTTTATAAATAATCGATATAAATCGATTAATCAAATTTATCGATATGAAAGTTTTCGCATATATTTAAAATGTTCACAATATAATAATGCTTAATATGAAAAATTTACTGAAAGCCGATAAATATAATTGATTATTATAAAAATATCGATTAAAAATTTGATGAATGGTTTGATATATCGATGAATCGTTTAAAACTTAGTACTACAAATACGAATAAGGGGAAGAAAGATTTATTTTCGTTTATAGCCTTTCATCCACAAATGTTCTGTATTTGTATGTATAATATTGCTTAATGCAGCAATCGATGAAAAGTCGATACAAATATTGAAAAAAGCTTGAAGCTCTTATGATCTAATTAATTTTCATAAAAGTGTCGATAAAAAGTCGACTAAGCGATTTTTAAAGCTTTGACGATATGTGCATTTATTCAAATATAATCGATAGTTTGACAATAAATCTTCTTGATCGCATTAATATGAATACATGTAAGAAAAAGATGCATTTTATATCCACATTGCAATCATTTATTCCCTTTCATTCGACCATTATTCTAATAATTATACTGCAATCTCTGTAAACCCCCTTTTTCACTTAAAAAATCATTTGCTTCACCTCCATCACAATTTTCATGCATCATTCACTGCTTATACACACACACACACACATAAAGGCATTGTAAATATTTATGCACGCCAATGCATTGAAGCAGTCGTCACACTCAGAGCCGTAACATGCGGTACCATTCACCATTCAAATTTCCTCACCGCCGGTCGTGCCGCCCACCTGCCGACGACGCGCTCAATCGCTCACTTGCATATGCACCTCGGCTGTCAATCGACAGCATCATTAGTGGTTGTAACAAATGTTTCCGTATATGAATGAGCGAGAGACTAACTGAGTTGGTGCAAAACCAACCAACTTATACACGCACACACACAGGCACACATACGAGCGTTTGCATTTCTTGCAAATTGCTTGTCGCAAGCATATTTACATGCATATTTCATTAGCGCGCGGGCGCGACGGTGCGCGGCAGTGACGTTGGCGATGGCGATGGCAAAGGAATCGTTTTTGCACTGCAGCGATTATCTGGCTTGTCTTCTTCACTGATCATATGTATGTGTATAGTTTATGTGTGTGTGTGTTTGTAGCAGCTGTCTGTGTTTTTCGCTTTGGCAGTCACTCACTCGGTGGCGCGCGGCGTGTAAGCTCCCTAAGCGCGCGCGAAGACAATGCGCACAGCGGCTAACCAATTTCAATCACATCCAAAATTCACAAACACAACCAAACAATCACACACACATTCATGCACATGCGACTATTTGTGTGTGTAAGTTTGCCAAGGCAATCACTGTTTTCTACGGCTGTATGGTATGTATGTGTGTGTGTGTGTGTGGGTGAGTGCGCCTGCACTTGTGAGTGAAATTCAAATTCAAATTCACATGCCAGTTGCAATAATGGCTTTTTACCACATTGACATGTCTCAATTTGTGGTCGTCGGTTCTTTTCTTGCTTGTGTTTATTGTTGTTGTTGCCGCTATTGCCCCCATCGTTTTTACTGCCGTTTGCCTCGTTTGACACCTCAATCACATGACTTGCCTTCGCCTTGCTTGCGGTTACATTTGTCGGGTTCTCCGGCAATTACCTGGTCGATTTGGCGTTTCTTGTTTTCCTCGCAGTTCGCGCCACAATTAAAATGTGTATTCTAATCCGCTGCGCTTCTCGTCTTCACTCACACTCGCACGCTGTTGTACTAACTAGCATGCCACGAAGCTTGTAAGCTGCTAATAGCTCTGGTCTTTTGCCGTAGTTGTCGTTGCTGCTAATTGCAAGTGGCTAATTGCTTACTAAAAATTTAATTGGATTTCGCAGTTATCACTGATTTTTGTGTTGACGAAAGGCGTTTACCTAGCATATGAGCAGCTGGTAATGAAATGGTTAATGTTTGAAAATGATTTCACTCTTTAGTAATAATATACATATCGTCACCTGAAATGCAAAATAACGTATCATCAAAAAATTCGAAATTGAGTATCTTATTGATTACGCTTCACCACTTCAAATTAAAAAGATAATATTACATATGTTCAACATTTTCAGGTTCTGCATTCAGATATAAACCAGTTTTAACCAATATTAAATTTTGTTTTCACTCCTATTCTGTTTTATTGCGTGTTTCATTCATGCCACTTTAAATTTCTGAAAATGTTGTTACGTTATTTTGCATTTCAGGTGACGATATATACATCATTTTTTTTTTTCTAAAATATTTTTATGCAATTTTTATAATTTTTTATATTTTTTTCAAACCATGCTATCACTCACTTTCCGTCTTTTTGATATTTTTATGTGGAAAAAATTTTTTTCGCTTGTTGTAATCCATTTTTCTTCATTTTCGTTCCCTTCAATTATTCCATTGCATAACAAAGCAAATTAAAATTAATTAATCGTCGCAATTCCTGCACTGTATTTACATTAATTCTTTTAGCTTGAGTCAACAGTAATTGGCGCTTTTAGCATTCTTTTTTGTGCCAAAGTAACAGTAACTGCCCCTTTTAGTTAATATCTTTTTGTTGCAAAGTAAAAAATTGAATACCGCTTGGCACAAAATTGTGTTTACTTAAACAAATTTATACCAAGGAAGGAAAATTATGAAAGCTTATTAAAAGCTTTCAAAGTTAATTCAAGTAAATTGTGATAAAAGGGATAAATCCAGGATTAAAAATTCTTTGAAAGAACCCAAAGGAAAGGATTATTATTCATTTATCATTAATTTGAAACTTTCATATTCGAATTCCTTTTATGAACAAAGCTTTCTAAATTCAAATAAAAGTTAAAGAGAAAATAATTTCTAAAATGGTGGCAGTCTTCTTAAATTAATGCTTTTAAGTACTATAAGCTTCATATTCATAATTTTATATTTAGATTCATAAATCGTTAAATAGTTAATTAAATTTGAAGCTTAAAGCTTTTATGAAATATGAAAGCTTCTTCCACAACCAATTTTATCTTAGCATAAATTATAAGCAATTAATTATAAAATATTAAATTGCAATCGCAAAAGGCTTTTGGTGCTTAAAGCTTTTTGGAAATATGAAAGCTTCTTCCATAACTATTTTTATTTTACATAAAAGTACCAGTGATGAATTTTGAAATATCAAACTTCTTTCTCATAGATTTATTAGAAGCTTTAAGCTTTTCTTGAAAATAGGAAAGCTTCTTCCAAAACTACTTTTATTTTGCACAATAGTGCAAGTAATGAATTAAAAAATATGAAACTTCATTCACCAAAAGCATTTGAAGCTTAGAGCTTTTATGAAATGTGAAAGCTTCTTCAAATCAAATTATTTTTTTCAACAAAAACAAAACTCTGATCGCAAAGAAAACTGAAGCTTTCAGCTTATCTGAAAAATCAAAGCTTTTTTCAAAACTCAATTTATTTTACACAAAAGTGATAGTAATGAATTATAAAACATAAACTTCTAATTCAAATTTGCTCAAATTTCAAATATTATAATAAAGCTTCAAAGCTTTCGAAAAATGCTTAAAGTTCTGCTCAAGCTTAGACAAAATTGATTAATAGAAAATGCTTACGAAGTAGCTAAATACTTTTGACGCTGATATATAACAAAAAGCTCAAATTACAGGTGAAAGTTTTTTTATAAGCTATTTAAAGTTAGAAAAAGTTGCTTTTCATACGAATTTTTTTACGAAAACTTAAAGCTTTTGGTAACAAAGAAAGAGCATTAAAGTTATAATAAATTACAAGTATTTTTAAGATAAGCCGTCCCTTTTGTTGTTGAAGCTGGAAAAGTAGAAATTCAACCCAGTTTTATGATATATTGGCGAAAGCTTTAAGAATTGCTTAGTTTAAAAATTTTCAGTGCATAGATGCGTACAAAAAAAACTGTTTTCATAGTTTGAAAAAATTGCTTTTCGCGAAAAGTTATTTACGAAAGCTTTAAAGCTTTTGTTAAAAAATTAAAAGTTGCACTGAAGCTTTTATAATAACATTTGAAAAGATGTTCTTAAGATATGTCGTTTCCTTTATTGTTACACATTCAATCCAGTTTGATTATATATTATCGAAAGCTCTAAGCTCTGCTTAATTCAAAAAATTTTAGAGCCTAGATACGTCTTTACTTTTACTAATTAAAGAGGGTCTTTCGTAAAGTTAAAGAATTCAACAACAATCAAGTAATAGAATTTTAAATATACAAAGCTTTGTTGTGGTGAAAGCTTCTGAAAAAAAGTCTTGCATATTAGATTCTCTTAAGCTTGTTTCAAAATTGTGTTACCTTAGTTTTCATAGTATTTTAGAAGACCTTAGTTCTTATCAGTAAAATTTTGCATTCAAAATTGCACCAAAAAATACTTTTTTTACAGGAATTGGCCGCTTACAACCCATTTCGCCAGCATTCCATCACTCTCTATTGTTTTCGAAAACTTTCACAAGTAAATATTTATGCGTGCAACATTCACACAGTTATCAGTATTTCATCAAAAATCCCCAAACTATTATTTTAATTATTCGTAAATTGTTCTACAACACTATACATGTGTATGTATGTACATACATATGTCTCTGTGTACTGACAACCTTGAAATATTCAGTTAGTTGTTCAGATAATTGCCGATGTTGCATAAACAGTTTTTATTGTCCAAATGGAAATATTTATTTCATATTTGAATTTCATTGCCGCGTTATTAACTGCATGTTATAGCCAATTTACTGCTTGTTTAAATTTTACTGTTATCTTTTTTCATATACATATATGTATATATAATCTTATTATGTCATATAACAATTGGCTGCGTGTTGACATTCACCGGATGTGCAACATTTCACAAAAATGATTTCACCAAATTGATAACAACCGCATATGCAGGTGAATTAAATGCATACAACGGCAACAAAAACAATAATAATAAATAAATGTGTATAATGAAATATATCAAGAAAAAATTAAACAATTGCAATTTGCTGTGCTAGCAATTTCGCTTCGGTCGTTTTTGTTGTTAAAGCAATTTACTGTTACTTAAAACGCTGCGGTGTTTTGGTATAAAAATGTTTATACCCTGAATAGGGTGTATTAAGTTTGCTATGAAGTTTGTAGAAGCCAGAATGAAATATGAAATATATATGTATATGTATACATATGTACTATATACAATATATACTGAACAAGCTGAGTCGATATACCCGACAGTTTTTGAGATATCGATCTGGAAATTTTCTCACCATTTTTTCTCCCTCAGAAGCTGTTTATATGTTGGAATTGCTGATATCGGTTGACTATAGCATATAGTTGCCATACAAACCGATTAGTCAAAAACAAGTCTTTGTATGAAAAACTTTTTTGTTTAAAGAGATATCTTTTTAAGGATTATTTTTCAAAGCCATATTATTATTTCAGAAAAAAAAAATAAAATCGGACTACTATAACATATAGCTGCCATATAAACTGACCGTTCAAAATCAAGTTTTTGTAAGGAAAAAGCTTTTATTTGACAAAATATCTTTACGAAATTCAGCACAGATTATGCAATGTTATAATTTCACCAGAAATTTTTAAGATCGGACAACTATAGCATATAGCTGCCATATAAACTAGGCGATCAAAATCGAGATTTTTATGGAAAACTTTTTTGTTTGACGAGATATCTTTAAGAAATTCAACATGGATTATTGCTTAAGGCAGTGCTACAATCTCCCAAAATTTTTTTCAGATCGGACAACTATAGCATATAGTTGCCATACAAACTGTGCGATGAAAATCAAGTCTTTGTTTAAAAAACTTTTTTAAATGTTAAGATATCTTTATGAAATTCAGTCTGAATTATTGTCTCAAGCAACTATATAATCTCCGTACAAATCGTTCAGATCGGACAAATATACCATATACCTGCCATACAAACTGACCGCTCAAAATCAAATTATTTTTGCTTGTGACGGATATTAAAGCTTCAGAGCAAATGAAGTTAACGTTTTTACCTATTTTTTATTTTTTTAACAACAATTTACCGTAAAGAAACATGCAAATTACCACTTTATGTATGGTATGTGTTTTTGTATGCAATCAACTTAATTTCAATATTTATAAATGTTCAAAAAAATGTCTACAAGCATCTCTGTTCGTGCTTTAAATTGTTTATATTTGTAGATAAATTGAAAATATTTATTATTTCAACTCAAAATATGCAAAATAGTCAGGTGCCAAACGGCAACTCAATAGTTTTGCTTCATTTCATTTGTTTTTATATATTTTGTATATTTTTTATCGCATGCGATAAAATGATTATAAGCCACTGTGTTTTGTGAAACATGCACGGCAAACAAAGCACAGCTCTGTGAACGTGACCAAACTGAGAAATATGCATATCACCTGCACGCCGCCTTAATACTGCTGCGCACGTACATGTATTTGTGTGTATATGCACGGCAGCTTAGCATTTTTATTTAGTTAAGAATTCAATGTCGAAAAAAGTATTTATTTGTTTTAAGCGCTGTGCACATTTAATGCGCTGCAAAAAGCTTAAGTACAAAGTCAAGTTTAAATGAAAACACACACACATACACATATGTACATACTATACAAAATAAGAGTCAAGTTAAATAGAGAATATATTTTTAATAGTTTTATCAACGCACAGGTGAGCTGCTTGCCAGCTAGCGTCAGCAATAAAGTCTGTGAGTTTCTGCTGATATCAGCAGCATTTGCTTGGCATATTTTTATTATGACTTATGTTTGTGTGCTTAAAGTGTAAATATTTGGACTACTTTATACATGAATATTTATAGCATGAGTATAAAGCTTGTCGTTTATATAATATAATACTAAATATGGATATAAACACAGTGTACGGTGTAGCTCTTTAAGGTTATCAGTTTATCTTAAAAACAAATGCCAATCTGTGCTTTAGATTGGAGATGAACTCACGATTTTGACATAGCCTATAAATAAATATATTACTCAGTAATTATTCAAGGTATTTGGATCATAAAGTACTCACTCAACTACTGTGAATGTTTTTCTGGAAATCTTTGGATACCAACGCAAAAGAAATGTGCGGGTTCGACGGCCAAGAATGTTTTGAACCAATTTTATTATATTTAGACACCCTGTTCTGATGTGAATCGACGCCCTAGGTGTGTTAGACACCTTGTTTTGATCGACCGGATGAAACGGTAGTCAAAAAGGGTAAGGTCTGGACTATAAGAAGATTGAGGCATAATTTACCAGTCGCTGTTTTTAGTAAAAACTAGTCTTCTGACAACGGCCCGAGTGTTGTTATGATGAAAAATTAATAGCTTGTGTCTAGTCGGAATTTCCAAGCATTTTTCGGCAACCGCTTGCTTCAATTTGATGGAGGTATTATCGGTGGTGTTTCCCATTGATGGTTTTACACGGTTTTAGAAGCTTATAATGTGACACGTTGTGCTGATAAAACCACAGAGCATTATTGGGACGTCATGGCTATTCGGCTTTGCCGTTGCTTTGACTTGTTGCTCTGGTTTCTCATATAATTTTTAGCCTTAAAAGTTGACGTAATGGATCAATTTTTCATCATCAGTCATAGTCCGTAGCAAAATTACTTTTGTTTGTGATCTTCAAGCAGCATTTCTGACTTTTCGAAGTTTCTTGGCTTCAATTCATATGACAGCCAATTTTTTTTGCCTTTGACTGTATTCGGCTGCTTTGAAACGTTTTCAAACAGCTGCTTGAGGGACTCAAAGGTTCTGAGAGCAATCAGTATAGATTTCATGATTGGAGCTGTCACTGGTCATAGTCCGGTGTTCGCACACGGACGCAAAATGAGACCGAAAGATAGAGAGGACTACAGGAAATATCATCTAGCATCTTTTCTGCACTTGTCTCGGCAAAGCTTTAATCATTTGGTGGCCCTACCGTATGAGACACTGGAAGATGTTTCATTACTGAGGCAATAGAGTCTATTCAAATTTGCTTCAAGTGCAAGCATCCTAAAGGATGGCTTTGCAATAGAACTCAATCTGATATCTGATATCGAAAAGGACCAAAATTGAGCTGTGCGTGACTCATTAGCCTATCAGACTAACATAAACTGACATATCAGGTCAATTCAAAAGCTTTGGGCCTACCATTGGAAAACACAGTTTTGATGGCAAAACTCGTTTTTTAGTTTAACGTATGTTGTTGCCCATAGGAACACAGTGTCAGATGTGTAGGGTTAGCTGGCCTTCTCAAGGGACACTCTTGATTCTAGAGGCAGCTCGAGCTTGTTATCTGCAAATTGTCTTATGTCGTCGACGTAGTTGATGAATGACCTCTTGATGCTCCTAAGAGGATGTTCCGCTTCAAGTAGGTGACTGCGGGGATGGTTTCCATGAAAACACCCCAGAAGAAATTGCTTGGAGAGGAGTTCGTTATAGTCTTTTACTGCTCACTGTGTAAATGTTCGATACGAGACATCAAGAGACATCCCGTTATAGTGCGGAGTGCAGTGTTCTGGCATGTCTGAAGCTTCCTCGTCTGCGTTTCAATGCGCGCTCTTAATAGTCGCTTTTGATGGTACGTACTTCGCAAATCCATAAACTTGCCAGCCGAGCAAAAACGCCAGGCCAGAATCATCACTTTTAAATCGTTGAAATCATACGATGACTTTTGTCGGTGTTTTTATTCAGAATACAGTTATAGACCCGTTAGAAACAAATTATATTATAGCTATGAATAACTATCGGTCCGGAGGCATTTCTATAACCAAAATTTAAAAATAAATGTTGATTTATTTACGACATGACAGCTTTTAATTTTATTTATTTTTTACTTCTGTTAGTCGTCTATTCATAATCCTCTTTCTATTTACATAAATGTCAGCGCAATTTATAATTTATAAACATCAAAACTATAATCTTCCACAACAAAAATATTACATAAAACATATGCGATGCAAAAAAGTGTTATACAAATGCAAATCGCATAAATTTTACTTTCTCACACTGCCAACCATCAAGCTCATAACTCATTATGTGAGCGTCAGAAATATTATTTTTGCTTTCTGTCAGTAAAAATAAATACAGAAATAATTGTGAAACTTTTGTATCCGATTAACCGATTAATTTAAACTTTGCCAAGCAGAAATTCAGAAATTCAGAAATTTGAAATGTGAAAACACAAATAGCAAAATAAAAAACTAACGGTAATTTAGTTGACATTCGCTTAGTTTATTTAAAACGAGTATGTGTCGCTGCACAAACGAACAGCCAAAAGTTTTCGCTTTTTCCCCCTTCGACCGAAAACCACGACAAACTCACGCCAATTACAGCACGCTTTGTTTTAATGCCTGGCGACAATCGACAGATCGGCAACATAATATTGTATTTGTAAGCTTTTTGTAAGCGGCAAAACGCTACAATTGTTGCAAGAAGCAACGGAGCAACGTAGCGGCAACAACTGCAATAACATACATAAATAGCAAACGAAATGCGAAAACATAGAAAGTGTTGTGTAATAAATTTTGCTCTGCAACTTTTGCACAACTTTTTTACCAAACAACAAAAAGCGAACAACCACACAAGCATATATGTATGTATATATGCATATATATCTATATATGTATGTAGTTACGATATACTTTCCAGCAATTCGTACAAATGCAATGAAATGTTCATAATACAATTCTCCGCTGCCAATCTATGTTGCTATTGCTTGTTGCTGTTATGCTTTTGCAGTTGTTGTTGCTTGTGTTACATCTGCAATGCTGCTTGTAGCGGCGTGTGTGAGACCAGGAGCGCATTTGACAAGTGCTAAAGTGGGCCCGGTTTTTGGAGTGAAATGTATGGAGAAATTGTAATGAAGTTTGAGATTAAAAAATATTTAAACTGGAATCTCCTTGTGTTAGCTCAATTTAAAAGAGATCCCCTGAGCACTTCTGCTGCCAAGTAAAATATATTTTTAATGCTTTTAATTAACTAAAAGATCTAGAGCTCTGAGTATAGCTGTGATTATTTAAGAGAATATCCATAAAAAGATGGGGAAGTTAGCTCTCAAATGGGCATCTCCCACCGGTAGAAGAAATCACATAACTCATCACCTACTCGACCAATTTCTTCCAAATTCAGTACACAACAGTATGTAGATATTGTTATGTTACTCGGTGCAACTGGGTAAAATCTGGATATAAGCACACCTACTGTCCATACAACACCATTTTTTCCTAATTTCCTAGTGCACAAATCAAGCTATAATGAATATATTCGGATAGAATTTTACACCAATAGTGCCTTTAAGGTATACCATCTCAGGTGTATAAATTGTTAAAATCGGGCCAGAACAAGTCCTTTTAACAAGTCCAAGTCCGAACATCGAACAACCTGTGAGACATATTAGTTTAATTCGGAGAGTATATTTTTTGAAAATAATTTATTCTTCAAAAATCTCGTCAATACTTCCCATAGCCTCCAATAACTAATATAAGATCTAAGATTTTCGAACTTCGGGTTGAAATTCAATAGGATTAGCTGTTGCCATCATACGAAATTATGTACTTTTTTGCGAAGACTTTAAAGGTTTCCGCAAGGTTAATAGTTTCATCAAAGAAGACCTTGAAGCACAAAAATATTGGCATTAAGTGGAAAAGATACTTTTGAACGAATACCGCTGGAAAGTACAGCAGAATTGAACCGCGAAAGATATTAATACAAAAAATTAACATGATCAAATTTGACCCGGACTGACGAAAATAACTGCATTTTCACGAATTTTATTAGAAATCTTTATTATCGCCTTCAAAATAGGCCCCTTACCTAGCACAAGCATGCCAACGCGTAGACCAATTTTCCACAATTTGTTAAAAGCTTCGGCTGGGATTGCTTTCAGAGCCCTTTCTGGATTTTGGAAGTATTGGTTTCGGCTAATTTGTAGTTTGTTGTCATTTGGTAGATTGTTGGAGAGTTTCGACATCATGTTCATAAAACCATGTCTCGTGACCAGAAATGATAGTTGTGGCGATTGTAGGGTTCTCTGCTACGTTGTCAAGCATCTCTACTCGACGTCGATTTTATAAAAGATTAAAGTCGCTTGGTACGAGTCTAGCATTGAGACGCTGTATACCTAAAACATTAACCAAAATGTGCTTAATCGATCCATAAGAAATGTTGAGGCCCTCCACTTACTCTCTTATATCAACCTCACGATTTTGAAACCCTGTTTTTATCCAGGTCAAATTTGATCATAGGAAGTTTTTTCATATTTTTTCCTTTTTTTTTGTTAAGAAATTCAGAGATTTTTGGAGCAAACCCTAAATTAATAATGGTCAACCAGTCCGGGTCAAATTTGATCATATGCGTTTTTTTTCATATTAAATATTTTTTTAAGAACTTCAGAGCTTTTTGGGTCAAAGTTGAGTTAGCCGATATTAAATAATAGTTAACCAGTCTGGATCATTTTTGTTCATACGCGTTTTTTCATATTTGTTTATTTTTTTTTTTAAGAAATTCAGAGTTTTCGAAACAAAGTGGAGTCTAACCTTTATGAAATAATGGTCAACCAGTCCGGGTCAAATTTGATTATATGTTTTTTCGTATTTAATTTTTTTTAAAGAAATTTAGAGCTTTTTACGTCAAAGTTGAGTCCAGCCTTCATTAGAGAATGGTTACTTCACCAGTTACTGGAGTAATTGAGATCTCCACCATTTGTGGATCAATTCAAGCACAAAATTCGGGCCACTCGCAGCCATATTTCGCAACGGCACTAGTGGCAACAAAATGTACTGCCAGCCAAAAGAGGCGTCTGCAAAGCAGCAATTGCAAAAATTTGTGCAAAATATTCAAATAACTTCACACACACACACAAGCGCAACACTTGCAAATACACCGACATGAAAGCATGAACACACTTTTGGCTGCACACACGCACGCAGCTTTTGTGTGTTTGCCAACAAATTTGTAGTTAGATTTTTTTGAGGGAGTGAAAGTAGCTGCAATACTGCTTATTATTGCGAGTGGCAATATTGAAATAAAAAATAGAAATACAACAAAAAAGTTCACAAATATGTGAAATAAAATTGCAACGCCAGCAGTCGTTGGCTGAGTACACTTTTTATATGCATTTTTATTATTTTTTACGTTTATGAATCTTTTTTACCGTATTTATTTCATATCTTGTTTGGTTGTTGTTGTTCCTTGTTGTTTTTTTTTTGTGTTGTTGTTCATTATTGCGATAGCCATATTTTGCGTTATTTTGAGGTCAACACACGCCCCCTGCTTCATGCGCTTGCCCATGCACCGGCCGCGCGCCGCAAACGTTTAGGCTTTGCTGACTGGCTTTGCCGCTTGCAGCGTGCTCCATGTGGCCGTCGACGAATTTACTGACCATCGCTCGCTGTCACTGCCAATTTTGCAGCTGCCATTGTGGCAGAAAGCGCTTATGTGGCGTTTTGGCGATGTTTGGATGTTTCTTCCACTGTTGTTGTGGTTGTTGCTGTGGCTGCCTCCGTTGCTGCGCTATTACGTGATTATCTCGACAATGAATAGGTTTGGTAGCCAAACTGCTGCTGCTGTGCATAACAAATTATTATACTTAGGTATTACGGCTGCTTTTGTTTGTTTTTTTGCTTTTTGTGTTTTGCTGTTTTTGGCTCTTAAATGTATTTATTGCGAAAAAGCTCAATTTACCAAATTATAGCTTTCGCCGTAAATAACTGAAATGTGTGGCTAAATGATTGGCCTGTCATGGAAATGAAATAAATATAACTTAACTTAAATTACTAAAGCAAACTTTTAATTCAAACTCAGGCCGTGGCGCATTGTATTAGTCAATTTGGCAGCAGCGTGAGCATCGAAGCGGCTGCACTGAAATTTCAATTTATGTATTTAAATGTTGAAAAGCCATTGCTCAGACTTTGTGTTTTTAGCTAAACTATTTTATTTATTTTATTGCTGCGTTGAAATGCCTATTGATTTTTGGTATTAAGCTTTTATTTTGCACGACTTGTGCAGCTGTGTTCACTTGGCAATAAATTTGAGTTTAGGCTGACACGAATATTAAATTCTGTCATTTTATAATGAAATCTGAAAGCATTAAAATAATAAAAATTTTGTAGTATTAGTGCAAGACCTACATTAGTTACTGAATTTTTGATACTATATTTGAAGTGTTTCGTTTTTTTTGTGGTATTAGCATACATTCAGGCGCTTAAACAGAATTTTTATTTCTATTAAGAGTGATACTGTACTCTAAATTAATCATAATACCTTTAGAATAAAATAAAATGTATTCTATTCTAATCCAGGTATTTAAAATTTATTATTTTTTTCTGCTTTAGTATACATTTAGGCGATTAAACGGAATTCATATTTTTTGAGTGGTCAAATACTTCGAAAATAAGCATAATGTTTACAAATTAAAAAAATTTATATAGATGTTTGAATTTTCGTTTTTTTCTGGTATTAACATACATTTAGGTGCTAAAACAGAATTTTTGTTTCTAACAAGACTGGCGCTCTGTACCAAATTAATCATTTAATAAAATAAAATAAAATAAAATGTATGCTATCATAATTTAGCGGTTTAAATTTTGTTGTTTTTTTACTTTAGTATACATTTAGGCGGTATTTTTCATATTTTCATATTCATATTTTTTGAGTCGTCAGGTACTTCAAAAAAACAAAAATCATAATACTTAAAATTAAAAAAGTGCATATAGATATATGAATTTTTATTTTTTGATAGTTTTAATATACATTTAAGCGCCAAAACAAATTTTTATTTTTCTGTGATATCATATAATCATAACACTTACAAAAATAAAAAAAAAATGTTTTGCTATCATAACCTAAGCATTTGAATTTTGTTTTGTGTTTCTGCTTTAGTATACATTTAGGCGTTTAAAAAGAAGCCATATTTTTTTAACAGTCAGATACTTCAAAAACCATCACAATATTTAAAAATTAAAGAAAGCCGTGCTTGGATATTTGAATGTGCGTGTTTTTGTAATTTTAATATACATTTAGGGGCTAAAGCGGAATTCTTGTTTATGTAGCAACAATTTGCCTTAGAGATTTCTCTATTACTCAATATTTTTGGTAAAATTGGTTTCTAAAAATCAGGTTTTTCATCACTTTGTAATGATGTTTGCTTTTAAAGAGTGTTTTTTTAAACGTCATAAAGACCGCCACTGTTGGCCGTTCAAGGTTGAAGAACTTGCTGGTAAAATATTTTTTTACTCCGGAAAATATTTTTTAAATAAATACATACATATGTACATATGTACATTTTCGGAGTAAAAAATTCGGAGTACATTTTTTATTATATTTATATATAGTACATTTTTTATTATATTTGTTTACATATTATATTTGTTTACATATGTACATATGTATGTATATCATAAAAAAAATTTGTACTCCGAATTTATTTTACTCCGAAAATATTTTTTTAATTTTCGGTATATAAACAAATATAATAAAAAAATGTACTCCGAATTTTTTACTCCGAAAATATTTTTTTTAAAATTTCGGTATATACATAAATATATGCATACACAATAAACACAATTTTTTACTCCGAAAAATTTCTTTTCTCCGAAAATATTTTTTTTCCTATTTTCGGTTGTGGTTTGAGAATTATTTTTATCACTGCATCCTAATTAAGTTCTAGAGAACTCAAGACAATACTAATGTAGACTTTTCAAATTTAGGTCTTGCTATTCGTTTGAAGCTGATTTCTTTTGAAAAATCTTTGTAAATATTAAAAATACGTATATAATTTTCCAAAATATTGTTTCATCTTAACCCTTAAATTAATAGTTTTCATTTCTTTCTTTTTAGGTAAATATTTTCTCAATTTCAAAAAAATATATACCTCGCACTGAGTATTTACCGGTAAGTTGTAACACTAGTAAATAAGTCGATAAAGTTTCCTATATTTACTAACTACTATTATCATTAAAATATATAAGAAATTTAGGCTACTTAAGCTCATTGCAACTGATTTCCTTACACAGTATCATACTTAACGAATTTTAGTAATGCCTTCCTTGAACACACAATTTATCAAACGAAAGAGAAGATTCTAAAGTACCTAGAAGAACACCTATTCTCTCCCATAGCTTTAAAACAAGTGAGCTATTCGTTATATTCCAAGTAGTTTTCCAAGATTTGATTATATGCCGGCAAACTTTTAGGTATTGAATCAAAATGAAACAAATAAGAAAAATGTTAAAAAATCACCTCAAGAGCAAATGAAACTATACATTTTATTTATTTCAATATTTTTACAACAAGAGAAGGTGATTTAACTTGCATAGTAAGAACAGCAATTTATTTTTGATCCATAAATTAATTTCAAATATTTTTCTATAAGCAACTTTTCCAGCTGGGTATTCCTATATTTTCCCTCCAAATTTATGCCACTTTTAAAAGCATACATACATAGAGGGCACAACATCATTACTGGCACTATCTCACTCATATTAAAAATGAGCAGTTTAAAACTAACTCTTGGAATGTGGTATCATATAAAGTTATGTGTTATAATGTCTGCATATTAATTAGTCAATAAAGTTTGCTTGTGTTTTAATCTTAATTTAAAGAACAATTTCAAGTCACGTATTTTACGTTTAGTAGTTTTATGCTGTATAGATATGTACGATGAATGTATCGTATGATGTGTTCTGTTTTGTGTTATGGTAACCTGTTTCTTATGAGTATAAAATACAAAGTATGATTTAACTTATTTACAGCACTGTAAAGAATCTGCTCAAAACGTAAATTTAGCGAGATTAGTAGAAAAAACATATATGCTAGAGAGGTTTCTTTGGAAGAGGGATAGAATAGTAACTTGAGGTGCTTATCATAGTGATTTCTCAACAACTCGCTAAGCTATATTCATTATTTGGTAGTGATGCTTCAACTCGGGGTTATGACATATAAATACTATAAGAAATAATTATGATATACGAAGCCTTCTCTTCTACTGTAGATTCCTACTACAATAGTTAATAATCATAATCAGTCTCCGAACAAATCATTCAGATCGGCTCACTATAATATATAGCTGCTATACAAACTGAACGATCGAGGTAACCTTTACATCAAACGATGTGAATGGAAATAACTGGCAAATCGTTGCCGTTAACGTTTTCAGATTTGGTTATAATCATATCATAAATTAGAAAATCATAGAAAATCATACAAATTAATTACAACAATTCCAAAAACAAACTTTATCACTTAAAAACTCACTAATGTCACTTTATGCAAACTTACTAATCTCAAAATTAATGACTTCCGCTGTCAAACGGTTAATTCCCTTTTAGAAACTTAATGCTTACACAAATAAATTTGTTCATTGTTCCAGAGTTGAAGACCTTCTTCAACCGAATTCGAAATTTATCAATTAAATAACTGCATAATTTATCATGCTGACTGACACTTAATCGGAAAGAAGTCGAGAATAATACCAACAACACAAAATCATTAATAATACTCAAAATATGAAATGAAATGCACAGGTATAAATATTTAACAGTCATTATTTTATTTCGCTGGCAACTACTTAACTGCTGACCTGTCGCTGCGGCACTCAGCGCCACTGCTGTTATGCGAGTTGTTGTTGCTGTTGCTGCTGCTGTTATTCGCACAAAAGCATCGTGACTGCAATTAAATTTGTTTGCAATTTATACTGTCTGCATAATTATTTCAAAGCATACTAATGATGCACAATACAGTTGGCTAAGCAGAAGATTAGAATGCGGAAAACTTAGGTACGGCATAATGGTGGTGCAAGCACATATAAAGCATACATATCGTATATACAAGTAAGTATTGTAGAAACTCGTATATATGAATATGTATGTGTGTGAATGCATCTCAGTCAAATAGCTTTAAATATATGTAGTAATACATTGTATGTATATATGTAGATTCCTCCATTCTAATTCCGCGCTGATGCCTCAACGTTGGACAGTAAATACTCTCCGTTGCTGCGAATGCAACCAACATTTGTACAGGCATATAGTTTGGCTATTAAATTCCTAACATATGCAGTTATCTGGTAACATATTCCTATAAACACACATTCACACATGTATACACATATACATACATGCTTGTTTATTTGCCATTTTGGCGCTTTCAAAGCTTCTAGCATCTTGGCCAAGTGACTGAAACCAGTAGGGAAATGTCAAAATTTGATTTATGACAGTGTGCGGTTGGCGTAATGCCATTGCAGTTGTTGATATTCATGCTTACATTACCGTTATGCATTGCCCATGACAATTGAGCGTAATTGCTGCCAGACTTTTATTTGTGTTTTAATGAGAATACTTCAACGGCTATTATGCCAAGGAAGAATTTTACTCTTATATATAAAGATATGTATATATATATATATAAATTCTGATTTTATGCCAGACAATAATAGTAAAAGTTCAAGTGCATTCTCTGATATATTCACTTTTGGCTGCAATAATTATAGAAATATAAAATTTTTATTATTTTTGAGGATTCGAGTTTGAAACCATATAGCATCCGTCACATATGCCTGATCGAAAAATGTTAGACACTCTGTGTTGAGAAAAAAATGTGTATGAGGCTCACATTTTATCTTTCTTAGGAACAAATTATTATAAGTAATAATATTTTCTATTAATTCCTTTCCAAATTGAAAGGAAAATGTATCAATTTTGTAGGCTAACTTTGAAAATAGGTTTTTTATGATTCAGTCTCTCGAAAAAATTGCTTTGGCTCAACAACCAGTCGTGAACTGTACAGTGTAATTGTTGCCTAGAGATTTATAATGATACATTTTTATAAGCTTTCAATTTCTGTCTCAAAGTGACGTATTATTTACTTAAATTTGTATTTTTAAACTAAATGCATCCAATAAGTAAAGACAATAAATAGGTGATTTCTCTGGCAACTCTACAAAAATAAATATAACACTAAATAATTTTTTAATACCGCAATTATAATGTCCTTATAGACGAATTGAAATTTACTAAATGTAAAATTAAAAAAAAAAAAAAAATCATAAAAATATGGCAACTCTTTTCCACATACTACATGATACATTTGTATTTTCTGTTGCTATTTTTTTTGCATAATTTATTTGTTAGCTTTAAACAAATTATAGCCAGATTAAATATTAAAATTTAAACTAAGAAAATTGTTGGCAACTCTGTGATTTTTTTTACTTTAAATTATTATTTTTCTGCTTAGATTATAATGCTCTCCTAGACAAATTGAAATCTTATTTAGTATTAACATAACATTTAAGAAAATTCATTAGAAACGTATGGCAACTCTATTCCACATAAGCTTGATAATTTTATATTTAAAGTTTTTATTTTGTAATTTAGTTTCTTTTACTTATTTAATCTCTTTGTTTTTTTAATTTCTGAAACTTTTCTTTTTACTTCTTTTTTACTTTTCATAAAAATTTTTTTGAATTAGGCAATAATATATTATTTTTCAAATTAAAATAAAGTTTTTGGTACTAAAAATTATGTTAATAGAAAATCAAAATAACGTTGGCAACTCTGCTTAAAAATTAAAAATTAAAAGTAATAATTAAGAATGATGTAATCTAATTTCATAAAAAAATTTAAAAAAAAATTTAAAAAAGTTGGTAACTCTAGTAAAAAAAAATTAGACTTAAAAAGGTCATTTAGGAAAAATTAAAACGAAGATGCCAAACAAAAGTTTTTGTTACTCTTTTTTTATAGAAAAAAAAATAATACTTGTAATATTGTTTTTCGCGTTAAAGAATTGTTTTTAGTACTAAAAATTATGTTAAAGATAATTTTTTTTTGACAATTCTGCATAAAAATCGAGAATTTGGAATGAAATTCTCTAATTTCAATTAAAAATAATTATTAGAAAATTGTTGGCAACTCTGTGTACATAATTGAGATTTCAGGAAATTATCGATTATTTGTACATTTATTTATCGAGAATTATGTTGTACTCTAATTTCAATTAAAAAAACTATAAAAAATTGTAAATTGTTGGCAACTCTACAAAAAAAATTTTCACTTAAAAATTAAATTTACGGAAAAAATTGTTGGTAACTTTATACAAAAACATTGAATTTTGAACAATTTTTTAATATAATTTTAAATAATTTTTTGCACTTGGCAACCCATTTAATTGGCATTGTACTGGCCATCGTAAATGACTGCATTGAAGCGTTTAGTGTTGTTGTTGGTCTGCAATTGCAATTGTTTTGCGTGCCGATTCGCATCAGAGCGGCAATTTCGGCAGCAGTTGCATGCGAGATAGCAACAGAACTCAGCAAATATAAACGAGAGCAATTGTAGGCGAATTTCGTGTAGAAATTATAGATATTCAAACATATTCGTACAAACACAACAAATTTTGCATCTGCTGACATGGCTTAAAAGCTTTTGATGATGAGGCTGCCATTCACCAATGAGCGAAAGAGATTGCTTGCAATGAGGAAGAAGAAGAAACAGCACTAAGGTTGGTATGCGGATCTTATATGTATGGTTGCTATAAGATATAGTGATCCAATCTGAACAATTTCCTACGAGCTTGAGGCGATGCCTTGAAAAGTATTTTAGGTCAAATTTTGTGAAGATATCTTTTCAGAGAAAAATGTTTTTAATATAAGAACTTCAGTTTGATCTCTCAGTTTGTATGGTAGCTATATGTTACAGTGACTCCATCTGAGCGATTTCTTTGGAGATTGCACAGTTGCCTTGGATATTAACCCATACCGAATTTGATGGAGATATCTCATCAAATAGAAAAGTTTTCCATACAAGAACCTGATTTCGATCGTTCAGTTTGTATGACAGCTACATGCTATAGGGGTCCGATATCAGCGATTCCGGCAAATAAGCAGCTTCTTAAACAGAAAAGAGTGCGTCCAAAATTTCAGATCGATATTTCAAAAACTGAGAGATGTTCGCAACATTTTAGAAAAGCTTGGCCCCAACCCGCTAGGCCGGTATTGGCTGCATTATTCTATATAAATACCAGTACATATGCCGCTCATGCAATTACACATGCTTGAATATGTCGGTGAGTGATGCATAATTGCTTGCCTACAATCACTTTAGACGCCGCTGCTAATATGTCCAGCCGCCGCCTCTTGGCCGCTTGTTGAACCAGCTTGTTGTGGTCTTCGCATGTTTTTCATTGCTCATTTGCATTTGCTGTAAAGCGCTGCGTGAGTTGTTGCTTTTGTAATTGCCTAACACTAAGACACATTTAATTATTGCTATTGTTGTCGCCATGCAGTACCATGCACCAGCAGCAACAGCAACAACGGAGGCAGCCATAAATGCTGCTCTTAGTGGCATATTCATGTATGTGACTGCGTTGGTATGTGTGCCCACAAACGGACGCGTACGAAATTGTTAATTATACTCGGTATGCATTTAATTGAAATGCTCTGGCATTTTACGGCACAGAAAATGTGGTTTTCCCTCAACAAAGCAATAAGTGCAACAACAAAAGCAAATAACAACAAGCATGCTAATAACATCATCAGACGCCGCAGCAGCAGCAGCACCATCAGCTCTTCGCTACCGTATTGCTTTGAAAGTTAAGTATTGTTATTGCCGCTGTTATTGCTATTACAATCACTGTAGTTCTTGTTGTAATTTGGCATTGAAATGCCAGCTTTGTTTGCACAACACAAATGGAATGTACCTTTTTCGTGGAAATTTGTTAATTATCTTCTACCGGTTTTTATTGGAGCTGGGCAGTGGCAGTGCCAAAAGTGGTCAGAACTCTGTACTCCAAAGTATAGATTGTACTTGATTTTTTCAAATAATTATATGGAGCACCGTAATGTGTTCATTCATTTCATAAAAATCAAAAGTGGTTAAAAATATTTGTAAGCACTCGGTACCTAAAAGTAGTCGGTACTAAGAGGTATATGTTCGGTAGTCAAAAGTATTTGGTACTAAAAAGTACTCAGTACTAAAGCAAATATATTTATATTTATAATTGTTTTACAAATACTTTCTCAAGTCAATCTTTACAAAAATGCGAAAGATTTTAGTTCCATAAAGAGAAAAGTTGAACGAAACAGGGATGCGATCCTTTGTTATATGAGTTGTGGAGAGTGTAGGTTGCCCTGAGAGAGGACTGGTTCACGGTTAAACCGATTTCCAGAATATCGAGTGCCGAATACTGATACTTCATTCTCTCCAAAGAGTCTGTCAAAGTCTACTACTGACTTTAGCGTGCGAATTAAATAATAAATTACGAGTTTATAACACCACATTATCATCAATACTACTGTTTGATATTAGTCTCAACGCCAATATCTCGTAAGAACTCAACTATTGTTGAAAGACTTAAATTAGCAGGCTTTTATTTCAGAGGAAACCACATGTGACCTGGGGCAAGCGAAAGTTCTTCTATAAAAGCTATTATGTAGTTAGAGGTTAAAGTATTCTGGCTTCGATGCCAAATTTATTTAATTTCGTTAAATTAGTTAAACAATTTCACGATATGTCTCTGACTGATGTCTAGTGACTGCTAGTATCTTTGTCTTGATTGTTGACGGCTGAACGCACCCTTTCGTGAAATGAAAATTAAGGGAAATTTTTGAGAGATTCATTAAAATACTTCACATACAATCACTAATCATATGGAGTAAAGTCAGCTGGATGTTCGAAATTCCTGGTTATGGTTATATGGGAGCTATAATACATAGGTCAAGTTTTCACCCAATTTTGTCCATTTCAAGCTCAAAGATACACTGTTGTCAGTAAAACACACTCTCTTACTTTCATTGAGATAACTTACATTGCCGATATATGTATGTGTGATAAAGAAATTACGGGCTTGAATAGTTTTGACCCAATTGGGCATTTTATGGTCAGAAGGTGGCACACTCTAAAGGCACTATCCGTGCAAAGTTGTAACTCGTTATACAAGTATTAATTGCTTCTTGAGAGAAGAATGTTACGTATCGAATTTCGTTTAAATCGGTCGAGTGGGTCCCTAAATGTGTGATTTTACCTAAAAGTGGGCGGTGCCACGCTCATCGTTCAATTTTTACACCGGCTCGCTTCCTCATTCCATCTTTTGTGTAAAATTAAATGTCTTTGGCGTATTTAGTTCTTGATTTATCGCGTTTTTTGTAGTTTTTAACAGTATCGTTTTGGAGAGTGGAGAGTGAGCGGCGTTTGCCTCCGATTTCATTCATTTTCACACTGTCGGTAGAAGTTCTTATAAGAATTGTTCTAAGTGAATTTGGCTTTTACGAGTATAACAATAGTGGTGTAGGAGATAAGTACATTAAATTAATAAAAGGGTGAGGCCACGTCTACTTTTGCCACTGTGATCCCCATTTGATTTATTTATTTGATTTTTTTGATTGTGGGATATATATGCGGACAATCCCGCTTCAATTCAGGCCTTAGAACGAATAATCATGCATGTCATTCGCCATTTACCAGTCGAAATGTTCGAACAAGTCATTGAAAATTGAACCCATCGGATTGACCATCTGAGACGTAGCGGCTCCTAAAATTTGAAAAAGATAATTCTCAAAAAATAAATGCCAAAGAATGTTCTTTCGAAAGATATTAAACATTCCCCATTAAATTTGAAGTTGTTCTGTTTTTTTTTTTTAAATAGAGTACCTTGAAATGGATCACCCGTTATTTGTATAAATACATATTTACAATTTTGTACTACAAAGCTTTGCATGTCGCAATACATATTATTTTTATACACAATCTTTCACCAGTTTCTCAAATGCTCACTGCTGTTGACTAAGTCAAAGCTGAAGTTAAGCTCTTGGGCTGAACTGTTTGCTGGCTCACTGAGGCTCATACCTATTTGTCGAGTTTCAGATAAAGTAAGTGAGAAGTGCTTGAAGTTTTCTGTGTGAGGTGACGCAAAGGCAGAGAAAAAGTTGTAGTGCTTGATATTTTGAAGTGCTTTTGTTGTACAGTTAGAGGTGTGCAAAATGTAACAAATAAAAGTAAAATCTTTGTGGATTGTGGTGGGTACAAGTGTGGCCCTAACTTTTAAGGAGGTACTTGGTGAGTTTATATATTTTTTTCGGGTTTACATGGGTTTTTATAAAGCATAGTTGTATAAATAATTTTCGTGGAGAAATTTTTTTGTCTGCCAGTCTGATATTAACCTGATTTTCGCCAATGAATAAAAAAATTCAGTGCAATATTTTGCACCTCAATAAAGGGAGTGCAATAAGCTTATTCCGAAAATTTTTGGAAAAGATTCTATAATCAACGGCTTATAATTGCCAATAATATAAAAAAAAATTAAACGAAGTATTAAGAATCCATTGAAGGTATATCCACTTATATAAGAAAATGACTTATAACTCTAAAAGTTATTATTTTACTAGTTCATAACCTCATATTTTGTTCCGGACATCATTTCTTGCCGTGTATAGTTTTCTAACCAAACATTTATTTATATTTATTTACAAGCTTGCTTTTCTAATTACCAGTTGTTGTTATGTTTTTCAAATCTCTATTATTTTTTCTTTATTTATATAATTTTTTCTTTATTTATATAGAAACGCGCATTAATTTATTGCAGCTTTTTCAACATAAATTATTTTGTTTTTATATATTTTTTCTAATTTATTTTAACATCAATTTGCAATGTTTACCTGGATATGTTTATATGCATATAAACTTGTTTAATTTTTTATTTGTTTGCACAGTTATTTTTTGCGGCTCATTCCTCTTAATTCTGCGAATTTCAATTTTTTTCGCGTTTCGCGTTTTGTTTATTAGTTTTGTGGTGATTCTTTAATGTTAGTAATATTGAAAATGACATCATCCCGTATTTTAAAAGCAAATTCATACATACAACTGTGATGTATGTACATAGGTGAGGAATAACTAATATTTCAGTTCAGTGAAATATTGAAAATACAGTAAATAATACAAGGTCTTCCCTAAGTGGGTTAGAATTTTTATTGCATAAATGTAGTTTTGAAGTCGTCAGTATATTGGATTTTTTTAGGCATTTAGAGGTTGCACACAATTTTGAGCTTATAGCCACCATAACTGCTTCCTACGAACACGATAGTGTTGAAGGCTCTGGTCTTATTCAATGTCAATATCATGCAAACCTCCCTACAGACTACTTCTCCTGGATGCAGGACATTGGATGGGGTTTTCAGCGTTGTTTGCACGTCAAGTCTGACAATCCGACTTACTTAAAATCTACTTGACAGCTATCCCTTCAGAAAGTACGATGCTTTTAACAAAAAATCTTATGAAATAAAATTTATTTCATAATAAAATAGTAAATGGTCATATACCCTCAGATCAAAATTGACCCGGACTAACATTTTTACGTATTTTTATACAAATAATTATTATCACCTTCACAGTGGACTTCTGAGCATGCTCACATTTTAATGTCATGGTCATATATCACCTGATCAAATTTGACCCGGACTGGTATTTTACGTATTTTTTTACAAATCTTGATTATCGCCTCCATAGTATTCTTCTGAGCATGTTCACATTTAAATGTTATGCTCATACACAATGATCAAATTTGACCCGGACTGAAAGTTTTACTGTACTTATTTTTATACAAGTCTTTATCATTGCCTTCACAGTAGGCTCCTGAGCATGCTCACATCTAAATCAATTTTATATACACTTGTCAAAAGCCTCGGTTGAGATTTCCTACCGTGACTTCAGTAATTTTGATCATTTGATCCTGGAGGATGGAGTCATGTGTAGAAGTTCACGCAAGTGAGGAAAGTTCTCTGATCGCCATTCACTTGGGAGTGGCCAGAAACGATTCTTTTACATATGACTCAAGCAGCTCACGACTTCCGGTCTTTGACCAAGTATCCTCTGGGTAGCCTAAGAACATCCGTTTGAAGGCGAGCTAACGTGAGAAGGCGAAACATCCCCTGCATAGGGTTGTGCGCTGGGTTTGGGACCCGCCACGTAAAAAAACACCCCCAATGAAAAAGCAAACACAGCCTCGGATGAGAGACCCCCCTTTTGATGACGTCCATGGCAAACGAAATAAGGACTATGATTTGAGGGCATGCACCTGGAATGTCCGGTCCCTTAATTGGGAAGGTGCCGCTGCCCAGCTGGTAGATGTCCTCGTAAAGATAAAGGCTGACATCACCGCCGTCCAAGAAATGCGATGGACGGGACAAGGACAGAGACGAGTAGGTCCTTGTGACATTTACTACAGTGGCCATATAAAGGAGCGCAAGTTTGGTGTTGGATTCGTGGTGGGAGAAAGACTCCGTCGCCGAGTACTATCATTCACTCCGGAGAATGAACGTCTAGCCACAATCCGCATCAAAGCGAGGTTCTTCAACATATCGCTGATTTGCGCCCACGCCCCGACGGAAGAGAAGGACGATGTGACCAAAGATGCTTTTTATGAGTGCTTGGAGCGCACTTATGAGAGATGCCCCCGCCACGATGTCAAAATCGTGCTTGGCGACTTCAACGCCAGGATGGGCAAAGAAGGTATCTTTGGCACTACGGTCGGTAAATTCAGCCTCCACGAGGAAACATCCCCAAATGGGTTGAGGCTGATCGACTTCGCCGGGGCCCGAAATATGGTTATCTTTAGTACTAGATTCCAGCATAAGAAGATACATCAAGCTACCTGGCTGTCTCCGGATCGAAAAACCACCAACCAGATCGATCATGTTGTGATAGACGGAAGACACGTCTCCAGTGTTTTAGATGTGCGTGCGCTCCGAGGTCCTAACATCGACTCGGACCACTATCTTGTTGCAGCCAAGATTCGCACCCGCCTCTGTGCAGCAAAAAACGCACGCCAACAAACACAAGGAAGGTTCGACGTCGAGAAGCTGCAATCACAACAGACAGCCGAACGATTTTCTACTCGGCTTGCACTCCTGCTCTCTGAGAGCACTCGTCAACAACTCGGTATAAGGGAACTGTGGGACGGCATTTCAAACTCCTTACGTACAGCTGCAACCGAAACCATTGGTTTTCGGAAAGTGCAAAAGAACAGCTGGTACGATGAGGAGTGCCGTGTCGCAGCGGAGAGAAAACAGGCTGCCTACCTCGCAACGTTACGATCGACCACAACACGTGCGGGATGGGATAGATACCGAGAGTTGAAGAGGGAAGCGAGACGCATTTGCAGACAGAAGAAGAAAGAGGCCGAAATGCGTGAGTACGAACAGCTTGATAAGCTGGCCGACAGGGGTAATGCTCGAAAATTCTACGAAAAAATGCGGCGACTTACAGAAGGTTTCAAGACCGGAGCATACTCCTGTAGAACCCCCAAAGGTGATCTAGCCACCGATGCCCAGAGCATACTTAGATTATGGAGGGAACACTTCTCCAGCCTGCTGAATGGCAGTGAACACATAGCACCAGGAGAAGGCGAACCCGATACCCCAATCGATGACGATGGAGCAGACGTTCCATTGCCCGACCATGACGAAGTTCGAATAGCAGTTGCCCGCCTGAAGAACAACAAAGCGGCAGGGGCAGACGGATTGCCGGCCGAGCTATTCAAACACGGCGGCGAAGAACTGATAAGGAGCATGCATCAGCTTCTTTGCAAAATATGGTCGGATGAGAGCATGCCCAACGATTGGAATTTAAGTGTGCTATGCCCAATCCATAAAAAAGGAGACCCCACAATCTGCGCCAACTACCGTGGGATTAGCCTCCTCAACATCGCGTACAAGGTTCTATCGAGCGTATTGTGTGAAAGATTAAAGCCCACCGTCAACAAACTGATTGGACCTTATCAGTGTGGCTTCAGACCTGGAAAATCAACAACCGACCAGATATTCACCATGCGCCAAATCTTGGAAAAGACCCGTGAAAGGAGAATCGACACTCACCACCTATTCGTCGATTTCAAAGCTGCTTTCGATAGCACGAAAAGGAGCTGCCTTTATGCCGCAATGTCTGAATTTGGTATCCCCGCAAAACTAATACGGCTGTGTAAACTGACGTTGAGCGGGACCAAAAGCTCCGTCAAGATCGGGAAGGACCTCTCCGAGCCGTTCGATACCAAACGGGGTTTCAGACAAGGCGACTCCCTATCGTGCGACTTTTTCAATCTGCTGCTGGAGAAAATTATTAGAGCTGCAGAACTGAACCGAGCAGGTACAATCTTTTATAAGAGTGTACAGCTGCTGGCGTACGCCGATGATATTGATATCATCGGTCTCAACACCCGCGCCGTTAGTTCTGCTTTCTCCAGACTGAACAAGGAAGCAACGCAAATGGGTCTGGCAGTGAACGAGGGCAAGACGAAATATCTCCTGTCATCAAACAAACAGTCGTCGCACTCGCGACTTGGCACTCACGTCACTGTTGACAGTCATAACTTTGAAGTTGTAGATAATTTCGTCTATTTAGGAACCAGCATTAACACCACCAACAATGTCAGCCTAGAAATCCAACGCAGGATTACTCTTGCCAACAGGTGCTACTTCGGACTGAGTAGGCAATTGAAAAGTAAAGTCCTCTCTCGACGAACAAAAACCAAACTCTATAAGTCGCTCATAATTCCCGTCCTGCTATATGGTGCAGAGGCTTGGACGATGACAACAACCGATGAGTCGACGTTGCGAGTTTTCGAGAGAAAAGTTCTGCGGAAGATTTATGGTCCTTTGCGCGTTGGCCACGGCGAATACCGCATCCGATGGAACGATGAGCTGTACGAGATATACGACGACATCGACATAGTTCAGCGAATTAAAAGACAGCGGCTACGCTGGCTAGGTCATGTTGTCCGGATGGATGAAAACACTCCAGCTCTGAAAGTATTCGACGCAGTACCCGCCGCGGGAAGCAGAGGAAGAGGAAGACCTCCACTCCGGTGGAAGGACCAAGTGGAGAAGGACCTGGCCTCGCTTGGAATATCCAATTGGCGCCACGTAGCGAAGAGAAGAAACGATTGGCGCGCTGTTGTTGACTCGGCTATAATCGCGTAAGCGGTGTCTACGCCTGTAAAGAAGAAGATTCCTAAATCCATGTCTCATCACCAGTATTTCTGCGTTTGATGAATATAGGGTCCCAGCTCATTTTACGAATGTCGTTACCCAAAATGTTGAGTCGTTCCAAAAGAGAATTTGAGATACTCTGCTATCGCTCTGATGCCAACACGACGATTTTGAAACACTGTTTCTTTAACTTTGATATTATTGGCTTAAGAGGGGTGGATGGACGATTCGCATAAATTTTCGATTACTTCACGACCTTCACTGAATGCCTTCCGCCACTCAAATACATGTGTTCGTGATAAAGTAGACTTTCCAAAACATTCTGAAACATTTCTAACGTTTTCGCAGCCCTCTGCTCCCCGAAGCTGTACTATTTTTTGAAAGAACTGATTATGAATTTTTTTTTTGTTATCTGATAAACAGCTGTTTCGAAATTAATTTCGAATTTTATCGATAATTTCAGTCTTGCAGCACAACTTAAACTACAAATATTTCCGACGTTTTTCCAACTAAATGGCGTACTTTCCAGAACACATTTGATTGCCACAAAAGCAATCATTAAATTGATTTGCATTTGGCTTGACAGTCGGCTCATTAAATGGTAACTTGGTTTTCCCAGTTGCTTGCAAAATAATCACAAATTAATTAAGTGATTTGACGATAAAGCAAAATACCATAATTTATTGATAATGAGCAAATATAATTACAATTAATTAACATTAAAATTACTTAATACACATATTTATGAATAAACCCGATAATCTCTCCAACAATCAATTTGAAGCTTTGCGGCTTAACTAATAAACAACTTAATTAATAACTTTAATCGAAATTCCTCACTCAGCAAAACAAGTTTTTTGGTAAAACAGTTTGATTGTTTAGTTAAATTTATGTAAATGGCAGTACTTTAATGTATTATATAAGTATCTTTGTAGTTTTAGTAGTAACGGATTTGTTTACATCTTATATTATTTAAATACATATATAATTATGTTCATTCCAACTTGTCTTTTCATACTCTCAATTTAGCACTTCTCATTTTTTACTCTTCTTGTCGCACTCTTTTCTTCAGCAACACTCTCTTACCTCCTTTTTTTTTTGCTCGACATAATTTCATTACGCGCACTTGAGTTATGACTAATTCAATTACTTAATCGAGGTCATTTCATTTGCTAAGCTGTGTTTTCCACCCATATTTTTGCTTTCAATTCTCATTCTTTAAACGTTTTTTATGCTGATTCCACGACAACTAAATAACTTTGCATAAACAAAATCTGTTGTTTATCGCTTTTACACCTGACCGGTTCATAAGCGATTTTTATTGAGTTATTACGTCATTTGAAATCTGAAAAGTGGAAATAATAGAGTATTCGATTATACGTTTGGGAAAGAAAATATAGAAATGAATATTCTGGAATTTTATAGAAAAATATAGGGTGCTTAATTTCAAAGTTCCTTACTTTTTTAAGAAAAAACACAGGAATTTCAAATTTAATATCAAATGTTTATTATCCTTCAAAAGAACATTTTTTGGCATTTATTTTTTGAAGGTTATCTCTTTAAATGTTGGCCATGGCTACCTCTTAGATGGCCTATCTGTTGAGTCCAATTTTGAAAGGCTCGTTCAAGCATTTCAACTGGTAATTGGCGAATGATACGCGTGATGTTTTGCTCAAAGGCCGGACTCGAAGCGGGATTGTCCGCATAGACTTTAGACTTTAGATGAAGAAATCTAACGGTGTGAAATCGTACGTCTTTGTGGCTAATTGACCGGCCTAAAACATGAAATTATTTGTTCTCCGAAGTGTTCTCTCAATAAATATGTATATTGATTGATGCGATGTGTGGGAAATGGCGCCGCATTTTTGAAACCAACTGTCTCTGAGATCACGAGCTTCACTTTCAGACATCAAATAGTCGGTTATCATGACGCAATAACGGCCGCCTTGGACGGTTACGTTCTCACCGCCATCATTTTTGAAGAAATTAGGACCGATGATTCCACCACATACCACATACCTATTGAGCCAGATATCGTCCTCAGCGCTTAACAAAAATTTGGCTCGAAAATGTCGGATCTTCTTGGAACTTTATAAGAGCGCACAGAGTGAAGCGATGTCGCTTGGGAAGGTCGAGCGGCTTCAGTTCTTGCACAAGCTGCGTTTTGTAAGTTTTCAATTTAAGATCTCGACGTAAATTCACCAAGTCGTTCTACACGTCAGCACGAGTTGCTGCGGATTTCGCCGATTCGACTCTCCATGGTCTTCGTCTACATTCTCAGCTACGGCGGCTATATTTGCTTTACAGCATGCTGGACGTGGTCTATTCGATCGTATATGATCCAAAATTTCAATATGTTTTTGAAGAAAGTACCTCTACTGAGATCACCCATTATATGTTATATCTTTATTAAGCAAATTTCTGGTTAACAACATCTTTTTTAAGGACCAGCTGTAATATGCCTTCATGTGACGATCAGGTTAACCTTGATATCTTTTTTCCATTACCTACAGATCCTGGTGGAACAGGTCTCTCTGCTTCACATCATAATTAATTTTATTATCCCAAAATGTATTCAAATGATTGCGAATGCTATATAATCTAATTTGATATTCTTATGAGTCTCTCTGAAAGCTTATATCAGAATCTTAAAGTTTGTCAACAAATTTTGAACAATTATTCATGAATTGGCGCTTTGTGGTTACCTAGGAAAATTTCGACTACAAGGTACATTTCCTGGAACAGTCAAAGCTTTGTTAAAATCGGTATCTTTTATGATTTGCCGTATGCCGTATTAATTTTCTACAAATGTGTTCTACAAAGAACTTGATGATATATGAAATCACTGAGTTGGTTTTAGGAAAATAACGTTGGTATAGATGTTCCACTCTCTTATTCACATCCATTGGTAGACTACCATATACCAATATCTGGGTATTTGGCTACATCATTCTGAGGAGTCTATGGAAATTACTTTGGAAAGGAAAGCGAAATTTCCTTTGAGTAAAAAGGGTCATTATATGGACTGTAATTGTTGATATCGCCATGTTTAATTTTTAATAAAACCTTAAAACGTTCCACCTAATTTTTCACACATTTCATGAACAAGGTCGTAATCTGGACACTTGAAAGCATCCAAAATATGCTGAGATATTCAAGGGAACAAAAAAATTTGGTTTTGGTAGAGCTGTGTTATTATTTTTGTATGTAATGGCGAGCACTTTTTCATTTCTTCTTATTCTGAAAAGCCTACATTGTATTTGACTAATGACCACATGCGGCTTCAAAGAATAAACCGCTCAGTGAATCCATTTTTTAGAGTAGCTTAAATAAATAAATGTAATAAATTAAGCATTTTATGAACAAAACAGGATATCATTAGTATAAATAATAAGAGAATAACAATAGTTTAATAGTAGACGCTAATACAAAAGTGAACTGAATAAAGTGGCAGGGTGCAAACTTCAGGGGAAATCTATAAAATAAGCTAACTTATGACACTTCGACACGAACAAGATAAAATTAATGCATTTTTATACATATAATATGTGGTCATATAGTTAGTAATCAGTAAATGTATTCATACACAAAAATTCTATAAAAAATATGCGTAAATTTTTATTCACATACAAGCTTTGTAAAAAACTGGGCACATTACGCACATGAGCGCCCATTAATACATTGAAATATTCAATAGCTCGTTAGTGAGTACAATGAATGAACAAAAGAGCATTACTACAGAGAGTACACGGGGTATTTTTGTACTGTAAAACACAAAGAAAATACGTTGTAAGAAAAAAAAAACTAATAATACAACAAAATGCAAAATGAAAGAAAAACGAAAAAATGAAAAGTAAAATGAACATCAGAAAATACAATAAGAAAAGGAAAACTAGTTAGTTGCTTAAGTACTTCCGCTTGTTTAGGAAACTTTTGTCTGTTCATTGCGCAAAATAAGAGAATTGTTGCAATAACAACAAATTATGTTATGTTGTTGTTAAATTTTGTTGCGAGCACTGTAGTTTACTGCATGGGGTCGCATGTACTGTGGCACAAAGGCAATGACAGGCGAGTAATAGCAAAATTACGAACATTAATAGAAAAGTAAAAACAAAAAACTAAATAAAATAACAACAAAATTATGTTAGCCATGCGAGTGATGACGAAGTGAAGTGCAGAGCAGAGAACTAAAAGACCAAGTTAAACTAAACTTAACTGTGCAAGCCGGCAGCAGCGCTGAACCAGCGCCAAGATGAACTAAAGTTCAGCTCGACTACATCAAAGTAACTCAACTGGAGCGCAGTTGAAGTAAATTTGAAAAAAAAATAAAAGAAAAATGAAAATGACAAATAAGTACTTGAGGCTAAAGGAGGTACGTTAAAATAAAAGAGATTACGGCATAGGCGGCGGAGAAGAAAAACACAACGAAAACTAACAACGAATGTAAAGAAAAACTACCGTTACAGCCGAAGGGTTGACAAAAATATTGCAAAAAGAAGCAGCAAGCAACGAATTATTAGTAACAATGGCAAAAAAAATCTGAACTAAAGAGAAAAATAAACAATAAATGACAGGGAAAAGTATGCGCTCAACAAATGCCTGTTAAGTAAAAATGATAACACAAACTAAAAACAGATTTACAACGAACTTTAATGATTTACAATGCGAAAGTTAAAAGTATTAGCAAATGGCAACAAATATTTACATAAATATATTTATTTTTGAAATAGTTTGCATAGTATGGAGCACCCTCTAGGAAATCATTACGACATTACCTATGTGGTATGCTACAGTCTTTGGAAGCATATACAAATGTAAAAGTATATACCAGCGATATATCAAGATTAGGGGCTTTTCACTTGAAAAACTTTATAAATAACATGATCAAATTTGACACGGACTGATGATACAACTTTTTTTCTAATTTGGCCTAACCCTATCGAAACATGTTTTTCACTTGAAACACGTTATAAATCATTTGGTCAAATTTGACCCGGACTGATGATACAAGTTTTTTCTAATTTGGTACAACTTTTTTATATTCGTGTAAATTTTGACCTCCATATATGTATTAATTAGCATGCATCTGTTTTTTACGACGCGAAAATGTATTTTGCCAATTTTTACCAAGAAAAACATAATCCACAAAGTACCATAACCTGCGTAGCCGATAACCCTTCAATCATCAAACTTATTCTTTCTTACTTATGAATATGATGTATATAGACACTGTTTAAAAATCTAGCAATTGACACTCCAAAAATTAACCGGAGCCGGAGAACCCTATTTTCACTGAAGACACTGGAGGGCATGCCAGGGCAAAGTATTTGGAACCGGAACCAAAAAACCAATGTTCACTGAGAAGAATGTTGGATTATGCGTTGACATATTTATATTGGCACAAAATAACCCTTTTTTAAGGTGATAATAAAGATTTGTAAGAATATGGTCAGTCCGAGTCAATTTTTGATCAGATGTATCATGCTTATAATTTTCTCAACAGTCATCAAAAACAATAAGAATTGACAGAAAATTATCAGAAAATGGTAGTTTTGTGAAAATATATTTTTTGGTCAGTCCGAGTCAATTTTGATCATACGTATAACATTTATAATTTTTTGAAGCGTCATCAAAAATAATAAGAATTGATAGAAAATAGGTCAATTTTGATGTATAACTTTTATAAAATTCTTAACAGTCATAGAAAATTATTATAAAATGGTCATAAAATGTTCATAAACGTAATCTAAGACCCAAAAATTCTTTTCAAAATGATCAGTTATGGAACCTTGAATCTTTGAGGGTGGAAATATAAAATTTTGCGTTGGAATACTGCTTTTATATTTTCATAGGGTGTAGTTTTTTGATAATAAAGCTTTACAATGCTAAGATAAAAATTGTACAGATAAAAAATCAAGACGCCTCTGTTGTGTATACCAGCACTGTACGTTATAGCCGAAAGTTGTACTAATTGTGTTCTTCACTCAAAAATTTTCCATAAAAGTTTGCCAAAAAGTGAGAGCGTTCATTTTCATCCTACTGGGCCGGCTTTGCTACAAATTATTACGGCCTAAGCGCACCCATACGAGCACCCTACCATAAACACTATTTTACTACGTAGTTAACGATCTAAGCACTGCCATGCCGATAAGCCGCTGACTCGAAAGCGTATTAAAGTTATGCCACACAAAGGAAAAAAGGGGTAAAGAGTTGAGCCTTCAAATTGACTAAGCAGCCACCGAATGGTTATGTCAATGTTGTTGGTTGTAGTTTGGCGAACACTAACCAATAGCGCACGATGGCTGCTTATTTGCCAGCTACAAAAATTCATACCTTTACGGCCGCACAGCGCTTATGAGCCGCTGACTAACTCCAGCGCCAGCGTCTCACGTTGTTGCTCCATTTCGGTATGGCCACTAAGGCCCGAGGTATCATTGGCACAGAATAAGCGAACAATACCTTCAACTAACAGACATAGGTATATGTGCGGAGGGCAAAAAAAAAAATGGCTCACATAACTGTTTTGAACCCAACAAATCTGGAGCGACAATAAATGCGCACAAAAAGTGCTCGCTGTAACTAAAAAGAGGCGAAATGAAATTTCACAGCACATTCCGATAGAAAATCACGCTGCTGCTGCGACATAATAGCGAAATAGTGCAACAGGATGGAAAAAATAGCAGTAAAAAGCATGCACAAACTAATATTAAGAGAGTTTAGAGCAAATAGTAGGGAAGGGTGGTCTTAAAATTTAGAGAATCTGGGTTGCTAAATGAACATGTGTTTGAAAATTCGGAAATCTTTGCACTCTTTGACTTCATAACGGATCTTTTGGATCATGTGATTGGCTAACCAAACTCTGGCGCATTTTTTCTTTTGTGGACATATCTGGAAGGGAATTGTGAATGGGTAGAAGCCGGTGTTTCGTCCGGGTTTGCTGTTGTTTCCTTTTCATTGGGGGCGTTTTTAACGTGGCAGGTCCCGAACCCAGCACAGAATCCTGGGTAGATTCATATATTGGAATCGAAGCTTTTCTTTACATTTTAGTACCACCCTAATGTACACAATTTGTCATACTTCGTTCCCTTACAATAGCGAATCAAATAAAATTAGCGCAACAAATGAGCACAACGACTCTCATAATAGTGCAGAAATGAGCTTGTGTGCGTATATACCTATGTGTGCGTCGTTACAACTTCCATTGTGCAACAACAAAGTGAACTGCTGTATTTACTAATAATACCAGCAAACAAGCTGAAAAATAAACACATTTGAAATGCTTTGCCCATATGCTCTTTGCAGGCGGTGGTACTCGTAGTGGTATCCTTTGTCAGCGTGACCTACATGCTCCCTCCCTCTCCCTCTGCTACTTTGTAGTCTTCTCAAGCGCATTTTTCGTAATACGTTGCAAATGATTGTCAAATTGTCTAAGGTATCCATATTTATAGCAACTGGTTGGCTTCTGTAGTGGCATGTGATTGGAAGGAAGTAAATAATATGCTCGTTATGCGCACTATAAAATATTTTGAAGTGTTTCATGCACCTTATATTTGTTGTAAGCTTAAAGGCATGTAATGTTGATATGGTAAAAGGCAGTTTTGAAATATATAGTATGAACATCTTATTACTACTCTTAAATCATTCAATATGCGAAATTGTTGTTTTATTTCCAACAGTCTTTTTGGAGTGAGAGTACCAATTGATATTGAAAAGGAGACACCTCCACATTGATTCAACTACAGTTTTTTACTCGAAGATTCCGTCGTATTGTTAAAAAATTTTCTGGAAAACGACAAACGAATTATGTATTGCTAAATGGCTGTTAATGGAAGTAAACTGGAGACTTAAGTAACAAATGAAGGCTCTTCAGGAATTTGAAAGTTTGAATGCCCCTCGAATACGACGATGATGATGACAGTGAGAGGACTCTATAAATCTGTTATTTCTATTAATCTACATTCTATAAATATCATATTTTTCTTAGAATCAGTGATGGTAGTTGGAAGTTGATGGTCCAATGTAGAAAAAATAATTGATTCCAGGCTGAATTTTTTATACTACGATAGATATTTTTTTAAACATTTTTTGTTCACATTTTCCTACCGGTTAGTGTTCATGGTCACAATAACAGTTAGAAGAAACTCAGGGTTGAGTGGGCGAGTTATTTTCTCAGTGTATGTGAAGGCAGTATTAAATATTTACTGGATAGTTCTTGTTCGGTATTTGCAATAATGAAGCCAACGTGCAGTTTACAGTAAAATTAAAATAACAATAACACAACCAAGGTAAATTGCTAGTAATAGTAGGGTGACTAAAGCAATTATGAATTTGTAAAAGGCTGTAACGCATGTGTAAAATTAAAAAAAAAAACAAAAGAAAATATATAATAAAATCAAATAAACAAAATTAAATAAAATTAAAATGGAATGACATAAAAAAGGTCATTAAAATAAAATAATGTAAATATTCTTTTATTTATATTTATTTTATTTTTCAATATATACATATTTATATATAAATATATAGTATGTTAACACATGCAACAATTCCAAAACAATTAACATGCGCCCCATATTTGCTTCAGCTTCAAAGTTCCGTCACGTAGAGTACTTTGCACCCACTTTGCCTACAATTTTGCAAATAAAACTTCTTGAATTATGAAGAAGGAAGCAAAACGACACACACGCAAAAGCATAATAAATCAGCACAAATAGGTACACAGGTAGCATATGGGTGTAAATAAATATATATATATATTTACAACCATACCAATTTATATATAGTATATATGTATGTATGTATATGTATGTATGCAATTTGAGAGCTTTTGTTCCCTCCTAGTGGCAGCATTTTTATAAAGAAGTATACACTCATGTGCATACATGCAGAATTATAGATATTTTTATATGGTTGTGTCCATATATGGAGTTTAGTATGTACTTACAATTCGTTGGGGAACTGATTTTTTCACAATTTCTTTACAATGAAATTCTTGCAGTACTCAAAATTTAATATTCTGATTGCTTTATTGATTTATAGTATATGCAGGTAGTAGGTACATAAGTATGAGAAAATGTGAGAGAATTCTTATTGGTATATGTAGGCATGTATGTGTGGCTGAGTAATTGAAATAGTCCTACAGGGTTAGGTGTGGGTATTTCTGTTTTCGGATTTTTCATATTTTTTTAATTTAATTTTTAATTTTGCATATGTTGAGACTTAAAAGTCATGCAGTTATTAGAGAATATTAAATTTAAGATCTGCCCTTACTAACTATTAATTAATAATGAATGAGAATGTGTATACATTGATACTAATATTTACTATTTTTTTCTCTTTCAGCTTATTTCCGCAAAAAGTGAGCATTTTTTTGGAGTCTTGGCTTTAAAATGGAATGAGGTGAGTAATTATTTTTTAAAAGAAATGTAATAATAAATGATTTAATAAATATTATAATAGTAGTGATATTATTATTATTTTCTTTGCTACCAATAATATTAATAGGATATATGTACGTATATATGGTATATAAGCACTAGTAATAGGAAATTCATTATATCTGCCAGAAGTTGGTTTGTTTGTTTATCAAAATTGGTTTTATACGGTTACATTTTAAAACTTTGAAGGCAATTTCACAATGCCAATCTCATAGAAACCCTGGTTCCGATTGGGAAAAAACTGACACAGTCGATTTTTATAAGCTTCTCTTGTGGCGAATATTTCACGAGCAAATTCATTCGTGATGTACAGGAACAGCTAGTAATCACTTACCGCCAGATCCAAACTATAGCTATACAAAGCAAGCTTCGGGCGAATCATTATCGATGTATGTTGCTCTGATGAATCTCCTATTATCCAAAGCTGGCCGATTGCTTCTTTCAGACAATGCAATTGTTGAGCTCTAGTAGCTTATGGCGAATCATTTTCGATGTGTGTGGTCTGGTTTTGCTCTGATAGTTCTTCTTTTATCCACAGCTAATCGCTTCTAGTCGTTTGATTCTTTCAGACGGTACAATTGTTGAGGGTACAGGACCGCATTAAAACCACGGACATAGGGGAGCAGCTCAAAGTAAATTTTGGTTTGTCATTCCCACCAAAACCAAAGCTGAACCTTCCTAGCCGTCAATCCTGGCTTGGCTATCACTTGAATGCCTTTCAGGTTAGCTTACCTGATATATCGAATTTCCATCTACAAATCACTCCATTTCAGAAGCAGCTGGTTACCGGTAATGAAAAGTAACACCTAAAAAGTGATGGTCGAATCGGAATGAGACGGTTCAAATTATAGCTTAATATTAGCTCAACTCGAGTAGACCCATACATCGAGCTTCCTGTTATATTCAGCTTTATTTGATTTATGGATAGAAGATGATTGAGGTTTTGCACTGTGACCTATGGTCTATTGTGCCCTCTCCTGGTCACAAAGGTCCAGCAATCTGAATAATCCCAAGAGCTTACTGGGCGCGACTGAGGTGGTGTAGATGAATCCTAGAGCCTTGAACCCGCTTCTACACATTTCTGTGCAATTTAAAATCAAGTGTTCTGGAGTTTACTGTTCCATGTCGCAAAACCGACAACCGGTTTGGCCAAGAGACTATACGAAATGATGTTTTGTGCCATACTTACGACTTGGTCAATCGAAGCAATGCATGCCGAACGGTCAGACTCGGCAATTTCCTGACTTGATCGATGTTTTCGGCATTTGATCTTCCAGAGCGTTATTTGACATCGAAATTGCCGCAATGGAACCGGCGAAAACAAAATTCCGTATGATAAACCTCTACAAAGGACCACAAACAGTTTTCACTTTTTCAGCCACTTGACTTGTGTTTTCATATTTATAGAAGATAACCGAAAAATTTGGCGTGTTTTCCCTTTGTTGTCCATTTATGAGTCGTTTTCGAATAATACTGAGTCAAGCAATCACAAACAGTCTAAGAAGATTTTTTAGCACGAAATCTTATTTTTCTTACGCCATATTGGGTAACCCCATTGCACTTATACCACGTGACTTACAGATTACTAAGGTCAGTTTTTGAAAAAAAAAAACGGTTACTTGATCCAATATTTTTATTATAGAAAATAATTCGTACAGAAAATTGACTATCTAAAAAAAAATGATTTAAAAAAATAAAAACTGTTCTTCAAAATTTTTTCATTTATTTTATAAATTAACGCTTAACAAACTTCATCGTTAAAGTTTTACGTTAGGACTGCATTTAATAACATTTACGTCGTTTTTAGTTTTTTTTTAGGTGGCAACTCTGTTCCAAATATATCTAAATGGTATAATCTCTAAATTCCTTCCGGCGGGTCTCGCAAATCATCACTGCCTTATGAACATCCGATAGCTTTGGTTTTCTTGACAGGTGGCAACTCTATACTTTATTTATTATAACTCTTTTTTTAAGCGATTCATACTACAAGCCTCTTGCTGTGTTTGAAAATATTAAAAATACTATTTATTTGAGATATATTGTTTTTTTTTTTATTTTTTTACCAATATGGCAACTCTACTTTAAAAAAATAGCAAAAAATTAATTATGCTCGTATTAAATTTTTATGTGAAAGCATTGCCAAATTTATAATGAGCAATCCCGTTCGCAAATATAAAGCCATACTTTCGCTGTGATTAAAAGAAGCCGTTAAGGATCCAAAAGAAGAAAATTAATATCGAAATGCTAATGAAAATAAATTTATTGCTGTCAAGAAAATCAAAATCAAAAACTAAAACTAACTAAAACACCGCTGGCGAAGGTACCAACTGGAGAGCAATACATATGTACCATACACACACACAAATAGATTTGTGTGTATGTGCTTGTGCCACATGACTTTCTTCAACGTCGTCGTCTTTCGCGCCGTCTACGCCAATGGCAGCAACAATTTACACGCCTCAGTCCACAAAGCCGCAAACACAAACATGGCAGTAGCCAGCCATAGAAGTAACAACAACACAATAACACAAAAACAACTACAAACCAACGCCAGCTAGTTATTAGCGACTTGTGGTGAGTTAGCAGCCAAAAGCCAGCGAAAGGAAAAGAAAGAAATGAAAAAGGAAGCACAAAAAAAAACTTAAAACTGAAAAATAAATATCAAAAACGAAGAAAATGCAAAGCAGTTATAGTGCTGTTGTTGGTGTTGCTGGCGCGCAGCGGCGAAAAAGATGTAAAATGTATGTGGAAATTACGGTGTCGTCGTCGCTGTCGTCGTCATCGGGTTGGTTTGAGGTCATTCACACTGTCCGCGCGCTGCTTGGTTCGGACCGGTGAGCTGTACACATGCGCTGCATACATGTATATGTGTGTGTGTTGTTGTGTTTGGTTAAGTGTGTCGGCGTACGTGTTTGGCTGGCGAGTTTGCCGGCTATTGTTGCTTGCTTTTGTTATTGTTTAAGCGCTAATGCCAAGCTAGCGCGCTGGCTAGCTTACTAATCTCTGCTGTTACTACATTGTTGCTCTATTGTTTTTGTACTTGCTGTTGTTGCTGCAGCGGTTACCATCACCGGTTGCTGCCGCCGCCGCCACCACCAATTACAGTTTGTTGCTATTGCCGCTAGTTTATATGCATATTTGATTGTGGCTTAATGTTGGCTTGCCTTGTATCGCTTCTCCGCCCTCTCCTATTCACAGCTCTCTTCTTTTCATTTCTTTTTCAATCACGCATACTCCGGTTTCTGCTTCCGTTTCATACGAGCGACGTTAGCTGCTGTGGCAATAATGTAGTAGCTGAATATGTAAGCATTGTTGTTGTTTTGTTGTTGTAACTTTGCATATACATACATACATATACTATTACAGCCAGAAGCATAGAAGGCGGTGGCTGTTGAGAAGACGTTGGCTCGCCAGCAGCAGCCACAGGTAATGACCAACTTCAGACTCTGCACGAAGCGTCGATTGTGAAAAAATAGTCAATAGTTAGTTAGTTGTTGGTGGCAACAACAACAATAGCAACAACAATTTTCTTGCTGACCGGTTTATGCTGTTTTGGTGGCTGTATGGTTGCCAGTGTGGCATACATAAGTTCAACACAGTTCAGTTGCCGATATAAAAATGCAAATATCTACCTCTAAATACATATATGTATATATATAAGTATGTATATACATGAGTAAATATATGCTATATGTATATACTATATATGTATATACAGTACATACGTTGTTGTGCAAAAATTTGTTTGAGCAGCTAAATTTAGTCGCCGCTTTAGCAACTAAATTATTTATAGTGTATCGAATGGCGGGCGAAAAGTGGCTACAAAAATTATTTATACTTAAAAAAATATACCTCGACAACTTCGGGACTTAACAAGAAAAAAAGTTAACTTCAGTTACCATTATACCCTTCACAAATACAAACGTTTATTAGAAGAACTTGATTTTCATCGAACAGTTTGTATGACAGCTATATGTTATATATGGCCGATCTGAAAATTTTTTTCAGATATTGTAGCATTATCTGATAAAATAATTCATACAAAATTTTGTGAAGATATCTCAACAAATAAAAAAGTTTTCCATACAACGACTTTATTCCAGCCGTTCAGTTTATATGGCAGATATATGCTATAGCTATCCGATCTAAACGATTTCTTCGAATAATGCTTTGTTGTTTCAACCAATAACCCACACTGAATTTCATTGAGATATCTCGTCAAATAGAAAAGTTTTCCATACAAGCACTTGATTCCATTCGTACAGTTTGTATGACAGCTATATGTTATAGTCATCCGATATCAGCCTTTCCGTCAAATGAGCAGCTTGTTTGAGAGAAAAAGACGTGTGCAAGATTTCAGCGCGATAGCTCAAAAACTGTAGGACTAGTTCGCCTATATACTGACATGAAACTTCCTAGCAAACCTAATACACCCCGTTTAGGGTATAAAAAAGCCGATTCAGAATAGCGGAACACTTACACACATACCTACAAAATGTAGCACAAGTTTAAATATAAAAAGTTTATTCTGTAAAATGGCTGCCTCAAACTCGCTGAAAAAAGCTAGCGTCTCCTTGGTCAATGTCTGCTACTGGTGTAACCCTCACGCTGCAAAAAGGCTAGTTTGAGAACTGAGCTTATCTTTATGTTCATAAAAACATCGTGTGCGCTATTTTTTGCTTATTTTTTTTTTACTTTCTTTGTATTATTTCCGCCATTTGTACTTAGCCTTCGTCTAACTTTCTCACTTCACAAGTCAAAAGTTTGCTGGCCCCGAAATTTACTTTTTCCGCTTTTGCCTTGCATTGGCGCAACTTAGAAACCGGAACCGGAAATTGTTCGTGGGCGCAATGGAATTAACTTTGAACTCTTGTTCTAGTTTGTAGCACAAAAAAGTATAAAATAAAATATGGAAGCGGTGTTTAGAATATGGAGCAACTGCAGCGCCGAAAACAAAAGCAGTGGCAAGCGGCATTTTCGTCGATGCAAGATAAAAGCAATCGATAAGTTGTTGCTGGAATAAACAAAACATGAAGAGCTGAAGTGAGCGCTGGCAAGAACAAAATTAAATTTTTTTTTGCAAATGAAAAAAAACTCAATTAGACTAATTTGTGCTCCTTTTCAAGAATTAAATTTTCGTCCATTTCAAAAAGAAGAATATAAAGAAGAAGAAGACATAAGATGATTAGATTTGGATTTCGATGTTTACAATTTCATACCTAGGAACCTTTACTCTCTGAGGACTTTTGGTGCTGAAGGTAGAAAACGTAAGTTATCAATATCTAAAATTTCGTCCTGAAAAACTAGAAGGCGAGTGTGGTAGAGAGGTGGGGTCTTTACATTAGAACTTTTTATTGTTTCCCTTCCGTTTAAAGGTATTCCATGCACTACTGAATATATCTATGACTAAAGGAAGAAAATCCTTTACTATTATATAAGACATGAGATTATCTATATTTCTTGTGGAATACTGTATGGTAAAACAAACTTGGAAACAAGAACGAAATTTTTCATAACTTTAACTTCTTTGAAAGGAATTATCTGTAAAAGGAGCGGACGGTACTATAACCAATGGTTATTTGGGTTGTGAGTAAAGTCTGGTACCCGGACGGACCCATACATGACTGACAGTTTAAGATGAATCGTTTGAGGTACCAAAATATTCTAAAAATGGACTTCAGTCCTCAGGAGCTTTTACAAATCTATGAATTTTAGACATCCATGCAATTTTTGTTTAGCGAACTAAATCGATCAACACTCCAGATTTTGAAATTTTTAAAGTACGAAGTTTGAGAAATTCGAATTTCGAAAAGATCGAAGTTTTGAAAATATGCATAGAGGTTCAGAAAATGACGAGATTTGATAAAAATAAGATGTTCGAAAATTTTCGAAGTTTGGAAAAATTTTGTGATCAAAATTTTCGAAGTTTAAAAAATTCAAATTTCGTTAGAAGAATGAAAAATACTCAATGTTCGGAAGCCGTTCAAAACCGTTCGAAGTTCAAAAAATTTTAAAGTTCGAAAAATTCAAAGTTTGGCCAAATATCGCTTTTCGAATAATAAGACAAGATTCGTAATTCAAATATAAACTTAACTTCAAAATCAATGTAAATTGGCAGTAAGCAACTCATACTTTCTGCAAAAAAGTCGTTTAGTATCACTACGAATTTTATGTACATAAAACTCTTTAATTTTCTTTGAAACAATGTTTACATTGAATACACATATGTATGTATGTATATTTATTTCTTTCCTTTTACTTTTACAAACACACTTTCATCATTTTCAAACCACAACTTTGTTAGTAAGCAATTTGCGCTTCATTCTTTCCTTTCATAAATGTTCGAATTGCGTTTGTTTAATATTATTATGGTCATTATGCTTTGACCGCTTTTCGGTGTAATGGAATTACACGGTTAAATCTATGTTTGTTGGAATGTATATACTGTGGTGAACCTGAGCAACGCGCCGTGACATTGACAGCCGGTGCGCGCGGTATTAGTGGGAGGCAAATCCATAGTCAAATTGCAACAACAATCTCTCACAAAATCTTCTCATACCATCCACACTAGAGCTGGTGAACTGCGACATGACCTACGCCCCGCCGCGCCATGTCTATCAGTGATTCATATATTGTCGCTTCGTGAGCGCTTCTTTCAATTCGCCATTCGCTTGCCATTCGAAAGACTTGCTTAAACGCTTTTGTATTTGCTGTCGGCTTGTCAGAATCCGGTCGCCTTTCTTTCACCTTCTTCTTTTCCATTTGGCATTGTTTTGTTTAAACTCAACTTAGTGGGGTTTGCGGTTGATTGTCGGCCGACCGTCGTGTCAGGGGGGGCGTGTGTGTGTGTGTGTGGCGAACGAAGACAAATTGCTGGAACAATAAGTACGCGAACGTGACTGGAAATTGTTGAGTAGTTGCACGTACAAATGCCACAAACGAAAAAGAACGCGCCGACACAAACACACACAAACACATGCAAATGACAAGTCGTGAAAATATATTTAGTGTTGCACAAACACTCTCACACACACACACTGATATATTCGAGCGGCTTACATGCGGCTGCTGAGCTGTCACCTGCACGACACTCTTGAGTTGGCGCGCATGGCGGCGACAAACAATTTAAACGCACACCCACACACATACCAACCTAAGACATGTCGCATGTCGCTGCAATATGGCGGCTGTTAGCCGTTGTTATATATTATTTTAAGCACATGCATTTATAAATAAGTCTGTGTTAGCGACAAATGTGCTATTCAATAAATTAAATTATTTCAATTGCCTTCGCTTCATTTGTTTTGCCGACGCGAACGCGAACGCGACTGCGCTTTGACGTTTTTGCAAGGCGAGCGGCGCAAGTGCGCGCGTCCGCGAGGCCAATAACTTCTTGTGTGCGCAATTTGGCGCACAAAACAACAACAACAATAAATACAAAAACAAAATAAAGGTAAAATGCTTGTAATGATGATTACCTTTGTGTTTCGGTAAACTTTTGCTGCCAATGAGGATATTGTTGCTTGCCTGCACACACTCACACACACGGCGCTTTGGAAGTTTATTTGTATTTGCGTGTGAGTGTAGTTTTGCGCGCCTTTCTTGCCATTTCCATGCATATGTTTGTACGTGTTCTGCATAAATTTTCAGTAAAAATCCATTTGAAGTCGTTGCAATGCTTTTAGGCCTTATTTTATACAATATTTTTCCGTTGCTGTTTGTTATGCAAATCTGGAAATTTCGTTCATTTCAATTTCAATTTTATAAGCTGATATATGGCGAGCGATAAAATTAAAAATAATTAAGTTTGTATTATTTCCACCGCGGTTTCGACAAGAGTTATGTGGTCACAGTACTTTCCAATATTTATAGGCTACTAATTTTTATTCACAATTTCATTATTAGGTACATACATATGTATATATAAATGTATATGTATTTTCGCGAATAATCAAAATATTGATTGCTAAGCGTTAATTTACTATTATTTGTTCGACTTTGCTTTGTATTAATGGGTATGACTCATCGTACGAAATTCATTTTCAACTTTGTTTGTTGAAATAAACTTTATTAATAAATAAATTCTTGAATTTATTCTGACCGCAGCTGACTTCTTTGATATTTCACGTCAGCAGGGAGTCTTAAGTATGTTAAAAACTATATTTTTAGAATTAAATTTATGTTAATTAAACCGGGCTTGGCCGCACACTGCTATCCAGTTTAATGATAAACAAGAAAAAAATGTTAACTTCGGTGGCATCAAAGGTCATTGGTGTTTGCCAAAATAGGTGTGCGAAATTTCAGGTAAATATCTCAAAAAGTTCTCAATTATATAGACAGAAAGTCAAACAGGCGAACATGGCTAAGATGTTTGAAAAATATACATATGTATATATTTTATAAGGGCTCCGTCGTTTCTTTCGGAGTATTACAAACCAATACTCTGCTCAGAGTATAACAATGATAGATGTAATAAGCCCAAGTTATTATAGTGACATATAACGAAGGGTATTCGAAAAGAAGGCGGCCAAAGATTCGATTTTCAAAAACTTCATTCAGCAATAATGCCGCTTAAAGCGTATTAAAAAATTTTCTTACTCGTCAGTAGTACTACTTACATATGTACATATATCACCCACAGTGATACTTTGTTTGTTATGCTTCATAAACAAGAGGTTTTAAAATAATTTGATAATATTTTGATAATAATTTAAACAAATATTAGTTCCAAAACACTCTAGATTTTTAAATTTCCTATGTGGGAAATTTCGAAAATTTCAAAAAATTCGAAGATCGAAAAAGTTCAATGCTTTGAAAATTTCCATAGATGTTTGAAAAATATCGAATTTTGCTTAATCAATATGTTCGAAAAATTTCGAAGTCTGGAAAAAATCGATGTTCGAAATTTTTTTAAGTTTGTGCTTTGTGGCGATGAAATAAGTCCAAAGTTTTTATATTGACTATAACGAAAGCAACTCGAAAAAGATCAGATTTTCAACAACTTCATTCAGCAATAATGCCGCTCATAGCGTTAACGCTGGCAACTGCAAAGCCGATGAGCAAGTACGATCAGGCAGCCTTGCCTCGCTCACATCGGAATGGGGCCGGATTGGATCTCCATTGGTGTCTTGCGTTCTAGCACTGAAGCAATGTACTGTATGTACTTCACGTACGCTTTGCAGGCACTGGTCGATGACTCACTATTGTGCAAGTGCAAGATCATCAAATGCAGCACTTTTGACATTCAAAGTCACTTACCAACATCACTTGATTTCAATGATATGGTACATAATTTCCTTATTTTGGGATGTATCCGTATCTTATTATGTTGAAATGGCTGCTTGAGCAACTTTCAAAGATTCTGCAAGTTCTTCTTTTGTTTGCCAACAATTTTCTTCGATTAATGCTTCCAGTTCCTCATCTTCAAACTATTTTGACCGCTTAGAATGTTATTTTTATAATCACCTTTTAAATCATCTAAACCGCGAAGAAGAAGGAATTCTTTGGTAAGACTACGATGTAAGCAGCTGGTGTCCCCAGAGTATGCTACACTGCAGGAGGTATCGACAGTGAGGCCGCCGCGTCTGTTAAATTCGCGTCAAGCGCAGACATCCTAAAAGATGACTTCTATTCTAGAAGTCAAATATGTCACTTTTAACTCCTTTCTCTGTTTTACACTAAATATTTTTTTTCTTACGTTTTTTTTTTTCTTATCTGTTCGGTTGCATAGTTGCCAACACTATGCTCCGCAATCTAAATACTCACCTAAATGGCAAAAAAAATAATACAAATTTAAAGCTTGAAGCTGCTGCCACGCCTGTAAATTTTACCAGTTTCTTGAGCTTCTCTTCAGTCCCCTTACTATTTCAGTACCAGACGGTATATACTTTAAACACTGTCCATTTTGAAACTAATACAGTTCAATAATTGAATTTTTTCACGCATTTTCGGCGTCCATCACGCGTGAACTAGCCCCTAATTTACCCTAATAAATTTTCCAAAATATTTACGAACATATTGTCAGGCATGACTAATTTATTTTCCCTAAAAGAATTTTCCCAACAAACTGATTAAGTGGAAAATAAATTAACTCCAAAATCGAGTTAGCGCAAAACACTCACCACCACGACTCACGGCCGCCCGTGAGTGCCGTCTGTCGCGGCGGGCGTGTGCGTGCGAGAAATGCGTAATGGACAGCTAACAAGTTCAATGTTGCCATAAATCGCACAAATCCTCGTAATCGCCATCTTCATCGCCGTCATCGATCTCGCAATTGCTCACGTCGTTGCTTTTGTTGGCGCTGCTGCCATTGTTATTGCCGCTGTTGTCGTTGTTGTTCTTGTTGACGTTGTAGTTGCCACATTTCGATGAACAATATTGCACACCCAATTTGAATGCACACTCGCACTGGGAATTTCGCATCAAATGTTGAAATGTATTTGCGGATATGTGTGTGTGTATGTATGTATGTTTATGGGTGTGCACGTGTGTGATTGTTTTGTGATGTAGGTGCGCCAGGTCGGTCGTGTCAGGCATTTCTGCTGCTCATCGCAGTAATTGATGTAAGAAGAAGAAAAATCCGCAGATACCACACTTTTGAGTGTGTGTGTGTGCTTAAGTAAATTCAGGTATTCAAGTTTATATGTCTGTATGTTGTGATTACTTTTTTCACCGCTGTCTTCACTTCTTTTCATTTAATTTGGACGCAATTTGTTTTAAATGAAAAAGTGAAAAAAACTCAAAAGACATTATATATGCATATACAAACGCGTATATTTACATATGTACGTAAATGTTTACTCTATATTTGGCTTGAGTATTCAACGTCACAAATTTGTAAAATTTTAATTCCAAGAAATCGTGCAAAAATACTTTATATTTCAATTGAATTAATTCAAAGGAGCTGCAGGGCATCAGGTGATAGGCTTGATGGGGGAACCATGGAGATTCTTTAAGGAATATCAGTTGGAATTACTTATTACTACAGGCCAAAAAATAAAGTACGTGATTAAAAATATGAAGATTATTTAGGAGATATAAGGAACACGAGCTTATTAATATATATGAATAGAGATCATACATTTCTTTGGTATATCTATATAGTCACTTTACTACTGGCTAGCTCCAATATTGGGTAGTCGAAAAAGTCTTTTCGTATTTTTAATCAAACTTCAACTTATTTCACATTTATAATGAACTTTAATGAACCAAATATGTACCGTTTTGGACCACCTCTTTTCGTAATTTTTCCGCTAGAGACATAATTCCATCAGCGTAAAACTTTTCTGGTTTCTCGTCGAAAAACTCCGACAAATAATTTTCACAGACTTCTCTTGAAGCCAACTTTACTCCATTAAGGGAGTTCTGCATTGACCGAAACAAATGGTAGTCCAATGGTGCAAGGTCAGGGCTATATGGTGGATGCATCAAAACTTCCCAGCCAAGCTCTCCCAGTTTTTGCCGAGTCATCAAAGATGTGTGTGGTCTAGTGTTGTCCTGACGCCCTTTTTGTTGATCAGTTCTGGCTGTTTTTTTTTCAATTGCTTGCTTCAACCTCATCTGTTGTTGACAGCCAAATGTAGAATAAATCACGCATAGACCATGATCATTTTCGCACATTATTGTCGTACTTGATCCACTTTTAGTCTCCTGCTACCATTCGCTTCAGAAATGGTTCGATTTCATTTCGTTTCAGCAAATAATCCCTGATGTTAATTCGGTCCATTAAATTTTTCACAGACAATTTATGTTGTACCCAAACATCAAGCTTCCTTTTAAAGCTTGCCTTTTTAAATGATGCAAAACCGTTTGATTATAAATGCTCAGTCCCTTAGCGTTGGCATGGCTGCTTATGTGACGGTCCTGGTTAATATTTTCCATAATTTCATCGACTTTTTCAGCGACAGGTCGCCCAGAGCGAGGTGCATCTTTCATATCGAAATTTCCAGAACGCAAGCAAACGAACCATTGTTGTACTACACGAACTGATACAGCATCGTCTCGAGAAACTTCACAAGTTTCATTGGTGGCTTGATAGGAATTTTTCCCTTTTTTATACAAAAATTTCAAAAAATATCAAATTTCTTCATATTCTTGACTTATTTTTGAACAGCTGTAAGTTTTTCTCAACTTACGCCATTTTTTTTTTTGGTAAATGAAGCTTAAAATCTCAGCTTCCCAACACTGTATGGTAAGACACAATGTGATTGCTAGCACTGGAGATATACGACTGTAAAGACATCTATTGACAAAATACGAAAATACTTTTTCGACTAGCCAATATATGCGTATATGTATGCGTTTCCATTAGTATTTTCTTAGTATCCAACAATTTTACTTACACATTTCGCTAATTTGTCACACTGTGCGCTCCTGTTGAGCTTTCATGGAATGACATACTCACGCACGCACACGCACACACACACATGAAGTATGCGAACCTAGGTGCGGCTGTTGTAGCTACGCTTCATCGCTGATTAATTTTTGTAGTTGCTACTCAATATTGCTGTTGTTGTTGGTTTTGATGGCGTTTCAGATAATTGCAACATATTACTGCTCGTGTCTTTTTCATTTTCGTTTTGCAAAGAGTTGTACAGCTCTTCATGCAAAATGCTGCAAATCAACTCCGCACCGCTCGCCTAGCCACTTTGCACGCACACAGACACACGCAACAGCGAGCAAATTCGTTTTTGCTTTCGCCAAATACTTTTAGGGCGTGTTGCGCATGCACAAATGCCACACACTGTGAAGTCAATTACTGTCGTCAGTAAATACATCAACACACACATGTATACATATATACTTTCTGTGTCTGTATGTGTTTATGTGTTGTCGTCAAATATTTATTTGTGCCGCCAGACGCGCTCTCATCTCCGCTGCTTTTCACTTTTGTGATTTAATTTAACTTTATTTCGCTGTTGGGTCACATGAGCTTCAGCCACTCAGCTCGGCTGTCTGCTGCTGATGCTTTAATTGCGATTTGGCATTTCTTTGCAGTTGTTTTTGTGTACTTTGCTCGTATTTTATTCTCCGCTGCCTTCGCCAGCACCTTTCAGGGTGTGTTTTCAGGGCGCGTGTGTTTGTAGTGATTCTGTTCAACTTCTTTCTTTGCATGTTAATGCATTCTGCCGCTGTTACTCTAACACAGATTACTATCATTACTGACATTTCCTTTGCGACTTTCTCTCGCCGACAGCGCTCTGCTGATCATGCAACACACTCCCCGAAATTGCTTAGAAATTATACTCACATAAATATACTAATCAGTGGCCTAAAACAGGAAGCTATCAATTTCAATTTCTCACACCAAAATATTCAAACTATAATTTTTTCTATTCTTTAAAGTTTGTTCTATTATAATTGCAGTGTGTCCGTCCACTTGTGGCATGCTTCCGGGCGGAAAACATTTAATTATTTTTTGTTCGCTCGGCTCTAAATGCGCCTCAAGTGCTTCGTTATTCTAACATTTAAAGTTTACATATTTATATTTATTTGTGATCATTGCCGCTGGCAACATTTGAGTGTGTGTAGCTGCTGTCAATTGCCACTCATAAACCGTTATAATGGATATTGAAAGCATTGCTTGAAAATAATTTATTAAAATTATTGCTTAGAAAAATCACATTGAATTATGAATTATGGTGTTGTTGGCCTTGTAGAGTTGACGCGAGTAATTACTTAAAGTGCAGCAACAATAAATAATGTAAAAAAATATATATTTTTAGTAAGGGATTGCTTGTAGTCGGAAATAAGAGTCTTTAGAATTTATGTTTTTTATTTTTAATTGTTAAAAATAAATTTGTAGATTTTTTTTACTACTTTATTGCAATTTATCTCAATTAAAGCAGACTTGCAAAAAATGTTTTCACAGAAATTTGTATGTAGAGTTGCCATATTTTTGTTTTAAAGTTTTTATAAATTATTTTAGTTGCCAAAATACTTTAATTTTGCTAATATTTTGATATATATGCTTTAGAGAAGCTGTTAAAAATTTTTCAAAACAGGGTTGCCATATATGTATTGTGAACAAAAAATTAAAAAATGTACGAATTTGATTTGTCTACTATTTTATTGCAATTTACATCTATTGAAGAGGACTTGCAAAAAAATGTTTTCACAGAAATGGGTTGCCACTTTTCTTTTTTAAAATTTTTATAAATTAAATTAATAGTACAAAATGCTAAATATTTTCAGATTTATGTCTTAGAGCAGTTGTATATTTTTTTTCAAAACAAAGTTGCCACATGTTTTAAATATAAAAATTAAAAAATATATGCGCTTGCTAAAGTTTCATATAAATTACTTGTTTTTGGGGAACAAACAGAAATTTTTACAAGTATATATTTATATAGAGTTGCCATTTAATCTAAATTTCGTTTAAATTTAATACAATATTACCTCAGAGAACACATTAATTTTTTTTTTTTTGATGAACACAAAAGCAACTTTTTTCCAATAGCATTAAATATATATTATTTTTTTCAAAAGGTTGCCACTTATTTAAAAAATAATATTTAAATTTACGCCTTATAAATTGAAAAGAGCACTCAGAGTTGAACGAAAAATGTGTGCTCTAACAATCTACAAGCATTTCGGAACATTTCTTATCACTCAGTTGCACACCTTCGCACTCCTTGAGTCATCACCGAGCGTAGTAAAATTATTCATGTGTTTCTTAACTGTGCATTTATGCAAAATTACCGATGCATTCTCCGCACAATTTATGCTGCAATAAAGTATAAATTTTCACCGACACACGCACACACATACCGATACAATTGTGCGCATGAACAAACAAACTGGCGATTGGCGATAATGGTGGAAAGTGAAGTGTAAATTATCGCCAAATAAGGAATAAAATTGTCATAAAGACAAAAGCATTGACCACAGCACGGCACACACACAAAACTGGAGCATAAGACGCTCAAATGACTTCTGTGCGTGAGTGCCTTTGTGTGTATGTGTGTGCGTGCTCAAAATAGACACTGTATCTTCATTGCTATAAATATTTATTGCGTCTCTTGTGTACTTATTTCCTGCATTAAATTTTTAATAGTCATTTCCTTAAATCAATAAATCTGCTATTATACTCATAGGTGCTTACAAACCGTATTTGCGGTGTCAATAAAATGCAGCCAAGCAATATCATTGCACGGCATTCGCCTGCGTCTTGGATTCGTTGTGCTTTCGGACATCGTGCGATTTATGCTGTCGCACGGCATAAACATTGCTATCGGGTGGTGGTGAATTTAATGAAAGCGTAATTCAATAGAATACATTCCAACTTGGCTTACTCGGAGAAATATATATATTGTTTGTTGTTTTAAATATGCGAGCGAGATAAGAAAGACTTTATTGTATTTATGTTTTCATTAAGTTTTACAATTTCTTTACTTTTGTTGTGCAAAGTTATAATCCAATTTTGCTGTATTTGCTTTAATTTGCATTTAAAGTGAAGCTTTGGAAAATTCTGCCCACCATTTATTCCTCTTATTGATACTGCTTATGAGGGATATAAATTTGTATATCAGAATTTAAAATCACTTTATGGCTATTTTTAGTTGTATTATTTTTTATTCTCTCAAAGTGTTCCATGTTGATTTGTTGAAATTGATTCTATGAAAATGTCCATAAAGTTTTTACAAAGTCTTCCTTAACAGGGAACTCATGGAACGTGAAGGCGGTATTTTGGTCTAGAAATATATAAAAATCGATGTTTTTTTTATATTTTAAGTTTAAGTATGTGTCTACAAGAGATTATTTCAAAATTCAAATTAGTTTCAGAGATAAGATATTTTGTTGATCCGGCATCCAAACCGATTTAGCCGGTTCGTGAAACCTTAACGCGTTTTTCTTGATTTTTTTCTTTGTTTCAAAACGATACCCATAACTTCTCAGATGAAATATTTAGGGAGACTTGTCTATGGCCGGAATTATTTACATATATCCCTAAATTTCAATTTCATTGAAAAAGAAAGTTCCAGCTTCAGTCTTGCAAAAGCTCGATAATGGAAAAGAAAGTGCCTCGATGTTTACACCTCACTTTCTTCCATACAACTTTGGCTATTTGCATCCGGCTTGATTTTTAGCCTAACAGCATGCATGTCTTTTAGATGTCGCGCAGGTCATCGATCAACACCAGCTTAACGCACGCGAGGTCCAACATTCCCCCTTAGATTCAAACTATCAATGAAAAAGCTTAATGTGCCTCTTCTCCAGTGACTTCTCCCAGTCCACAAATCCCTCGTCGGCATGTGGGTGGAGAAACAGCCGCCAGGAGTAGCCTCTATAAGGCAGTCATTCAAGTTCTCAGGGATGCAATTGAAAGCGAAGAGAATTTCAGGGTTTGGACTTCGGCTTTCCCAAGTTTAAGAGGGGTCTTCACAGCAATGCACCTGCCTGCAATATTCACGGCTGCTATTTGACATTAAGTGCCATTGTTGGTGCAGCAAATAGTGCATCGGAGAGGTCCATGAGAGCCGCTGAGGTGAAGTGATCCTTATTTGGAAACATGTATCCAAGATGATTTATCCAGCTCCTACAGACAGCTCTGCAGTCAATTGTAGGAGTATTAGTATTTCAGACTCCAAGACGCAAAACCGGCAATTTGCACAAGAAGTTATTCAAATTTATATAATATAGGTGCTCCTTTAGCTTACAATGACCAGTGTAGAAGGCGACAAGTAGCCTGAGTTTATCCCTTGGGAGATTCATTACGTATTTAAACCTTTTAAGGTTGTAACCACTCATTAGCAACTTTGCTAGGGGCATGTCTAGAAGTTGATGCCAGTGCCTCTTCCTACACATTGCTTCATCCTTGCGGAGTAGCTCCTTTGTGGTGTGGGGACTAACTGCAATGAAAGGTTCCGGTTCTACCATGTTGCGGATCGGGCAAGTTCATCAGCCAGTTCATTCCCACTTATACCTTTGTGACCTGTCATCCAATGAGGTGCACTTGGTTGCGATCTGATAAATTATTCAGACGTATTCTACACACTCCTGCACCAGTAGGGATTCGATCTCGTACGCAGAGATTGTTTTGAGTGCCGCTTGACTATCGTTAGTATAGGTATACGTTCATTGCGGTTGCCAGGCTTAAATCTACACACCGACTTATAGAAAAGATCTCTGCTTGGAATATACTCAGAAAACTACCCATAAGTATGAAAAGTTTTGTGTGTGGTCTTGCGACCTCTGAGCCAATTCCTCTAACGTTTTCAAACCTTCGATGTTTTACTTGATTTTGCTGTCTCTGAGAAGTAGCTCAAAAGCGGAATCGTTCCATTCGGTCGTACAGCTGAGGGTATCTTTAAACTTCCGTGTGAACTTAACCTTTTGATAATTCCAAGGGATAGGGAAGAAGAGCCACTGGTATTTCACCTTTTAGGTCTTTCATGCGTTGGGAAGAAATTACCTTACTTTTGCTGTCATTTTCTGATTTTAGCCTATAGAATTTACGAAGAAAATCCTTTAATGAGCTTTTTTTCAAAAATTGCAAAATTAACACAGGCGGATGGTACAAAATAGTTCAAATATTAGGAGGAAAAAATTCTTTAGAAATTCCTATTGCAGATTCATGAAGATGATATCCACTCAGAAATTGGTTTCGAAAAGTTATTTCATTCAATCCAGCTCAATTTCGAGCAAAAATCTGCAATTTGACACACACTCAAAAATTATGTCCTGATTGTAGAAACAAAACTCACTTTGCCATCATCGAATACTCTGTGAATGGTTTGAAGTACTTTTGGTGTAATAGGAATAAAACAAAACTTTTGGAGTTTCAAGAGCAGTCTATACAATTACTATTTGAACTTCAACCAGCTTTTCATCCGAATTTCAATCTCCTCTAAATAAATAGCTTTCACATCACTTCAATATATTTTGCACATATAGTTTATAAATAATCAATTTAGCACACACGTATGCTGAAAAAATTGAAAATTTTCGCAAATACCTTCGACATTTCATTGACCACTTTGTTTGTTTTCAGCTGAAAATTTTTACTTTCCTTTTTTGCTTGAGTGATTGCTAAGCATTTAACCCAGCTACATGCGATGAGGGTTAGGGTAAGCGTAATCAGAGTCAACTAGTGACCCCTGACAGCAAATAAACTCGTGTCAGCTATGTGAATATATATGTTAGATATATCTTTTTAAGCAAAAAGTGCGAGCTTGTAATTTATTTACATATTTTTTTCTTCTTTTGAACAATGATTTATGCAAACAAGCCCTTTTTGTATACAAATATACCAAACTGGAAATTTGTGTGACCCTAAATTACCAAAAAAAATACATATATTTTCTTTTGACTATCAAAACGTTATTTACACATTAGAGAGGATATCCCAGGACAGGCTTATATATATTAGAGACATGTGCGCAAAAAAATTGTAATCCCTGCGCTTTAAAGGCTTATCAATATGTCAGATAGTCAAAGCAATTTGTTTGTGAATTTTCAACAAATTACATTGAAATCTGAAAATCACCTCAAATAGAAAGCGGCAGCCAGGCAGCTGTGCGTGCATGTGAAGGCAGGCAACCGATAAGTAAGCAAACACAACTGTTTTGCGTACAAGTGCCTGTGCGCCTGTGTGTGTGCCTCGTTGGGTCGTACGTGTGCAGGAATTTATATTTGCCATATTAGTCGTTAGCAAATGAAAATGAATCGGATCGTGTGTGTGTGCGCAAGGAGTATGTGACCACAATAAGAATGCCGCACAATGAGCCTGTGAATATGAGCCCCTAAAAGTAGGCTAGAAAGCATTCAAAACCCAAACTAAAGCTATGTAAACAGATACGTAAACGATAGTAAAAGTAAATAAGCAAAAACTTGTCGAAAATTCCGGACGAATGCAGCAAAACAACAACAAAGAGACGACTATAACGTAGCGCGTTGGAGGAAGTAGGGAGCGGGCAGCAGCCTTCGTGTGGGTGTTGCTGCTGTAGGTTGAAGTTTAATGCGTTGAACTTTATGGAAATTGATGTGGAACAAATGTGAGCGAAGGTCTCAAAGGAAAATCTGAGGAGAGGGCAGGCAATGGGTAGCGGCAAAGCGACCGAAAAGAGAAAAAAATGAAAGTTGCCGAAAAATAAGCAAACGAGTGCGAGTATAGCTGCAAATCCGATAAGCGAGCCAGCAGCGGTGGTAAGTTGAGGAAATATATACATATATGGTATATATATGTCTGCTCATATACAAATATTTATACAAAGCAATTCAATTCATGCTGACACAGGTCAAGTTCTGGGCTTGAAGAAAGTGAATGCAACCACAAAACGGCTAAAGGCAGAAATAATACAAAAAAAACAACAAAAAAAAAAAATAAAAAAAGAAAATGAAACGAAGCCAAAGCAAGAAGGATCAGCAAGGCAACAAGCTCAAAAAATACAAAATAAAAACACGAAACACACACACAGCGCAACGCAAATTTTACAAGCAAATAAACAAAGGCAAAGGCGAGATAAATGGTGAAGGCTGACATCGGTCGTGTACGCCAGAGATCACATTACAATTGCAACAGAAAAACAGAACACTGGGGTCAACAAGAGAACAAGTTGCTCACACACACACATGTACATACTCACACATCCCGGCATATATCAGGTAACTATCAAGGCGGGGCCACTAACAAATTATGCCCCGACATATCACTGAAACTCTGAAACCCTGCATCAACAACAACTACATGTGAGCATAAATAAATGAATGAAGGCTACACAGGCATGTGGTAGACTGACAGCCAGACTTGACTGACACGCGGCCGCTGAATGGACACCCAGAATGGTAGGCGCACAAAGAAGATGGCAAAATTCGCACACCCAGCCATACATATACACACATACACAATAATCCGTTAAAAAGTAAACAAACAATTGCACAGGTGAACTGATAGTTGGACAGTTGCTTGATGAACGAGTGCTCGAGAGCATGAGTGATGGACAGTGGTGCAAGCTTGATTGAATTTGCAGGTTCGAAATTTGGCAAGCGCGGGCAAATATCGAAGAGGAATATTTGCAATTTTTCGGAAATGAGAAATGTTTTTTTTTGGAATTTTTTTAACATAATATTGTATGCTAACGGTTTAGTTAGTGCTTTCAACATGTTTAGGTTGTTCTCGTTTTAGTGGGCGGAAATGCCTCCATTGAATGCATTCGTAGATTCCATGACTAGAATATTTGTCAGTCAGAATTTTATTGAAGGAAAGAGGAAAAGGCTTTAGATGTATATGACCATATGTTATATATACATACTAAAGGGCTGCATGAATACGCAAAAAACAAACTTTGAGTCACTGTCCAAAAATTTCAACTTGCACTCACTCACACAACGTAAAAATGAATTCTCATGTTTGGGTAAAATAAGGACCGAGTCTCATTAGTGAGAACAACAACGAGTTCGCTCAACTCATAGCACTCGCACAAGTAACGACCCACTCTTTGTAGAATGGGTCTACCAAAGCATTTCATTCTGTTGGTGTGAATTAATTCTGTGCAAGAAGGATGTTGGATGAGTGAATGATGTTCGTGTGAATTAACAACTGTTAATTCGAGTTATTCTAGTTGCACGACTAGAAAGAAGTATGTATGTAAATACGCTTAGATAATTGCATATGAATGTGGATAAAAAAATGTTTCCAATATTCAATTTTATTGCAATTTTTCATGAAGTTTATTTAGGGATTAATAGATTCAACAAAATATTATAAAAAATAAAAATATTTTAGAACTAAAACCTGTCCTTTGGAACAATTGAAAAAAAACTCTTTTTAAGTCACAAAATACATACAACATTTAGTTCCAAAGTATCACATTTATTATTTTTCGCGTTCATTTCCAGTCACAGTATACACAAAACAAATGACGAATTTAAATATTTAATAAACTGTCTCGGTTAAGCGTCTACGGCCAGTACAATGCAGGCAAACATGTTCTGGGGAAAACCCTTCCGTTTATCTTCTGTATTTGCTTGCTTAGCTGAACACTATGGGTGCACAGTGTTCTGTTAAAAGAATGAGAGAAACAATGAATTCACATAACAATAAGTGACGATCACACACTATTCCACTACTAAGCGAACGCTAACGCTTTGCATTCACTGCTGGTTGATGATATGAGTGTGAGTTGGGTTTGTTTATGGGATGAATGAGCTGAGTCTACCTGCTAGCGATAAACAACAACTCACAATGTCTTCTCTGTATCTGCATTCACATAATTCCAACTCAGCGTCGGCGCTTAACTCGAGTTATGAGATGAATTTATAAATTCTCTGTTGCATTCATAGCGTGAATTAATTCTTGCAACCCTTTAATACATACGTTGTGTCCAAATTATTTGGTAAAACATTGTTAATATGATAGTTCTTGATAGAATAAATAACCGGATCTTGTTCCCTTATCTAGAACAGACTGCCATTTACTTTTAGTGTCTGGGATTGATATTATCTTCTTTGTCGCCTTAATAGGTTTGTGATAAGCTCAAAACGCTTCCAAGATCCTTGAGGATCTGGGTCCACTGGGTAACAAAGAGGACCAATCACACTTGAAAAGTGATCCATCGATTTTGGTCTAGCCTACAACCTAACCTAACCTGACTCTTACTCAATAACTCTGAATATTGAGAAGCAGACGCTTTTCACTGTCGAAGAAATTTGCTCATAAAAGAACGTTTCGTTGAAGGTTTTCAAAAATGTGATTCTCAACCAAAAAATTGTTTATATTTCATAGTTTTGTAGAGACCTTTATGTGCATTATATTATTAACAAGTAAGGAAGGGCTAAGTTCGGGTGTCACCGAACATTTTATACTCTCGCATGATAAAGTGATAATCGAGATTTCATTATCCGTCATTTACATATTTTTTTTATTTTGGTTCCTAATGTATATATTATACAGAGAAGGCATCAGATGGAATTCCAAATAATGTTATATTGGAAGAAGGCGTGGTTGTGAACCGATTTCCCCCATATTTCGTATATGTCATTAGGGTGTTAAGAAAATATTATATACCGAATTTCATTGAAATCGGTAGAGTAGTTCCTGAGATATGGTTTTTGGTCCATAAGTGGGCGACGCCACGCCCATTTTCAATTTTTAAAAAAAGCCTGGGTACAGCTTCCTTCTGCCATTTCTTCCGTAAAATTTAATGTTTCTGACGTTTTTTGTTAGTCGGTTAACGCGCTTTTAGTGATTTTCAACATAACCTTTGTATGGGAGGTGGGCGTGGTTATTATCCGATTTCTTCCATTTTTGAACGGTATATGGATATGCCTGAAGGAAACGACTCTATGGAGTTTGATTGACATAGCTATAGTAGTTTCCGAGATATGTACAAAAACCTTAGTAGGGGCGGGGCCACGCCCACTTTTCCAAAAAAATTACGTCCAAATATGCTCCTCTTTAATGCGATCCTTTGTGCCAAATTTCACTTTAATATCTTTATTTATGGCTTAGTTATGACACTTTATAGGTTTTCGGTTTCCGCCATTTTGTGGGCGTGGCAGTGGGCCGATTTTGCCCATCTTCGAACTTAACCTTCTTATGGAGCCAAGAAATACGTGTACCAAGTTTCATCATGATATCTCAATTTTTACTCAAGTTACAGCTTGCACGGACGGACGGACAGACGGACGGACGGACAGACAGACATCCGGATTTCAACTCTACTCGTCACCCTGATCACTTTGGTATATATAACCCCATATCTGACTCTTTTAGTTTTAGGACTTACAAACAACCGTTATGTGAACAAAACTATAATACTCTCTTTAGCAACTTTGTTGCGAGAGTATAAAAATTATTGATATGTCAGCCTTTTGAACCGTCAACTTCTCAGAGATCATAACAATAACTCAGAGTTTGCATCGTTCCAGACAAAATAATGCCTTTGGACTACCGCATATCCTTGCTATAGAATATGATAACCGATCTATGGGTTATATCAGAATGTCCTAAAAAAATAAAAATTTTAATGTCATCCTTTCCAAGCAGAAAAATATTTAATATGTAATAGAGATCTAATAAGTAAGGTATTTCGAAACATGCAATCTACCGAAGTAATACGTTTTACCAACTCAGCTTCATAATGAGCTTTTCGAATACTAACGATACCAGTCCCGGAACTGAAACCTTCTTAGCGTCCAAAATAAATGATGACATAAAAATGTATTATTTAACTTACCGAACCAAAAAGGAATATAACTGGCCAGCGTATTACTTGATTTTGTCGAGATAGTTGAGGAATGACCTCTTGATGCTCCTAGGAGGAAGTTCCGCTTCAAGTAGGTGACTGAAGGGATGATTTCTGCGAAGCTTCCCCGCAGGAACTGCTTAGATAGGAGTTCATTATGCTCCCTAACTGACAGTATAGAGGCCACACAACGCAGGTGTTTATGGAAGGCAACAAAAGACATCCTGTCGTGGTCCGGAGTGTAGTATTCTAAGAAGTTTGTAGCTTCCTCGCCTGCGTTTCACTGCATACAGACAACAGAAATTGTCCTTTTCATTGGTCGAAGTATAGAATTTAGGCATATTCTTTCCATGCTCTAAGTTGCTACCAATTCGAAAGATAAAAAGAAAAATGGAACTGGATTTTGATCAATCAGTTCATAGCTATATCTTATATTGATCCGATGTGAACCATTTCTTCGGAGAGTATATTGTCGCTTTGATCAATAATTTATGACAAATTTCGTGAAGATAAATGTATGTTATTGAACTAAAGAAGTCCTTACAAGTCCCTAAAAGGTTTAAGTTTCACCTTGAGTGCTTCATGGGCTGCCTTATCGCTGTTAACCCAAGAAAAAATATCATAAGATCAAATTTAAAAATTTTGGATCGATTTTGTAAAAAAATTCTTAGAATGTAGACGTCATTCCCATATCTGCATATTCATTATTTGCAAGCTCTACATTCGATTGGCAGCACTGTGCCGTCGAATTATTTCCTGCTAAGTTTCACAAAGCTTGCCTTTTTCTTGTTCGAAATGAAAGCATGATTTATGAGAGCACAGATAACAAATAATAGGCTTAAAGTCAATGTTTAAATAACAACTAAAGAACAATAACAAAACAACAAAAGCGAACGATAGCATATTAAAAGAAAAGCACAAAGGAAGGAAGGAAGAGGAAGCGCCATTAAGTAGCCGGTGAACTGAGACTGAAAAATGACGTGCAAAAGAGCAAGGACAAACAACAAACGGCGATAAGCAAACAATTAAAACGAAAGTGAAACATGAGATAATAATCGGGGCAAAAGACAAAAGGTGTAACGTGCAGTTATGCGGCAGCACCGAGCATAGCTGTAAAAGTGTAGTAGAGAATGCCGCAGTGGTGTGAGAATTCAAGGTTGACTTTTTGCTGCACAGACCCAGCGAGGGTCAGCTGGGAAAGTGACCTTTTCGGCTTTGACTGCGAAATGCAGGCATTGTATTTACAGTTATTTGAGTGTATGTGCTTGTAGCTTTTGTACCTTTTATGCTCGTCTTAACACCGTTATTTATTTTGTGTACAAATAAGCTGGAATTTCATTAATTTTTGCCTATTTATACGCTTGTTAAGCGAAATGAAATTGAATACCGGCGCCTGCAGGTGAAGAGCAGGCGCATATCACGGTATATGTGTCGGTGAAGTGAGGAAATTGGAAAGCAGAGACGAAGGCATAGTAGAGAAAAGCACAATATCACCGTTATTTAAGTGAAACTGATTATTTGTTTGAGTGTGTGTGTGGACTCTTATTTTCTTTGACATCCTGTAAGGTAATCAAATATACTACACATACACACCAACAACGATAAATCTGTAATTTAATAAACCATTGTAAATTATTGAATTTGCCAAAAATAGAATCTCATACACACACACATACTCAGTCATTGAGTCGATGTGACAAATGTGACGTGGTGTGAACTTGCCACGATACCTGCCAGCAACTTGCCACCGCAAAGTCAGCGGAAATGAGTTTCTATATATAATTTATTTATGTACACACACAAACCCATACACATACACACGCATACAGCCACGAATAATAAATATATAATAATAAAAGGAAGTAGTTGCGTGGAAAAGCTGTGGAAGACGTTTGTGGCGGGCTGCCTGGTAGGAAGGTAGGAAATCAGGAAGGCAGGAAGTGCGTGAGGAAATGACAGCGTTAAGCGGTTGTGTTATAATTAGATTTTCAAGAATTTAGTTACGCGCTCAAGTGTTGAGTTGTGCTTTCTCAGAAGTGCGCTGCGCTCATTGGGTCCTTTATATTTGCTTTGCTATATACATACATATATATATAAAGTTGTTTGTTTGTATATATGGGCTGCAGCTATGTATGTTTGCTTGTGTGCTTTGTTTGCTTTTCGCTTTATGGCATTGGGTTGCCTTGCTTATTTTGCTGATATTTAAACGTAAATTTGTGGTATGCCTTTGTTCAATAAGGCGTTAAGTTCACAAAGCGAATAATGCGCGAAGAGAAAATAAAGCGAGAAATTTGCGATTGAAAAGAAGTAAAAATACGAAAAAAAAATTAAAAAAATTAAAAAAAAAATGAAAACTTTGTAGGCGTATCACATTTGTGCTTGTATGGATCCTTATACTGAACTTAAAGAGTCTCGAGTTTTGAGATATTTAATTAATATAACAATAAAAGGTATAGAATTAGGCATTTTAACTTGCAATATTCATTAAATGTAACCAAAACTAAAATTCTATAATCTAATCCTACGAATTCTTTAAAAATGTTCAAAAGTCCCTCAGAAATCAACAAAGCATTTTGAGCTTACCAAAATTTTTCTGAGACACGTAATGTCAGTTTCAACTATGTCTCCGCGTTTGTCGAAAGTAATACTGTAGAGATTTCAACCTCAGTCTTGCAAATCCTGTACAACGGTGTAGAAAGTGATTGGATATTTTCACCTGATCTCCTTTTTTCTTCCAAACAACAAGATTTTTAGCCTTACTGAACGAATGTCTATCGATAATGTCCAGTAAGAACTATTATGATTGCGGCAAGATGGGCTTTGCTCAAGGCAAGTCAGTCAGTAGATTTCCTGCATTCTACTCTAGGCCAAAATGATTTCGCTGTTGTACAGGAGCGAGTCTTTGTCTGCCATTTTATCCACTGCTTGAACGCAAAATACCAATGCAAATTCAACGAGGTTCCATCCTGATGTCCAAATGTTCCGATGGAACTCTGACTCCTCTTGCTAGCTCATCGCCTTTGCCGTGATTCCGCTATGAGCAGACACTTAAATAAGTCTGGCTTTGAAGTAACTTGTTGAAACAGAAACTCCTTGACTAGCTTTGAGCGCACAATTAGTAAGCTCTGCGCTAGTATTGCCGCTCTGCTTGTCGGAGTTCACCTCCCTGAAAGAAGTTTCAGTTCATTGCTATATGGCTACTGCGACCTTAATAGCAGCCTTTTGCCTGAAACCACGGTGGTGCGGTAACCTAAAGCTAAGATTGACGACGGAGAGCTCCTTACTGAAAACTCACCCTTCTGGCTAACTGTGCTTTTGTTTCAGGTACTTCTCCCCAACCACGTATACCTCGTCCGTATTTGAGCAGAGTCAATTGTCACTTCAAGTAGCCTTTGCGACGCACTGATCCAGGGGTGCAGTTAAAGTTGGAGAGAATTTCAGCGTATCCTTGTTCGGACCATACATATAGCCTTCATATACTTAGCTTCCCAGAGCTTTAGAGTTCACGTCACAGCAGTGCAACCGTCGGCAATGTGCACGAGTGTTCAATGACACTAACTGCTATTATTGGTGTAGTCTGCAGAGCACCAGAGAAGACGCTGAAAGCCGTTTTTTGAACGCGTGATAACTGTGTTGGTTTCAGCACATTTCCAGAAACATCGGCTTTAGTGATGACGTCACTTTAGCGAGTTAGTCAAACCTCAAACCACTTACAACAAATTACCGTGAATATTTTCGTCGCACAGGTCTGGTTTTTTATGCCTATTTATTTTTGGTAAAACCACTCTTTCAGAAGAATTAAGCAAAATTCTTTGAAAGAATATACATATGTAATTATTCTGTAAAGCTTTAGCTTTCTTAAATATCAAAAAAGGCTAATAAATATTGAAGTAAAGTAATTCTGTGATAAAATAGTCCCTTAACCCTTAAAGTACTACTTCTTCACATAAAATGCGGTTCAGCGCTTTTCACATTTGTTAGTTCTTATGACCACATTCCCAATGACCAAACCACCACTTATTCAATAACTGGAAAGTCAAGAATGTCACACATGCAAACAACTAAACAAATATATATATTTTCGAAGAAGTGTTCGCCTCTATTGGCAAAATTTAAACTGCTGCCACACATTGGCTTTACAGAATTTCATTTTATTTTCGAAAACCCCGAAACCGCCAGTTGACGCAATTCTGGCATTCTCCAACACACACACACGCTCCCACAGGCAACCGGCGCCGCCAACCACATGCCAAGCGGCGAATTTAGTTTAAAAAACTCGCGCAACGCGGTTTGTAATTTCAGTTATTGTCGCAGCGATTGCAACCCTTTTAATTGCCCTTACTTTTAGCAATTGCTGGCTGTTTTGTTTTTGTGATTTTGATTTCCATTATTTTTTCTAAATTTTTTATGCAATTGCCGTTTTTGTCGGTGTTTTGCTATTTGGCCAGTTTTGCTTCCGCAGTTTTTTATGCGTTGTAAAAATTTTTTTTTTTTTTTTTTTAATTTTTTTTTCTGTTTTTGCGGCTTTCGACCGCTTTTTACTTTGCTTGCTGGCAGTTTTGCAGCCAAAGTCACCAACACCAACGTCTGTGTTTGACCACTTTTTCCGTCGTTGTTTTGCTTTTTGTTTTTGCATTCTCATGCTGTTCCGCTTACAGCTTGCATTTGAGCGGCGCTCCCCCCGGTCCACTTGGCGCCCCGTGCAGTCTGTCTGTTCCCATTGGCGCTGCGCGAAATTTGGGTTAAATGTGCACGGTTGCTTTTTTCGTTTTGTGTCATGCTGCTTGTTTGCCTCTTCTACACAGATACATACATGCATGTAAATATATGCATTTGTGTGTGTGGGTTTGTCCAGCACATAAACAGCTGCGAAAGTGTGTTAATAGGTGAAGTTTATTTTGGTTACAGTTTAATACTTCTTTCACCCATTTTTGGCGTCTCTTTTAGTTTGTTGCTTTTGTTGTTCTCCGTTCGCCCTTGTTCTTTTGGTGCCTCGATATTTTTATGTGACTCTATTTTGTGTTATTCTGTGCTTTTATTTTTTGTGTTTGTGATATTCTTGACCGTTTTGTTATTGGTTTTAGTTGCCACTTTATTTTTTCTGCAATTTGTAGCTCACTTTTATAAGCCGGCTTAGGTGTTTTTATTACTTTTTTTTTAATGAAATTTTAGTATTCCAGTTATAATCGGTAATTAAGTTGCTTCAGTTAACCTCAAAAGTGTGTGTTTTGATATGAAGAGGAAGGTGAAGCCACAAAAGCAAGTTTACCCGACGTTTGCAATTCTTTTCGGCTGTTGTTTTTTGTGGTTATGTTCGAAAACTTAAAACCACAACCAAAAAACGATTTTTACTCGTGATCTTTGAAAGTTGTTCTTGAACTTGAAACAAGCTGCGCTTTTTTTGACTGATCTCTGGTTGAATATGCACAAATTTCTATTGGAATTTGCCAAAAATATCTGAAAATATTTTTGCTTGTTAACCGAAAAAATCACCAAAAAATCAAGTTCTGAAATCACTGTTATTTCAAAGAAGCTTCGTTCGTATAGTCAAAAAGCTTCGTTTGGCACAATTGGACTATTCCAAGAGCAAAAGTTTTTCTTTGCTACCATTTGCCGCTCTTTATAACCAGCTTTTTGAATTAAGCTTTAAATGCTGATATCTCTTAAATTTTGTATTCTTCTGACAGCTAACAAATTAATCGTGCCAAAGCGCTTAAAAACCCGTTTACTTCATTTTATGGTTCAACTTTTTATAACCGTAATTAAAAGCATGGTGGGAAGGTTGGAAAGGCCTATTGTTAATGTTAATCTTGTAACAATTTGTTAGACGCAACGGGTGGTCAACAGTACTCAGCCGTGCTTCTTTTATAAAATCACAACATATTTTGTGCATAATATGTTAGTGGGAACTTTTTATAAATATTTTTCTATTAAGTATATGCTCATGTTCACACACAATATTATACAAAACAAATATTTATATTCAAAATATTTGAGTTCTTCAAATTCTTATTTTTTATTTTCTTATAGCTTTTCTTTGCTACTTTTATTTATTCCTCATCTTTTATTGCTGTTCTTCGCACTTTCTCACAACCATAATATGCCAGCTCATTATTGACATGCGATCAGATTTTGTCTCCTTTTCCATCAACGACCTCGTCACCTTTGCTTTGACATCTACTTTATTCAATCACCACACTTTGGGCCATTTTCTGTTATTGTTAAGTGGCTCGTTTTCTCGTTAAAGAAGGCGTTATGCTATATGTTATTGCCTTAAGTCTTGTCTATTTTCATAAATAAATAAAAGTACTTGTACACGTGTCACAAACAATTATGAAAATAAACTGAAAAAAATTATGATTTAGAAATAAGAAATATATACAAATGTATATCTAGAAACTCTAAAGACATAATTATCAAAAAAGATTAATTATTCTATTATAGACCTCCAAAAAAATTCTTGTAAAATTTTCGGTTCATAATATCAATATTCTTATTGAAAATATACCTTACAAAGTCATAAATTAGCAGATATAAAATATTCCCGTACTTATGATTGGTGACATGCGCTGAAACGTTGGCAACACTTTTCGGTTTTTCCCACAAACTTTAAACGCAATAGAAGAAAGAGATTAGAAGGCAAAAGAATTCTATTGCTATTTTAATATATGTTAAATGGGTTAAGGGTTATGGTTGGAGTTTAGGCAGAAGTTTATGATTTTTTGACATTAAGTCTTAAGTATGTCGATAGATATCAAAAATTTCAACCCAAAAAAATTTGGGATAGTTTTTTATTCCGTCACAACACTGAATTTACCATATGGTGATCTTAAATTTCTATCTGAAAAATAATTATTTTTATTTTGTGACGTGTGCATAAAATTGACCACAGACGTGTGGAATATAAATTTTTTATTCACCTCAAATATTATTCTCTAAAGTTTCGATCATTCCTGCTGGCAAGTTACTAAGTAGTTTCTTGTCGATTTAATAAAATTCAGCACTGAGGTGGGCAATGCACAAATTTTTTATTCACCACAGTGTAGAAGGTTTTAAGTTTTGATATTTCATGTTAAGAACTTAATAGTTTGTTTGTTGTAAGCCTAAAACTAACCATGGAGTGGTGAGTTTCTGTTGCTTGACGGTATTTGCATACGTTATTTTTGTTTTGGATTTATAATGTATTATTAGCAAATTATTATTTTCTAATGTCTTGATAATTCATGCTAGTAAGTTACTAATTTTTTGCTAAATGCATAAAATTCACCACTAAAGAGGAGAATATACGTTTTTTTAAAGATCTCAAAGAATATTCTCTAAATTTTGACTTTTCATGATACCAACTTACAAGTTTATTTGTCGCTGGTTTAAAACTAACAAGAGAGTGGTGAGTTTTTGTTCTTTTGCAGTATTTAAGTAAGTAATTTTTATTTGAATATTTTAATCTATTATTAGCAGATTATTTTTCTCAAAAATTTCGATCATTCAGGCTACCAAGCTACGAATTTTTTACTGAATTTATGAAGTTCACCACTGATGTGGTGAATAAAAATTTTTTGTATTCACCTCAAAGATGAATTTCTAAGTTTTGACTTTCGATGCTACCAACTTACTATCTTATTTGTCACAAGTCTGAAACTGATCTAGAGTGGTGAGTTTCTGTTTTTTTGGAAGGTTTTTGCCTAAGTTGGTTTTATTATAAAAATTATTTTAAACAACATTTTTGGGCACTAATATTTTTGCATTGATCATACACTGTGGTGAAATTTTCTCGCATTTTATATACAGTGTAATCCGTACACCACTTTGCTTGATATTATTTTGGTTCATTTTATTCGAGTGTGTTTAATTAAGCCAGATGCTTATTGTAGCGCTTGCGGTAATTTGTGTCTACTCGCTTATAGCTGCAAGTAAATACACTTTAGATTGTTATCAGACGGTGTTAGGTTCACGAAAAATTATAGCCCGCAGGTATCTCTTATTGTTTTGCACGAAATTACACACGCGCGAAAATTGTCGGTAATTTTGTTAAAAAAAAAAAATAAAAAACAGCAGAAAACAAAATTTTTGTCAAATTATGCGTCAAGCATCAGTGAAAGCACAAGACAAATAAAAAGAAATACTGCTTTGATGTTTCTTGGTTATTGAAGTTCTTTAAAATTTTTGTATTTTTTTCTAATTTTTTTTTATCTTCTAGCAAATTTTTCCAAAACCCGTGTTCATGTAGATTTACCACACCATTTCACCATTTATAACAACAGCTGCGAGCTTGGTACTTTACTGTACTTAAGGAAGTGTCTGATTCTCAAACAAAGCTGAGCCCAACTAATAAATTTTCCTTGCTCTCTGATGACACGATACGCTCCACTTGTTGCTGCTTCTCCTATTTCCACATACATACATATTTCTGCTATATGTGTACTTACCATAGGTAAATGTGTGTTTATGTAAACATTTTTTGGCGCCCCAAAGCCATTTCAAATGACAACAGCTTGCTTGTGGATTCTTCCGCCTACGACATTATTCATCGCCGCTGCTAGGTTTCTTCTTCTTCTAAGATCCTGCCTCTTTGCATAAGTACCCTGTCAAGCCCCCGCTCATTTCTGCGTTATGTCTGCAGAAAATATGCTTCTCATATATTGGCGTGCCTCCATCTTTGTGGCGTGTAATTTTTCAGCAAATATTTTTTTGTTGTAATTTTTTTCCTGTTTCTGCCTTGCTGCTTCCGCCATTGTCAATTTGTTATGTTCTTTTACACGCTTGAAATTTTTTGATTTATCTATAACACATCCACAGGCGCTACACACAGGCTAAAAACCTTCTTACCAAGTGTGGAAATTTATACAAGCTTTCTTTGAGCTTGCTTTGGATTTGCAGCTGCAAGCGAAAAATCGCTTTTGAATTGAATTTGCAGTTTCGTGGATTTTTTTTTTTATTCTTTCTGACAAGAAATATGTAAAAGCATTCCTTATTGTAAGCATCTAGTATATATTCATACTTCAGCTTAGCGTTGCTGCCACATGCACAAACCGTCAAAAAGTTTTGTACTCACCCACGCTGCCAGCACTCGAATATTTCTGCTTTCCTCTCTCTGTCACACATTTATTTTCGAATATTCGCTTCCTTTTATTCTCCGCTGCAGCTTTATCATTTTGTTTCGATATTTCTTGCTGATGCCGTTATAATATATTATTATTATTATGTTGCATATTTTCCGCCAAAACTTTTACCCAACTCCAAAGACGCATATGCCATCTTGGGAGTGTATGTTGCTCATACGCCAAGGCAAACAAAAGTTGTGTGTAGGGGAAAAGACTGGCAGATTGCTCGAGTGTGCTTGGCTTAGCGTTTGAGTTGTGCATTATGTTGCTCATAAGTCAATGTAAGCGAGGCGGATTGTTGGCGGTTAATCTCGTTGGAGAAGGCACTCAATACGGACAGTTATGATTTATTAGATTTTATTGTATGAAATTTAAATTTCTCATAAGTAATTGAGCGCCTTGCCCGGGTGAAGCAGCACAAGTTTGAGTGATGTGTGGATAATGCGATTTCAATGTAAAATTCATTAGATAAAATGTATGCGCAGATGTACGCAAATTTATAAATTATTGACAGTAATTCTTTTGCATATACATATGTACATACATATTTGTAGCAATTTATTCTGCAAAAATAAATCTCGTTTTTGGAGTACTCCTGCCACTTTGATAATTAAAACTGGCTGCATTCTTTAGTATTGACTTCTTTTTGGTGGGAAGGCGATATATTTTTAAAATGTTGGCTATTTTAAAAAATCGCGATCCCGAAATTTTCGGGATTTGTGTTTTAGAAAACTATAAGCTTATCAACTAACAACAAAAACATGGATTGTCTGTATTTACATGTACAATTGTCTGCAATAAAATGATTGTGCATTGTAGTCATGCAATTAATCCCGAAATATGTGTCCTGATCAAAACATATGTATGTATGTATATACATATGTAGCTTTGGGTATTAACACAAAATCGTCGAAGTTAGCATTTAAATATATAATCTTTTAACTCGTGCTTAAAAATGCTTTTTTTTTGAAATGTTAACTTCTAAGCTTTAAGTAGAAAAAGTTTCAAAGAAGTTACTGAGGAAAGGCAGTTTTTGCTTTTTGAATTTGTCTTCAGTTCCGTACACTTAAAATAGCTTTAAGTCTCGAAATTATTTTAAATATCTTGTATTTGATGTAGATTGAGAATTTTTTTTTCAAAATCGGGGTTTCGAAAATTTCGTGATTAGAGTTTTTTGCCATAGTATAAAAACATTTTGTTTAAAATTTAATATTTTGTACAAAATGCAAAACTACAATTTGTTTCTGATGTTTTTTGTTAATTAATCAAAAATTTTCAAAATCGGGATCCCGAAAATTTCAGGACTCGAATTTTTTGAAATTGTTTCTACAATTTTTTTTGTATAAGTTGCAAAACAAAATATCTTGTGGCTTTTTTTTACAAATAAAAAAAATCGGGACACCGAAATTTTCGGGATTACGGAGTTTTTTGCAATATTATGTTAGCATCCTTCATTTATTGAGAAAAATGAAAAATTAAAACTTTCTTCGCACTGAAAACATGTTTATTTACTTGTTTTTTTTTTTTTGGTTTTTTTGAACAAGACTTTAAGTTGAAGAAGAACGCAAAATTCAAAATTTTTGAGTTTTTCGAGCTTTAAACACTTGAAACAATGCTAATTCCTTAATTCCTCTAAAATATCCTACATTTTGTTGTAAATAAAAAAATGTTTCAAAATCGGGATCCCGAAAATTACCCCAAAATTTAGACAGAATCGACGATATGCGAATTTAAAATTTTTTGGTAGATTTTTTTTTGCAGTGTAATTTTGGAATCTCTAATGTTTTGTGGATTTTTTTTTTGGGATTTTTTTGGGAATTCACTTATATTTCATTATATTTAATATAGTGAGTTTATTAAGTAGTGGAATTAGTTTAAAGATTTTTGGAATTAAAAAATATATTTTTTTTTTTTAATTTCAATTATTTTTTTTAATTTTAGTTACTTTTTTTTAATTGAATTAAATTTTTTTCATTAAATTTCAAAATTATTTTTAGGTATAAGTAATACTTTAAGTACTAGTGAACACGTTTAATAATTAAATATCAACATATTTTACGGATTTTTAATCAAGTTCAAACTTTTTCTTCTCTTTTTAGATTTCTGCTCAACAGACCATTCGCCAATGCCACAAAAAAATCCCGAATATTGACAACCCAACACAAAATCCATATAAAATGCCACCAAAAACAAACAAACCAGCAATTTTTTCGCACAAACTCTATTCGAAATATTTGGCAGAGAAAATCAATCATGCAAAATAATTCCACTTTTAAAGCTTAATTTCATTAATTCAATAATATTTTTGTCAAAAAAAAAAAATATTTTTAAATTTCCATAATTATTAATGCTAATAAATATTCCTTTTATTTCTTTCAGTGCAGTGCAATTTTAGCAAATAAGTTTTAATCAGTGCAAACACGAAAAAATATCTAATATTTTATAAAAAAAAAATATTCTAAACCTAAAAAGTGCACAAATGCATTTGTAAAATCAAAATCCACCGCCCACCAACAAGAAAAAGGCATTTATATCAAAAATCTCCGAGCGCAAACGGTCGGCTACGCGTCGGTTTTGTGAGTGCGTGTTCGTGTTCTATCGTTTTTGTCGCGTGTGAAATATTTATAATAAAAAAATAAAAAAAATTCAGTGTCGCTTTTGTCCAAATAAAATCGCCATATCAATATATTTTTTGTTCATTAAATTTTTGTAGCGCGAGTGCTTTCTAATCCCCGATTGAAGTTGAAGCGTGAGTGCGTCTGAAATTCGCAAAAATTGCGTAGCGTTCTCGGGCGCGTGCGCAAATCACTTCGCGGACGTTTCGTACGCCGCCACAATGCATCCGCCCGCGGGCAAGCGATGCCGGCAAATTAGCGACGCCAACGAAACCAATAGCAACAACAACAACGGAGCTACAATGATGGCGGAACGTCGAAGGAGCAGCAAGAACAACACAGCGGCGGCAAATGCGGCGACAGCCCCCACAACAACGGCAACAGTTGCAACGAAAACATTCGGCAATCATTGCCGTCAACTGAGTGTTTTGGTGTGCTTCGTCGCCATTGTCGCCTTGAATAATTTCGGCTGTCTGCTGACAACAACAACGGCTGCCCAGCAACGGGAAAATATGCGAGTGCTGCCATTGCCAGAAGGTAAGCGAGAGAGAAACTGTACAATTGAAAGCTCATTATGAAAGCGCGTAGACTAGAATTTTTTATATGTAACGGTTAAAGTGTTGAATTATGTAAACTAGTGCCGGACTGGTCCGAAAAGGTTAACAGTTTTAATTAAAATTAAGACCTTTGTTTGGGTAAGGGTTAAAGTTTGGAAATTTTCGGACTAGTTTCAGACTGGTCCGAAAAGATACATAATTTTTTTAAACGTTTTTTTACATTTTAAGAAGACAAAATCATTTTATTTTCTTTCAATTTAATTTTTTTATGTAATTTCATGGCGCTTCTGTTTAATAAAAAATTATTAAATTTTTTTTTGTAAAAATATTACATTTTCCAAAAATTTTTTTGACTAATTTAAGAATTCTTTAATCCCTCTCTACTCACATGCTCATAATCTTGCTTATAAACGTTTATATTGATCTCACTCATGCGTCTTCACATTGAGCTTACATCTGTGCCACATGCCACATACATTTTTAATTGTCAACAATGAAATATTGTCAACCCTGACAACTGAGACAATTTGTACTGTCAAGCATCTAAATGCTTTCAGCTTATAATTTAAACGTGTGTTTAACCGGCTTACTAAAACGAGCTTGTATGCCAAACTGAATATACAGAATATACTGAATGTATATTATGCAGATGTATATGACGCATACAGTTACTGTTGCATAAATACAAACAAATTAAGGTTCCAAAACTGGTCCAGTAGAAATATTTAGTGTTTTCGACAACGGTATAATGAAATAATACAAGTGTGGTTGAAAGAAAAAATATTATAATTATTATATTTATATATTTGCTTAGAAATTTTCTATATGTGGCAACGCTGTTTAAGAAAAAGTTAACAAAAAATCTTTTTTTAGCCTTAAATTATAGTTTTTATGCCGTATGTGGTTTGAATATACCTGCTTTGTTGCTTATGTGTACTTGCAGGGGTTCCCAAATTTTTAATTTCAACGATTTTTTTAAAATAGTTTTCGAGACGAATATAATATTGCAAGACAAATACTGTATTATGAAATTTATTTGTAAAAAAATCGAATTAAGACAGTTTTTTTCAAGTTTTATATCGTATAATAAGTGAGAAGTTGAAAAAAAAAATTTTTTAGACTATTTTTCTTTGTAAGCTATTTGATTTTTACTCAGAAAATGTTTTATTAGAATATAATACTAATTTTCTTTGATGGAAATGAGTTTTGTGGGTTTTTCAGCATTCAAATATTTAAAAAATTTTGTATACAACAACACTTTTCCATACGATATTATAGGACTTATTACTGAAAATTTTACCCATGCCTCGAAAAAAGAAAAAAAGTCCAAATTTTTTAAGCAAAATTATTTATTTTTGGTAAAATCATGATTTTTGCTTTTTAATTCACTTAATTACTCAAAAATATCGATTTTTGTGTTTAAAAAAATACCGTCAAAAGTTTGCGATTTCTAAGTTTTGCTAATCTCTAATGAAACACACATCCACTTCAATATTTTTGCGTGGAAATTTATTAAATATGCATCGCTCTTCAAAACTTTATAAATCTCAATTACTTCCACGCGAATACTTCCACTGCAAAGTTCACGCATAACCCCTATTTCTAAGGTCACCCAACATCATATTTTTATTTTTTATTCTTCTTTTATTTACATACTTAAAAAAACTCGTTTTCTAACACTGCCACACAGTTAAACGCATAAAAATAATATCAGTACTTTTCCTTTATTATTATTTCTCTGCAAATAATCATGACTTCTGCTCCAATTGCTTTTAATGCGAAATCTCTGCCCAGTTATTGGAACTTTTTCTAGTTCAAGTTACAAATCTGTGCTTTTTTATACCATATGTTTGCGATGAATTTCGCAATGCTGCCGCTCTGTGAGGGGCTTGCGTCTATATGCACATACATATGTGCAGCAGCAGCAACACGTGATTCGCAATGCAATGCCGTTAGTCACCTACCAACAATCACGTGCGAATACATTTGTGAACTGCAGCAGGTACTTACACGTACCAAGCATGCTTGCAGGGGCATGCATTATGTATAACGGCTTATATATGTATGTTGATATGAGCATTTCTGTGTTAAAAACGTGTGTGCGTGTGTCTGTGAATGAAATTGTCATATTGTTTTTCGCACAGCACGCGTCATGACACTTGAAGCCACGCTAGACTTAAATATAGCACAAAAGTATCTATGTATATACTTGTATGTAAATAAGTACGTATATACAAATGTATGTATATACTTATGTCTACTTATCTCAACGCATGAATGTATCCAGTTGAACTTAACTGAAAAGTGATGTTTATGAAACATAATATAAAATTTGTTGGTAGGTTTTTGTTCTGATATGGAAGGTTCGTTCCGATATATAGTATAGTATATTTGAAACTTAAAGTTTAAATTTATGTTAGGGTTCAAATTTATCGATATTACTCGATTGCTATTTTCAAATAACAAATAATTTTTACAGTCCATATATTCTAATTTTAATGTGAAAATTAAAAAAAAGTCGATACAGTATTTATCGATATGTTGTTATCGATATTAACCGATTCCTATTTTCTAATAACAAATAGTTTTTTATAGTCCATATATGTGTTATTATTTGAATGTGAAATTTTATATTAATCGCTATAATATTTATCGATAAGTTGTTATCGATATAACTCGTTTTCCACTTTCAAATCAACTATAACTTACTCGTATATAGTCAATGCATGCTTTTTAATGAAATAATATAAAATAATCGATATATTATTTTATCGATATACGTATTAATTGTTTAATATTTTCCGATATTAAATGGTTTTTACTTCAAAATATTTAAAAAAAAAAACCTTTTTATTTTCCTTACTTTTAATAATTTTTGAAGGTCGTTTATCGATTTTATATACATACAATTAGCACTTATTTCACTTATTTTTTCGTTAGAAACTGTCATAAATGTTTCCGATAACGTAGGGTTGTCATATTTCTTTTTCGCCGATTTTAAAATTACGACTTAGTTTCATCGATATTTTTCGATAAAAGTTACAAATATTATCGAAATTTTTTTAAATGAATATTATCGATAAAAAAAATTTGCGATTGCAAAACGTACAATTTTATCATTTGATCGAAATTATGTTAACAGCTTGCTTCTTTTGTAGCTTGTTAAAATATTGTATGTTTTATCGATAACCGGGAATTTAGTTAACAATATTAAAATAATGAAAAGCATTAAAACATATAAAAATCATTTAAAATTTTTACTTTTTATGAAAATATCGATTAATTTATATCGATATATCATACATATCAATAAAATGTATCGTTTTCTATCGATAAATTTGGTAAATGACTCGATTAATATAATTCAATAATTATTTTTACAATGCAATTATAAAAAAACTGTTAATTTGGTATAAATATCGATAAAATTTATTGTTTATTATCGATAAATTAGACAAATAACGCGAGAAAATTAACTAAATAATTATGTGTCTAGTGCAATTGCAATAAATTATTATATAATATCGATAATTATCGTAAATATCGATACATTTTTATAGTGTATAATCGATATATTAAATAAATTACTTTGTAAAATTAATCACATAATTTTTTTCCCAGTGCAATGAAAATAATAAATAAATTAACTCACAATTAGCAAAATTCTGCTTCCTGAACACAGTCGTATTTTAAAGAACTTTCAGTATTGGTTACATATAATATCACAAATCCTAACGTATTCTAGTAGTAGTTCTCACTGGGTTACTCCCAACATCACTACAGACCTAATATAACACACACACACACACACACTGGCATTATACGCTGATGCTTGAGTCTCTGTCATTGTTTATAAATTTATGCTCGTCCTCACACTCAACAGATATGCACCGAGGTGTTTTCACGTCACTCTCATTGCGTTAGTTTTAATGCTCCTCCAATTGCATGCTGTCGCTCCCGAAGCATCAGTCACTAAAACTTTCCTTCCACTTGTTTGCTATTGTTGTTGCTGATATTATTACGAAAATTGTCACATAGCAGCGCATCGTTGCAGTGTCACCCACTCAAGCGGGCGTGTTTGGGTGCACGCAAGTGCTGCAATCGTTAGACAGTCTCACGTAAATACACACACACACACACAACTGCATGCGTGACTTTCACTTGTGTGTTCATTAAATTTGAATATTTGAACATTTCGTGCGAAATGGAGCGTGTGCGCTTCGCCTGCACATTGCACAGCTTTCGATTTCCTCATCAATGTGCGCCTCCCACGCAGTGCAGGCATTCAAGTCAACCTTGTGTCCGCCTGAAAGTTGTTGTAGAAAAGGTTGTGTAGTTAACTCTCGCTTTGTGTTGTTGCTATTTTATGAGGTGTAAATTTGATGTGTAAATATATTGCTGCAAATATATATGCTTGCATGTGTGTGTGTTTGTGTCGCTTGAAGTGTTCGCCTTGTGAGTATCTGAATTTGCTTCTGGGTACAGCCTAAAGCTTGTTGCATACTTATGCACTTCGCTACGCTTCCTGCTTTGACGTCTCATACTCAGTCAGAGTGTGTTGCAATTTTGATGCCAACGATGCGGTGTTGTTTATAGAAAGGTATTTATTATATATGCATATACTAATTTGCGCAGTCCAATAAGACTGCAGGTAAATACGTTGTGTATTTAGAATATATTAATTTGTATATATATATACACTCACTTTTGTAAGGTATATTTATAGCAAATAGCTGCAACCAAAGTTCATTAGTTGTGATTGGCATTACTTTGCTCATTTATTTGTGAATGCTTCGCTACACTGACTGTTTTCCAACTCAGTTGTAATCGATACTCGATACAGAAAACACAAAGTTAGTATGTAGATACATATTTAGATATACATATGTACATGGGTCAGTGTATCACTTCTTGATCTACTTCAATGACGAAGACTTATATTTGTAGATAGTTATAGAAGAGTATGTATCATTTTCGGATTAATCAATAACTGTGAGATATTTCTGAGAGGCTCATGATGCTTAGTAAATATAATAATGAAAGCTTCCTTGTATGTGAAAAATATTCAGTGGTTGCATCTGATCAACCAAGTGGCATCCTCTTTTCGAAAAGTCAAATTCTAATTTTTTTCTTTAAGCTTGCTTTTGACTTGGTAACCTCATAAAGGGATATAAAACTATCTTTTTCTTGATTTCGATCGCTCAGTTTATATGGCAGCTATATGATATAGTGGTCCGAACTAAACAATTTCTTTACAAATTGTTACGATGACCCAGATAATAATTTGTGTAAAATTTTGTGACGATACCTTATTAAATAAAAAAGTTTTCCATACAAGGATCTGAGTCGGATCGGTCAGTTTGTATGGCAGCTATATGATATAGTGGTCCGAACTAAACAATTTCTTCAAATATTGTAGCAATGCTTTAGATATTAATTTGTGCCAGAATTCGTGAAGCCACCTTTAAAAATGAAAAAGTTTTCCATACAAGGTTTCCATAGTTGGATCGGTCAGTTTATATGACAGCTATATGCTATAGTAGTCCAATATAGATGATTCCACCAAATGTGCAGCTTCTTGAGACGAAAATAACACTTGCAAATTTTCAGTTCGTATAGAGACGGCCAAACATATCTAAATCAACTCAGTTTGCCTCGCCGCTCGTTCGTATACCATACATACTTTTTAGAGCCTCCTACATTTTCGTCTAGAAGCAATACTTAATATAATATGTTAAGCGCATAAAAAAGATATAAAATACATTTGTACAATCTGTATCTGGAATAATATGTGTCACTTAAGCTCTGACAGCGTCAAATAAAAATATGTGACAGCAATCGTGTGCTGGAGATTGATTGTCATTCCGTTTGACGTTAAGCATTTCTTCACTGACATATTGATTTTATGGGAGTACTAAAGCTTTTTTGCGGAAATTGTATACGTTGCTATTTTTTGTAGGTTTTTTTGGGGTGCAAATGTGTGGGTATAGTATACATATGTACGATTTTTATATTCTTTTTTATACTGTTATATGTTAATATATGCGCAGAGTTGTAAAGTGTGACTGTTATTTCTTACAACTTGATTTTGGTCTTCGAATTTAAATTTTATTTAGCTGAGCATATGTAAAAAACTATTTAGGGAAATGTGAGTGATTATCTTCGTCAGATCTAGTAGTATAAGTAGGTCTATGAACACCTCAAAAAAAAATGAAATTTTTATATTCGTATGTGATCATAGTAGCGTTGTATTTCCTTTCCATTATTTTTCAGTACTTTCGAAGTCAGGAAGTTAACTTGAAATCTCAGAAAGCACACAGCTTGGCCATATAAATATGTTATCTGAAAGTGAGCAATTTCTAAAACTTCAAAGTATTCCGCAATTTCGTAGAACAGCACTAAAATAGTCTAAAGATCTTTGATGTTTCGATATTGAATAAATATTAATCATTTACATTGACCAACGGTTCTGTGGCGATCTCAAGTTTAAGGCTTCTTATGTGAACGCGTAACATCCAGATATCCACCGGGAATGTTTTAAAAAGTTGGATAGAACGAGAAGATTCCAGAACCATACGATTCACTTACGTGTTTGCTTACATTTAAGATAGAGACCTACGACTATCAGCAATAACCACAGTTCAAAAAGCTGACATGAGTTTCGTGAAACGATTTCGAATACCTAGAAATTTCTAACTGTATTCCACACTATTTGCCATCTAATCTACAATTTTTATACCAAATCTTAATAATACCAAAAATAGTAAATCAAAATAATCAACAAAGCAAAAGCTTGCTCATCTCTAATAAACACAATAAATAATGAAATAATCTGCTGATGACAACAAGATGATAGATAAAATGAATAATACGAATAATCACCATTTAATGTTTTTTCTTTTTTGTAACAAACAAAGCTGTAAAAGGGAATGTTTAGCTAAAAACACTAAAAAGTGAAAATCATTGTTAGTAAAAATTGTGTTAATAAAACTAAATCTCATGAAGATGATGCAAACAAAGTGTGGAAGAAACCAGTAAAATAATCGGTCACCGTAGCTAGACAGCAAGAATCTAGTGGAAGCCATAATGACTTCAAAACAGTCGAAGTATATACATATAGTACATAAAAAGGTTGTGCATAGGTGCCCAGTAGGAATTGTATTTTTTTTTTTTAATTTTGGAAGACCTCTAAATTGTTTTTTTCTGCTGTTTGCTCAGGTCTAATCGAACCTCCTCTCGATGAGCCTCACCAAGCGCTTCATATTCATGTAAAATGAAGCCTTCAAATCACATTAGTTTTTTTAATAGATAATATAGTGTTTTGATCGATGATTTTCAGGGAACTTTCTTCCATATTTTCGGTTAAAAAGCAGTTAGTTGTTCATAAAACTCGAAATAGAAAAAAACTTAAATCAATGTTCTATATAGTTCTTCTTGGTCTCAAGGAGCTAATAATTTTTATTGCAATCTGTCGAGCGGATTTCGATTTACGGTTTCGAGAAAAGCGCATTTGGAGTTGTATACGTATGTTCCAAAGCCTTTGAGAACCGTCTGCTAATTATCGAATGTCTCGAAAGGTTTTTATCAGACTTGATGAAGCTTTGCATGGATAATCGCTTGGAAATCATGGAAATGCAATTAATCAATAGATTGTTTTAAATTCTTACTGCGCCTAACCTCTTAAAACAGGTTTTCCAAGTCATGAAGTGGACGCAATAGAACTTGTAAAGGACTACTTGATATAGTTAAAGACAACAAAGCTTATTTTTAGAAAAAAATATCGATTTGGATTATAGTAGAATATTATTTTAAGATAATTATGACATATTTTTTTCATATTTTTGAAAAAAAGATTTTTTTTTTATTTTTTGTAAATTTTTTTTTATATTTCCTTCGAATGAACTTTTTAATATCGAAATTTTTTTTTAATATTTTGATAAGAAAAAAGTTTTTTTTTTTTTTACATATTTGACACACTTTACAATCAGTTTCTGCTATAAGCCATTAAAATTTGTCAAAAGCGCACTTCAAATAAATAAAAAAAAAATACGCAATAATTTTCCTACACACCCTCACATTTATATAATGCGCATACTCGTACATACAACTACGGCAAAACGTTACAATCATTAGTGCTGATGTTACTTTTCACTTAATGACAGCAGCAGCAGTAATATAGCAGTATTCGGGCTGTTGTTGTTGTTGCTGTACGATGTGTTTATTGCTTATAATGATGACGGCTATAGTTAGGCATCAGGAAGTCTTAATAAGCGCAATTTCGGATCGTTAGTCGTCGAGAGCTGCTGCGTCTACATTGTTGCCTAAGCTGAGCAGCTGCAGCAACGGCAGCATTCATTCAAGGGGATGCCAGCAGAAAAATCAACATCCACACACATCCATACACACTTTCATATATGTAGCGTTGTGAAAAAATGACAGTCAGTCAGTGAGATTTAGTCATTAAGTGGTGCCATCGTCAATTTCCTTGCGAGATGGTCTCTTTCACTGGCTGTTTGTCTGCATGTCTTTCCGCCTGTCAGTCTGTGAGGCGGGTGAAAGAAAATGCGGGCACTTAGCAGCAGTTGACTTAGTACTCTAAAACCACAGCGCCCCCGAAAGCTGCTGGCTGTGCTGATAGTTCGTACGATGACATTGAAGCTCACCGAGACTGTCGCCTGCTCATTTAAAATGTAATATATTTTAGTGATTATTTTATGGTGTGGTAGTGTGCTCTTGATAGTGAAAGTAGTGTCGTTAGGAAATGCGTTAAGGGTTGAGAGGAAATTAAACACAGATTTTTATAATGGATAAAACATGTAATATTGGGGTTTTTGGGTTATATTGATGTATAATACCCGTTATATGCCCGTTATATACCGTAATCATATTGAGTACGAACTATTTGAGAGGTAGAAAGAGCCGAAAGGAGGTGTATCGGCATATCGTTTTTATCAGCATTGCAGCAATTTCTTGTTGGGTAATTCAACTATTTATTAGAAAGACAGGAGTCCATAAATCTTACTATTTTAATTTTTGTATTCGTAAGCTTTCGTTTTTTTTGCGACAATTTTTGGATCAGACTACTACTTACATATACAATATGTCTGCTATTATAAAATATATTTTCATTCAATATACAAAAAACCGTTCATCTTTGTGTTGTAGCAGCCATTACAACCGTCATGTAGCAGAATTCTACGCTCTAAGGTTTAAGCTCTGATAATTTAAATCAATTTAACTGTAGAATGAGACTATAAATAGCTACTTGTGAGTACTAGAGTTACATTGTGTGAATTGTGTATCAAGAATTGTCATAGAACAGCGCGGAAGCTAAGCAAGCTCACTACTTCCGTCACGAAAATTAAAAATACGATTTGAATTTCCGATATTTAGCAAGCCGACTGATTTGGTACTTATGTATATATTAACGAGAAAAAGCCAATGTTCAGTTGCAAAGACATGCCGAGGAAGAGTATATCATATAATACAGGAATATTTATGCCTTTTTACTAAATATATTAAATACTATCCATGAATATGTTAGATTTATTTTCTTCTGCGGCATTTACTGCGATACTCAGTTGCTTCTTAGTAAACCTTCCTTATAAGAAGCCTCTGAAGAAACGATAATGTTGTGATTCCAAGCAAAAGGTTGCCAAAACTATGTTGTGTTTAGGTAAAAACTTCAAACATTGTCTTCGTTTTTCTTCTTCGGCACGCTTAAGACTAAAAGCTCATACTCAGAGCTTCTATTAATTGACTGGAGAACTAAAAAAATGAAAATGAAAGAACTTTTAAATGAATATCGAAACTAATTTTGGTTCCAGTCGAGACGGCTAAAAACTGAGCGAGAAAAAACATCAGCAACCGCTGTAAAAATGTGCTTAATCATATAAAATGGGAAAAGCCAAAAATACACTTGAAGTTTCTTTAATGTTTTATCGAAATTAATTTTGGCTAAAGAAGAAAAGGCATCGGCATCCTCTATAAATGGGAGTATGACTTGTTCTACTTACAATTGATCTAGCGTCCTTGAAACCTCCATTAATTCTATCATCTGTTTAGGTTTTTTCCCAGCAAGATTTTATACCTAGATCTCTTTTTCATTTCACAACTTTTTTTTTGTACCAGAAAGTAACTCGCTATGACAAATAAGGCTTGACTATCACTTCTTTAAAAATTTAAACTAAATGATGTATTGAATATCTAACAAACTCGACTTGGTTCCTTGCTTTGCTGAGGAAATCTCACTTTTAATAGTTTTTTCACCTCAGTTTTGTCTTTATGGTTCCTCGACTTCATTAAGGAATTTACGTAAAGTGAATCGATTTCGCTTTACCATCTTCAAATCCTCACCTAAAATAATTCAATCGCCACTGTGGGTAGTTGTGAGAATTTCAGATAGCAGCTTAGGTCTCTTTCTTCAAATATTCCACTTAGACAATGTTAACTGTTGAGTTTTCGACTGTCAGGTGGCTGGTGATATTATGTACTCAATCAACTGCTAGCTAGTCCTTAAGAAAATATATGAGCTTATTTGACCAAAATTAGGTAACCTTAATGTTGCATCTTTTTTTTTAAGTTATTTTCTGGGCTCGATATTGGGATGGTGACCCAAAAAACATGGAGCCCATGAAATTGTTTTTCTATGTATTTCCACGAACATTTTCACAAACAAATGAAGTTGGTTGAGTTCAGAGTTCTAGAACACGAATTACGGCCACAAAAGGTGTTGTAGTTTGCCAAAAACTTGACAGTTGCTGGTTGACAGCTGACAGTTGACAGCCGAAAATTTGGCAGTAACGTAGCGTGTTTCCTTTACTGACTAACTGGTATTAAAACAAGCAGCTTTTTGAACAAGTATAAAAATTGTTTGGACCTATAGTGAGAGCTACATTGGTTTTAAGCTGTGTTATGTACTGAGAGATGGCTCTCTGACTATGAAAAGTAAAGTTAGGAGAATGTGTGTCAAACTATTTGTCTTAAATTACTAATAAAAATTTGAAGATGTTCAGGAATGTTGGGCCCAGGTTTGAAGAGAACTAATTTTAGCAGTAAAATATTGCGATTTGCTGATAACTTGACAGTTTTCTTTGACAGCTGATAGTTGGCAGCTGAAATTGCAGTAATAAGACAACTTGTTCAGTACTCTGACTAACTGGTGTCAAAAGAAGTAGCTTTTTGTAAAATATAAATTTTTTAAAACTATTGTGAGTTTATATTGCTTCTAAACCGAGACTTGGATGCTGACTTGATGATCATAAGGAATAATGTTTATAGAGCATATGAAATTGATTTTAATTAAAATAAAAAATGTTTCCAAAAAAAAATACATATTTTGCCTAGAACTCCAACCGTGGGTAGTAATATGTTGTGCTTTGCCAAAAACTTGACAGTTGTTTATTGACAGCTTTGAGTTGTCTATTGACAGTTGACAGCTGACAGATGAAATTGTGGTAATAAGACAACTTGTTATGTACGCCGATTATCTGTTATCAATGGCAGGGAACACCATTTATGTGATAAAATATCGCGATTTGCTTAAAATGTGACAGTTGTATAGTGACAGCTGACAGTTGACTGCCACCTTGTGGCCTTTAATAATCTTTTGTGCAACAATGTGAGTTTCCTAGCGGCTTCTGGAAAAGTTTTTTGGATGGCGGCTCAAATGTTTATGTGATGTATTTAATGACAATGTATTCCGGCTAAACAACCATTGTGCAATAGCAACAACATTTGTCATAGAAAACTTAATTAAAATTGCAATCAATCCGCTGATAACTCTAATGCAGCTGTTTGTCGTACAGTACATTGTGAGAAACGAAACGTTTGCCAGCAAACAATAAAATGAGCACAATTTACAACACCAAAACAACAACAACAACAACAATAAGAAAAAATCACTTTAAGAGCGTTCTGGTGAATTGCACAATTCATGTGTAAAACGCTGACATTCGATCGCATTTACAATCATCATAAAGTCATAAGCATAAATTTTCTCATTACATTTTCGCCAATAAACAGCAAACAGCGTAACGGCACAACGTGGCAAGTGGCAATGAGCAGACGAAACTACACAAAAAAAAAAAACCAAGAAAAAATACAAAAATAGAAAAATGAATGGAAAAATACAAAAAAAAATCAAATTGAATAAAATGCGAAAAATACTAGCTGTGTGTTTGTATGCGTGCCTTTGCATGTATTAGCAAATGTCACTGCTTGTTGGAATGAAATTTGATTTCGCAGTGCGTAAGTGAGACGCCTTTGCCTGTGTGTGTGTGCGTAACTCTGTGTCGCGCCAAGTCAAGGCGAATGTGTGTGTGTGTTGGGTGGCGGAGCAAGGGTGTTGTGTGGCAAGCATAAATGAGTGCCATGCCGTAACTAGCACACAATTGAGCTGCGTGGCATAGACGCACAGACGCACCGACACACACTCAACAACTCAATATGCGTACTGCCAACTGCTGTTGTTATTGCTATTATTGCCTGCTGCTGCTGCGGTGAGTGCAATTGCACTTGCGGCTGTTACTCGCTTGCCGGTAGTGTTGCCAGCAAACAACAAAAACAAGCAGAAATCAAGTTTTTCTCGCCTCATAACGCCACTTGCTGCTCATATTACTGTTGTTTTTGTTGTTTTTATTTGTTTTTGTTGTTTTATTTTTACTTTTATTGCTATTTTATTTATGCTGCTTTTTTAGTTGTTGCAATTTCCATACCAGATCTGCCAGTTTTTCACTGTTTCTGCTTCTGTGCCGCAGTCTTAATGACTTTATGGTTTCTTTTTGTCGCGCTATCAATTCTTCAACTTGGTTTTTCCTCTCTTTATTGCATTTACTATTGTGCTGGTGTTTCTTAGCTCGTTTCTTGTATTCACATTATCGCCGATTTATTCTTTAACAACAGTTTTAAGTTGTTTACTGCTTTTGCGGCGACAACTTGTTGACCGCCATTTTGTATGTTCCGTATGCAACTTTGTCACGCATTGTTGTTTTTATTGCAATTTAATGTCTCTTATTTGTGTCGCGGTGTAAATTGCATTTGGCGAACTTGAGTGCATACTTCATGCCATTTACTAGAAGCACAAGCGAAATGGGGTTAGAGAATTTTGAGAAAGAAATTTTAGAATGTAAATAATGGCAGTCTGAGGTCTACATATACAGGCTTATTTATATAATAAATAAATATTTACTTAAAGTACATATTTACAAATATTTATTTAGTTTTAACGAAAGTAAAAGTTAGGTGGCAAGAACTTCGCTGGGACTTGAATTTTAGACTAAAATAATTGTACGGCAATTTATGATTAAAATGTTCATACTTTTATTTATTTTAATATAAATTTACAGACATTCTAGAAAAAAAGGAACAGTTAAGTATGCTTTGTAGTAATCTTTCCCCTTTACAATATTTTTTCTGTCAGAAATTCAATTGAAAGTTGTCTGACTTCTCAGTTTTTAAACCCATCATCCTAAATGTATACTTATATTTTATAGTTATGGTTTGGCTAATGGTTTATAATATAGTAAAGCGTTGCCTACATTCAGGCGCATTGCATATAAATTAATAATATTTAGTGAAGCTCCAAACCTATTGTAGGGTTTAAAGATCAACTGCTGTCGTTGTTGTGTAATAAAATATCAAAATTATTATGAGACAATTTTGCTGGTAAATAAATTATTATCATAGATGTATGGTTTCCGATGTCTTCTGGCTTTTTATCGTTGTTATGTAGGTATAGTTGCTGTCTAACGATGCGCTTAGGCCTTTAGAAGACACATTGTGATACCACTGGGACTAAATTCACCCCACTTAGCTTTTCTCTGAACCACTCCATGCTTTTGATAAGGTTAATCAGTACGAAAAGTTTTATCTGCGCAACTTCCAAGACATCTTCAAGAGACCTTCATTTATCATAATTTTTTGATCGCAATCGATAATTGGTAACCTCGTTTCCTTCAATTCCTTTTTTATATACTAAGAGATCTAATTTGATCTGAAAAAAACCTTCATCAGTGTTAGGGCGAACGAAAAATTTTGTGGAGATTTACATATGTCAAAAGCAATATTAAGAGTTCTAAGAAATTTTAAACCGAAAAAGTCGGAGAGAATATCTGAAATTAGCTAATTATATACCATCTGATCACATTTTACCAGGACTGATGAAAAAAATCATTTTTACGAATTTAATGTAAAATTTTATTGAAAACCTTCTCCTCCTCTGACTCCTTTTAACCCGAAACAAGTATGCCAATACTTACTCCAATTTCTCATACATTTGTTATAAGCCTCGGTCGAGATAGCCTTCAGCCAGTGACTTTGAATGCCTTCAATTGACTCTTGGCGTATTTCTCGAAGCGAATTTTTCGGTTTAGAAAACAGAAAAAACGTACCTGGAGCCAAATCTATCGAATAAGGTAACTTAGCGCTGACTCTCTTTCCATATTTGGCTAAAAAGTGGATCACAATCAGGCTAAAATTTGAGGTCGCGTTCAGTTCTTTTGCTACGATTAAATCGAGTGTATTATTGATACACTTTATACCCAAAATATTAACCAAAATGTATTGAGATCTTCTGCTATTTCTCTGATGTCAACGCATTAGTTTATAAGGAAGATTACATGAATTTTCACCATGATATAGCCAGTAACATAGGAAAATAGACAATTCGCATTAAGGGGTTATATACAGTTAGGAGGTCGAGAAAAGGCATTTTTCAAGAATTTTTTCTAAGCAAACTATTTGGTTTATTGTTTTGAAACTTAGCAAGTATATTACGACATTTTATTGCCAAAAATAATTATCGGGAACGTTGATATTGCCAATTTTGCAGAGGTCCGCCTCTTGCGGTGAGCACGATATCTCTGGACTGAATCATCTAAAATGCAAAAACCAAATAAATTTCATTAATATAATAAATAATCTAGTGATTGATCGAAGGAATTAGCAAAAAAAAATTGTTTGACAAAATGGCGGCTACTCAAAGCAAAAGGTTCGATTTTCGACCAAAATTCGGGGTTTTAATTGTTTATAAAAATAAGAAATTTTCATCAGATGGGGAAATTCTTCGATTAATTACTAAAACCTATAGTTGAGAAGCTTGTGTAAAAATTTCAGACCGATCGGTTCAGCCGTTTCTGAGAAATCTTGCTCACCGACTTTGAAAACACCGTTTCGAGAAAAACGAGTTTAAAGTTTTGAAAGCACTTTACGTGTAGTCGGCGCGCCTTCACCAATGTGTCTATAACTTCGAAAATATTTGTCGGATCGACTTGAAATTTTGTATGTGTATACTCAGATATATATATATTAAGAAAACGCAAAAAAAAATTTTTAAAAATCCTAACTGTATATAACCCCTTAAGCCATTGAAAATAGCAAATTTTAAACAAACTCGTTGTTCAATGTTTTTGTATGGTAAAAATCGTCAGACAAACCTTTTGACCAAATACTTCCTAACACACAATAATTGAGGTAAAAGATAAAATTTTACTCGAATTTAAAATAAGAAACCTTTTACAAAACTAGGAAAACATTTTTATCAATTCGCGATACCAGTCAGTTCAGTATCAGTTTAAAAGTACTATGTAGTCCGAGTTATATTGGATTGCACACTGACAATTGTATATTTAGTGAAGTTCCACACCTATTTTCGTCGTCGATATAATAAAACGTTGCCTACATTTAAGCGCACTGTAAAATAGCAATGTTTTCTTTATATTTAGCAAAGTTCCACACCTGATATCATAGTTGTTTTCATAACGAATAATCTTATTTACTTTTTATTAAAATTTTAACTATTTTTGTATATTGTATTTTGTCTGGAATATATATTTTTTATTCAACTAAATTTACTTCACTTTAATGAAGATTTGTATTTTATTCTGTAATTTCACTAAATGCAAATGTCAAATTTTATGGCTTTTTCTACTTTGGATTTTTCAATTTGCCTTTGGCATATAAATTAATACCAAAAAGCCATATAAATTGTACTTACGACCATAAACACACTAACACACATGTATATTCATTTTTTAATGTGTGCTAAAGTAATTTGATGTATGTGTACTTGTTTGTGAGCGAGTACATCGGTTTATCTTGTTGCGATATTCAACAACTGAATTGTAAATTTATGCTTGTTTCTGCGTTCTAGTTAATTTATTCAGCATAAAAATGCAAAGTACATGTAAAAACACGCACACATACACACATATAAACAGTGTACAAGCATTATTACAGGTAGATCGAATTTTATTTACACATGCACACATGTATTCGTGTGTGTGTTTGCTCTAGCCACCCAAGTGTCAATTAAACTTCAATGTAAACTTGGCGTTCTCATTAATCCGGCAACTGAGTTGTAAAAATGTTTATGTTATTGATGGAATTCTACCTGAATTTAAACACATGTAGGTATATATTTGTATGTGTGTGCGTGCGTCTGCTTATTTGTGGCAGTTGAGCACAATGTCAGACGCGCTTTTGATGCCAGCCGCGGTATTTGCGCGTAGTGAATGTTTTATTAAGCTGCTTTAAATTTTATGCTCTTACATGCTCACACACACATATAAATATGTACTTGTATATATACTAAATTTTCTGCTGACTACTATTTTCGTGTTATTTTAGGGTGAAATCAGCATCGCTGTGTTTTAATTTTAGCTAGAGTTTTCATTCTATTAACTAATAAAAACACAAATATGCTAATTCGGCATGTTGAATTTCGGCATAAGTAGAGATTAACGGATTTACCGTTATTATTATTTTTTAATATTTTCATCGAAATTTAGTTTAATGTTTACTTACTAACATTTTTTTATGCTAATTTTTTTGAATTCATATTTTTAGATCAATGTTTTTGTTGAAAGTGCTGCCACCATATCACAAAATTACAAAAAAAAAAAAATAAAAATTTTCCATCGTTTTAATGCATATTTATGAACATATTTAAATGCTAAATTTTTTAGAATAATATTTGTGATCAATATATTTATGAAAGTGTTGCCACCATGTACCAAGCCTACAATTTTTTTTCAAAATTTTCCAATAAAACATTTTTCAGTTTCTTTTACTTATTAACAACGTTGATGAAAATTTATTTAGAATATTTTTTTAATTAATATTTTTATGAGAGTGTTGCCACCATAACACAAATTTACAAAAAAAAAAAAATTGTTTCATGCTATAATTTAATTTTTTTTTCATAATAGATATACATTATAATAAAACAATTACTTTGATTGCTTTTTGTTAGTAGAGTTGCCAACCACGCTTCAAACTATAATATTTGTGTTGCAATTATTTAATAAAAATTAATTAAATATTGGAATCAAAACGAACTGTTGACAAACATTAAACAGCGTACAACAATTTTTTTAAAATTAAATTAGAGTTGCCAACTGTATTATTTTTTTATTAAATAAATTGAATTTTGGAATGGAAATCGATATTTAAACGAAAAGTTATAAATATAAATTAATTTTTCCTAAAGTTCAAAAAGGGTTGCCAACTCTTTTTTTTATAAAATATAAAAATTTAAGTTAATTTTTTTCTAATAGTAATTTTGGTAAAAAAAGTCTTAAAGGTCATAACTTTGGTTTCATACTTTAATTTATACCCTAACGGAAAGCTCTAAAGCTTCTTTAAGCTCTAAAATGCAACATTCTCTCTCAGAAATTGGGCTTACTAGCCTTTTTCTTGTTCTTCCAAATGATAATACATATTTTCCTCAAATTTGCAGTTTCTGTATTTTTTCTTTAAAAAAGTAGTAAACCTCGAAATGGATCACCCTTTATATATTTGCTTAAAAAACTTTCCTCCGATGACTTCCCCGTCAAATCAACCGGCAGTTCCCAACTATGTTGCTCCCCGTACCCAACAATAAAAAAAAGTGTTTCAGCTTCATTTATGTTGACCAAGTTAATTGTTTTTAAATAATTAATTTGTGAACACCAAGGGGTACACACATATGTATGTATAATGCCACCGCTCTCCTACAACTTGCTTACTTTCTACTATCAACTTGTGGCTGCTGTAGGCATGTTGTTGCATGCAAGTGAACATTAAAATCCTCTGCACGCCGCTGATGGCTGATGGCATGTCAAGCGCATTTACTGGCCATCGGTCAACCACTTCCCATACTGGAGGCCCAGCGGCTGCATTGCCACTTGTCAATGAGTTCAGCTCAGTTACACACATGTGTGTGTGTATGCTTGTGACTGCCTCGGTGTTGGTGCTGGTGTTGACGCGCACTGGACTCATTTATTAAATACGCTTTATATAAAATTTGCAATTAAAAAGTTAATGCCAAAGAGGGTTAACTGTGCTTCACTTATGTACGCTGTTGTTGCTGGTGGCGCTTTTGCTGGTTTATTAACTATACGGCATAGGTTATTTGCACAACAGCGTCCCTTTTTGATTAATCAAAGTGCCATGGCAAATAGTTATGCTAATTACGGTACATTTATTTATTTATATGTAGCATATGAGTATATATACATATATATTTAATGAGTACTATGCTCAATATTAGTTGGGAAGAGTGGAAATGTAATTGAATTCACCGTTGCGGGGCGGTGAGTTATGATAAGTTGAAACTATTGTGACGGGGGGTGCATATTTCATATATGTGGGCTTCATTTGGAATGAATTTATGAGTTTTAATTGAAAAATATTGGTTCTAATACTTGTTACTGTAGCATACGTATAGATGTCATACAAACTGAACAATAAAAATCAAGTCGTTGTGTGGAAAACTTTTTTGCTTCACAATTTATCATTACGAAATTTGGCACAGATTGTTATCTAATATAACGCCGCAATTTGCGAAGAAATCGAGTAGATCGGCTCTATATAGCATATAGCTGTCATACAAACTGACCTATTAAAATCAAGTTCTTGTAAGGAAAACTTCTTTACTAGACAAGATATCGACTCGAAATTTGGTATGCATTATTTTCCAAGGCACCGAAATATTCTCCGAAGAAATTGTTTAAATAGGGTCACTATTGTTTATAGTTGTCATACAAACTGACCGCTCAAAATCAATTTCTTGTATGGAAAACTTTTTTATTTTACCAGATTTCTTCACAAATTTTGGTATAAATTATTACCTTAAACAACGTTACAATCTCCAAAGAAATTGTTGAGATCCACCTACTATATCATATAGCTGCCATACAAACTGACAATCAAGTCCTTGTATGAAACACTTCTTTATTTGACAAAATATCTTGACAAAATTTGGCAAAGAATATAGCCAAGAACAATACTATTATTTCCGAAAAAAATTTTCAGATCGGTCCACTACTGCATATAGCTGTCATACAAACCAACCGATCAATATAATGTTCTTATATGGAAAACTTTATTATTCAGCGAAATATCTGCACGAAAATTGGCATGGATGTCCAAGGCGACAAATTCCAAAGATTGGACCCCTTTAGCATATAGCTGCCATACAAACTGATAAAAAAGAGTTTTATAACATTTTTTAAAATTATATATTGTTATACTAAGCTGGCCTTTTCCTCTATTTCCTTAATGTAATTTTTCATTTATTGACAGCAAAATATTATATTTGCTTTGAACTTATAATTATAACCAAGTTGTTTAATTGTTTCATTTTGTTTTCAAATTATTTATTAAAATGTTTATTATTTTTTACGCACGAAACAAACAATCATTCAATCATCATTACATTTCCGAATAATTCCAAGAAATATGGAAAAACACAAAAATCTAATCATTTAATTACCAACAAAAGCAAAACTTTGCAATCGCCTATACTTACGTCATGTTTTGTTTCGCAGAAGAATAACAATAGAGTAAAATATCAGTGAATAAACAACCACAAAATAAAGGTGAAACATTGTTGAATTAGCAAAAAATCATAAAAGATGAAATTGGAATATAAAAAGACGAAATTAAAATATAAAAAAATGCGCTGAAGTTCAAATGTTCGTTTAATTAGAGTGTGTTAGAAAACAAGCCAGTGATATCCAAATATTGTCTACATATGTATGTATTTACTCCGTACTCTTCGCTTAATTAAAGTGCAATTAACTCAAGCACTGTTAACCAAGCGACTCGTTAATTGTTGGAATCCCCCTTAATTGGACAAGTTATACAATTAAAAACATTAAGATTTTTTTTCATCTATGGATTTATCTTCCTCCTTAATAATGCCAATCACTTTTATGACTTGTTGTAAATTTCGGTGTATTTTCTAGCGATAATTGTTCCTGCAATTGAACGAGAAAATCAAAGTTGTTTATATGATTTTTCATGATTGTTATATGAAACATATATTTTTAATCAGTTAGCAGTAAAAACCGAATCCAATTTATTGGAAAAAACAGACAATTTACGTAAAAATTTAAAAAAATATATAAAGGCTACATTATATTGGCATAAATGCTTTATATTCTATAGCTAGCCGCTTTCGATTGACCACTTACTACTCGCTAAGTTTTTGACATATTTTTTTGAGTTACAAAATATGCGTGAAAGTAAAAAGGAAGTTATCCAGTTCAATTTCATACAGAAAAGTGAGCAGATTATGCAATATACTTGATTATACCAGTTTATACCAGTTCTTCGTTCGTTTCGCTACTCTTCTAGTTTTCGTGAATCGAATATAGTAACCATTTAACTATACTAGCAAAGCAAAATACCTGATTATACCAGTTTATACCAGTTGTGTGTTCGTTACCCCGCTCTCCTTGAACACAATAATCATTTAGCGGTAGTAGTTCTGTCACTTTCTAAGTTTTAGCAAAGCTTAATGAACTTTAGCATAGTTTCTTGCCTAAGGTAAATATGTAAACTTCGAAGAAATTTTTCCGATCGAGTCACTATACCATATAGCTGTCAAACAAACGGAGCGTTCAAAATCAAGTCTTTGTATGAAAAACTTTTTTATTTGACAAGATATCTTCAGGAAATTTAGCACAGACTATTGTCCAAAGTAACACTACAATCTCCGGTACAATGGCTTAGATCGGATCACTATGGCTTATAGCTGCTATACAAACTGACCTATTAGAATGAAGCTAAATGTATTTTTATATCTACTCATGCTATAAAAAAGCCTGTGAAGGGTAAAATTAAATAAAAATTAACACATAATTAAGGTAACCATTAAAGAACAGCAGTAAAAATGAGAATTTCAAATAAAAAATAGTGAAAGACCGCTTAGCAACATGTTGACAAAGTTTGTTTGCATACCACATGCCGCATGACGCCAGCTAAGACTGTTGCTTTACGTTTGCCAGAGTCATTCATGCCACTCGTACACATACACGCACACGAAGGCAAAGCAAAAATTCAAAGGCAGGCTAGTAGAACAACAAACAAAACAAACAGCCGGTGCATACAGAGCAGAATAACGCAAACAGCGTTCAAAGCAACAGAAAAAGAAGATGAAAATGTATAAAAAACTATAAAACAACAGCAACAATAGCGCACCTTAATCACGCTACAATGCCAAACAACATAAACTTCGCTGCCGCCACCACCACCGACAGCGCATCAAGTTGTTAAGTAAACCCGATCGCAGGGGACGCTAAGGGAGGGGAGCGCTGAGCTGACGCGCGCAACAACGTAAACACTTGGAGTGCCGCGATGAGCTATGCGCATTACAGCGTTAAACTGCCAGCGCAACTTGAAACGGTGCTATCCGTGCCAGGCACGGCGACGTTACGCGCTCCACCAAACAAAAGCCCAAAACAAAAAACAAAAACATTTACGTATATACAAATGTATACATATATATATATATATATGCATATATGTATTCTATATAAGTGAGGTACTAGTATTTGTACAATGAAAATAATAGATAAACAACACAACCAATTAAACAACAACAACAACATCATCATGATCACCTCCAAGCTGCACGGCGCGCCATTCCTCTTTGTATGCGCATTGTGAATTGAATAGAGAAAAAGCAACAGCAACATAATAATAAAATACCGGCAAGCACAGCAACAACATACACACTCACATGTGCGACATGCAGCTTTGTCATACAGCCAGATCAGCAAGCGCATTCCTCCCAACATGCCGCGCGCCAGATCGCTGCTAGTGGTGCTTCGCATACATACATACATGTAGGTATGTATATGATTTTGAGATTCATATACCATACAACCTGCCTAGCCGGTGTTGCGCTGCTAACCAGCGTCTGAATTAAGCTGTGCTGATCCAAGCGAGACGAGCTGCCGCAGCGTCAATAATATACAGTATTGCTCATTATAATGGCAGTGTGGGAGAGCTGGGAAGTTAATCGGGTGTTCTGAAGTGATTTTGGTGCAGATATTCGGATGATACATTTGTGATTTTTTTTTCGAATATTTTCTACTTATTTACTAGAGAAGAGTTTAGCTTTAGGTTAGCCTGCTAGGTCAATGGACCATGCATAGACCAGTTTTGGTTCTTTGCGATACCAGATGGACTTAAGTTACTATGAATTCCAACAGACTCTGTGAGCTCATTATCGATGCCCCTTCCAGTGGGGTCTGCCAATGCGGGAGAAGTACACAAGAGATGCTTTATTCCTTGGTGCCTTGCTCTTGACATTTTCTACAGTCTTCTCGATCTGTTAGCCCCATTCTATAGGCGTGTGCCGCCACCATACAGGGGCCAGTTAGTATTCGATCATATCCCTACAGTCCCTTCAATCATGGGTTCCCAATGTTGAAAAGGCTTTCGGGTGTCGGGTGTACACTATTCCTGGCTATCTCGTATACTATCTCATTGCCCTCGATTCCTTTGGCAATACTTTCCACTGCTGCCCTGCTTCACACAAGACACTTCTGGCCGATATGCAATGCCTTGATTGCTGCTTGGCTGTATACGTAGATTTTGACTGAAGAGGTATTGACAGTGAAGCCGTAGCACCTATCGAAATTAGAGCCTGCCAGACTAATCTAATCCAAGTATATATTGCTTTATATTTAAATCTTATATATTATTTAAGCTTAATTCGAGATAGAGTAACTATTACTAATACCATATTTCCTCTCGAAACAGTCCGATGCTTTCAGAAGTAGTAATAGGTTACCTGAAAGGTCTGATTGAAACGTGTCTTGATACTCTAATAATACTATGTCAAAGTGATATAAACTTCTATGCACTATTTTATCGACTCTTTATCTGAAAAAGTATAGGAATTAAGTAACTTAACTTGTTATCGTAATCTTCCTGGAGTTCCATGAGCATTTTTGCATACGTTTTGATATCTTTTTCATGTGGAGAACACGTTACTGTATAGCCTATAGGGAAACAGAAAAAAAACCTTTAAAATCTCAGCTTTAGATAACAGCTTTGGAAGTTGATTTTGCTCAAGTTTTGAACGTTATAAAATTATTATTTTTTTTTTATAAAAAAATGTTCTAACCTGAAAAAATATTAAAAATTTGACCTGGTTTCTTTGTACCACGATTCATAACGATCTATAAAAAATTTTACAAATTTGTACGTTTTTTCTTTCTAGCACAATTCACTGTGTCTTAGCCTGAACTAACCTAAAATATACTGCAAGTTTGTAATTATTTTGAGTACTACTATTTGTTATGATTCTAGCTTAAGAAGAAGAAAAAAATGTACAAACCTTGAACTAAATATGCTTCTAACCTAAACTATCCTAAAGTAACCTATAAATTAACTTATACGCTAACCTATAAACTAACCCATAAAAAATATTAAAAATGTTAAATTTTCTCTTTATGAAGCAATTCAGCATACACCCAGCTTAATCTAACCTATAAAAAAATATTACAAAATTATAAGTTATTTATAATTTATTGCATAATATTTACCGCTTCTATAAATTCTATTTTATTTCACACCAACTTCTCTGCATATGAGCAGCAAATACTCAAAGTAATCAAGTTTCTGCAGAAAAATAAAATAAATAGCGCACTGTGAAATCAAAACCTTTTAGGCCCCCATCGAGTCATTAGAATATTTTATGCCAGCGCTGTCGACTTTGCTTATGTGCTTTGACAGGCCGCTGAACTGGTTTTCTTCAATTGCTACGCGATCATTTAAATAGTTATTAATCTTATATGCATGCCAAAGCACACCAATAATATAAAACACACACACTCATATACATATAAAGTAATATATTTGGAGATCAATTGCTGGATTGCGACACTTTGCAGCACCGCCGGGCATACACGAGTGTTTATGCACGAGAACAATCACTACGGTGCAACGCGGCGAATTCCAAAGAATGCTGGAAGCCGGTCAAGCATGCATGCAACTAAACTTGCGTCATATAAGCTGTGATTGTAAGCCTGTGTGTGTTGTTTTTATTATGCTGCGGCATATATATTATACATATGTATACATGCATATATATTTGTTGTGTTTTATTTATTTTGTATATATGATGTCTCCTACAAGAATTCACAGCTGCGTTGCCGTGTTGTGTTGGCTGAGGCGACACAAACTTGCAGCTTTAATCGCATGGCTAATTGCATGGAATATAAATTAATGTGTTGCATGCTATGGCGGCCGTTGTTGACAGCTCTTCTGCAACATGGTTGGCACTTTTAAGCTTGTTGTGACTTTGGATGACACGGTTTCCTAGTGAAATAGCCAATTAAATTGTCGCTCTGTTGTGAATGGCGGTGTAAAAATTTACTAAAATATTTTTTGCTTGTTGCAAGCAAAAATTCAAGTTCCTTGTAGGGAGCATTTCTTCGACGGATAAGGCAAACCTATGTAAATTTCAGAGTAATTTATACCAGTTTTTATTACACAAAATATTTTGTTTAATTTTTTTTTATTCTAATAGAAATTTTGCAGAAATGTGGCAACCACAAAATCGGTATGGCAACTCCATGTAAATTTTGAAGTAAAATCTTCCAGCTTATATTAAAACGAAATATTTTGTTAAAATTTAGTGTTTTTTTTAATAAAAATTTTGCAAAAATATGGCAACCCTGTAAATAGATATGCATGATCTAATTTTTTTATTTTCATTTGATGTTAGTGCTGCTGTGCTTAATAGCAGAAAATTCTTATTTTCAATTATATATTTTTAAAATAAATTTGTATAAGGTGGTAACTCTATTTCAAACCATAAGAACAATATAAAATTATTAAATAAATTTGTTCTTCATTAATTTTAAAACGGTAATTACATACATTTTTGAGCTATTTAATACTTCAATGGTATGTGGCAACTCTGTTTTCTGTGTGACAGTATTTTTCTCTGTCCAGAGCGAAACGAAAGTATAATGTATTTTAATTGTATTGATATCACATCAAGTGGAAGTATTTAACTTATTTAATATTTTTGATTTCATATCAAGCGACAGTATTTTAGGTAACTCATTTTTTTCAAAGGTGGCAACTCTATTTGCCTGTCCAAATCATAGCGAAAATAGCACATATTTTAATTATTTTGTTTCAAATCAAATGTATAGAGAAACCAGCAATATTAACTTATATAATATTTTTAAATATGTGGCAACTCCGTTTCCGTGCAAAAGGCTGGTGACTTTGTTCACAATCATTGCAGAACTAGTACAATTTTCAATAAATTTGTTTCATATGATGGTTTTAGAAACAATCAAACAATGTTTAAATTATTGCATACGTTTTAAACATGTGGCAACACTGTTTTTTTTTCTTTTGACTAAAAAGTTCCCCAATGGCTTACACTACTATGTACATATATTATAGCAATATTTAATATTTATTTTTATTTTTAAAACAAGTGGCAACGCTGTTTAAAAAAATTCTGAAAAGTTCTCAAATCGTTTAAAATACTATATATGTATGTTATAGCAATTTCAACTTATTTCTTAATTTAAAAACAAGTGGCAACTCTGTTTTCAAAAATGTATTCAATAAAAAATTCTCAAACCATTTTCATATACGTCAAAACTGTACATTTTTTATGCATTTGTTTACATCTCCTGAGCAGTTCAGCCTTTAAAGTTCGTTGAAATCACATCTAAGGTAATCCAGCAACAATTTAGAGAAAAAAGTGGTCAAAAATAGCACTCCAAAATTTTTCCGAAAAATAAATGAACTTCTGTAAACAGCAAAACGAGTGACTTCAAAGCATTTTGCTGTGCGAGAAAATGTGTAAACTCATTTAAAATAAGGCAAATGCTTAAAGGAAATTCTCAACACCAAATATTTCACTACATATTGTTGCCATATTTGCGAAAAAAATGCGTATGAAAATAAAATAAAATTGGGCATTCGCGCGCAAAAGGTATTAGTGCATTTTTTGCATAAATTTCATGCGCTTGAGTTTATATTGTGCATATTTGTATCGCCCGCCAGCCCAAACAAATCCATATATGCGCCGATATACACTCGCACATATATACGTATGTATAGTATATAGAGTAACACTATGGGAATGCACTTACTTACATAGGTACATGGCTCTATAAGCGCATTGTGCACGCTGCTGTGCATTGTGGATCGACGAAAAAGTGTGGGAAAATAACCAGTTTGAGTGCGAGCAATCGCTATAAGCCAATTTCATTGAAACACTAACGTGGGAGCGCATTGTACGCGGCGGCAGTGTTGTGTAGCGCCGCATCGCTGCCAATGCGCCGGCGGGGCCAGTGTTGATAGAGGGCGTGGTGCAAAAAATTTCCACCAAAAGCATAGAAAAAAGGATATACGAAAAAAAACACACAGCCATTTTATATAAAAGTGGCAAGCTCTTTAGTCCGAAATGTTCAAAAAAATGTATAGCTGCCCAATCGCCTTACATTATGCTATGGGCAGTGTTTCGGATGAGTAAAAGTTATTACTCAATGGCATATGGATATGTTGTATTTTGTGTGTATTGGTAAAATTGACAAAAAGGATTACAAGTAGCGTTAACATTGCTCTCATTTGTGGAGGAAAAAAAAACATGCGATTAAAGTGAGCACTATTGATAAATTATTGGAATGTTTCGGATACCAAACCTTTCTATAGAACAGGGAAATATTTTGAGTCGTAAATTTATTGATAAAACTTATAAGGATAAAGCTAGAGACATATCGATGGGAAAGAGTAACAGAACCCGAGACTTGCTGTCACATTATTACTCTCACTGATTCAACATTAAGGGGGCTCCTTGAATATTTGTTCGGAATTCTTCTGATAATATTTTCCTTTAATTTTATTAAGTTGTATTCCACACCCATCAATATAACGGGAAAAGTCTATCGGATGTGTTTTCTTCGTTATGATTATTTCTCCGTTTTCGCTATTGCGAAAATATCCCCCTATCTTTTAAGTCTATCATTTTTCATACCTTCATTCCTCGAAAATGAAACTTTGAAACCCATTGCAAAGATTTGAAGGGGCTTTGCTGTTAACTTTCTATTACATAGTATATTGCTGAAATGTTTTTAAGTGTGGGAGAACTTATTGAACTCTGTACTCTTTCTAACTCTTGTGACCCAAAACTGTATTGGGGTTTATCACTCACTCTTTCTCTCTCTTCCTCCGTTTTTTATTTATATCTGTTTCTCTCACACTCTCACGCTCTCAGCCTATCTATATTACTCTCTTTACCTCTGTATAGATTTTTTCTCTTACTATTTATCTATCTCTGTTTCTCTCTCTATTATCTTTTTCCCGTTTTTTATGTAGTGCTCCCTTTATTTTTTTCTTATAATTTGATTTATTTGTTTCCTCTTTCTATATAAATGTGCCAATATTTCAGTCACACTCTCTCTCTATCTGTGTCTATTTATCTCACCTCATTTCCCTCTGTGTATATATATATACATATCTTTCTCGCTTTATACCCATGTGTCTCTGTTTTCTCTCTCTCTATCGGTCAATCTCCCTCTTTTCTACCTATCTCTCCCTTTCTTCTTTTATAACAATGTAATTTCTTTCTTTCTCTCTGTCATTCTCTCTTTATATATTTTTTTATATTTCTCTCACGCTCTCTTTCCTTTACATGCATATATTTCTTATTTCTTGTTTCTCTATTTCTATGTCTCTGTCGTTGTGTCTTTCCTTTTTTCATATCTTCCCCCTTTTTTCCCTTATCCATTATATATTTTATCTCTTTCACTCTATGTATGTTCTTATGTGCCTATATATATTTCTGTGTATCGTTCTCTCTTTCTATTTCTATTCATCTCTCTCTTTTCCCTTTAATACTTAATAATGTCATATGAATAATTTTGGCGCATCAAGTTTCCTACAGGGTAATTATAAAAACCCGCATACCAACAACTGCAACTACTTCTATGTACTGAAATTTCGTTTTTTGCTGAAAACGGATATCGAGTTGGCTGCTTCGAAAAAAATATCCATGAATACATGTAAGCGTATGTAACGTTAATGCCGAGCTGGTTCAGTGTTTCCGCTGGCCGGTTGAAGTGACCAATCTGAAAAAAAAACTCCTAAAATTGCATAAAAGGCACTCAATGAAATATTGCCAGCGGATAGAGTTACAAACTCTCATACGTATGTATGTATGTATGTATCAATGAATGCAAGTATGTTGCAAACAAAAGAAAGTATGGCACTTAACAAAGGCCAAAACTATACAAAAAAGCTAGAAAAATAAAAATAAAATTCGTGGTAGCAAAAAAGCAAAGCAAAAATATTTACAAATATTGAACAAAAAAATATTTAAATACAAAAAACATAAAGCTCTCAAATGCCAATGGAGTTGCATGCGCTTTCGCACACTGAACGCACGCAACTGCTTGCCAGCCAGGCGGCAAAAAATAGAAAAATGAGCAGCACGCGACTACCAAAAAGTGACCGTTATTTAAGTAAAATAAAGCACCTCTGCTAAAGGCCAAAATCAAACAACACCGTCAGGCTACAAGCTTCGCACATAACTGGGTAAAAATGCTGCCGGCGCGCTGGTGCCATAAAAAATATTTGCTCGCTCAACAACAGCTTTGGCTCTTAGCGCGCCAAGCATTGAGTTTTAACGTGCCGCATATGTCAAGATTTTGTTGTTATATATTGCGGATTTTTTTTGGATTTGTTTGGCGCACGTTAGTTAGTTGATAGCTTTAGTTTGGACGTATTAGAAGCGCGGCTTTACAAAGTCAACGGTCAAGTCAATGTAGGATGAAAATTTGTGTTATACTTTTGTAGTTTTAATAAATGAAGTTCGTTTGGAATTTGTGGAAAAAATTTTAAAGGTGTTGAACAATTTTTCCTTTATTACTTATGAATGATTAATAGACGTTATTGCATATGTTTTAATATTATATTTCCTTATTAATAGATAACAAATTTTTTCAAGAAATTCTGAAACTATCTTGCTAGTTAAATCTTGATTGGGTAAATTTTTCGAAATCTCGTACAATTTTTCTGCAAAACCATTTTAAAATCATACATTTTAAATAGACGATAAACGAATTATGACCACTCTGAAATTGGCAATCAGTCTGTATTGTTTGGGCTTGAGCAAGAGATATATCGTGTATGACAAGCCATATGGGAAGCAATAACATAATTTTCTTTTCACAATCAAGATATAAGATTATCACCATCCGTGGCTTAAAGGTCAATAAAAGTTGCAAAGATATTGCCCTTCCAAAATTATGTTATCAGCATTAAATACTGATACTCACAAAATAATAGTAAGGAGTTCAAGGAAGAACAAGATTCATACAAAATCTTGAAAATCATTCCGAGAACGAAAGTATGCCCATCAAGAACCTCAGAGAAATCGAACTACCTATAACGTGTAGTTGTAATTTGACTGAAATTGATGTTAACTGCCTCAATAAATCTGTAACAGACTCAAAACGCTTTCTCATTTGAAGAAGATATCTTTAATTAATACGTTTTAGCTTCAGAAAGGGCCACATTTTTTAGCTATTCTATTGGGGTCCTTCATGGTTCTTGTCGCAAAGAATTAATCTTTTAACTTAACGTATTACAGCTGCAATGGAACCAATATGCCTCATTCGTATGGTCCTTTGACGAAACAACAGCGACTGTATACCAAGACTTGCTGTGGAAACTTGTTAAACTGAAACTAGATATGAGCTGGGCTTTAATGTCGTATATACAGCTCCAATTTGAAAAACATTTTTCGTATAAGACAGAAGATCGTTGATTTATTTTAACTATTTATGAGATACCTTACCACAGTTGTCCTGTTATAAATACATACATTTTGTGAAAATCTGTGGTCATTAAAATCCGATAAAAGGGCTTTTAGCGTATTTTAGAGACGAGAAGAAATGATGGCGAATCGATCGAATTGGCATTAGACACTATTTTCTTCAATTTGCTAAGTTTTCCTTTCGCAGTGTCAATTCAACCCTCCCTCTCTTAAGTTAGTTTAAATGGTGACGGGTACATCTTTCGGATGGACTAAGCGATGGTGTTATATTCTTCAGATTTCATAATGAGTTTGATCAGACTCTCATACATTCATATATATATATATAATTCTCTGTCTAGTGGAGCTCCTTGTATATCTACATCTTTTCCTGCTTCGCGGTTTTGTGTGGCCATACAAATGTTTTATGCCCTTGAGCAGTGTATTATATTGTGGCACTTATTTTAAGGAATTAAGTGGGTTGCACGGCTTTAAAAAAAACTATTATTCTGTTATTGAATTCTATAATATCACCGGAATGTGGTTTTTATGGTCTTTAACTTTAAACACGTTTTTTCGAAACTATGTTTCCAAAGTCGATTGTTAAGATTTCTCGCGAAATGAAATTTTATACAAGCCTTAGAAATATAGTTAACAAAGCCTTGAACGAAAGTTTTTTTTGTTGAACTTTAAATGAAAAAATGCATATTTTAACTTTTTTTTAATAATAGCTGGTTTTTGGAGGCCACCCCAAAAACATCTCCTTGCGGTGGTCAGCATGACAAACAAAAAAAAAAATGCATCTAAATTCAAAATATCAAACTTCATCGGTTAGTAGATGACTTCAGGTCGGGATTAATCGAAGCATTTAGAAAAATTTTTATTGAATTGAACTTTTGACAAAGTTGCATACAAAGAACCGATTTTGGGTTTAATTTTCACCACAAATTTTCTTGAAAAAGTTAGCTGTAATCGAAAAAAAAGCCTTCAACCAATCTCAAAGTCATCTTATTTAGTTTAACTGTGAAAAATTTCAATAAGATCGCTTTACAAGTTTCAAAAAATCTTCAGCAGCGACTTTGAAAACGATGTTTCGAGAAAAATAAAATAAAACTTTGAAGTAGCAACGGATCTAAGCTGACGGGTCGCTCTCTCAAAGATTATATTTCCTACACTTTTATTGCGTTTGCCTTGAAATTTTAGAGAAATATTTTAGACACATATATTACAACAAAAAGAAAAACAAAAAATAAAATAAAAACTTCAAAACAATTATTTGAAATTTCGAAACACACAGAACCTCTTCAAAGCTTCAGTGGTGTGCCAATTTCTTCTCAGAAAATTCAAAATTATAGCAAGTCTTTAATATCAGTACTGGAGGTGGATTTAGGTATCAGATAGTACCAATTTTAAGATTTTCTTTGTTTATATTTTAATTGGAATAGCATGAAAACTGAAACCAAATACAAATGTATAATATTTGATGAAATTACTTAGATATCATAAACTCTATCATCGTTAATAAAGAGCTCTGCCAAAAATACCTACATATATCTTATTGAAATCATGCCAAATAACTGATGTCACTACTACTATATGATACTAGTATATGTACATATGTATAACTTATCTCAACAGTCCTTAACCTCAAGCATTTTTCTCAATATTCACGTTTTGCTGCATTTTTGTGGCCAACTCCGCACACCTCAATTTGAATATTTTGCATTTTTTAACAGAAACCATTCCTAACTAGCATAGAGCGAAAATATTTATCAATATTTTTAAAACTCCAACCAAAAACAAAAAACAAAAAACAGATATACCCTTGAGCATATACCATATACCATACTCTATGGTACGCTTTGTACTCATGTGTGCGTATGTTTGTGTGCCACAACTACCCGAAAAGCACAGCACCGGTGGGAGCGTTGTAAATAGAAGCTTGCAAAACGAAAACCCCAAAAAATAACAGTAAACAGCCAACTGCATTTATATAAACAGTTAGAAAAGCTGCCGTGACGCGTGTGGATTTGCAGTGAAAAATGCTCAGAACGCCTACGGCAGCTGCAGCAGCCACGCGGGGCGATTTCAGCTATGTGCACAGGTGCTGGCACGCAGAATGCGCGGCGGGGAAATCTAATAGAAATGTAGAATACGTGGCAAGAGCGCGAATATGCAAGGGTAAAGAAAAAGGGAAAATGTTGAAATGGAAAAAATAAAAAAGCAGCCAGTGGTATGAATGTGGCTATGTGAGGTGGACAAAATAAGAAAAATAAATAAAAAAAGCTTAAAATTAAAAAAAAAATAACTCAAATTAATAAAAAAATATAAAAAAATATAAAAAAAATAAAAAATATTAAAAAATAATTTAAAAAAATATGTAGAATTTATAATCAAAAAATCTGGTAATGCACTGGCTTGCATACTCAAATATATTCACATATATGCCGTTGTATTAAATTGCGTTGGCATTTTCACTGGATTATTTCGCTCACTTCATTTCGGTGTGGCACTGGCTTGTTTTTACAGCTGCGCTCACCATTGTCACTGCGACCTGCAAACTATTTTTTTGAACTATATATTTAGTATAAAAAAAATATATTGTTGGTCTAGAGTTGGCGTCTAGTATGCGCAAAAAACTTGCACTAAAAAGCGCCAGCTATTTAACGCCACCCGCTTTCATGCCAGCGCTCTCAAACATATTTTCATTAAAGTTTTTGCATATTTCGAGGGGTTTAAGTCCGTCACTCGATTTGGTCTACTTGTTGCCAGTGTGTAGTGAGGTCAAATGGCGCGCAGCCAAATCTGCGCTGCGGTTGCACAGTTTCCGCGCACTGTTGCAATTAAGTGCATGTTTTTTATGAATGAAAAATAAATATTAAAAAAATTAATGGAAAAGAAATTGTTAACATTTTTTCATAAATTTCCAATTTATACATATATATTGATGTTTATAAATACATATATACAAAATGTTGTGCATATAAATATAAATTTGTATATATTTGAAAATATTTACTTTGCCTCTTAATTGCTGCTACTATTGGATTAGCCGCGCACGCTGGGCGAGTTGTTAGTTTTTAAAGCCTTTTAGCTGATTGATTTTGTAGTGTTGATTTTATAGTTTTGTGAAATACATTGCTCTTACATAGTATTTATAAAGTTTTCATGGCTAAAGTAACACTTTTTTCTTTCATTTCAGGTATGTTTCGCTGATTTTACTTATTGACATATTCATTTAAAATGGAAAATCAAAAGAATGCCTAACAGGTATTAGTTAGTAAGTGTATTTGTATTTGAAGAAAAATATCGTTACCAAACATGGTCCTATTACCCAAATCTAAGGGGTCTTTATTTTTACTTTAGTTTCTCATATAATTAACACAATAACTTAATGTTTTACAAATAATTTTAAATGCTCTAAGTGCAGTCTTTGAGATTTACTAAACGCTAAGAAAAAGTATGATTTTCTGTGCAAAACCAAAAGTTACAGCAATTTTATTTGAGACATATACAAAGACTACTAAAACTACTACATTTCGAAAATTTCAAAATGTCTCCGATTTTTTAAATGTCTCCAAATTAAAACATTATTTAATTGTAAATTAGAAATTACAGCAATTCAACTTAAGACCATTTAAAAACTGCTAAATTTATATTTCAAAATGTCTCCAATTTTAAAAATGTCACCAAACTGAAAATCTTTTAAATTGTAAATTAAAAATTACTGTAATTCAACTTAAGAACTACTAAATTTTTAAAATGTTTCCAATTTTAAAAATGTCTCCAATTTTAAAATTTTCTATAACTGTGATAGGTCTTTAATTGTAAATTAAAAACAACAGCAATTCTACTTAAGACCCATTTAAAAAACACAAAATTTCAAAATGTCATCATTTTTATAAAAGTTTCCAATTTTAAAATTTTTTTCATTGTAAGTTAAAAATTACAGCAATTCAACTTAAGATCCATTTTAAAACTATGAAATTTCCAAAATTTCATAATGTCTCTAATTTTTAAATTTATTCAGTTGTTAATTAAAAATTACAGCAATTTAACTTAAGACCCATTAAAAAACTACTAAATTTCAAAATGTCTCCAATTTGAAAATTTCTTTAATTGTAAGTTAAAAATAACAGCAATTCAACTTAAGATCAATTTAAAAACCATGAAATTTCCAAAATTTCAAAATGTCTCCAATTTTATAAATATCTCCAATTTGAATTTCTTTAATGGGAAGTTAAAAATTACAGCAATTCAACTTAAGACCCATTTCAAATCTATTAAATTTTCAAAATGTCTCCAATTTTAAAAATATCTCCAATTTGAAATTTTCTTAATTGTAAATTAAAAATTCTCATCATTTCAAGATCTAATAATTTTTAATCGGCTCTTTGAGTTATAGACCAGGGTTTATAATTCTTGAAAGGAAAAATGTGCCTTTTCGTGCTAGCTCATAGCTTTACAGTTTCCTGTGATTCTGCTGTGGTCTGGTACCTACACCGGTCTATCACAAAGACAATCGATGGTATTAAGAGCGAGGTTAGGCACTCTTTGACCAGCCCTGAACGTATTGTTAATGAGTTCAAGGCTAAAATCGCCGCTCTGCTGTCTGAGTGGATAGTGACTTCTCCAAAGCAGGCTGCATTCCGAAGCAGTAAATATACTGCTACCTTAATGTCTGCCACATCAGCCTGGAAGACACTGTAATAGTCAGATCGTTTGAAGCTGGAGTTGATATAAGAGTTTCTGACAGTAAATCTCTCCACCAACTTTTGCCCCCAAGCTTTGACTCATCCGTAAAGAAGCTCACTGCTCCTCTCCTCTCTGGCTTCTTCCCACCCACAACTCCCTCGCCGGCATATGGGTAGAGAAGGAGTCGCCAGATATGAAGTCAAAGTGAGTGTTTATTTACGAGTCTTCAGTCATGTGTTCTAGTGGTTTTTTAACAGCAAATAGCCTTGTTCTCGTCAGTGAGTATAGATGCTGATTATAAGGGATTTAAATTAGAAGTCCAGGTCCCTGTTAGTTTGTTAGAATATCTCGAAGGATATACAAAATATATTTCTCTGCGGACACATAGTACCGTAGTACTTCCGATAGCAGGCCACTCCAATCAATCAAATCATACTGAAGTTTGGATTAAAATTATGCCAACTTGTTTAATATGGAAGGAGAGACTAAGTCTCAAAAACACTTCACTTGCTTTTCAAAAAACTATCTCTGCACTCTGCAGCTCAGTATAACTAATTTTAGTGTAAGCTAGGATTGTCTGCCTATAAGCCTTTGGGCCACTTAAACATTCTCTCAACAGACTTAAACACTCCTTCCCTTTTCTTCTCAACCACATGTATTTTCACCTGGATAATTTGAAATTAGCATATAACAACAATTTATTTTCATTTATGCACTTTTGCGCCAGAGCTTAGAGCCACTCACATGGATGCAGAGGAAACATTTTGCCAACATGCATTTAATTTCCATAAACGATGCGCAAGAATCATTTATCTCCACATTGCCAACACGGTTAACTAAGGCAAAATGCAAAAATCCAAAGCAAAAGGTAAAGGAAAAAGACGAACGAAATAGCGAATAGAGCGAAGATAAAGAGAGAGAGTGTGAGTGTGTGGTGTAAAATACGCATATGCAATTAATTGCAACTTGTCCACAGGAAAAACTAAGAAAATTTATGATAGCAACATGATAAACTTGTCTAAACTGTACAAACATGCAACACATACATTCATACATATATGCAAACATACAAACACACACTCGCATAAATGTGGCAAAGGCAAATGCTCAAAGCAGATAAAAGCAACAGAAAATATCTGAGTTTGCTGAATGGCAGTTGTGTTGGCGGCGTATGAGTGGCGTTGGCGGGGAGAAACGACTTGGGCGATATGAGAGAAAAACTGCTAAGCATAAATGGTTACATTTCCAGCGTTTTACTGGCGCCGCATTTGCGTAAATATGCAGTTACTTTACAACAACGAAAAATAAAGTGAGTGCATATATAAAGAGATGATAAAGCGAGTTGCAGGAAAATGCGGTCGAGCGGCTGATTGAGGTGTGTTAAAGTTAGGGTGATCCGACTTTGGGTTGGATTATGATTTTAAAATTCGGTTTTGGAAAGATGAGCTAGACTAAGTCGAAATTTAAAGCATCTAAAGTGACTTCAAGAAAGTAGAAAATGCTTCCATCGTTGTGAGACTTTATTTAAAAGCTCGTATAGGTCTTGTTGATTCCCGATATGGATTTAAAGAGCTAGCCTTACGGCGAGGACCCAAAAATTTCACTCTGGTTCTTATATTATTTATTGACCCTCATAAAAACTAAATATGCTCGATTTAGTGACACTTATAGTTGAGTTTATAATCTCCATATAATGGAGAGAGATTTATAAAGTGCTGGTTATAATATAGTTAATTTCTTATAACATTTTTTTGTAAATGCTTTGTTTTTTCATTGGGTTGGTTGGCCGGAATCTTTACTTTCTTAGTCAAATACATAAAAAGTTTCGATTCCTTAGTCAAATACATAAAGCCAGATATTTTGAGTACATAACATGAATAATCTTCCGTTTCACAAGTTCAAGTAATATTAATTATTACTAACTTGTTTTCAATAAGGATGCTACAAAAGTAGACGAGTAGCCGTCACATTTTTCCCGCGCTTTTGACATTTCCCTTCAGTAAGGTTTATCATTTCAACATGGAAATATAATATATACGATCCAATAAGGAGTCAAAATCATTTAAATTTATAATCGAAGTTCGGAGTTAGTGGCCTCAACTTTTAGGGCGCCATGTTCAATTTTTGGTCATCATAATCAGATCAGAAATTTAGCGTCTAGTGGAAAAATTTGAATTCATAGGTACAGTATAAAATGTTCCCGTGCCAGTGAGACAAAGAAGTCCCCGTAGTGTCGAGAATATTGCTGCCGCTAGCGCATCAATTAAGTAAGACCCAAATCAGTATCTCACACGTAGTTCTCAAGCGAAGTTCTCTGAAACGTCCTTGTTGCGAATTTTGCGAAAAGATCTTGACCTACCATATATCTTTCCAAGATCAAACTGACGCAAGAACTGAAGCTGCTTGACCAGAAGAATAATCGCATGATCGTGAATTAGGCTGAGCAACAACTTAAAATTAAAAATCATCAAAGCGATGAGGCTCTCATTTCTGGCTGAATGACTTCCTCAATAAGCTGAATATGCAATATTGGCCAGGCAGCAATCCACACGTACTCCATGAGTCATCATTGTATCCCGAAAAAATTACTGTTTGGTGCGATCTATGGGCCGGTGGCGTCATTGGGCCGTCCTTCTTCCATAATGATCAAGACCGGTACGTTACTGTGAATGAGAATCGCCAGCCACCGCTTCAATGATAACCGAATATCTTTACTTTCTTAGTCAAATACATATGTATTGGCTGGTTCTTTCACTTTTTAATTGATAAATCAAACATAAAGGAATATATAAAACTGAAACTTATCAGAAGTGTGAGACAATTCTCAACTTTAAAGTGATGTAATCGTACTAAAGATTTTCCAGACCGAACTACTGATTATTTCCATGACAGACTCTAAAGTGTTTTCACTTTGTCTTCACTCTCGGTCAATTTATTTGTAGTCTTGTCTCAAAATACTAATCATTACCTCAGAGCTGTTTGTACTCCACATATCTGATACCTAGATTATGGTTTTCATAAATTTGGTTGACTTTATCCGTTACATACCGGTTAGATTTTATAAAATATAAATAACAAGCGTTAACTTCGTTTACACTAAAGCTATAGTACCACAAACTAGAAAAGTTTCCATACAAAAACTTGGTTTTGAACGCAATGAGTATAAGGCAGCTATATGCTATAGTAGTCCGATCTGAACACTTTTTTTCAGAGATTGTACCGTTGCTTTGGGCAATAACCTATGCATAATTTTGTGAGGATATCTCGTCAAATAAAAAAGTTTTCCTTACAAAGACTTGTTTGCGATCTCTCAGTTTGTATGACAGCTATATGCTATAGTCGTCTGATCTAAACAATTTGTTCGAGGATTGCAGCTTTGTCTTGGACCATACTCTCTGTAAAATTTCTTGAAGATATCTCGTGAAATAAGAAAGTTTTCAATACAAGGGCTTTATTTTATTATTGTTATTATTTTATAGGTCAGTTTCTATGATGGCTATACCCTATAGTGGTTCGATAACGCCGGTTCCGACAAATGAGCAGCTTTTTGAGGGAGAAAGGACGTGTTTTTTAGTTCGATATCTCAAAAACTAATGGACTAGTTGTATATCTATTGACAAGTGAATTGAAAATGGTCCTTAAGTAACAATAGAGCAGTAAATGTGCAATTTTGTCATGCCATTTTACTTTATGGCCAACATATTTGCAAGTTTGTGAGTTATATGAATAAAAAATTAATTGAAATATATTCCAGAGTATATTTTAATTTCAAAATTGTTTGAAAACAGTGAATAGCTTTGTTCAACCACTCTATACTTAATATTATGACTTCTGGTCTTCTGGTTGCTTGGAATCGGGTTAGGAGCTTTTACAACAACGAATTCGTACGAAATAATTGTTGTTGTAAATTTTCTTTCACAAACATTTATTTATTTTTTTCAGTCAAAATTATAAGATCCCGCTCGTGCCTCACCTTAATGCGCGTATATTTACTTTACCTTGTGTGTGTAAGCGCCCCTTTGATACCTAGCTAATTTTCATTTATACACACAACAACAACAAATTGCTTGTGGAACCTGTTTTGCATTATAAACGCATGAGATAAGTGTACAGAAGCTAAAGGCGGGTAAGCGCCTGAAGATAGGCTAAGCCAACAAATGCAGCAATGCAAACACGCACACACACTTCAACATGAAGCTATGAAGCTTAGATATTTTTATATGTTTGTCTTTCGCACTAACACCTACACGCATACAATTGTGTGAGGTTGCAGTCAGAGTCACACACACACACACCATACACATGCATATATGCTTAAAAAATACACTCAGTACGGCATCAGTAATTCACAAAGCTGCAGCGCTCTAACAGCTCAGACGACAAACGATTTACTAGGAAAACTATTTCAACCGCATGAAAGGTAGCATTCTGACAGCGAAAGTTAAGTAAAAGTCGCAAAATAGCAAAATTGCTGGGAAAAAAGAATAATTGTGTAAATGCGAGCGCATTTCACATGCACAAATCCAACCCACCTCGCCTTGCTGCCGCTGCAGTTGCACTTCCGGTTTTTTGCTTTCGCTCTTTTTCGCAATGCGTTACAACTGAGCAAATATTAATTTTAATTTCGAAACACTTTTCCACGCTTCAAGTGTGTGCAAAGAGTTGTCAGCAGAAGAAAAGCAAGCCTGAGACTCGGCTGCAAGCAAAAAAAGCGGCGTGGCAAAGGGAGCGCCGATGAGGAGCGAAGCGTGTGAAAAGTGAAAAAGGAAAATGGCTTAAGCCAAATGGCAAAGCCGTGCAGTCAGTCAGGCTGTCAGCCGTTCGTGCAGCCGGCGTGCGGCAGTCACAAGAAGTTGCATAAACCGCACTAAATGGCAACATTTAAAATGCCACGCAGCGGCAGAGTTTAAAACGAAAGCGTCGGCTCTGAATTGCATCAACGGCTGAGCGCAACACTTGCGGCAAAGCTGAGCGCAACATACAACCCGGTGTGTATGTGCTTGTTCGTATGCGGCAAGTGCTGCCGGTGCTAAGGAAAACGAATGAGTGTGTCAGCTTAATTTGCTGCTCGAGCAGCTTTCTCGACACATTTGCTGCTACATTTCTTCAACAGCTTTTCTGCTTTCTTTCTTTCAGTTTTTCCACTTCTTTCCACTTCTTTCCTTTTCACTTTTCTTCTTTTTTTCATCATACTTGCCGCCCGTCGCTTGTTGTCGTTTTTAGCTCAGGTTAAAACGGTAAATGTGAAATGTTAAAAGGCAGCGTTATGTGTCCATTATGCTTCCCGTTGCCGCGTATGCGCTCAAAAATAGGTGGCAAGGTTGTGGCAAATGATGACATAGCTTTTGGTTAAAAATTGGTGTAACAAATTGTTGCGCTGCGCTGAATTTTATACGCAAATGAAATGTGGCATGCTCAAATAAAGTGGAAACAATGTTAATACCAAACATAAAATTCATTTTTCACATTTAACGAAGAGGTCGTAGTAGAGCGCATAACTGCATTTAATACGCTTAGAATTGATGATAATAAAAGTTGAAGAATTAGGACGAGACAAAGTACAGTGAAGTTGAATGAAAGGTGATAAAGATCCTAATCCTTTCTTGTAGGGAAAATGAGACTAGAAGAGCATTTGAACTATAGGGAATTCTGCAAAAGTTGCATAGAAGCTTAAATAGGTTAACAAAATTTAAGTAAAAATACTCTATTGGCTCATCTCATTAAAGGTAGGAAGAGTAGTTCTCCTGTAGCCAGTTATCTTTGCTCAATCTTTGACGCAAACTTTGCAGATATTATAATAACTTCAGACTATAAAAGAAGACTTTATAGATTATACGGAGGCCAGAGGGTCCATCCGTTCGAGTACAATTTTCGATGACTCGTTCGAATGATAACTGGCGAATAACACTCGTAAAGTTTTGCTCCAAATCCTGAACCGAAGAAGGATTGTCCGCATAGTCTTTAGATTTTACATATTCTTACAGTCCAACGGTTTGATATCAAACGATCAGGTGGACAATCGACCGGCTCAAAATATGCTCATCATTATCTGCTCACCAAAGTGTTATCTCAATAAATCCATTAGTTGATGCGATATATGAGAAGTGGCGCCGTCTTGTTGAAACCAAATGACGCCGAGATTGGGAAGTTAAATTTCTGGCATCACATTTGGCTGTATTTTACTCTGTAGGTTGTTGTCCGGGCTGCAAATTCGGTTGCGTGCATTGCTAAACTAGCAATAAGCTGATGAATTTTTACCATTAGACAAAATACCAAATTAAGAACATAAACGAGTTTGGCTACTAGTCGTTAATCCAGTCTGTCGTTAACTGTGCGAAAGGCAAAAACTAGTTTCTCAATTAAATCTTAATGAACTAAATTAAATCAAAGCATTATCCCACATAGTGAAGCTGAGCTTTTATCAAAGGTCAGTGAGCAGCATATAAGGGGATTTGAGGCTTAACGAAGTTCAAATATCTACAATGATTGGAGTTATATCGGTCAGTGCTTAAAAATAGTTCATTAGGGTGGCCCAAAAAAACTAACTTCAAAAATTCACCCTGGGCACCCCTCCATTTTTTTTGAATGGGATTCAATATACCTCTGTAATTTTTTCAGATTTTTTGATTGATGGGAAAAGGGTGCTCAAAGAACCCAAACTTTCACGATTGATAACAAAAAGTCGAAAAATAAAAAATCCATATTTTAATAATTAGTTTTGTTTCTTTGTTGCAGGTGTTTCAAATATCTAAAACATATGCTGAAAAATATCATCAATAAGATCTAGATTGACAAAACTTAATATTGTTACGAAATAATTCTCATAATAGTACCCAAAGTGATACCTATTTTAAACATTTCATCAATAACTTATGAAAAACCATGGCTTCCAATTCTTCTGCAACAAGGCAGTGTGACCGTGTTTTCCTTTGGGTATTACAGACTCTCTAGTGACACTTCCTGTTCCTCTGAAGATGAAGAAGATCCAGTTTCAACTTTTGTAAAGAAGAGCTCCCGGTACAGGTCACTGACCAGCATGCTAATGAGCCGAGCAGTGACAAACCTGTGAAGGCTGCTAAGCAAAACTTGTTTTCTAAGCATGTGATAAGTTCTTTAGACCGCAATAAAGTTCCTGATAGAGAAGGCTTGAGGTTGATGGTCCCAATCGCAGCAGCACTGGGACAAGACCCTAGCTCGTTGCCATTATCACGCAGCACTATTCAACGCCAAAGAAAACAAGGCGAAAATCTATATTTGAGGAAATAAAGCAATCTGTTTCTTTTGATGATCCAGTTATAGTTCATTGGGATGGTAAGATTCTTTCCGATATTTTGAGCAATGAAAAAGTAGATCGTTTGCCAGTATTAGTTTCTGCAGACGGTAAGGAAAATTTGCTTGGAGTACCAAAACTTGTAAGTGGCACTGGCCATAACTCGGCTAATGCAGTATATGAGGTACTAACAGAATGGCATTTGGAGAAAAAATATAGTCGGCATCTGTTTGACACTACAGCCGTCAATACAGGGTTGAAAAATGGAGCTTGTGTTTTGCTGGAACATAAAACTGGCAAAGATCTATTATGGCTAACATGCAGGCATCATATTTTAGAGATTGTTCTCAGTAAGGTATTTACTCTTTGTTTTGGACCATCCAGCTCTCCTGACATTCCCTTGTTTTCAACACTTAAATAACTTTAAAAGCTACTGGCAATGACAATTTAAATGTTAATGCAGTAAATTCTTTAGTAGATATCTTAATGACGGAAACCCAATCCAGAGACGATTACATGAAGTTAATAGAGCTATCACTACTAGGCCTGGGTCATTCTCTAGATAACGTTCATTGGAGAGCTCCGGGTGCCTTACACCGTGCTCGCTGGATGGCAAAACTCTTATACGCCATCAAAATCTTCTTGTTTCGTGAGGAAGATGTTTTTGAAACCACACAAAGGGGAAAATCACAGCTAGAACGCTTTGTGAAATTTGGAATGCTTGTATATGTGAAATATTGGTTTGAGGCTCCTATGGCTGCAAATGCTCCTTGGTCAGACCTTTCTCTATGGAAAGACATGACCACTTATGAAGCTATTGATCCACAAATAAGTGAAGTGGTTAAAATGCTATAAAATCCCATCTTTGGTACCTCTCGGGTGAATTAGTTGGGTTGAGTTTGTTCTCAGATAAAGTAACAAATAATGCAAAAGGCTGAAATTGTCAAAAAGATAAGGTGTGGAACCTACTGACCGAAAAGTAAGAGGTGATTCGTCACTTTTAAGTAACCAAGCCAAATTGGCCGATTTTGCCAATCAAAGATCTTTGCAGGTGTTTGAAATGTTAAAGATAAATTCAACGTTTTAAACATAGATCCAAATGAATGGAACATCAATCAGCATTACATTGGAGAGAAACAAATCGTAAGAATCCTGAAAGTTGTTAATGATATTGCTGAGCGTGGAGTCAAACTGTTTGAAGACTTCAATAAGCTTCTAACAAATGATGAAGAAGAGAAGCAGTTGCTCCTACAAGTGCTAGAAGCTAATAGAAAGTGGGTTCCGACAAAAACGAAAAAGAGAGCAGTTGTTAAAAGCTTGGGGTCGGCAACTTCAAAGAAATAAGCCATGTTTTTTTATCCCTCTTTATTATATATAAGATTGCGTTATTTATTAACATTATTCTATAAAAAGTTACCAAAATTGCGGATTTTTTCATTTTTTCCTTAATGCACCTAATAGTTCATAATATAGATATTTACGATCCTACAAATAAATAGTAAGCAAATTTTTCAACCATGTGGAGTCATCATTACACATTTTTCTTAAAAAATTTTGCAAAATACATATTGAAATAATTATTAATATTTAAAATATTTCTTAACCTTACTAATCTAGCCAGACGTTAAACTTTTACCGTTACTTTTTATAGAAAATGCTCAACTCTTGTTGTTGTCTCCGTGTTATTTAAATCGTTTTATTTATTTTATATTTATGAATTTCCTAAAATTTGGGAATAGCAGGTGTCCGGATTAGTAGATAACTCTTCAAACACGGAACTAGTTTTTTTCACTTAGAAACATCAAGCCAACTTTTAAGATGTTTTTGGGACGAAGGCCTAACTAGCCGATACCCTTAGTTTTCTAGATGTCTGTAAATTTATTTGCAGGTTATCCATAAATAAAATATGAAAAAAATAATAATTTAGAGTTAGTTAGGTTAGGTCGTAGGATACATCCCTGTACCGTATAACGTAAGATAACACCTGTACACTATGAACGCTGATGGTTTGTGATTTCCTCTTGTATATAGATCACCAGACTCTTATAGTTCCACGAAGCATTTTTAACTTACAAGAAATTTGGAAATATGGCTAATATCCATCTTTTCTATTTCGCTAGTCCACTGAAGGTGTGTCTGCCGAGATGCTTCAACCTCAGTCTGGCAAACGTAGGATTGTTGACATGGAAGTATTCCTCACTTTACTTCATAAATCTTTGTTATTCTACAACACAAAAGATATTATTATCTTACATGTGAACCAATTGTACAGTATGCAGTCAGAGCACCTACCATTGAAACGAGATGAACCTTGTTAAGAGCATGTATTATAGTTCAAAAGACTTTTTCAGTTCAACTCAGCATCGGAAGTATTTCGCAGCAGTACAACGTCTAGTTGTTGACCAAAACTTGTTGGGCTGACAAGAGGTCTGTAGAACCAACGGAAGAGGTTGCATCGTTAATCCCTTTTAATTCGAGTATTGCTTGTAAGGTTACTAGTATAGTTTCCTGTTGAAGATACCATTCGTAAGCTGTAGATTACGGATAAGAAGTAATTAGTAATTCAGTAATTAGTACTGATCTGATATTACACTTAGCATTGCATGAAAGACTTTCCTATAGATCAGGATAGAGCATTTTTTATGTTACTCACTTCAGAGATTTCTTCAAACTGTAATCGTTCAAAGATGATTCCTAGCCGAAAACGAAAGCCGAAAGTTGGTTCACGGTATAGGCGCAGTTGAGTTGAAGAGTCACCCTTCTGCTTCTTTACATTTTTATGTGATGCAAAATGTGTTTAAAAACATTTTGTTCTTTTTATTTTAGGAAAAATTTACAATTATAAGTTCCAAAATATTCTTTATGTATGACTTATGTTTCGTTACCTCTGCCCATTTTGTTTTACTACAACAGTGTATTTCACGAAAAATAACTTGCTTTTGGAGCTACGTAGAGCCCTCCCAGCATGTACCTGTAAATTACATCCAACTCAAAAACAACCACAAAGTGCCCGAAAAATTGTTGACCACAACACCTTTTTGCTGTTTCTTTATCGACGAAGTTGCTCACATATTTTAAATGTTAGCACAGAACCGAATGCGCTCGTGTGTGTGTGAGCGAAACTTTCATTATAAAACTTTTTGCATAAAGCTTTACAACGTCTTAATGACGGTGCCATAAAGTTGTCACATAAATCCCGAAAATTAAAAATTGCAATACGCCAAGGCGAACAAAGCGAACAAAGAGCAAAGGATGGTAGAAAAATCTAGGCAGGAGTAAGTGCACGAAATGGTGCAAATTAAAAGCGCTACCTGTGAGAGCGGGCGAAGCGCGAGAGAAATTATGACAAGTGGACGGCGAGCAGTCGAGTAGTGGAACATTAAAAATGGGGGGCACTATTTATACATACGTAAATATGTTTGTTACAATGAGGACTGGTCTCAGCTGCCGCTATTGAATACTTTTATGCTATTTCGCCGGCTTTTTTAAATCGCCACTTGAGGTCCCGTTAAGTATCTTTCATTTCTTTCATTTAAACGCAGTTGTGAGCTAACGGTGCTTTAAATCATAGCAAGGGTTAAACAAAAAACACAAACAGAGTATAAAAGGGCTGTAATAGCAAAATCGCGGATTTTTAATGAAGGCAAAATAAGTAAAGTTGCCCTTTCACCGCCGCATGCTATCTCTAACTAAACCTTTTCACCAACCGACCATTTCATTAAATGGTGAAAGGAAAAGGAAAAACACAAAACAACAACTACTATATAAAAAAGAAAAAAAAGAAGCTGTCTAAGCGTAGGGACATGCGTCCATCAGTTGGGCACCAGCAGCTTTGTTAATGGAAAAAAGGTAATAAAACGCCAAAGGCAACGCTTGAGCAATTGTTTAAATGAGCAGCGGCTAGCTGGAAAAACTGTAAACGCAAATAAATACAAATATATACATATGTATGTAAACAAGTACACACTGTAGAAACAAACTCAAATCATTTGGGAGCGTGTAAAAATGTATGAAATATCTGTTGAATGGCGAGTCTTGGCAGCGCGAAAGTTTTTTCATGGCTGTTTAATTTTAATTATCGCTCAAGGGCATATTTTTGCGCTGTGTGTACTTACAAACAGACATATATATGTATGTATATATAGGTTTATTCACAGTAATTGCATTAAGCTGTTGGTTGAGTAAAGGGAACAATATGGATTGAAAAGTAAAAAGGGTTGCTGGATTGTTGCAAAATATTATGTACTTACAACGTAAACTAAGGTCTCAGTTTTTGAGATGTATTTCGGAAATTTGCAGATGTCCCTTAACTTTAAGATATAGTTGCTATACAAATTAATCAATCAAAATGAGGTCCTTGTAGAGCAAAACTTTTACTTGACAAAATATCTTTCAAACTGACTGTTGTCAGTCTGATAAGAACTAGGGATCATTTCGATTTCGTAGACCTTATTATTGTAACCGTTGTACTGACAGTTCTTTCCTTTGAATTAATGTAATCCCATCTAGACGCTCTATCAGTATTCTCTGAAAAAAAAAAAATTTTTTGTCGCTACTTTTTTTAAGCTGGATTATCTCCCGTGGTCCTGCATGCAACATCTCGATTCCTAGAAAAGTCATGCTTTGGTGTTTGCCCGACAGACTGACTCGTGGAATATGAAGAGTGTGGAAGGAACAGACAGTTGAATTTTGAACATTTATATCGAAATTCCTTTCCTCATCTGTATGGCTTGGAAGTCTGCCTCTGCTACCTGCACTTTTTAGAACTTCTGTATTCCTGAGACCAAAATTTTTGTTTTTATTTTATATCTTCTAATAACAACATAAAACTGACTATTTTTTCTTAATTGAACCAGCCTACTCATTTCAAAACCGTTAATGCATTCGTTAAAAAAGTTTTATTAAAAAAACAAAATAAAACAGGTGGCAACTCTGTTCAAATTAATTCTTCTTTTTAGATTTAAATTTTGAAACAGTGTCCAGCTAACACGAAAATATTTTCGAAAATATATTATTAAAAAAATTTAAAAAGGTGGCAACTCTATCGAAAATATTTTCTTACGTAAACCAATGTGTTAGTATACTGACATTAAATATTGAACTTTAAAAAATTCTCAGAAAAATTTTTCTTAAACAACTTGAAGGAAAAATTCAGAACAAGTGGCAACACTGCTAAAAAATATTTCCAATTTTTAATATGTATGCAGCTTCCCAAACTTTCTCACTATTTATCAATTTAGTTTAATAAAGGTGGCAACTCTGCCGCAATTAACTGTTTCTTTTTGCTTTACGTATTGAAATAGTGCTAACCGAACCCAAAAATATTTCCGATAAAAACTTCTTTAAAAAAATCAAAAATGTGGCAACTCTACCGAAAATATCTTCTTCTTTAAACCGATGTCTTAGAACTCTGACGTTAAATATTGTATTTTAAAAAATTGTCAGACAAATTTTTCTTAAAAAAGTTGAAAAAAATTTAGAACAACCCTGTAAAAAAATATTCTTAACTTTTCTTACATGACTTGTTTAATTTTCTCAGTATTTATCAATTTGGTTTATTTTTTTTACTTCAGTTATGTGGCAACACTGTAAATTTTTTGCTGTGCATTACAGGGAAAGGTCAAAAAGGAAATGAAAGTTGTCTAAACCAGCCCACAACAATATTTCAAATTTACCGAAATTCTTGCCAAAGAACACGAGTTCGAGACAGTCTTTAGAATTTACTACTGGGTTTAGTAACAATATAAAAATAAAGAAATAAATTAAGCCAAAAACATGAAACTCACTTGTTGACTTTGCTAGTCATCACACACTTTATTGTTCAATAACAATTTATTGCTGTCCAATTTGCCTCTGAAACTTTTTAGTGCTTCCGCTCAAGCTTAATTAAAATCCTAAACACATTTCGGCTTGTTGTTACGGTCGGGTATCGTGTAAACAAGTGAAAAAATTAAAATAAAAAGTCTCCAAAATTTTAATTTCCGCTTTCACCCTTTGTAGTAACGCAAGTTAAGCGCATAATTATCATTTAAAATCTCATTTTCTACTTGCCACATCGCCGTGCTCACCAAAAGGTCCTTATTGGAAAGCTCAATCAGCGTCACTCAAAAGCAGACGATTAATATTGTACGGATTCAATATGAAGCATCTTGCAGCTTTCAATTATTAAACTCTTCCCTCGGCCCGCTAAGAAACCGGAGCGCCGTTATTGTTACACCATGATTCCGTTATGCCTGCTTCTGCTTCTTTTTGCCACATTTCAGTTACAAATTGCCTGTCGCCAGTGACTTTCGCTGACTCGTAGTGTGTGCCCTCATTAATTTCTGTGCCATTTGCGTCAATTTTCGCGCTTGTGTCGAAAAAATTTATTACTCCTTGACTTCCACTCGGGCCACCTGCAGCTGCCCCCTATGCTCTGCGCACGCAGTGAACGCCATCGCCAATAACTTCATCTTCTGGTTGAGTGACTGACTAATATTTGACCCTCATCTTAACAGGCTCGCGCTCGAAGAAAACGAAAGATGGCGAAGAAGTGGAGAGGAATAAAATCAATTTTAAATTCTTAGTGTCTGCGCCTGAGTGAGATGTCAGTCGATGTTTGTATTGTTATGCCATTCGTCGGTTGCATTAAATTGCTTCGTCCGTCCGTTAACCAGCCGCCAGCTCAATGTGCTGTTAGTTTTAAAGTTTAATGTCGACAATCGACCTTTGGCTTGCGCCAGTCAGTCATCGACCGTATGGATTGTGGCGTTGTCTTCCTTTTTCGTCTGGTGGGCTTGTCCGTTCTTTCAATGATTGTTATTGTTGTTCACTTCTTTTGTAATAAATACACATAAAACTGATAATTAAATTGAGGCTTTGGTATTTTTTTGCTGGAGTTAAAGAAACCCGGTGCCAGCTGTAACTTTAATAAGTAGACGAAATGTGGTTTTTGGTCTCATGGCTCAAAATGTTATTGAGTTTAGTTCCTGAATTATTAAATCAAACCCTAATCCATGATTTCTTCGTTTTCTAAGGTTTTCCATTCTTCGTAGACACCGCTTACGCGATTATAGCCGAGTTAACAACAGCGCGCCAGTCGTTTCTTCTCTTCGCTACGTGGCGCCAATTGGATATTCCAAGCGAAGCCAGGTCCTTCTCCACTTGGACCTTCCAACGGAGTGGAGGTCTTCCTCTTCCTCTGTTTCCCCGGCGGATACAGCGTCGAATACTTTCAGAGCTGGAGTGTTTTCGTCCATCCGGACAACATGACCTAGCCAGCGTAGCTGCTGTCTTTTAATTCGCTGAACTATGTCTCGTACAGCTCATCGTTCCATCGAATGCGATATTCGCCGTGGCCAACGCGCAAAGGACCATAAATCTTTCGCAGAACTTTTCTCTCGAAAACTCGCAACGTCGACTCATCAGATGTTGTCATCGTCCAAGCCTCTGCAGGACGGGTTTTCCATTATAGAGCATAATTCCCTCCACCTTTGCGATCAGCAGTTGAGCCCTTTCAATTGACTGGTTCGAGAATAAGGAATTCCCAATCAAGGCTTTTCTCAGTAGGTTTTATTATTAGTCGCTATGTAGAAATTTATGGTGATCTAATTTTTCTTGGATGAAAACGCTCCAGCTCTGAAAGTATTCGATGCAGTAACCGGCAGAGAAGTAGATAAGGAACAAGAAACTCTCAATAGGCTTAAAGCTTATTGAGAGATCTTTCCCTTGTCTCTTGTGGTTAAAGAGATATAAAAAAAATTGTGAGAGGGGATTCAGGCAACGGAAGTTACGGTTGCTTAACCAATAGAATCGTTTCCATTTTCAGTAGTGGGTTCACTGGCGAAAAAATTTTTTTGGATTAGCTACAAATGAGTTTCCTAATATTTTTCAATAAAGACAGGAACCAAAGATTTGTGGATTCAACGCGATCGCAAAGAAAATGAGCAAAAAATTTTAGTTTTTGATTTAGCAAAATTAGTTCTTTAATCTCTAGGGTCAATTAATTCTTGGCTATATTAGAGTTAATATTATTCTTTAGAGTTGCCACCTGCTCATTAATAAAAACTGTGAGAAAATATTTACATATAAGTTAAAATTTTGTTAGTTTTTAAATGCTTTCGCTTAAGAAAAAATTTATAAGTAGTTGCCACTCTTATGTAATTATTTAAAATATTAAATGAAAGTATTGAGATGAGCATAAAATTAGTCTGATTGAAAAAAATGGTATTGCAAATATGGATTTTTAAGACGTTAAATTATTATTTTTTTGGAGTTGCCACCTGGTTACTAAAAAAAATTGTGAGAAAATCTTTAAATAAATTTAAACTTTAATATAAATTTACCACGTTTGCCAATGTTTTCACTCAAAATACATTTGTAAGAGGTTGCCACCCTTACCTTGTTCCTTAAAATATTTTAAATTAAAAATTTTAATATTGAAATATGTGTGTGCAATCAGTTTGGTTTAAAACTGGCATTGCAATTATCGTATTTTAAGATGTTAAATTATTTTTGCTTTTAGAGTTGCCACCTGGTTAATAATACAGATTGCGTGAAAATATAGATGAAATTATAAGATACATTTTGTATAATTTTACCAGTTTGCAAATGCTTTTGCTTAATATAAATTTGTTAAGAGTTGCCACCCTTGCCCAATACTTTAAAAAGTCCTAACCTGAAAAGCAAGGTATTGAAAAATACCAGAGATTAAGGGATCGAATTATATTTTTTAGAGTCGCCACCTGTTGACTAAACAAAATTTTTGTAGAAATGTTGCCTTAAAAAAAACTATTTTTTTAGTAAAACTTTAATAAAAATTGTTTTAGAGAGATCTGAATGTTAATATTTAATAAGAAGAGGCTTCCAGACGCCTGAATCTCATCGGAATTTTAGCGTTTTTGCAATATTATTAGATTTAAATATTACAGTTATGTATTTTTATGACGTTGCCACCTGTTATAGAATATAAAAATAGCAAATTAAAAAAAAAATATGATAAGTCCTGCATGTCAGCAGAATTTTATGCGTTTTCCAGTATATCATTTGTTTTTTATCATATTAATGCGCATAATTGTAGGCAACATTTTTTCAACATATAAAGAATATGGCCTACTTTTAGGAGTTTATTGTATGTAAGTGAATACTGAAAACTAGTATAGCCTACCTTTAGGGTTTTGTTATGTGTTTGTGCTTGCCTAAGTTTCAATTATTGACAATTAAGTGGAAAATTGAAAAATATAATATTTGCGTCAGATTACTTTTCTATTGTATATAACATATATTATTTGTTTGTTTATAACAGCTATATCCATTTTCCGGGTCGATTTCATTATTGCTAATAACTTGTCTATACAACTCTGAAAATAAACTCCTAGTCTTCCATATATACATTTTTATACAAATATCTATTTCTATATCTCAAATTCCATATTGTAAACAGCAATGACTTTTCAATCCAGTTTTCATACGAGAAAATTACACTTGCAATCCATTCTCCGAATTTCTGCTATTTTTTTTATTATACAAATGCATACTACAGTTACACACGCTTTCGGTTGCTGTGTATGCCGAGCAAAACATCGGATGACATCAACACGCAAATGGCCTGTCACAGCGTGTCAATGTCATTAATGCGAAGAGCTCGTGTAGGCTCATCATTATGTTTGTATATGTGTGTGTTTGCATGTGTGATATTCATTTTCGCCGCAGTACAAGTGTATATTTTACAAGTTCAATTTCAATTCAATTAAAAGTGAATGCATTACTTAAATGTTAATAACACACACACATGAATGCCTACACTCATATATATGGAGTCATGTGCCAGCAGCTTCCGTTCATGCTTCTAAAGTACGAAATGAAAGCATGTTTGCATACACACACAAGTCTGTGTGTGTGTGTGTGTGTAGTATAATTGAGCGCTTCGGTGAAATGGGCACAACTGACACAAATAATACGTGCTCATAACTACATTGGGCATACACATTTTGTAAATTTGTTTTAATACATACACAGTTGTGTGTGTGTGTGTATTTGCGGTTACTCTCGCATTTATTTCTATTTGCTGTACAATTTTGCGTTGCTTTTATGTGATTTATGCCAGAATAACTTTCGTTCTCGTTCCATGCGAATGAACCAAGGCACAACAGCCTCACTGCGTGACTACCGTGATGTGAAAATGTTTAGCAACTGCACTAAGCATATGAAGTGATAAGTGTAATGAAGTTGATTGTGGTTGAGGTGGGGGACCCATATCGACAATTTTATTTAATTTTTTTTATAGATTTTTTCCGTTGATAGTCATTATTTGAAACAATTTTTGTTAGTGACTTTTGTGCCTTGATAATTTTTTATGAAAGATAGCTCGAACTACCTTTTGATTATCAGATATGAATAATCTGAAGTCGAACTCAAAGCGCCTCTCTTTGAAACTTCGCATAATACCAGATATGATAAATTAATCTTGTGCGATCGCATCTAGAGAAAGCTTCATTAAAGCTCTTATTGGAGCTTAATACTATTCTTAAAAACTTCAAATCGGGTGAAAGAACTTTATGAGTCTTTCTGGTTTCAATAAAAAAACCCCAACCAAAAATTACAATAACCTTGTTAATAGTGTTATCTAGTGTTTGGATAGGCTAATCTCTAACCTGTAAAAGCTGTAGGAAAAACACAAAACATTGTATGGAAAAAATCTTAAATACTTTAAAAGTACATAGAATTTTTTTGAATTTTTCCGAAGCAACATGTTTTTAATTTTGCTTTGAGAAATGCTTCGTATACTTTTCAAATCTGTTTTCAGCCTCAATACGCTGCTAAAAAGCTCTTTCGGAGCTTTTATGAAATGTGATTTCAGTGCCACATTATTTTTGTAACAAAACATTCTTTATAATACACCGAAATTACGTTAAAATGACTTGATTAACAGAACTCACATTCTCTCTTTCATTCACCTCTCCTTTCTCTCGCTCTATCTTTCGCCTTGACTAGAATCACTAAGAATCGTGCATAAAGCGCTGTTTTAATTGAGTTTCAATTCGTTTCAGCAACGAGTTATCAGCAGTTTTGTGGTCTCATATGCAAAAAGCTTTTTGTGGAAGCTCTCGGTTGAGCTTTGTATTAGAAGTTTTAAATCTACCATAAGAGCTTTACAAATCTTTCCGGTCACAAATAATGTAAAATAGTTCCACATTTTCCGCATAACACAAATATTTCAAGGAACTGAGATTAAAAGCTTATGTTGGTAAATTACACGACCTATGTATTTACAAGACTGCAAGGAGCCTTCTGGTACTAAATGTAATTACATTTATTTATCAAATATTAATTGCTTTTACCATTGTTTGGCTAATATATCCTTTAAAATATTTATTGAAGCTTTACAAAAAAACCCAAAACATCTAACAGAACAAGAACTGCAACTTGTCTTTCAGAAAAAGGGAACTTTTTTGAACTATTCTATATATTTTGTTTCGTTTGTAGGAATTCGTCGGCTATTATAACAGATTTTTCCAATTTGTTTAGACCCTCAATGGCTTGCCATAAATTAAGCTTTTTCGAAGGTTTCTTATGATCTGATTTCAGCGCCACCTTACGTGAACTTTTTCACTATAATATTTTTACTACTCTTCTTCTATTTTTTGTATAGAAAAAAGAATCTTGCTCCTTATCTAAATTATGTAATAATTTATAAACTATACTGCGCCATCTAGCGACAGCTTTTTCTTTTACAAGGTTTCAACTTTTTACCAAAAATAAATTAGTAAATATTTTAAGTGAAAGTGAAATAACTGCCACTATTTCGTACACCACTGCAGTCCGCAGTAGCTCTGCCTCTATTTGTTGACACAGGCATTTCATTCTTATTTATTTTCTAGCTGCTACATTGTAGCAAATTTTAATTTACGACCAGCCACTCGGCACTACAAATACACACACATAACGTTACTTTGCCGATCGATTGCTCATTTCAATTCCATATTTTGCAATATATTGCTGTTTTTTTACATTGGATCCAACAAATGAATTGAGTTTGCCTTCACTTTGAATCATCGCTCGTCAATTTTACTCTCATTTGACATAACCTCAACTTTTTCCGAGTAATAATTTACATATGCGCATTTGTTGTTGCACTATTTTTAGTTTCATTTAATTTTTTACTTTTAAAACTAAAATGTATAGCTTTTTATTTCTGATCAATTCGACCTATTTAGCTGCCGAAATTTATCAAAATTTGAAGCTTTCTGAGCACTCGTTCTCCATATTTGCTGCCCAAGCGTGTATTGCTTTTTTCGATTGATACTTTATTGCGAATTTAAATTGTTATTTAATATGCCTGCAATTTGCGCAGATAAAATTTGATTATGGAACCTTTATACAGTTGGCCTAGTTTTGTCAATTCGCCATTTCATTGGAAATTATCGGTCAATAAGAGAAATTCTCTGCCCTCCTTTGGGCACCAAGCACATTGTAGTTCAAGCGTTGCTATGTGTGTAGGTATGCGTTAACAGTTATTGTTCATTTGTGTAAATAACTATTGGCGCTTTACAACACTGCAAATTTGTTGGCACTTTGTAATGCTGTTGTGCGGTTAGAACAACAATTTACAGCATTTTTCTCTCTGCCTATTGGAAATTGTTTACAAATTGCAATTTAATTCGGCTGCTAGTAGCATAATTGTATTTTGATAACACTGCAAAAAAATTTAATATAAATTTTATAGTTACGAGGTAGCTTTTTCTCTTTCTTTTTACCATTTCCTACTTATATAGGGTTAATATTTTATGTTTTTTTATAGTTACTGACTCAAAAAACATATATTTTTCTCTCCCTTTTCTCGTCTCTCTCTTTTCCTCTATCTCCATCTCCCTGTTTTAACAATCTTCCACATAGGATTTCATAGCATTTCTTACAAAAGTTCGATTTCAATGTTTCTTCTTGTAATTGCTTCTCATAAAACATACACAAATATACTTCCCACTTTCTCTTTATCTTCTCGTACCACATCCAATGTAACGTAAAGTTTCGAACACTCCTACCCTGACTCTGACGTCTCTCTCATTGTCTTACTCACTCTCTTTATACTTGTAACAAGGTCTGAAATTTTCCACTCATCCCTCTCTATTCAAGAAACTGCGTTTTTGTGATTTTGTGAAACCGCATATACCTAGTTGCAGTAAGAACCTTAAGGAGAAAACCGAGGTCCATGGATTATTGTACTGACCCATCTGAGAACTCAAGACCCGAAATAATGTGTCCACGATTTGCCCCCTTTTTCACTCACTTCTTGTGGTAATTAAACCCGACGAGCCATCTTTGTTCACATCTTTTCTTGGTATAGATTTTTTGGATGCATAATTTTATTTGTTTGCCTTAGTGATACCGCTTACATGGCTTTATTAGGACCGCTTACGTGGTTACAGTCGAGTTTGCAACAGCGCGCCAGTCGACCCTCCTTTTCCCTTTTTCTCCACCTGGCCTTTCCAACAGAGTAAAGGTCTTCTTCTTTCTCAGCTTCCTACGACCGGTACTGCGTCGGATACTCTCTGAGCTGGAGTATTTTTATTCATACGGACGATATGACATAACCAGCGTAGCCGCTGTCTCTTAATTGGCTAAACTATGTCGATATAGTCGAATTTTTCGAAGTACACTTTTCTGAAATATTTTAGTTCCCTAACGACCCAAATTTTTTCTATGAAATAAGTAGTTGAAATAAGTAGTAGACATTTTTGATTGCATAGTTTTCTGAAACTTTTTAGTTTTCCAGCAATATCGTAATTGTTTTTTGAGAATTTTTAAAGTAAAGGTCGACGGAATGTTAATGGGCGGATATTTCGCGCCAAATCTTTTTACTTTCAAAAAATGTTAAAATAAACATATTTGTCAATTTAATTTTTTTCGGTATATAAATACATTATATCACCTGAAATACGTATACATGGAAGAGTGTCCACTAACAATAAAAGTGTGTGAGACATGCCTCAGTCAGCACCACCGCTTAGCAACTAACTGCATAAGCTCTAATTTATAGTAAACACATAATTACAATTTCGCTCAATTTGTTACTTAAATTAAACAAAATATAATTTGTTGAGTAATGCAAACGCATTGCAAACCATTACAGCACATAGCATTAATTTCAATAGAAATATGTGTGTGTATGGGCGTGTGTGTGCGGCACTAAGCACTGATTGTGGTTATTGCTAATATTGATAATTTAATATTTATGAACAATTCATCGACAATTAAATTGGCAACAACTCAGACAAATGTGCGTGTGTAGCTGTGTTGGTAGCAGCATTCACATACACATTTGTATATGTATGTGTGCGTGCAGTAAAAGTCCTTGCCACTAGCATAAAATCAACAAAGCTTTCACACGCTCTCATTAAATAGTTAGATACATATATGTGTGTGTATGTGTATGTTGCTTTGTCTAAACTTAGCCACAGGTGAGCGCCTGAAATGTCATTGAAGCAAAGTGTGTGTCCCTTTCAAAAGCGTTAAACTTGCTCGTTTATTTATTGTTACGAAATATTTCTAATTTAATCGAAATTTATTATTTCATTAAAAATTTGCATTTTCCCAAAAATGTCTAAATTTTTATCAACTACGGTGATGGCAAGAAAAATAATAAAATGGTTTCAGTTTTGTTAATTAATGTGCGAATAAATGACAGAAGCAAGCACTTTCTGTGCTATAAATTAGAAATTTCTATACCAAAATGTATTTCATAAATTATTCAGTTATATTGCAAATTTGTAATAATTTTTGTTGTTGTAAGTTATTACGTTTGGAATAGAAAATTTGAAAATTAAATAATCTGAATTGTGTGAAAGCTTATAAGATTTACAAACCTATTTTTTTTTAACTATCTAGTCAAGAAAAAACATAAAAAAGAACTTGTTTTTGGAATTTTGGCAGATTCCTGCAGTAGAATTAAATTGAATTACCCTTAGCTCCCTTTCGAGGTTCCTTACTTTTGTAAAGAAAAAACGCAGAAACTTTAAATTTAATGGAGATTGTTTATTATCATTCCAAAGATCATTTTTTGGCATTTATTTTTTGAAGATTATCTCTTTAAAATTTTGGCCGTACCCACGTCTCGGATGCTCCATGCCTTGAGTCCAATTTTCGATGACTCGTTCAATCATTTCGACTGGTAACTGGCGAATGACACGCGTGAGGTTTTGCTCCAAGGCCTGAATCGAAGCGGGATTTTCCGCATAAACTTTACATATCCCCACATGAAAATGTTTAGTGGTGTGATATCACATGATTTTGGTGGCCAATCGACCGGCCCAAAACGAGTAATTATCGTCTCATCGCAGTATTCTCACAATAAATCCATTGATTGATGTGATATGTGGGAAGTAGCGCGCCTTGTTGACGATAAGTTAATCGAAGCATGAGCATATTCTTTACAGAACGTGAACTTTCATAATAAAGTTAAATGAGTATTGAGTTGAGTATTACTTCTACTCGTTGACCACATATCTATAAGACCAGACTTTTAGGTGATAGAAGGCATGTATGATAGTTGCGCTCTGACAGTGATTGAACAGGAGCAATACACATTTTTAACAGCTGTAACGGGTAGGCAGAAACAATACTTCGGAAATCCCAATTTGTTCCCAACCTATTCAATTTAGGGAGGGTGCATTTTTTTCCAAACTTATCTGTTTGTTGCTTATGTAAGTGAGGTAATGCACTGCAAAACTAGCTTTGAGCTTACTGTCTGTGAGAATCTGCAGAACAGTTCCCAATCTGTGTTTCTAAAGTTGCTATTGGACTTACCAACTGTACGTACCCCGTCCAAACTGAAGCCAATAAACACATGGTCAGAGAAAGAGAGGTAATCTAGAGATGTCACTGCTACTCAACTACGGCTCCAGAATAAAGACAGCGTGGACGCCGAGAAGAGTCGAAGACTAAGCAAGAGATAGAGGGAAGCCACCTTTTTTGCGATGGAGACTAATCTGTTGAAACTTTATCCTTCAGAGTCTTCTCCAGAACTGTGAGTTCCTCACTAACATTAATACCTCGGTACACGATCTGCCTTCAGCACCTACTACCTCCGTAGAAGTGAGGTCGATTTCAATGTCCGTTTGAAAATTACATCTCATTGTCAATATTGATCAATTTTATTTTCTTTTATTATTTGATATTTAAATAATCATTTCTGAAGAAAACATAACTTATTTGTCTCATCTTCTTTCATTGCAGGTATGTTCCAACATTTTCTGCCATTCATTTGATATAATTTTTATGGAAGCAAAGGGTAAGAGTTCGAAATAATTTTACGAGAATTTCATCGTGTTTGATATAGTTTAAATATTTGAATTATTTACATAATAAATAATTTAAGCAGATTAATCAACACATTAGGCCCACATTAAGCACTAGCAAATAATTATTAAAGTTATTAAAAATTCTCATTACTTATTATTAAAAAAAAACCAAAAAAAAACAAAAATGTCAAAAGAATCTGCAGCCCCAAAAAAAACATGAACATAATCCTACAATTTAAGCTTTAAAACAAATATCAGTTCCATTAAACGATTAACTAAATTCCTTTGTTTGGGTTTTTGTTTGTAACGCAAATAATTCTGGCAATTCTCTAATGGAGGGATTAGCGCGAAAGCGATTTTTTTTTTCAACATAAACAAAGAGAAATATTGAAGCCAGTTTTTGCACCGCGACACACAACAAAGAATTTAATTAAAAAGATAATTAAAAGCCGGAAAAGTAGCTTAATTTTGCAATTTTTTCACCGCTAACAGACAAAAAGTAAACTCGCATGCCATTTGTGGCAAGAAAAAAATGAAAAACGAGCCGAAAATCATGCACTTCATAATAAGCATTTATAAGCGTTAACGTTAATAAATTAACTCAGCACTCAACAATGATACAAGTAAAATAATAATATAACGAAAAACAAATAGCAGGCCAAACACACCTAAAAACATACAAACAAATGAATACATACTCGTACAAGTATTTATGTACAATATTAAGCGTTTGTAGTGGGCGTGTACGCGCCGCCGAGTTGCTAATTAAAGTCAAACGCATGGCAAGCATGCCTTGTGCGCGCAAATTACTGTTAAATTAAAAAATCAAACAAAGATATTTGTAAAAACAAATAATGGCGAGTAAAAAATTGAAATTTTTTCTTCACACGCAAGTCTATGCGCGGCGCTAATTGGCAAATCGTATGGAATTCGAAGAAATACCTGTAAAAATGAAACATGATAATTAAAAGTTGCCAAAGCACTTAACTTAATTTGTGAGCGCTTAAAAATAGCCTTTTGTGGAACTGAAGGTATACAGTCATGTTTGTAGAGGTACTGCGGTTCATAGGTAGGTTGCTCATACGCACTGTCAGACGGCAGTTCATTGCTTTGGTATGAAGTTGTGATTGACCTTTTGAAGTATTATGTGGAAACAGTTGTTTTTAAGAGTATTTAGTCAAAATATCTAAATAAATTTTCAAACTTTTTCCAAACAATTTGCTCCTTAAAATGTATAAGTAAATATTTAAGCATTACATAAGCGTCAAGTTCAAATACGAGTTCTGAGAAAATAAAAAAATTATTGGTAAAAGTTAAAAAGAATGAGATTTCGACTGCATCAAAGCTATAATAAGATTCACAGTTGCCTTTTTGTTGCATACAAGGGCATAAAAAGATCTTTATCTTGATTTTGATAGATCAGTTTGTATGGCAGCTATATGCTATAGTAGTCTGATCTCAACAATTTCTTCGGAGCTCTTAGCGTTAGCATAGATAATAACATATGGCAAATTTTGTAAAGATATCTTTTCAAATGCGAAAGTTTTCCATACAAGGACTGGATTTTGTACGTGCAGTTTGTATGACAGCTATATGCTATAGTAGTCCGATCTCAACAATTTCTTCGCAGTTTTTACTGTTAGCATATATAATAATCTCTACCAAATTCTGTAAAGATATCTTCTTAAATGAGAAAGTTGTCCATACAAGAATTATATTTTGAACGATCAGTTTGTATGGCAGCTATATGCTATAGTAGTCCGATTTGAACAATTCTTCCGGAGATTTTAGCGTTGCCTGAGGTAATAATCTGTGCTAAATTTTGTGGCGATATCTTTTCAAATACGAAAGTTTTCCTTACAAACACTTTATTCCGATCGTTCAGTTTGTATGGCAGCTATATGCTATAGCTGTTTAAAATCCGCCGTTTCAACACACGAACAGCTATTAATAGAGAATAGTGCTTATGCAAAATTTCAGATCTATGTCTCGAAAAATTAGGAAAAAATTATACGATTTAAGTCCGGTGATATAGTGGTGAGATTCTAAAAATCACTTTCGAGAGAATTACATATGAAGAAGTCTCCTTAAATTTGAAGCACGCCACTTAAAACTCACTCAGTAGTCAAAGGCCGGCTGACATACTCAGATTAGTGAAAACTAAAAATAAATAAATAAAATAGAAACATTCAAGTAGAACACTTCGCTGACAAAGCAACATCACTTTTTGTTGTTGTATTTTAGTAACAATAAAATCACGCAAAAATGGGGCTTATCGACTGAAGTGCGGAAAGTAACACAAACTTAAAACTCTATTATGCGAAAGTGCTTTTCCGACCTAAACCGCTCACTGCTCAACCCCACCAGCTTCCCACTCACGCTTTGCAAAACAGTTAAATTGTTATAGAGCGCTTGTGGCTCCATTTGTTTGTCTGTCTGCGCCAGCAGTGATGAGGCGTCGAAATCAATTAACACAGACAAGAGCAACTATGCGACACTACGCATACACACACACAGAGATGACAACACACAAAGGCATGTTATTAACACAGCGCTGCCAGACGGCAAAACGAACATAAAATATGAAAAAATAAAGCAAAAATAAAAATAAAAGTTTTGAACTGAAAATTCGCTGCGTGCTTGGCAAAGTGCTCTTATGTGCCATACTCATGCATGCCTTGCGCACACACATCGCTCTTTGCTTGCGCCGCATTGTCCGCCTCTATTTGCAAAGCAGCAAAATTCCAACCGAACAAATCTTTATTGTTCGCATTTATTTGCATAGCCGTGAATTTTAATTAAGCAATTAAAAGTGCAATCAAATTGCTGGCATCTACATGTGCTCCCACACACACATATATGTATATACATATGTATGTATTTTTCTCCACATGCCTCTTTTTCACCCGCTGCTGAACCTCTAACGCCAACTCAATTGCTTGTTGTCTATTGTCGCGCATATATTTGCCTACATACATACACACACACACACATGCATGCACTTAGGTGCACAATCGTTTGAATTTGTAAATATTTTTTCGCATTGCCATTGCGCTCAGCAAAGCAATTTCCGGCAATTGAATTGCGGTTCAGCGTCAGCACTTGAAATTATCAGCTTTGTAATTATTTTCTACAATTCAATTAATAATTAACTATTAAGTATCTAACGGCGCACGCACGGACTGACTATATGCCGTTTAATTGTTTTAAATTTCCATCATAAAACTTTGCAGCTAATTAATACATGCAACATTGTTATTGTTGTGCCTTGATTTTGTTGTTGTGAGACTATTTTTAAATGCCAATTTAAATTATTTAATTATAGCTTTACTACACAAACACACAAACACAAACACCTTTACATATACACATATTTGTGTCGCTTAGAATTCTCCCCTCTCAAACATATACATTCATACACACAGGCGCAGGCACAGTTGTCAATCGAATTTCGTCAAATCGCGTGTCTTTGGCCGGCCTCATGTGACATTTGCTTACCGTTTCGGCATTCAGCATTGCTTTTATTTCGTAATTTCACTTGATTTAGCTAACTGACAGCTTGAGTGACATATCGATTGACCGCATGACTTTCGGGTGCCAATTTGTACAATGAAATTTGTGTGTTTACCGTTAGTGTTCGTGTGTTGTAAAAAGTCATTAAGGCAGCGTAAATTCAATTATGAATGCAAGTAAACAAGAAGAATTGAAAAACGAAAATTGAAAAAGAATGAAACGGTTGCTCAAAAAACTACAGCAGCAGGAAAAATGTTAACTTATACTGCACTAAAGATATAATACCCTTCACATGTGCATATCTTATGGCATAAAACGGTATAGAAAGATTGTAATGTTGATTTTGCACCGTCATTTTGTATGGCGGCTGTGTATTAAAGGTGCCCGATCTAAACAATTTCTTTAAATATATATATCATCGTTGCCTTGGAATTTAATCTGCCAAAATTTTCGTGGACATATCTTGTGAAATAAAAAATGTTTCACCACAATGTGTATGACAGTTCGTCTGATAACTGATGAGTAATATGTGTGATGTTTTGCTCCAACGTCTGAATGGAAGCGGGATTGTACGCATAGACCTCTGACTTCACATATCCCCACAGGAGAAAGTTTCACAGTGTGATATCACACGATATTGGTGACCAATAAACCGGCCCAAAAAACAATAAATCCACTGATTAATGCAATCCGTGAGAAGTAGCGCCGTCTTGTTGAAACTAAATGTCGTTGAGATCACTTTGCTTCAATTGCAGGCACCAAATAGACGGTTATCATCACGCGATAACGGTCGCCATTGACGGTTACTTTCTCACCGGCAACATTTTTTAAGAAATTAGAACCTACGATTTCACTGGCCCACAAATTACACCAAACCGTTGTTTTTTCTGGTTGAAATGGCAGCTCTTGAATCTTTTAATCCAGGGATGAAGAGAGTCAAGTAGCTTCAGTTATTGCACAAGCTGTATCTTGTACGTTTTAATTTTAACATCTCGACATAAAATGCGCCAAGTCGTTCCAGATGTCAGTCCGAGTGCTACAAACTGCTCTGAATCGACTCTCCATGGTCTTCATATACACTCTCAACTATGGCCGCTACATTTTCTTCACTGCATGCTGAACGTGATCTATTCGGTCGAATATTGTCCAATAAGGAATGCTGGGTCTCAATATGGTCGATGTTATTGCGAATAGTATGCTCAGCAGGCCGATTATGTTGACCGTAACGAGAACGTGAATTTTCGTAAAAAAATTGATTGATTTGTTAACGTTGTTCAATCGTAAGTTTTTCCACGATTAAATGCCAAAATATACTAAACGAAAAAGAAAAACTTCACAACTTCAGACGATTGACGCGTGATATGTTAAAAAGGCCATTGAAAAATGTATCTCTACTTATATCACCCGTTAATCTTGCAGAAGCTGATTACTGGTGAAGACATGCATAGATGTTTTCACTTCGTTTTTCTCTATTCAATTTTTCGATTTCGATTTTCATTCGAAGATATTATGGCAACCCTTCAAACTAATTTATATTGATGTATGAATACTAATAATATGCGCGAGCGTGGCAAATTCTCCATAGTCTTCAGAAAAAGGATTCGGTCAAGGACTGTTAACTCGGCAGAATTCAAACTCATTCAAAACTACAAACTCATGCTGCCACTACAACAAAAACAGCATCTATCATAAGAAAAAATTATAATTGTTGAATATCGCTGTAAAGACGCGATGTTGCTGTAACTTGAATACAGATATAACATACGAGTACATATTATATTCTCTCAGATGGTTGCCACCTCTCGCATAGAAGGTCTCAAATGTTATATTTTATTATCTGATAACCGTTGTAAGAATTTTAGTATAAAAATATTATTCATCATGAACTTGAGTCGGATTCCGGTTTAGGTCAAATATCGAAAAAATAATTTCTAAAACAGCCGCTTTTCAGCATGAAATTTAGGATGCATTCATAACATATCCATTATTCACTCCGTGCCGACTTAAACTCTGTAGATCGCTACATTTCAAAAACAATATTACGATGGAGATCTCAAATTGCTGAAGGGGCTCGACAAGACATCTAATATATGAGTAAAGAATATACACGATGTGTTTCTGGGTTTTAAACATAGCTCACTTGAGTAAGATAACAGTAGATTAATAACGGTAATTGTTTTAACTGAAAAGTAACTGACAATTTATTTTTCAAATTAACCATGTAATTTCAAATAAAGCCTATCACTTAACAATAATGAGAGAGTGTCAGTAAAACGGCCTACTTTGACAAGTAGTGTGTTGTAGTCCTTTAAAAAAAATATAGAATTTTTTACAACTTTGTTGACCCAGTTCTGCGTATTGGCAATTTAACTGAAGCGCATTTTTGCACGGACCAGACTGAACATAAAATTTTACGCTTATTTCCGTCACTTTAAATTACCATTCGAAAAACTTTAACGAACAAAAGTACCCAGTAGGAAAATCAAAATTTTATATGCTGATATTGTTTAAGTTTTAAACAATCAGAATGTCTTGTATAGAGGGTACTTTATAGTACTATATTAGCTGTTATACACCAATTGAAGCTATAGACAAGTTAGCTGAAGATCAAGGCAGTTTCTTGTGGGTAGAAATATTTCTTTGTTGTATTTTTGTTCCTTAAAAAAATTTTTGTATTCCGAAAATGATGTGAACCTGCAAACCTATAGGGTCTTACTAAGTATATAAAAAAAAAATTCCGAAAATAACGTAGTTTGTCTAAAAATAGAATCCTAACAACTATGACGGTCGCAGCGCCTTCTGGCGGTGAAAAATCGGGAAGTTAGTTTTCACTTCCTGAACGTTTTCGACTCGCTTTCAGAAAGCTTCTCCGCGAGTAATAATATGAATATTATTTAAAGCTTGCAAACTTTTACTATATATTGGCTATTCAAAATTTACTTAGTGCCACACATTTCCTATATGCTTTCTCCTACAACTCTATCTACGAAATAACGTGTAATACATACTGGCAGCTGCGATAAGCCCATACAACTCACAAAACTGGCATACGACAACCTCTAGTACACGTCGTGGAGGCGCCCCTCAGCTGTCTAGCTAATACCTGACAGCGACATTTGCTCGTGATACTCCACTATTTGCTAATGCTCGTACTATGCCATAGCGCTATGAGTCCGTAAACAACTACATACCTATACACATATGCACATGAATATGTACGCATTTGGGTATTTACATTTGACTTTTCACTGCTTTGGCAAATATTTGATTATCCAGCGAACATCGGGAATGCCTTTAAATAATCATATACAAACATTGTATATGCAACATGTTTGTGCTGTCTGCTTCGCGGGGGAGATATGTAACGCATGCGAACGCTTATGAATATATGTACATGTAACTATGCCGCTGTGTGTGTGATCTCGATGTGCGCGCATAGTTGGAATATCATTGCTGGACACTAAACAGGGATATAACACTGGCGATAATACGAACGCGCTGGAGGTGTATGTGTGTGTAATGGTGGGCATGTTTACTTGTGTGCTCCACGCCTGAATGCCAATGACATGTACTTGGATCCATTTGTGCTTAGCTTCATATGGTATGAGCTTATCAGCGTTATGTACGTAACATTTAACGTAATTTCACGTAAATATGTGTTTACGAGCGCGGTTCGAGATGTTAGTAGCGATCTAAATGGTGTCAATAATTTTTATTTTCACTTTCCAGGGTTGCTAAGATGTTTTTGAGTTCGAAAACTGTTACCGAGATGATTTTGAATAAACTTTTCCCCAATATTTTGGAGATATTATCTTCGCTATTATCGATGTACGTACGTTTCACGTAAATATGGCTTTACGAGGGCGATTCGAGCCGTTAGTAGCGATGTAAAGTTCCCCATTAATTTTTATTTTTACATTCCAGTGTTACTAAGATGTTTTTGAGTTCAAAAATTGTTAACGAAATGCTTTTGAATTAACTTTTTCCAAAAATTTCGAGTGTTTTCTTCTCCCTATTCCCGAAAACTCTTTAATCAGTGAAGAAGTCTGTTCAAATTTCAAACTCGGTTTGATAAAAAACGCCTATTACCACAGTGGGATTGTTTTTGTGCTATCTTCCCTTTAAATTAATCCACTGCCTTATCAAACGACCCATATTTCAACATAAACTCACCCACCTTTAATTCAACGCATTACAGTTATCTTTGAGCGCGAGTTGAAACTCAAATGTATAGCAACTATGCGCTCCAGCCTTCATACACACATTTGGTTTCACGAAATTGGTTTATCTATAATATAGCTCTATATTTGTGGCATGTTTTAGACGTCCACTCGCATGTTGGCTGACAATTGCCGCCTCTAATGTGTACCGAACTATTTGCTCAGCAGCGCACAAGCGTTGCCACATGCGCGGCTTGAATAATTGAAATGAATTACAACAGACATTTGCTTATGCCCACCGCGTGCCTGGCGAAATACACGTGTCCCGAACAAATATTGGTTATAGTTTTATCTGTTGGACATTCAAATAAATAATTACATATTAGATATGAGTCCAATCAAATTAGAGTTCAGGATAAATATTTAAGTGCAGGTTTGTTAATGTATATGTAAACTGTGTCATTTTGGAGTTACTTAATGGTGAGTAATTTAGTAAATTCTCTTTAATTGTGTTTACTGAGTAAAATTTTGTTTGTTTAGTATATATTTAACCTTGCTGAATTGAACTCATCAAAGACACCAGACCATATTCAGTGAAAACTATATGTTTGGAATTTATTTAGTGTTAAATGTAGGATGATAAGAATAGTTTTCGTGAAATATTTGATTTTTACTTTTTACTTTTTGATTAGAAAGTCAGGAGTCATGAAAAGGGACTACCTCTGCAATGAGCTAAATGATTAAACTTTTCGTTTTTTCCATTGCATTCCTTATATCTTCTCAGTTTCGTATTACCTACCTTCTCGAGATCAGATTCCAAAAGTGTTCTGATGACTCCTAGTAAAGAGGAACTGCCTTGCAATGAGTTAAATGATTTAATGTTTCGTCAGTTTTATTGCATACCTTATATACTCTCAGCTTTGTATTAACTACCTTCTTAAAATCGGATCCCAGAAGTATGCTGTTGACCCCTAATAGAATACTGAGTTCTTTCTTGTCTAAAATTATAAACTTTTTATTCTGGTGACCATCCAAATTACTCTAAAATAATTTTGTGGAACGCCCTCTTTTGGTGCTATAAGGTCACAAATGTATTCCCAGCGTTCATGATTTTAAGCTTGAGTTCAATGTTGTGTTATATAGTGGCTATAGAAGAAGAACTACTTTTCTGTGACCATTATGAATATCGATAGTATTGATCACTCTTCCGACCAATTTTACTCTATTATGGAAATAATATATAATATTGTTATTATTTCTTCAGAAGTCCAGTTTTTTCTGAAGAGAAAATCCTTGTAGCCGAGTGAGACTGCGACTAGAAGTGCTTTCTAACCAATATCATATTAGTAGCTAACGAAGATACAGAATTGACAAGACGCTCGCAGAAAATTCGGCCAAACCAGTTATGGAAAAGAATAAGATTCACAAAAACTGCATTGGTTGTTTTAGTTTGAGCCCTAAAGTGTTAGGTGTATGACTTTGATAAGGTGTGCGTCTTTGATGAAATTTGTCTAAATGTAGGCAATGTCTCTTCACGATCTGTTGCTATTTTTTAAATGAAACCAAATCTAGATTTAGCGTAATATTGCAAAATATCGCTTTTTTGCTACAATTCCTTTAAAGCTCAAAACAATTTGATTTTATCACTACAGCTAATCACATACAGACTTTATCATTATAATAATATCTATTTACGAATATTTTGCATGCATTTCAGCGGCTATAAATAAACAGAATGGGATGAAAATAAAAATATTACTTCGCCAAACTAAAAGCAAAAAGTTATGCAGACTTACTGACGCCGCAATTCTAGTGAACTCTTTATCATTTTTACAAAAACAAACTAAATTTTGCTTAACTCATTTTCGCGCTCAACAACCAGATAACGGCAAATATTTAAGTAAGCGGTTGGAGTAAATATTTACACATTTGGTTTGTGCTTAAAAACTCAAAAATATTTATAAGATACTCCATCGCTTGGAGTAAGGGCAGCAATAGAGTCATTTCAAGAAGGTTATATTTTAATCATGAAAAGTTGCCTTAAATTGCGCTTAGTTGCAGTCAGGTAAACAGTTAATCATATATGAAATAAAACAACAATAAAAATAAAAGCAACAATAAAAAGAAATCAACAATTACAATATTTACACACGTTGAACTCAAAGGTTTTCCCCTAGCAAATTGCACCAAAGCCTACAAATGATAAAAAAGTGCAATGAAAGTTTTGCGAAAGAATATTCGCGAAGTTTCTGTAGCGAGAGGTCATTAGCTGATATGCAAATGCGGTTAGCTCACAAATACAATATGTATTTGAAATGCAAGTCTGTTTGTCGCATTCAAGTGCTTTGTTTACTTGCCTTTCTTTAAATTTTAAACCAAAGAAGTACTAAAATAAGAGTTTGTTGGTTAAGCTGGAATTCTGTGACGATATTTGGTAGCTTGCAATGCTTTAAAGCCTGCAATAAATAGGCTTAAAAGATCTGACAAAAAAATGCTATTTACACAAGTGTTTAATAACAAAAAAGCTAATAAAATATAGACTATTTTATGAAAAGTATTGTATACACATGTTTTGTGTATTCTCATGTATATTTGAGTTGCTGTACTACACTCGCCTCTTTGTAGACAGCAGCAGTCTCTTTATTGAAGCACTTGGCTTATACGAGCATTAATCTAACCTTGACTTCTTTGCGAATTTTTCAAGTTCACTGTGCTTTCAAATATGCAAATAACCATGAAATATGTGTTTACATATTTGAACAAGAAAGTAAATATAATTTTATTGTGTTGCTCTAAGCCCAATGGTAAGCAAGATAAGCATACTAGAATAGGTGTTAATGCCATCTGTGAAGCTTGGTAGTATTTTTTATGTGATTAAAGTGTTTAATATGTCTGAAGAGTTTTATATTTACAGAGCTCGTGATAAATAATTTCAAATAAAATATTTTTATAATTTTTTTAAATATTTAATTAAAAGTAATACAACAATTCTTAATTCAATTTATTCGAAAAAAAAAATAAGTTTGAAAAATATAAAAAAAAATAGTTTGCAGACTTTTTAAAATAAATTCAGTAGTACTAAAGCGATTTATTAAGAGATTTATAATTAGAGTTCATATGCTATGGAATAAAGCAGTCCAGTCAGCTTTAAATATATACTATTTCTTCAGCTGTTGTTCTGAATTAAATATATACGTCTTTGCAAATCATAAACTTGAAGACATTTGAGCCAAAGAAAAGTCAAAGCACGATCGGTTCCAAAATTGCTCAATTTTTTTCAAAAACAGCGTTGAGTAACGTCTGTGAAACAATGCTTTCCGACTACCATTATTATGAAGAAACGCATTATTATTGGCGACGAGTCTTATATCTTTGCATACGACCCAGAAACAGACAATCTGCAAAATATCATGACAAAGTTGAGCCGAATTCCAAAAAAAAAAACGTCAGAGCAGATCAAAAATCAAAATTATGTTGACATGATCTGTGTAATCCGTCAAAAATTTGAAATGCTTATTTCATAAAATAAGATGACGAAAATTTGAACTAGTCCATGAACCGTAGGTTACTTCAAATGCATCGTATTGTGCCGCTGATACATGATGAACTCTACTTTCGCTCCAAATAAACTTTTTTTTATTCCTTAGAAGGTAGATGATCATAGAGATCGAAATATTTTTATAGAGTCTCGTCTTGGTTCAGAAGCATCTCATTTTTAACTTATCTCTAATATACCTACGTACCATCTTCCTCTTGAGCTTAACAATATGTTAATATTGAGAGAAATCCATGTGCATGTGTATGTGTATCCGGACTTGCAAGTATTAGACTGAACCACAAATTAGCAGTCTCATTAGTGGCGCCCTTCGTACAGTCATAGGCAACTAAATGACAACCTTACCGCTAATATCTCAACAGCAATCACGCCCACAGACATCTAAATTGCAAATTTGTTGTAAGTCTATGTGTAACATATGTGAATATATACTTATTCCACTTGATTAAACTGAAATGCAGAAGTACTTAATAAATTGTTTTGGAATCAAGTCGACATTACCAAAATAGAAATACGACGAGTTTATTAAAAATATATACATATATAACTAGTCCGTGTATACTACTCTCCTAAATATATTGTTAATAGCCACACTCTCTTATATGCCAGCGAAAAGATACTCGTTAAAATTACAATAATCGTGTTCGATTCGTCACTCCTCTACAACAAGTGAGGTTGGTATAAATCAGTGGTCGGCATGAGAGGATCTGTCACTGTGTTGGTGAGAACGAAAAAAAAGTAGCCCAGTGAGAAATTGGAATTAAAATTAAGCAATTTTAATTATTAATTAATAGTATAATGAAAATTAACAAATTGTCTTTTGAGGATATATTCCCTATTATCTTTAAAAGACTTGGAACATAAAAGGCATTGCATGGCATCAAAGGCATTTAGAACCATAAAATATTTCTCGCAGGGCATATTTCGTTTTGCGCTATGGTCTTGCGTGATGTTAATTCGTTGATGGCTCGACAACGACTGAACGATAGAGCGTAAGCGTACGTGTGAAGTTAGTTTGCAAAATTTTGCTATGAAATGCCGACCACTGGTATAAATACTGCCTTCAATACTGCTCAGAGTTTGTGGAAAGAAGTTATATCGAAGGTTTCTCCACAAGTGCTGCTGTGCTTAAACAGTTAGTATATTTTTTTCGAATCATTGTTGTCTAATATATAACGAATTCTAGTAGAACTGAAAATACTATAGCAATAGACGACCACAAAAGTACTTTGGGATACTTTGTATGGTGGAGATATCAAAAAGCTTCATTTTTCCGGAAAGAGTGAACTGAGTAAGACATTCGTAATATTTCTGGCCTTAAGAAAAGTGACAAAATGGACTTGACCAAATACAAGGCAAGCTCGGAAGATGACGATACTTTAGAATATGATCTTTGCGAAGGCCTTACCTTCAACCGGTAAGGCTTCGTGTTATTTTCCTTGCCTCCTTATTTTTGAATACCAATGAAATTGCGTATAAAGGATGGAAGAAGTACCGATGGCTTTATCAAACTCAGTGAATTATTAAATGGACCTTACTGGATGCTCAGATGAGAGAACTGTGAGCCTTATGATGCCGTAGGCGGCAGTCACATGCGATCCTTCGTTTTGGAACTGCTCTTTCAACCCACCCTCTAAACCAATTCTGCTGACAGATACGCTACTGTTTTATACTTCTAGAATTTATAGCTACATAGACATAAGTATTTATATACAAGTAGGTATACTCATACTATATACTACATAATTACACCAATGGCACAATCGCCATTGACGCATTGTAAACCGCCAATTCGGACAACTATTAATTAGACTGTATGCGCCATTTGCTAAAGGGTGTTGCTGTGTATAATTTCATACACAACTAAACACATACATATACATATGTATAGACATATATATTTGTGTAGTACATATCTAATTATATATACCAGTTTACAGCGGTTTTGGGGCTAACAAACGATAATTACTAGCGCTGAGCACGGGAAGGCAAACATATTCGCCAGCAAATGTGTAAATATGTTTACACTGTATATACATACATACATACATAAATACTGCTAAAATTGTTTACTAGGTAAATATAACTACAGCGTACAACAACAGCAACACCAACAAATTTCTAGCTAAAGGAAGAGGCGAAGTAAATGCCGGAAAATTTATACCGCAAATAGTGGGCGGAGGCGGGTGGAGGCGGGCGGCAAAACCTAAATTGCAACTTGGTGGATTAAGTGGCGCTTTGCTGTCTAATTATCGCTGGCAATTGAGCGATACAAATGCGCCGATAACAGCGTGTTGTGACTGCATACTAGTGGGCACTATTACATATGTACAATTATTGCTAAATAAAAGCGTAAACTTGTGCGTGTGTATTTGTGTCTGCCACGCGCCCAAGTTGCATAATTATAAAACCTAATTTGTTGTCGTCGCGAGTGACGCACAAATGCGGTCAGGGGCTGTTTTAAACCGCAGCAGACATGGCTATCCGCAAACAAACACCATAAAAATTCTATAATTAAAAAGGTATACGCAAAGCAATAAACGCTGAATGAATGGAAAAGCAAAAGTGTTTAGCATTTTGAGGTTAGCTTCGCATTTTTTAAGAACTGCTAGCATATTTAATAAAATATATTAATTAAATAGTCCTTGTGACTTTTGTGACAATTCCCGGAGGACATGACACACAAAAATCAATTGGTTAAGGCAAAAACTAGGAAAAGCGTCTACTTCGGCTGCAATGAAGCCAAAGTGCCCTTCACAGCTGTATAACTTATAGCTTCGTGATATAATACCCTTTACAGCAGCATTTTTATAGCATGAGAAGGCATAAAGTATACTTTTCTCAATTTTAATCGGCCAGCATTAAGCTATAGTGGTCCGATCGGAACGATATATTTGGAAATTGTAGTCTAGTCTTGGAAAAAAATTCTATGCCGGTTTCGTGAAGATATCTTGTCAAATAAAAAAATTTTCCATACAAGAACTTGATTTTGACCGATCAGTTTATACGACAGCTATATGCTATAGTTGTTCAATAGCGCCAATTCCGAGAAATTAACAGGTTCTTGAGGAGAAAAAGACGTGCACCGATAGATAACTCAAAAACTGACTTCACTTATTCCAGAAATAAAAAGTACTATGTTCGAAATAAAGTATGAATTTTTCAATGGATCTTCTTGTAAAAATTTGGAATCAATAGGGAATTCAAAACTCTAACACATTCAAAGACCTGTTCTGAGGAAGGAGCTGGAGGCCATGTCTATTTATTTTTATAGCCTGAACAGTATATAATAGTTTTGCATCGAAATTTGTAAAATCTAGAAGGGACGCCGGAGGTGTCGAAGATGAACAAAGTGGTAATCGGAAGGCGCCAAGTTCAGTGAATACAGCGGATGTGGTAGCAGCTCTCAGAAAAGTACTTTGATTTTGTCCTGAACCTATTTTGCTTTGTCGCGTAACAAAATTACTTTGCTATGTGTTCTGGCCCACTCTGGTCGTTTTTCGATCAATGCATGATTCAAATTGATCATTTGTTGTCTGTAACAATTAATATTTACAGTTTAAGCAGGTTTTAGAATTGATCTGCTTTTACATTCGATTTTGATGGTTGTCATAGACTAACCCATATTTTTTTCCGCCTAAGAATCTTAAAATAAAACCATTTTTCATCGCCACTGACAAATTCGTTGAAAACTGATATTCTTTCGTGTCTTTGAAGCAAAATTTCACACCTGTTTAAAATGGCTGCTATTTGTTTTTGACTCAAAGTATAACCTTCATCCAAGATTTCTTGCAGTTCGGCATCTTTAAACTTTTTTGGTGGGCTTCCACGTTCTTTATTTCTCACATCGAAATCATTATCTCTGTACCGTTGAAACCATCTTTTGCATATTGCTTCTCGTAAAGCATGATAACCATACGCTTCGACAAGCATTTGATGTTACTCCACAGCACTTTTCTTCAAATGGAAACAAAAAAGTAATGCTTTCCGTGAATCATCACTTTTCGGTACAAAATATGACATTTTCCACACAATGAAAAAATATGATGTTGTTTGTTCAATAACTGTAGGGTTATTGAATATGTTTGACAGATGTTATGCCAATAAAAAAAAAAAAAAAATTAAGCCTCGTTCACAAGAAATGTCCCCTTCCAACACATTAGCATCTTAACCCTCACTTCATATCGGTATACCTAGTATACTACTTTGGGCAAAAAATAGTAAGACTTTGTTCATAATTTCAAAATTCTTAATTTATTTTTCAAAATCTATGTCGTTCCCCTCAAAGTAAATCCCATTTGCCCCAATACACTTCTGGCAACCTTTTTTCCAATTCTCGAAATAGTTGTTAAAATCAAGTTCCGGAATAGCCTTAAATGCCTATAGCGATTCAAATTTAATGCCTTCAATTGATTCAAATCCGTTTACATGAAGCCGTCGGTTTACGAATATCTTCGCGCAAACAGCACATAACACTCAAATAATATTCCTGGTTGACAGTTTGGTTGGTCGGTAGCAATTCGGAGTGCACCATCACTCGATAATCGAAGAAAACCGTCAACGTAAGCTTGATTTTTGACTTGCTTTTACGTTATTTTTTCGACTTCGGTTCACCTTTGCCACGATATTCGGAGATTGATCATTTGTTTCCGGGGCATAAGCATAGGTCTAAGGTTAACTGACATTAATGATACGTTTCATGTCATTCTGCTAGTCGGAAATTATTGTGTCACAGACGTTAACGCGTCGTTGTTTTTCGAAAAAATTAATCATTTTGAAACCAATTGTGCTTTAACTTTGCTTAGACCCAAAGAAGCTTTCAAAATGGCTTTCAGTGATTCTTCCGCTACTCGAACGATGCCAGTAAGATATCTGCCTGTTAATCGTTGATTTTAAAGCCAACCAATCTCTTCATGTTATTGACGTCTTGATCATCAGTTGATGTTGATGGCCGTACTGGATGTGGTTCGTCATCTTTGGGTTCTCGACCTTCTTTGAGTAATTTGTAGCAATCAAAAACACTTGCTTGCGACAAAGAATTATCTCCGAAGGATGGATTTTCACGCTAAATTTAAATTAAAAAATCTTACTATTTTTTGCCCATATAAATGATCCGCGTGGCTCATCGTGATGCTCGGCTGCAACATAATAAAGGGTGATTTTTTAAGAGCTTGATAACTTTTTTTTAAAAAAAAACGCATAAAATTTGCAAAATCTCATCGGTTCTTTATTTGAAACGTTAGATTGGTTCATGACATTTACTTTTTGAAGATAATTTCATTTAAATGTTGACCGCGGCTGCGTCTTAGGTGGTCCATTCGGAAAGTCCAATTTTGGGCAACTTTTTCGAGCATTTCGGCCGGAATAGCCCGAATTTCTTCGGAAATGTTGTCTTCCAAAGCTGGAATAGTTGCTGGCTTATTTCTGTAGACTTTAGACTTGACGTAGCCCCACAAAAAATAGTCTAAAGGCGTTAAATCGCATGATCTTGGTGGCCAACTTACGGGTCCATTTCTTGAGATGAATTGTTGTCCGAAGTTTTCCCTCAAAATGGCCATAGAATCGCGAGCTGTGTGGCATGTAGCGCCATCTTGTTGAAACCACATGTCAACCAAGTTCAGTTCTTCCATTTTTGGCAACAAAAAGTTTGTTAGCATCAAACGATAGCGATCGCCATTCACCGTAACGTTGCGTCCAACAGCATCTTTGAAAAAATACGGTCCAATGATTCCACCAGCGTACAAACCACACCAAACAGTGCATTTTTCGGGATGCATGGGCTCTTCTGGTTGCTCTTCACCCCAAATGCGGCAATTTTGCTTATTTACGTAGCCATTCAACCAGAAATGAGCCTCATCGCTGAACAAAATTTGTCGATAAAAAAGCGGATTTTCTGCCAACTTTTCTAGGGCCCATTCACTGAAAATTCGACGTTGTGGCAGATCGTTCGGCTTCAGTTCTTGCACGAGCTGTATTTTATACGGTTTTACACCAAGATCTTTGCGTAAAATCTTCCATGTGGTCGAATAACACAAACCCAATTGCTGCGAACGGCGACGAATCGACATTTCACGGTCTTCAGCCACACTCTCAGAAACAGACGCAATATTCTCTTCTGTACGCACTGTACGCATTCGTGTGGTTGGTTTAATGTCCAATAAAGTAAACTGAGTGCGAAACTTGGTCACAATCGCATTAATTGTTTGCTCACTTGGTCGATTATGTAGACCATAAATCGGACGTAAAGCGCGAAACACATTTCGAACCGAACACTGATTTTGGTAATAAAATTCAATGATTTGCAAGCGTTGCTCGTTAGTAAGTCTATTCATGATGAAATGTCAAAGCATACTGAGCATCTTTCTCTTTGACACCATGTCTGAAATCCCACGTGATCTGTCAAATACTAATGCATGAAAATCCTAACCTCAAAAAAATCACCCGTTACAATATACGGTTTAGCCATCATTGGCTGGCTCCCTTGGAAGCGGTTGCAGCTAGTTAGACAAAAATGTTGGGAGGCAAAATTTAAAAATTTAGTAGAAGTTAGGACTTCTGCTATACTTTTGACTGATTTATCAGCTCGCCAACGTAATAAAAATTCCCACAGGGTTCCTTAAACACTACTGTGGGTACTCATGGCAGTTATTTATAAGCAAGTGCAGATCTCTTCAATTTCTGCTGTGATTGTACTACGAAAATTAATGAATTAACAAACGCTTCGACATTGTCAACTGAATTATTAAATAAATAAAAATAAATTGTTAAAAAGAGTGAGGAAAAATATAATTAAATATTATTTAAACGGATTTCAATTGATTTTCTCAACAAAATGTCATTCTTTCTTTGTAGTTTTAATTTAATTTTGAGTTGATTTTAATTAATAATGTTACTTGCCACATCACTTGTAAATTACACGCTCATCAGCGCTGATATTATAAAGTAATGGCGACGAGCTGCGACTTATATGCACCTGCAACAACAAACACACACTTACAAGCAAACATAATTCAATGTACAAATGTCCGTCTGCGCACTTGTAAATGTATTGATTGTACAATTTTTAAACCGCGAACATGGTTTTCGCACATCCACTTGAATTTATGAATACCTGTGTGTGCGTGTGCGTGGCTGTAGGCACTACATGTAATGAAAATGCTGTTATGATAATGTCAATTATAATTTACATCAAACAGCACAGCACAGTTGTTGGCAAATATAAATGTTGCACATGCAAATACATTTGTAAACACATACATATACATATATCCATGCGTAAAGAGCGCCGGCGCTTGCTTGCAGCAAACACTTTTCGGCTGTGTAACTGCCAGGCAACGCGAAATTGTAACAAAAGCTTTTCCAGCTTACACTGTACTGAATATTAAAAAACAACAACAGCAGAAACACGGTTTTATTGGTTTACAACAACAGCAAGGGAAAATCGTTCTGCAATCGCTGTGATTATAACCATTTGGCTGGTGCGGACTGTTGTTCTGATTGAAATTGCAACGATTTTGGTAACATGCAACAACAGACAACGTAACAGTTATGTAATGCAAACAGCAGTACAACGACTTATAGTAACAAGCGAAAAACATTAGTAACTTTGACTGCACCGAAGCTGTAATAATTTTCACATTTCTGATATACATACGTAGCTTAAAGGGTATGAAAAGATCGTTATCTTGATTTTTTCGATCAGTTTGTATTTGTCTGATCTGAACAATTTTTCGGTGGTTGCAGCTTTACCTTGGACAATAGTCTATGCCTAATTTCGTGAAGATATTTGCACAAATAAAAAAAAATTGTTTTAGTATTAAAACAGTCGTTATCTGGTTTATTCTACCTTTTTAAAGATTTTTTATTTTTCTTTGCTAGTAAACTGCGCTATGGTATCAAAAATTGTCTTATCCTTGCTTTGCTTACCTTATCCAATTTTATCCGGTCATGATCTATCTGCTGTCAGACTGTTATGTGTTATTATTGTATGGTCTGATATCAAAATCATTGTATGCAGTTAATACTACCTTATCCAATTTTATCCGATCATTATCCAACACATTTATTGGTGGTTTTTTCTATTCTGATATGCTGCAGCATCGAAATTGATCGTTTCTGCTGCTGCTTTATTCTATCATATCCAAGTTTATCCGGTCAAATTAAATCTGTCTGTTTTTAATTATATGTTATTTTGAAGTGCTGTGCTATAAAAATCTATAATTTACTCGTTTATCCTAATTCAATTTATCCGACCGTACCCTAACATTTTAATTTTTTGGTATGGAGTTGCTTATTTAAATCAAATCCAATCTCGTTCTGCATTATTCTATACTATATATGTTACTATATCAAAACAGATCGTTTCCTGCTTTCTCCTACCTTATCCAATTTTATCCGAACATGTTCTTAACCTTTTCGTATAGATCAAAGTTATTGTAATATACCGTAGTACTAAAACTGTCGTTATATGCTATATTTCACCTTATCCATTTTTATCCGATCTTGCCTTATGCTCTTTTATACTATTTCATGCTATTATTGCTAGTTAATCTTATCTTATCCATTTTTTTCGATCATTACTGAAAGCATTTTGAGTTGTTTTAAGCTAGCGTAGAATATCGTAGAAACGAAATCGATCCTTTTCTAGTTTATCCAGCTTTATTCATTTTATTATATTATTTGATCTTATCCAATTTTATCCGATCAATACTTAAAGCGCTTAGTGCTGTTTTAGACTACCATGGAATACTGTAGAAACGAAATAGATTATTTTCTAGTGTATCCAAATTTATTAAATTTTATCCGCTCTATACTAATCTCTTTGATATTTCTCTATGCTATATACAACATAAGAAACAAACGTTTTCTGTATTATTTGAACTTATGCAATTTTATCCGATTCATGCTTAAAGCGTATTTTGATGTTATAGGCTACCATAGAAAACTGTAGACACGAAAGCGTTCCTTTCCTAGTTTATCCAGCGTTATCCGTTCATATCTTATCCGCTGTGGTATTTCTCTTGATAAAACAGAGCAATGCAATATTAGAAACATTCGTTTTCTGTATTATCCGAGCTTATCCAATTTTATCCAGTCTTATCCGTTTGTGAATTTTCATAATATTAATAATGTACCAGTTGAGTGGTGATTAGTTATCTGAATTCCACACATTTCTGACCTGTTAAAGGTCCTAAATAAATTCTTGTAGTTGAGGAAATTAGATCACTAGCTCTGCCTCAACTATTGAATGAAGTAAAGTTTTATATTTTTCCTCCATTTTTACTAACTTCTTCTACTCGCATAAAACTTATTCTTCGGCATACTTTTTTTCACATTCCACTAGAGTGAATTCGAACTAATCTTTTGTATTATGTCTGTTCTGAAATCTTCAGTTCCAAATAAGCTCGAGAAATGTGATTTCGTTAGTATTTTACGACATATTTATCGATATTTCAGTACTGCATCGATGGCACAACTTCCAATATTATCTTTCAATTGAAACCACTCAAAGGATAATCATATACATAAATATCATTGTGTATACTATAAATCGCTTGGAAACATAAACAAAATCAAAATATGCAATAATGTCACAATTTATGCAGTTATTTATGTGAATATGTGCAGCTATCGATTAATTGGCTTTTAAAATTTACGGCGATAAAATAATGAATTACTGGTGACAAGCTCAAACAATTCTTTTTTTTGCACAATTTTTTTCTTCGAACTAATTTAATCAGCGCACTGCCAATCGTCGAATTTGTTGTAAAAAATTAATGGTAACGGTAATTAGAAGATAATATAAAGCCAAATTGATTAAAAAGACCGCAGCGCGCAAAAAAAAAAGAAACAGTTTTGCTTCCAGTTAATAGAAATGAAAAGCGAGTTCAAGCAAAAAACGTGAAAAGCAAGTTTCCAATTAAAGGATTTCGTTAAAACACTCATTTTCAGTGGAAAAAATGCAATTAAGTGGCTTTATAATGAAACTTACTTTTTTTGTAATTTTTAAATACTTTAATGTTTATTAAAATGTTGTTCCTTGCATAAATTATGCAAATTTATTTAGTAAAAGTATTTTTTTTTTCTTTTTATATAAATATTTGCATTTTAATGAGTGTCGTAATAAGATATACCGCAATTGCCGCAATTTGTGGTTTTGTTGCATGCTTGACGCCACACACCGCAAATTATTGCAGGCGTTAAGTAGACAAGTACACTGCCTGCAATAACTTAACATATATCTGACGGCTTGTGGAAAAGTTACAAAATGTATTCATCTTCGTAATTCATAAAAGTCACAATACTTTTCAGCACTGCCACTAATCTCTAACTAAAATTGTGGCAAATAACAGTAAAAGCATTGAGAGTAGTTTTTGTAGCAAAACCCAAAATAATAAATTCAAATAAACAGAAATAGCTCAGCAACAGCACTGTCCGTCTTATCAGCCCTGAGAACATTTAATCCATCAACATCAAATTGAGAATGCAAGTGTGTGAATGAGTGACTTGAGGGAAAGATTAAACATAGTAGTAACAGTTATACTGCAATAAACTTCATTTTAGGGATTACATGCATATAATAGTAGATATGTTCGTGTATGCTAATATATAGATAAGTACTTGTGTGAATGTATATACATATGTATATGTGTGTGGACTTCGGTATCAAATAACGTTGAATCATTAGTGTGCAGACTTCAAGCTGGTCTGTGAGTTGAAATTTTTGTATTTTTATAGATAGTTTTGGAGTTTTGAACATATCTTTTTGGTTTCATATTCTCTATGCGGTTTTATATTCAATGAAAATTTATTTTCTAGATAAGACACTAGGTTTTTTGGGTGAGAATTTTGCAAAGTAATAGAAAACTGATTGTGATTTTACTTCTTCCAACAATTACTTAAACATATAGTAGCTGCAGCTAAGGCTTGAATGGTTGTCAAATCCTATTTTTATGTTATCCAAACAAACAATAAGCAGTCAATTGATTGATTGATATTATTATCTACATTTATTTAGTTAATTTTTTTAAACATATATGTATGTAAATATATGCATTAACAAATGATTATGATAAAATAAACTAAATTTAATTTTACTCTTTTCAGGTAAATATTGCTGTTATGACCTTTTATAAATATACTAAAAATCCGGTTAGAGGATCAACTCATACCTCAGTCCCTTGGTAAGCTCCATTTACTATTCCAGATTTATTTATTTATTACCAGATATAAAAAATAAAAATATATTGCCGTAGGTGCCGTAGACGCCTACTCTGCTCTATAGGTCTCAGGTTTATCATGATTGAGGCTGCCGCTTCGCTGATAGCCTTCCAGTTGTCAGTGAACTGAATTTTAAACACATAGTTTAAGTTTTCCCTTGTAAAAAGCGAGGACAATAAAAGAATACATACTCAGAGTCTTCAAAGCACTCTGAACACGTTGGACAGTTCGGACTTATGTAGTGCTGGCATCTGTACAGGTAGCTTCTAAAGCACCCAAGTCCACTTACTATTTAGGTTAGGTGGAATTCCAAGTCTCCATGTCGCCTGTCGATCCACGAATGGATTTCTGGGATCAGTCTGCAGGTCCACCTTCCTTTGAGTGTGGTTTGCCACCGCTGCTGCCATATTTATAAGGTTTTGACACTCTCTTCTCGTTTGACTCTATTAGACTGCTCTGATAACTTTTATACTCGCTCGTATTCGTCACCCTGGATGTCAGTGGGCATCATCTCGCTATTATTTCAGCAGCATCACTTGTCATGGTTCGGAAAGCATTGATAACTCTTAGTGCCGACAGCTTGTGCACTTTTTTGGCACATGCTTTGATGCCTAGCGCCTGAATCCATATTGGGGCCGCATATAACACAACTGATCTTATTATCTTTGCGAGTAAAAAAAAACGACGGCTGGAACGCACACAGCCTTTATTTGCATCATTCTTGATAAGCCGTTCAGGATTTTATTCGCTTTACCTGTAGTGTATTCTAGGTGATCTTTAAATTTTAGCCTTGAGGCTATTATTACTAACAGATTTTTTAGTTGAGGCTGTGTGCGGATCTCGCACTCTCCTGGTGGTGAGAGATATACTTTTCTTCACTTTTTTAGTACTTATGAGAATTACTTATGTCTTTTGCTCAGCCAGTTCTAAACTCATTGAGGAGAACTATTGGCGCAGACCGTTTATGCACTAATTACATTTGCTCCGGAGGTCATCTAGGTGTTTAGCCACTTATACCACTATAAAGTCGTCTGCGTATGCAATTAATTAAACTGCTTTCAGTTGGTGTCTCTTTAGCACCGCATCATATATTAGGCTCCATGGAAGGGTCATAGGGGGCTCGATACTTGCAATACTTCACTCGAAATAGAGTAGCTCTTGTTGCCTTCATCAGTATCGAATAATAGTCGCCTGTTTTAAAAATAACTCATATTAATTTTTATATGATATTGAGAAGCGCGTATGTCATACAGAGCCTAGATTATATTTGACAACTTTGCTGAGTTGAAAATAAGTACTTTTGTCATTCCATTGAAGTCTAGTTATACACTGAGGATAATGCCGGAGACTCTCTGACATATATGTATAAGTACAGAAATGATCAGCAAGATAAGATGAGTCCATTTAGCCATGTCTGTCTATATATACGCGAACAGTTTATGAGATATCGCTCTCAAATCTTGCGTACAATATCATATAGCTGCCATACAAACTGAGCAATAAAAATCAGGCTCTTGTATGGAAAAGTTTTAATTTGGGAAGTTCTTGTACCCTTAAAGAGATCTATTGATTATATGCTTGCGATATTTTTGTTTTTGTTTTAGAATTTTTTTTTTTGTTTTAAATGAGCATAAATTTATTCACCGGAATTTGCATTCGGATATAAACCAGTTAATCATTAAAACCCGCATTATTTGAGCAGTTCCAACTATATACTTACATTCATAAATTAGTGTTCATTAGAAAAAACCGCAGCATAGAGGCTTTGCAATTTGTGCTCATTAGTTTCGAATAAAACGAACAGCGCTATGCCAAAAATTAACATCATCCATCTTTTGTAATTGTGGTGCGATTTTCGATAGCAAGCGGCAATTTGTGCTGCGGCCTGTGTGTGTGAACGAAAAATGTGCGAAAATTTACCAAAAAACACGATTTTGTGCTAAAACGTGCATGACGCTGAGCAAATAACTACACACATAGTGAAAATATATAAATACATGTGTGTTTATAAAAATGCATTTGTATTGGTGCCATGTGCACATGCGCGCATTTGTACGCCGATAACCACAATAACTCTTCTTCACATAACCAAAATCAGTTACGCAAACACACACATACAAACATACATACAGGCGCTCGTGGTAGCAACAACAGCAGAGCAACCGCTGCCTCACACATATGCACTCACACAACTGCACTTTTAACTATGTCATTCGCGGCGGCGTCGTCACACCTCTGAACCGCTAACTGCTGCTCGCCGCCAGTTCAGCAGCTGCCCCACGGCCAACCAACTAAGCAACCACATGATTGCGCCACGTTTTTACGCCACTTCCCCCTGACCGCTGCCACCACATGGCGCGCTTCGCCTAAAAGCTGCCTCCGCCATGCGGTTGTTATTGATAATTTATGCTTAGTTTGTTTAGCTATTTGCATTTGTGAGTATGTGTGTCACACATGTGACTTTACATACACAAATTTGTTTGATTTTTTTGGTGTTTCGCTGCTTTTTCCGCTGCCCAGAGTTCATTTAACTTTAACTCAATTCAGTTAAGTTGATTATTTTTATTACACTTTTGCTCGAAATGTTGTTTATTACACTGTTTTTATTACACTTTTCGCTTAAAATGTTGCTCTTTGCGCTGTTGCTACTGTGGTTGATTTTTACAATTATTTATCGCGAAAAAAATATGCATATTGGAAGCAATACGCATTTTGTTGTTGTTGTTTTAGTTTGTTAAATTTAAGAGAAAAATATTCGGACATGTATGTTTTATGTAAATATGTGCATGTATACAATATATAATATACAAACATATGTATATACATTTCTATATTAGTCGCGCATCGATTTCATAGGCCTCACTGTCGCTCGATTGCCTTTCAGCGCTTTGCTTTCTATTTTCACATTTCCATATAGAATGTGGCATAGTTAATTTGTTTTATTGTTGTTCTTATTGTCATAGTTTTTTGAGGTTTCAACTGTTAATTGACTTTTGTATTTGGCTTTCATTTCAATTTTTTGCATGAAAAACTTCTTTTCACCTGAAATTTATGTTGTGTGAGTTTATTCACATGCTTACTCAAACAGGTATCTGTATTGTCACCTAAAATGCAAAATAACGTAACATCACTTTTTATAAGTTTACAGGCGAAGGTTAACCGATATAACTAAGTTCTTCAAATTTGCCTGAGTGATTACTCAGAGACAAATGATCCTACCACTATCCAATTTTATTCATACAATGATTATCTATAAGTGGAGGTTGAATTTCTTTCCGTACAAAGCTTACGTTATTTATATCTATAGCGGAGACCAGTCTCCGAACTTAGCGTGAAATTTCCAAAGAATCAAAATTTGTATTCTTGCACAGATAGTACATATGTATATATCTTCAAAAATATCATACTAAAATTTTGCACGAATATCTTAAACACTTTTTGTGTCACAGTCTTCTTAAATATAGCCACTCAGTTCAATGAGCTTCGTCAGTTTATCTTTGAAGGCATTTTTCTCAAATAGCATTTTTTGTCTATGTTGGAGTTGCAGACCAATATCCAATAGCTACCAGATTTTCTAAATCTTCTATTTGTCGTTTCCCATACAATGCTCTATCACTCTTTTAATACAATCCAGATTCTAATTTCAGACCAAAAACATTCAAAATTTTATTTGGAATTAAATTTTTGTTTTAAGACGCCATAGTTGTGTCAATTTTAGATATTTTTCAAGCGTAGATCATTGCACGGACAATATTTTCTAGTAGAGAGACATTGTAGAAGTGTTTGATATTGAGTTTTTCGTGGCAACTTTGTAAGATTGTTGGGGCTAGGGCCTCTTATAGTATAGTAGAGTTAGTTAAAGCTCGTGAAGATAGAATTTCTCCTTTTGTTCCATTACGATCGTGATTACTGTACTAACCATATTGGCAATTGAAGAATATCAATATAATATATAATTATTATACTCTCGCAACAAAGTTGCTAAAGAGAGTATTATAGTTTTGTTCACATAACGGTTGTTTGTAAGTCCTAAAACTAAAAGAGTCAGATATATGGTTATATATACCAAAGTGATCAGGGTGACGAGTAGAGTTGAAATCCGGATGTCTGTCTGTCCGTCCGTCCGTCCGTCCGTCCGTCCGTCTGTCCGTCCGTCTGTCCGTCCGTCCGTGCAAGCTGTAACTTGAGTAAAAATTGAGATATCATGATGAAACTTGGTACACGTATTTCTTGGCTCCATAAGAAGGTCAAGTTCGAAGATGGGCAAAATCGGTCCACTGCCATGCCCACAAAATGGCGGAAACCGAAAACCTATAAAGTGTCATAACTAAGCCATAAATGAAGATATTAAAGTGAAATTTGGCACAAAGGATCGCATTAGGGAGGAGCATATTTGGAAGTAATTTTTTTGGAAAAGTGGGCGTGGCCCCGCCCCCTACTAAGTTTTTTGTACATATCTCGGAAACTACTATAGCTATGTCAACCAAATTCTATAGAGCCGTTTCCTTCAGGCATTTCCATATACAGTTCAAAAATGGAAGAAATCGGATAATAACCACGCCCACCTCCCATACAAAGGTTATGTTGAAAATCACTAAAAGTGCGTTAACCGACTAACAAAAAACGTCAGAAACACAAAATTTTACGGAAGAAATGGCAGAAGGAAGCTGCACCCAGGCTTTTTTTTTTAATTTAAAAATGGGCGTGGCGTCGCCCACTTATGGACCAAAAACCATAACTCAGGAACTACGCAACCGATTTCAATGAAATTCGGTATATAATATTTTTTTAACACCCTGATGACATATACTAAATATAGGCGAAATCGGTTCTCAACCACGCCTTCTTCCAATATAACGATATTTTGAATTCCATCTGATGCCTTCTCTGTATAATATATACATTAGAAACCAATGATCATAGCGGAATAAAACTTTACTCAAATACGGTATGTGAGCTAAGGTATCCCTTGTGGAAAAATTGTTGTGATCGGACTATAACTTTTCAAGGTCCCTGATATCGAACACGAAGAACTCAGTGCCCAACCTAACCTAACCTAATTTTTCACCGAAAATATCGGTAAATCTCTCAGAATTTAATTCTAATTAATTTTACAGCAAAATAAAAAAATATGTAAATGACGGATAATGAAATCTCGATTATCACTTTATCGTGCGAGAGTATAAAATGTTCGGTGACACCCAAACTTAGCCCTTCCTTACTTGTTTTTCGATGAATTTGACATCACTGAAATAATAAGTTTAAATAGTTGACAAGTTTTATTTAACTCATTGGAGCTACTCTGGATTTTTCTTCAGGTCGAGAAAACCTAACTCAAAATGCATTAAATAACTGATGCAAAATAGATGTTTCCGAATTTTTTATGAAAAGTAACCATTATGAAATTATCAGTCCAAATTTTCAAATGTTTAAAACTCTTTTCTCATATCGCATGAGATGTAGTAGTCTTATCCTAAGGTATTTTCGAAACACCGCTTTAGCTTAAAGAGACATTATTTTCCTAAGATGAAATAGTTTTCAAACTAGAGTTTTAGTTTCGTATTTATGGTTATGGGGTTTCAAAACAGCTGTGTAGTGATCTCATTGGATATACAAAAAACACCTTTTGTTTGCTAATGTTGAGTTTATTAAGCATACACTCGTGAGCAATGAGCAACTCATAGGTCATAGGAATACTCTTTTTTGATAAACTCTCCGTTTGTGAATATGTCCTAAGTATACGCACCAAAATGCCTAGTAAACTCGAATTTATTGCCCAACAAACTTATAGTTTGTGTTTTTGAGAAACTTCTAGACCACCCAAAATATATGTACATATGTTTTGTTAACTCCCTTTTTTACTTATTATGTAAACACAAAAATGACCAATAAACTCAAGCCAAGTGTGTTGCGCAGATAGAATAACATTTACTTCTATTTTGGCTCTTGGTTCTATATGTGGACTACTCCCAGCCAAAATTAATCTTGAGTACATGTCCTACCAGTATATGTGGCAGAAAACTTTAACTCTACTATATAATATCTTAACCTCCGCTAATGTTCTCGTCGTTTAATTTAACTTAAAAGTTTCTTGCCGTCCCAGCTTGTTTTTGCTATAACTAAGGTCCCTCCTTTGGTACTTTTAAGGTAGTTTGATGTTCTCAGCAGTCAGCTCCAAATTTCGTTTAAAATTTAATGAGGTTGGATACCTGGTTTTGCATGAGTATGTGTTCGATCGTCATGTATCGGTTGTTGGGTCAGTCAATCACAAAAAAATAGGCTTGGCCCACCCTATTCATAAAGAAAATTCGGCTTCATTCATAGTAGGGGCCTTATCTTGATTGTGAAAAAAACTGACTGTATTCTGAGTAACGCTTCATTAATTTAAAGGAGCTGAACTCGTTTTAGTTAAAGTAATGAGTATTGAAGTTGAGAGACTGATGAATTATGGACAAATGAAAGTTCATTACATGCTTAGCTCCCTCTCAGAGTTTCACAATAATTGATTTTCTTAAAACTCAAACCCCTTTGTTATAGGACGAATCTGTTTCTAATTTTTTTAAATTATTTTCTGCTATACTTTATTGATAAGATACACAGAGCTGGAAGGCCTATACATTCAATATCTCCCAACTCTCACTTTTTTCCCCATTTACTCTCACACTTTCCCAAATTGCTCTCATTTCCAGTTAATTTCATTGCGAACACTTTGAACTTTAATTAAGCCACTTTTTAGGCGCCAACTGCTGGTGTGTTTTGCTGTTGTTGTTTATGTTTTATTGGCATTTATTTGTGCGCTGTTGTTTAAAATTAACAATTTCCGTTTGAACAAGTTCGCAGCAGTGCAAGCTGCTGGCGCCCGCAATTGTTTCTTGCAACACTTATGGCGGCTGCTCCGAGGTGGCAACATTTAATTGTTGTTGTTGCGATTATTGTTCGCACTATAACTTTGCCATTCGCGCTCGGTTGTTGCATTGGCGGCGCACAGGAACAAGTTGGCCAAGTTTGCGAAACTGTAATTTGTTACAGTTGCCCAACAAATACACGCACACACACATTCATAAAATCAATCAATCAATCGGTGGTAATCAATTTCAACTTATCGGCACAACTTCGTTGTAAATACATGTACTCGTGTATATGTATATAAATATACTTGTATATATGTATGTTGCAACTTGTGCTGTTGTTTGCGGTAAAGTTTGTTGACACTGTCGGGAAAATTAGTCAAATTGCTTAATGAAATTTAAAATACATTCATTTATGATAAATGATTTAGTGACTTTATCGCTTGTTTCACCTTAGCTGAGGTTGTTGCACTTTTCGTTCAATTCAGCTAAATATTGTATAAATAATTAATAGTTACTCACGAGATGTTGTGCTGTGGTCGGAAATGATAAAAACAATTAAATGAAACCGCGAATTAGAAAATTTTCTCAGTATATGTATATGCTTTGACGTGGTTTCTTCAGCTTCGGCTCAGCTTTGTCACGATATTCGGCCGATCGATCGTCTGTTTCGTCGTAAGCTCAGATCCAAGACTCGTTCTCAGTAATAATAGGGTTCATGACATCCTGGTAGTCGGAAATCATTGTTTCACAGACTTTAACTCGACGCTGTTTTTCGAAAAAATTGAGTGACCAATCTGCTTGCGTTTTTCCTAGGCCCAAATGTGCTTTCAAAATAGTTTTCATTTCAAAAGTGCCAGTAAGATCTCTGAATTTATTCCCAATGAAAGCAAATTAATTTGGCTCTGATATGCGTAATTTGGTTTTGAGTAAGGATCTGCTAGCAGGGAATCGACTAAGCAACCAATCTCAAGCACTATGGATGTTTTGTTTGAAGTCCTTCGACAACCGGTTACTCCACGAAAAATTATCGTTGGTAGTTATTGGTCTTGGCAGCGAAGCCGCAGACTCTGTTAAAACTCGCGTCAAGCACAGGCATCCTAAAAGATGACTACCCCTCTTGGACATAGCAAGTGAACTCCAAAGGTCCAAACTAGTCTATGCGTAACTTATTGCCCAGCAGCTTAACCTAACCTAAACTAACCTATTGGACTTCGCAGGTTTCTTTCTTTCTGCATGACACAAGTTAGAACGTCTGTGACTCAGAGATATTCACAGTTGAGTTATTGTTCAGGAACAATGTCCACGTTAACTCAGAAATGCAAATGGTGATTTCGGTATGACATAGAGATTATTTCCACCTAACCCTGAATGCAATTATGTCGCCAATTACTACACAATTACTACCCAATAAAATAACCGCATGTGAAGTGAAAACCTATTTAACTAAGGTAAAGCCATAACGAAGCGACTAAGGTTACATTTATTCACAGTTATGACAAGTTATCACTGTCACACAGCCAACTTCAGCTGATAAAATGTGTGCCTTGACTTTTATTGTCAATGTAGCAATTTGCTTTTCCTGTTTTTTTTCAAACTTTTTCTAGTTTTTTCAATTTAATTTTTTATTTCCTCGTGTAAACTGTCACTTTTTGTCCATTGACCGGATTGCCATTATGTTGTGCTGTCTGCCAGCAATAGGCAATGCTCGTAGTAACAGCTAACAGCAGAAGCATTTCCACATTTTCAAAAGATTCATTTCAAGTGTTTGACAGCGTTGAGGGCAGTGCAAAGGCAAAAGCCAGCTGTGCGCTTGTTTGCCTCCATGTCTGCTGCTGTGATTTTTTCACATTACAGCCATTCATAGGACAGACTCAACTTTTTCGTAATGTGTGGCAGATATTTCTACACATGTACATAGTATATGTATAAGTTTGGGTATTAGCACATTTGTATGTGCTGGCATTCAGTTATGGAAAATTGCATGAGTCGACAATTTTTTAGGATTCAAGCTGACTTGTAGGCCTTCGTGGATTTGCTACAGTGGTATTTGTAAGTGCGGAGTACTCAGGAATGAAATGAGAGATTTGATAGGAGTTTTAGGACTTATGTATTTAGCACTAAACTTGTTTCTAACTAGTATGTTTTTGCTTTAGAAGTCTTTTCATTTACCAGAGTAAAGTTGGACTAATCTGTATTGCATGTGGAATGTATTATTTGTATCTTCTTGTCTTTAGTTAATATTCGGTAAACCTGAATGGCTTTCATTAGGGTGTTACATCCACTTGAAAGTGAGGAAAAATGCGCTATTTTGTGTTTTTATTTAATGAAGCATTTTATTAAAAAAAAAAATTACATTTACAGAATATAATAAACTAGAGTGATCCATGGTTCATTTTTAAATGTTCCGAAGTCCCTTGTTCCCGTTGCTGATATCCAAGAGAAACTCAGAAAAAAGATTTCTGGTGCTGTGATAGATTTTTCTGCTTAAAATTATCTAAAAACTCCAAAAAAAATTATCATAAAAAATAATTGCCATTTTTGTGTAGCGGTAAATTTTTTACAAAATTACTAGACTTTTTGCCAGAGAATTCAATTTTCAGCAACATTTAAAAAGCCAGATACTTTTTCAAGTAGTTCGAAGCGGGGTATGAATTTTTCTATATGATAATAAAAAAAATAGTATACTGTGAGGCGCAGGAGCTTCCCGTTATCATTAAGAGCTCTTAATTAGAGAAGCTTATTAAAGGTTCTTAGAACCAATTTTTTAGACTACAAACGAAAGAAAAATTTCGACCCACCCTAATGTAAAATTTTAACCGTTAATATCGTTAAAACTGTTAAGATTAGGAAAAAGCCGTACGAGGCTTTTTTGTAGAGATTTAAATTTTCTACAAAATTTATAAAACCAGATATTTTTTAAATAGTAAGAAGTAAGGTTTATATTTTTATATATCGTAATAAAACTTCCCGTTACTTTTAAGAAATCACACTTGGAGAAGCTTTCTTAGAGGATCTATGAACCAAGTTTTTAAACAAAAAAAAAAAAAAATTTTTTTGACCCACCCTAATGTATTAACATCCGATGTATATGCCAAAAAAATGTAATTCTAGTGAATAAAACCTTTTAAATATTGCGTTCAGGGTCCGTCCTCTTTTATATCAGTGTACAAACTTTAAAAAACATTGTGAAAAAAAGTATTATTTTTAAGTGGCAACCCTAACACAAAAATATTAATTTTTATGCTTATAATTTGTAATTTATTTTTATATAATTTTTCAAAATAAAATAGTAATATAATTTTTAGTAAGTTGGTCACCCTAACACCCGAATATACTTAAATTCGATATACATACGTACCATATATGTCAAAAATAAAAGTTTTTCTAATTCTGTAGTAGATAAATTCTCATAAATATTGCTGTGTCTGTTATGTCGGTATAACAATATTTTTAAGTGGCAACTTTAACACAAAAACATGTTATTTTTAATAATTTATAATTTATTTATATATGCTTTTTCAAAATTTAAAATATTATAATTTTAAGTTAGTTGGCAACCCTAAACCAGTCTAATTTAGCTGAAATAATAAAATATTATGGATTTAGTGACCCCTTTTCTTTGGTAGTCTCTCACCTCACCATCAAATAACCATATTTTTAATTTATTCCTAATTTAATAACGGTACTTTCTCCTAGTCACCTCAGATTTTCCTGCTGGGTAACTTCACCCATATTGAATTAACTGTCAGTCATTTTTGTTAGCTGTTTGCACGATTTTATTTTCATTGCAGTTTACTCAAGGCATTCAAAACAAGAAAAAAGCAAATGCACAGCTGCACCAGAGCCTAGGCGCTGGAACTCTGCACCGCCGCAAAAATGTGTCAATAGCAAAAATTATACGGATCGTGCAATGAAATTGAAAAATTTGCCTTGCCACTCATGTTTTTGCAAAATTTCTTTTGAATTTTTATTTGCAGGCTTATTTGCCTATTTGTTGTTTTCGTGCACAATATTTTCTTGTTGTTTGTTTTTTAATTTTTTTCCATCTGACATTGTCGCCTTCTGTGTTGACATTCAGTTGCCTTGAACTGTCTTTGAACGCATGCGGCTGCAGTGGCACACATTCACTTGTGCATATACATACATATGTTTACGCTTGTTTTCATTCTCATTGCTGCCAGTTTCAACGTAAGTTTTCTTCTCATTTCTTGCGACAAGATCTTTTAATGCGTGCAAATGTGGCGAATCTGTTTCACTTCAATCACTCATTTGCTCGCATTTCATGCACTTCTCATTCACTCAATCATTTCGCCTGCACTCTTTCGCCCTTTTATGCCCTGCCTTTTATTTTCCATTTGAATAGTTGTTGCGTTTTTGCGCAGTTTTGCACATTTTCCATGAGTAATTCAGCAGACAAGAGTTTACAGTTGACTAAACTTTCGTCATTCATAAATTATGATTTGCTGTGTTTCAGTTCTTTTCTTGCTTCGTGTCTTCCTAGATTGGCTTATGTAGATATGTATTTGAAGATTTACTTTTATACTTCGCTTGTGTTAGTGTCATTATGAGCTTGTTTTTGTTGCGCTTTACATTAAAAATGCATTAGTTTCACACGCTTATGCTTCAGGAATCCATATGTTTTGTCATTTTTTCCATGTCACATTGTCATTCTCCAGTAGTCGGTAGCCATTAGCGAAGCAGAAACTGACATATCACTTACAAACTGCAATTTTTTATTTTTGTTTTTGAATATATACTCCTCGTACGTGAATTTATGTTTATAAGTTAGTGATTAATATATAATGTAGGTGTCACATACTTAACACTAACATATATTCAAGATAAGGCTATAAGGGTGGGTAAAAATCAATACAAATCTTATACGGGTCATAGTTTCAGATATATATATAGTTTATATAGATATAAACTTCAGCTTAACTTGCTGGACGTTCTACGAATTCGCCAATAACTTGAAACTAGCGAGCTAAGGAAAGAAATTGCCACACCATCTGACGAATTTGATACGGACTGGCAAAGAAATTTGTACATTTTCACTTATTTTAATACAAATTGCCTTTATTGTCGCCTTCAAAATAGGTTCCTGAGCAAACTCAAGCGTGCCAACGCTTAATCCAATTTTCCATATATTTTTATAAATGTCGTTTAGGATGGTCTTCAGAGCCTTCAGCAAATTTTGTTCTTTTTAGTTTCGTCTAACTTTTAGAGCCCAAGTTGCTAAATTCGTCTGCGGCAAGGAGCCCAAAACTACAGAACACATGCTAATTGACTGTATAGTAGCATTGGATCCATGCTTCCAAATAGGGATCACATCGCTTCACTGTCACTCAGCAGTATATTGGACTTTACCTATATGCCGGGGCTAGTCTTTGTGATTTAGGAGAGGGTACAATAGACCTATGGCCGTCTGTTTATTTAATCCGCTATATATATATATATAATTTTATTGTGCCATTTCGACATTGTATTCATAAACCTACGCTTTGTTACCAGTAATTTTGAGTTTGATTAATGTAGGGACCTCAGCTATATTGTCAAGCATCAAGCATCTCTTTTGCGACTTCGACTCAACATCATTTTTGCAAAATATTCAGGTGTTTTGTTATAAGTCTAGCATTATCATTCTTCATGCCCAAAATATTAACCAAAATATGTTGAGTCGCTCCTTGTTAGATATTGATATCCTCTGCCGTTCTGATACCTCTCAGATTTCAAGACGAAAATTTTTCATTGTTTCTAATTGTTTTTTTGATATGTTTGATGTTATCGTCATTAAAAGTTGTGGACGGGACCTGAGCTCAGATTCCAACCAGTGGCTATATCCAAAGAATCATTTCGTAGCAATTGCGTCAGGACTTGGTGACGGAGGCTCTCTCCCACCACGAATCCCACACCGAATTTGCGCTTCTTTATATGGGAATTGCAGTAAATGCCACAAAGACCTACTCGTCTCAGTCCTTGTCCCATCTATCGCACTTTTTGGACGGTGGTGATGTCAGCCTTTATTTTTATGAGGATATCAACCAGCTGGGCAGTGACACTTTCCCAATTAAGGAAACGGACGTTCCAATTGCGTGCCCTTAATTCGTTATACTTAATGCGTTTACCCAGAGGATACTTGGTATAAGACCGGAAGTCATGAGCTGCTTCAGCCATATGTAAAATAATCGTTTCTGGCCACTCCCAAGTGCGTGAACTGCTACACATGACTCCGTCTGTATTCTAAAACATAGACCTGGAACTCTACATACCACATTTTCTCACCAAGATACTAAATATTTGCCGGAATCTCCGATATCGAATAACAAAAACTTCCAAGTAAAAGCAAACTAAAAACCTCCGGCTTCATTGTGGTCATGCGAACCGCAGACGGCTGAAATGCTAGTCCGTGTTCGCAACATTTTCACAACTGTCTGCGCGTAGGTAAACAAATCCACAATTGCTGTTGCTTTTTCTTGTCTCTGCCTTCGCCGCTGGTGGACCGCCCAGCTGTCTGTGTTGGTTTTTCATGCGCAAAGTTGCGTCTCAACTGGCGCCGATTGGCATCTTCGGCATTTCTTCGCAGCAACGCCGGGAAATAAAAAACCAAATATATGCAGCAACAGTAATTGTTTCAGCAACTTTAAGCGCAACATGAACATATTTTTTGTATGTATGTATATTTTTTTATATGTATGTATATTTCTTTAAATGTGTGTATATTTCTTTGTGTGTGTGTATGCCTGTTAAGCATATGCTTTGCGTTTTTCGCCGGCGAGCGTGCAGACTACGGCAAGCGTGACGATAATAGCCAGCCAAATGTCAGTGAATCGCAAGAAAGTAACAGCTGGGAACCAATAACAAAACCACCAGCAACAACAACACCGGTTAGCGGCGTTCGCAATGTGAATGACCACGCTGCAGCGCCACCAACTGCTGTCCGCTTTGCCTCATTGCGCTTTCTGCCTTTTAGTATATAGTTGCCGCTTATTTGCTGTCTGCCACACTTTTTCTGAATTTTGTATTTCTCAAATTTCTCATTTGTTGCAACGTTGCTGCGCGACTGCCTGGTTTGTTCGTCTTACGCCACGCCCATTCAGTGCTTTGGCGTTTTCATTGTTATTGTCTTTTCTATTATTTGATTATTTCCTCTGCTATTTTTATGTCTTCCCGGACATTGTTGTTTCATGCCACCGCCGCCACCGCTGCTGTCAATTGGTGATAACTTTCCACACAAGTTAATTAAATAATTTCGTTGCGCTTCGTACGAATTTGCGCTCAAAATAAACACCAGTATATATATACAAGCTTATACATATATATTTATATACATATATAACTATATAATCTGTACATCGCATATAGTTACATATACATGTATCTGTATATAGCTTTATATTTATAAGCTATTCCTCTACTTTCGGCTTTGTTGTTGCATATTTAAGTTGGCATTTTCCTAAATTCGGCACTGTGCGTCTTTGTGGCATGCCTCTGCGGTTTACGACGCGAAAATTTTCACAGTTTCACTAAAACAATATTTTCTTTAAGTTATAATTAAAAGCAAAGACTCGCTGAAGCCTGAAGTTATTTTCGTTTATTAGCGAAGTATTTCGGCTAATTTATGACAAGGAATGTTAGAAACTATTTCACTTTTTTATATTGCAAGTTAAACATAAACAAAGTTTGTGCAGCTTAAGCAGGCAAGAGAAAACAATAGCGAGTTAGGTTGCAGAAGATCGCTGGTAACAGCAAATTTTTGTACCCCTGCTGCTTGAGATGAGAGAGATGGCTCATTGGCAGAAGAATAGAAGCGAAAAGTTTAACGTACCGCTTTTATAAAAATAGTGGCATTGGTTTAGTAGTCACGAGAGTTAAGTTACGTGGCTAGTATGTATATCTGACAATGCACCTAAGCCTTTAGGAGGCTCCTTTCTTACTAATCTTAATTTTCTTACTCTATTATGTTCTCTTTGAACCACCCTGTGCTTCTCTGAAGTTCATCATTACAAAAAGTTTTATTTGTGCCAACTCAAAGACACTACCATGAAACCCTCGACCGATAGTTGCGATCATTTTCTTATACAAATACATTAATCTTTGTTGGTATTCCCAATAAGACAGTGGAACTCCTTCGATAGTTCTTATATCATTCATTTTGAACTTTAATAGTCGTCATGTACCAAGTTTGCCTACTTTTTGAGCAAGTTAGGAATTGACTCCATCGAGACCCGCCGAATCTATAAATGTTTGTCGTTCTGCAAGTCGCCAAAAGCAAAGTCCTCTTTTTGGAGAGTTTATCTGCTTCATAGTTACCAGTAATATCATTATGTCCTTGAACCTATTGCAGAATTCTTATAATAAATAGTGGGTTCACTAAAAGCTGAAGCCATGCTTTCGCTAAATTTAATGATACCCTAAAATACTTTTCTTATTTTAAGACGTCTTGGCTCCGTTTATTGGTAAACATTTCTTGTTGGGAGCAAACTGTTTTTCACTGGAGATAAACATCTTGATTTTTTTTTAATTCGAAAAGCGAAATACTTTTACCTTATGGATACTCTAAGAATAGAACGATTATAGAGAACTGTGGTTAATATATATTCTTTTTCTTCTTCTTATTAGCATAGACACCGCTGACGCTTATAACCGAGTTAACAACCCACGTCAGTCGGTCAAGAGCGAAGCCGATAACTCAATAAAATTTCCTACCTAATCTTTGAACTTGACTTTTTCGATTACATTTTAGAGAAGCTCTTCGAACAGTTGTTAGGAGATCTTCCGCTAAACTAAAAGGCACTAAAATGGAATTCGCTTGCCTGTGAGCAATTGCGAGGAAGCTACAGGTAAACTTAAATACGAGGTATGACAATTAAGTAATGAGACTGATTCCATAAAGACCGTATCTTACAAAATTATTCTACAACTCTGCCATCCCCTTCAAAGTAGTCCCCTTGGGCAGCTATACAGCGATTCCAGGGCGTTTTCCATGCTTCGTAACATTTCTGGAACGCTTGGACTGGGATGTCCGCGAGTACCCTCGTCACGGCTACCGTCCGTAATCGACTCAAAATGGGTTCCTTCGACCATCAATTTTGTTTTAGGAAACAAAAAAAGTCACAAGGCTGTTGCAACACGGCGATCCCTTTAGAGGCCAAATACTGGGACACGCTGAAGACGGTGTGGTACGGCCCGTTGTCGTAATGAAGGATCCAGTTACGAGCGATGTCTGGGCGCACTCTGTTGACTCGTTTTCGCAATCTTTCGAGTATTTGGCAATAGTAGACTTGACAGACTAACTTCTGGAGAATATTCTCATGATGCTTTGAATTCAATTTAATTGAAGAAAAAGCCAGTTTAAGGTCTCACAGAATAGGGAATAAGATCAGAAATGTAATGAGTTCAGCAGAGAGAAAAACTTTAATAGGGAATCTATGAAATTTTAAGGGTAGAAACATGTTCCCCTTTTGCCTAATAACTCTGTGTACAATCATTGTGAAGTTAGTATCTTGAACTGCGAAACTCTAAAATAGCTACGACGAGTGCCAGATGAAACTGGAAAGAAGCATAGGAACTGTTGTAGCGTCTCTATTAGTCCTAGTTTCCTATACTTTATGCATGTATCGGCCTTACTAGTGTCTGTCAGGATCGCATTAGCTTCACATGCCTGAGTTTTGAAAATGGCTTAGCAATCACGACTTTGGGTGGCTATGAAAAAAATTTGGTCTGTAAACTTTTAAAAAGATAATAAAGTTATATTTAACATTGTTATAAGATATCATATTTCAAAGTAGTCATATCAACGCAGCTTAAAAACACCCTTTATGAATGAAACGCCGCCACTAAGCCACGCAATGAACGCGCTAATGCAATTGAGAGATGAAAAATCTCTACTGCAAGCGTTGTTGTTGTTGTTAAAGCTAATTGCGGTTGCGCATAACTTTGTTGTTGTTGTTTTTGCTTTGCATAGCTGCAGTGGCCGAATAAAAGTGAATTACTTGAAGTTTGCGTTGTCAGTCGATGGTTTTTGCCGCTTGGCACTTGCCATTTGTCGCTGCTTTTGACCGGCGCTTTTGAAAAAAGCTTTCGGTTTTTATGAGCAGGCGTTGAAATATGTTTTTTAGTATATTTTTTTAGCAATTTTGTATCTCTGTGGCAACTTCTTTCTGACTTTATAGTTGCGCATAGCGGGAAATTTACATATCTACATATAAATACTTTTTAAGCTTGCTACTGTGAGAAAGCATTCCAAGTTGTGGCAAGTACATAAATCAAAAGCAAAAAGCATGTGAGTGTAGCAAAAATGAATGCAAACGTAATTTGCACCCATTGTTTTTAATACGAGTAGAAGTGCAAGCGTCTACTGTTGCAATGCCGCCACACATTTTTACACACCTGTTTGTATGTGCATTAGTGTGTGTGTGTGTTTTTCTTTTCTTCATTATAATATTATTTTTGTTTTCATAGTCATTACTATTTAAACAGCTGCGGGTATAACTGTCTGCTGCAATGAAATTTCCATTTCCATGCACACACACGCACACATACACGCGTGCGCGCGGAGACAAGTGCACCGCAGATTAAAGCGTAATTCCAGCGCGCGCTTTTTCATACAATTTTCTTAGTAGCTTTTTGTTATACCCTGAATGAGTGGATTAGGTTTACCATGAAATTTGTAAGACCGAGATGAAAACCTCGAAAACCCGTTAAAGGAAGTATATACGAGTAGTGTAGTACATATACAAATGGTGAACGTGACGGGCTGTATATGCGGATTTAGTCCCCTAATTTTTGAGATATCGATCTGAAGTTGCGCACATATAATAATCGACATATCGAACCACTATAATATATAGCTGTCATATAAAGTGATCGAACAAAATCAAGATCTCCTACGGAAAAAATTTTTATTTGAAAAGATATCTCCATGAAACTTCGCATATATTATTTTCTAAGACATTTCTACAATCTCCAAAGAAATTGTTCATATCGGACCACTATAGCATATAGCTGCCATACAAACTGAACGATTGGAACCAAGAGCTTGTATGGAAAACTCTTTCATTTCACGCGATATTTTTATGAAGTTCGGTATAAGTTATTGTTCAAGACAACGGAGTAATCTGACAAAAAAAATTTTAGATCAGACCACTGTAGCATATAGCTGTCATACAAACTGAACGATCTTAAACGAGTGCTTGTATGAAAAACTTTTTCACTTCATGAGATTTCTTTACGAAATTCAGCACAAATGATTGTCTAAGATATCACCACAAGCACGAAAGAAATTATTAAGGTCGGACCACTATAACATATAGCTGTCATACAAACTGAACGATCTTAACCGTGTGCTTGTATGGAAAACTTTTTTATTTCTTGAAATTTCTTTGCGAAATTTTCTATAGATCATCACCTAGCATAACACTACAATCAACAAATAAATTATTAAGATCGGACCACTATAACATATAGCTGCCATACCAACTTAGCAAAAAGAATCTATTTCTTGTATAAAAAACTTATTTACTTGTGAAGGGTATCAATAGCTTCAGTGCATCCAGAGTTAACTTGTTTGCTGTTTTTTTTATCCAGTTTTATTTCTTTATTTTTTTTTGCAACTTTTTGCTTTGTGCATAATTTGTTCGCACTCAGTTTCGCACCCACACATTGTCAGCGAAAGGCGAGATAGCTGAAACAGAGTTGCCTCATTATGTTGCACATTGTCACGGTGCGTTTTCTGTTTTTTTTTTTGCTGCCAGTCTCCCTGCTTACCACTGCAGCTCTCCACTGAGAAACGTAGCATCATGCAGTTGACAATGTTTTTTGCGCAGTTCTTTTCTCTACACACACCCACAGAAGCTCACATGCAAGCGCGCAGTTCATTTTACTGCATTTGGCTCACCTCTGCTCTACATTATATTCCATTTATTACTTGTCTTTTTCGCATTAATTTTTTCCATATACAAACAAATATACACACATATGTACATATATAAAAGTATTTGTTGCCATTTCCCCATTGTAGTAAATCGTCTCCCCTTTGGCTGTCGTGGGAAATTGCAAGTTTAAGGTTACCTCTTTGTTATCACTCTCTTTTTGTTTTTGTATATACATACATGTGTATGTAGCTGTGTTTGTATTTCGCTGCACCCTGCCATTGTAAATCTTCCGCCAGCAACTTTCCTTAATTTCACCGGAATTCGCTCACTTTTTTCAACTTTCCTCCACTTTTGTTTGCGAAATAATGAAGATAATGAGCGAGCGCAGTTACCTGCGATTTCATTTAATTACACGAAATTATCTGCAGTAAACGACTTGCGTATTTACCAGCTCGCCGCTGTGCGCTCGCGCTATTGTGCTGCGATGCTTTTGACATTTCGGCGAATCGTTTTTCGGTGTCATGATATCAAGTTCAGTTGGCAGCTGCTGTGAGATAGTCAGCTACACGTGTGCCCAATAGGTGTATGTATATGTTACTTGTTTTCTATATTTTATAAGTGAGTGGTGTTACTTTCGTTACTGGTTGATGTCTGATAAAACTCTGTTTGATCTATAACAAAGTTTTTGCGTTCTAATGCATTTTCTTAAGTCGTAGTTTGTAGTAGAAAAGGCAGCTGGGGCACAGTTAAATTCAGGAGAACTTAGTAATCTTTCATTCTTACAGCAGAAAAGTTGCTACTATCAGTATGAAAACGTCTACGTGCAGTTGATGCAGAAGCATATTAAGCTTTTCATTTGCACTTAATAGCCTCGGTAACTCCTCCACCGGTTACCCTCGGTATTCCATTTACTTTTCTGAGGTTATGTTATATTCTCTAATTAATACTGACCACCAAACCCGTGCTCCATATGTACGAATTGATCTTACGACTACCATATACATCCACATGGCTACATTCGGTTCTAGGCCCCAGTCCTTACTGAGTATTCTCTTCCACATGTGCTGCGCCGTATAAGATTTCATAATTCTTTTCTTTATGTTAATTTTCTAGTTCAGTTTGGTATCCACCTCAACCCTTAAGTATTTTCAAGGAGACAAATCCGGAATGAGACCAGTCAATTTGTCAAGTAAGTCCCTTAGCAGTAGACCCGACAATCTGACATTAGTCTCCAGCCATCTCTAGCATAGATATTTTGAGACTCCTCTGACCACAGCACTAAAATGTTTTCCAGTTGTTGTGCAGTTCATCTTGGCTCCCTCTTGAGTTTTTTGCTTAGTTAGTTAGCTTGTGGAGCGATTCCTTTTTTGGTCGCTGCTTAATTTGCTGGTTTCCGCAGAATGTTCCGATGGCTTCTTTTTCAGGAAACTTTTTTATTTCTGCAATATCTGAGTTTGGCGCTTTATTTCCTCTACATGAACTGTAGTGTCAGCGACCTGAACTTTGTCTATCTATTCTTGTATAAAAATTGTCTTTCTGGAATCCATTTTTCCTCAGCTTATTTTGAGATTTTTTCCTCTTTTTTGCACTTTGCCTTTACTTTGGTTCCACTGTATTTTGGTTGCTTTTTGGTGGAGGACGGTTTTATATTTAAATTTCAGGTATTTTGGAAGATTCTTTTAATGTTTGCTACTGTGATTATTGGCATCAGCCATAGTACTTCCTTTGGTTCCACTAACAGAATATTTTGAGTTCTTAACGGAAACTTCGTCAAGGTACTGGATTAATTTTTATCTACTATGAGCAAAGCATGAATGATTTTAAGATTTCATTACAAATTTTGGTTACTCTACCCACACATAAAAAGTAGGCTCCCTGTGAGTTTCAAGATCAAGAGTCGGAAAGGGAGATTAAGGGTGTTCTCTGTTTTGTTAGAAGACACATTTCGATAGTCGAATATAAATTTAAAATTATCCAATTTCATATACGACTATCGGAATGTGTCTTCGAAAAAACAGGGAACACCCTCAAACTCCCTTTACAACTCTTAATTGCGGCCTTCTATCAAAAGATTCTCTACTCGAAGTTCGCGGTTCTCCCTGAGAGTATTGCCGCAGGAAAGGTTGTTTGAAAGGAAGTATAGAAAGTCTTAAATCTTATGGATTCAAAGGAAAACAAGTATGTTTAAAGTTATGAAACGTAAACTCCTCCAAACTGCCAAGGAGGAGAACCATAAAGCAGCCATCATGACGGCATCCATCGATTATGTTGGATTAAGTATGTTGAAGAGTAAAGACAAACTAATAAAAGTACTATCAAAAGAACTAATTTTCTTTTAATATCGATAAAGATATGTTGTCACACCGATACCTGCACGTACAATGACAGTTGCATCTATACCGCTTTGAAAAAAAGACTCCAGAAAGGTATTAGGGTTAATACTAATAACTATTTAGAAAGTGAGTCCTTATTGTTGTTGTTGTCTTAACTGCAGAAAACATTTCTGTATTCATTTCGAGGAATGGCGCTGAGTCGACAGTCCTTGGTCAGATGGAAATCCGGATCCGTTCCGATTACTTTGATCCGACTGTCGTGGGAACGGTTGGGAAAGAGTCATCTGATTCGTCTGGAATTTGCTTAAGATGTGCTAGAGATACACATTTTTCAAACTCAAGGCTTCACATTAAAGTTTCAGAAATTTTTTGGGACTGTTTTTGCCTACATTTATACTACATGGTCATCGTGGATGACGTATATTATACCTAGCCATACATCCTTCAATGGCTATGCTCAATGTCAGACTTAGATTGATGAAAGCTGAAATGGGATATCAAATAGCAATAAAGATTATTTATGATGCTTATTTTGAGTTAATAGTAGTCTTGCTACAGAAAAACCAATTTTATTCAATGAACTGGACTTAATGCTGGAATAACAACCATAATACATCCTCTACCCTTGCATTGCTTCTCTCACTAAAAATTATTTTCATATTATTTTTAGCATTCACGATCTTAACTATTCCATTTACTCACCAAAGTTGGCGTTAAGCATTAACATATTTAAATAGCTCTACACTCAGCAACCGCACCAACACACTCCTCCCATCCGCCCTTTATTCAAATGCAACACACCCCACCGTCCAGCAGGACAAAGGACGAAGCAGCAGAAAAACTCTATGCCAAACTAAAAGTGTGAAACGAAATGTTGTTCTAATTACACGAAATAATGTGCAGTAACGAGTGGCATAAATAGCGGCGGCCACAATGGGTGTCCATAAAAAGTACCATAAAACAAGTGTAAGCACAAAAAGGGTGGCATGCAACAAAAGAGTGCGACGTAATTAACATTACCGCCATTGTTCGCTTTTTAGTAAACATTTACATGCGATTTTTCCTGTTCTCCGCTTTTAATATTACACCATAATACACACACTTCATCGCGCTCGCACAGAGTCCCCCCGCTCTCAGCTCACGTGCCAAACCGCAATCGTAGCTTACAACGGCGGTGAGTGGCATGGTTTGGGTTTGTTTGGTCGCCCTGCCAACTTCAAGAATTTTTTCATGTCCACAACACAGAATGCCAGCACAGTATTCGCAGCTCCCTCCTCCCTCTCCCACTCTCTCGCCTAAACTTTCGCCTGCGATTACAGTTCGTTGCAACTTTTGAGTGGAGCATTCAACTGGGCTGCCAACGAATGGCGGCTCCTTGCAACAACAAAAAGGAAATGAGCAAAAAAAAAATTTGGCATGAAAGTATTTTAATTGCAAAAACAACAATAAATGAGAATACCATTCAAGTGTGATTATATGCGTGACACACAAATACCTATGCATGTATGTGGGCACGTGTGAAGGGAAATATGCGCTAAATGCGCCTTAATGTATGCTGTATTATGAACGTTGAGTGTTTAAAAGCAACTACAAGCAAAGCGCCATCACAAATAACAAATCTTATATATATTTATGCATGTTTTGTATGGAATAACTTCACTTGGGGAGCGTGTTTGTCTTCTTACTGGCTTTGTTGTTGCTTTTATTGCAGTTAGTGCATAGTTTTTACGTACTTCATTTGAATGGCTTAAAAGCGTGCGGAAAATACCAAATTTCCTTTTGTAAACTGCGTCGCTGAATGGCGGTGGTGCTGCAACATGGCATGGCATGAAATAAAATATTTACCGCTGCTTCTTTGGGTGACATGATTTTCGTGCTTGGCAACAACAAATCGCAGTGCATAGGTGTGCGCGGCTACTGCAAGGCATCAGATATGAGATTAGAATTATTATGTAGGGGAATATTGTAAGATTTTTTTCAATTTTGGTGCATAATTATTTACAAATTACTCCAGATAAATATCTTCAGAAGAATTGAAGTGATTTTAACTTTTAATTTTAAAACGGCTTCCATTTATCAACAAACAGCTTAAAATTTATTTAAAAATAAAACCCTTCGAGATAAAAAATACAAAAATACATATGTATTTCAAAATTAAGTACATTCTAAGGAGGTTCGAATTTTTCTCGAAATATAAAAAAAGTCGGGCGCCAACAAAGTTGCATAGCAAGGATTTTCGAATTTAGTTTTCAAAAAGTTCGAAAATGTTAATCAGAAAGTCCTGTTCCATAAAACTTAATATATTTTCGAAATTAAATCTTTCAATATTTTGAATTTTAAATTAAGCTCGAAAATAACTATATTTTGAAATACTCAAAAATATAAAAATAACAAGTTCGAAAATTTTTCGAAATTTTTTCGGAAATAATTTCGAAAGCAATTCTCCAAAAAAAAAAAATATATTTTTATAACTTTTTCTACACAAAATAAAAGCAAAAAATTCTACACATTTTCTTCATAAAAGTGAAATGAATAAAAAAGTTTTCGAAATAATATTTCAGAGTAATCGGAAAATGCTTTTGAGGAAGTTTCTAACTAATTTCGATCTTTCAATATTTTGAATTTTAAATTAAGTTCGAAAATAACTATATTTTGAAATACTCAAAAATATAAAAATAACAAGTTCGAAAATTTTTCGAAATTTTTTCGGAAATAATTTCGAAAGAAATTTTTCAAAAATTTATATATATTTTTATAACTTTTTCTACACAAAAATAAAAGAAAAAAAATTCTACACATTTTCTTCATAAAAGTGAAATGAATAAAAAAGTTTTCGAAATACTATTTCAGAGTAATCGGAAAATGCTTTTGAGGAAGATTCTAACTAATTTCGAATAGTCTTTAATTTGTAATAAAAAATCAACAAATAACAGCCTCTAAACATTTTCGAAAAAAATTTCGAAAAAATTCTAATATTATTTCGAAAATAATTTCGAATGCAGTTATTACTGTTTCATTTACATATGTATGTATAATAAAACTACATATAAATGAAATTAATCAATAAAGTACATATTTATAAAATAATTTATAGAATATTTTTTCGAATTTGCTTTAAAAAATATGTATATCCTTTATATTATAATTAGTGCTAGTGATACTTTTTTATTTTCTGTACGAAAAAAATATTTTTTAGAATTTTTCTAACCAAAAAAAATATATATGTATTTCTAAAAAAAGTGTTCAAACCGGAAAAAAGTTGAGTCTTAAAAAACTCCTTCGATTTCAGTACAAAAAAAAAAAATTAAATCTAGTCTATACAAAAATTTACAAAATTATATTCGAAAAAAATATTTCGAAACAATGCGTAAATTGCAGCTATAGAAAAAAGATTATTTTTTCGAACTTCTTTCCATTTCATTACGGAAAAAATATTTTATGAGAATTTCTTTACCCAAAATAAAAGAGAATGTTCAAAAACAAGTTTTCAAAATCAGAGATGATTGTCGAAAGAAAAAATTATTGAGTTTTAGAAAATTATTTCGAATACAATACGAAAAAGATGATTTAAAGAATTTATTGTTTACAAAATTTTAATAATTCGAAAAAAAATTTCGAAACAATTCAAAAATTGAAGTCTCAGAAAAAAAATTTAAAAGTTGGATATCTTTCGAAATTAGAATAACAAAAAAATTCCAAATTCGAAAAAAATAAAATTTCTAAATAATTCAAAAATTGACGTTATGGAAAAAAATTTAAAAATTAGCAATCTTCAATCAAGCAGAAAAAAATTCTAATAATATTTTATTAATATTTTCGAAAATTTTGTACTCTTTGGTATAATACCACAAAATTCTAACACTTATTTCAATTCTTCTTAATGAAAAAAAATTTTATAAAAATTTTAGAATTTTTCGATTTTTAAATTTATTAATTTTCTTTTCAAACACTAACAAAAATCGTTAGCGAAAACGACCGTTAGTTTATCGTTGTGCAAAGACATTTCACTCTGCTACACTTAACACACGTAGCGTCATTCATTTTCTCCTCTATTGCACGCTTTATTGTTGTGGCGCGTCAAAGGTGCATGCAACAAACAACAATTTGTTTTCATAGTTTCCACTAACTCCAAGTACTTTGTATTTTGGGTTGCGGCGCACACACAAGAAGCTTTCTGATTTCGGCTCATATTGTTTTTGTTGTTGCTGGTACTACTGAGTGCTGACCACTCTGCAGCGCACTCCACACGCTCGAGCGAGCTTGGAGGGAAGCAGGCACCTACCCGAAACGCAGCACTTAAAAGCTAAAAGCAATGGAGCAAGAGACCAATTTCGGAGCTCGTTCGTATGCATGTGTGTGTGTGTGTGTGTGGGTAAATTTAATGTGTGACTGCAGGTGGATTGTTTGGTAGGCAGGAGTAACTCAGGATTTGTGTCACCTCATGTTGCCACTTGTAGTCCATGGCTATGAAAAATAAATGCAAGTAGTCACTCATACAGCCACGCACACACAGGCGAGCATATGGGAGTGTTCTTGTGTTTTATGGTGTTTTTTGAGCTCAAAATGGTGTGCGAGAGGTGTTTATGTCTGCTTAAACGCCAGCAAATCTCCAAGTGGTAAGTGTTTCTTTTCGCCAGCGCCCCCTCATGCGAAGTATCTTTAGTACGGTTGAACTACTGGATGTTGTTGTTATTGTTATTACTGTAGTAAGTATGCATGCAGCAAGTAAACAACATGCCACAGCCGGTGGCATTTAGGCGAGAAACTCCGAAGTGCTGAAGAAAACTGCACTCATGCCCAGCAGCAGGAAGGTGATTGCATTCGAAGAGCCAAAGCTTACTTCGTGTGTATGTGTTTGTGTGCTTTCTCGCCTCTTTGCATTTATTGTGTTTGCTGCGCTTGTATTGCGCTGTGTGCACAGGTTAATGGTCTTTTCTTCGCCCACACGCACACAAACATGCACTTCACCACCACCACGTGCGCATTTAGTGCCTGCGAGTGCGAGCTTACATTACGTGCGGCATGCGTAAGTACACACGTAAGCACACACACACTCGCACTGGGGCTGTTTGTCCGCCCGTCTGTTTATGGTTTACACAGAAAATGAAACGGAAATGATGTGAATGGAATTTCAAGCATTTAAATGCTGCCTGCCGTTGCTGCGCATAATGAGCGTAGTGCGGTCTCCCAGCGCGGTGAGGGGTACACGTTGCTACTTTAGTCTACGTGTGTGCGCAAGTTATTTGGTAAACAGCCGGCTGTGTATGCATTGTAGTACGGTTTGTTTACATCTGTTCGACAGCTTTTGCTTCAAGTGTGCTGTGGCGTATACGTAACCTTTGCACTCGGTTTCTCTAACTCATGTGTGAGTGTGTGGGTAATTTTGCACGCATTTTGCCACGCTCATTGTTCACTATTGTGAAGAACTACAAAATATCTTTCATCTTCTTCGCTTACTGCCAGTTTGGTGCGTTGCTTAGACAGCTGTGTTGCTTTTGTTGCTACAAAATATTGAATATTTGTCTGGAAAGGTGCCATACATAGTTGTATGTTGAATGCCTAAGCGCCTTTTCATTTTCATTTGTATTATATTTTCAGTAATTTGCCGCAGGTTTTTTTATTTTGTAGTAACTAGCTCTGAGATAAATTACTTCAAGACAAAATATATTTTATTTGACATACATATGTTCATATTACATAAAGAATATTTAAAAATAAATTTTAAATAAATATGACAAGGAAAAATGTTAATTTCGGCTGCACTAAATAAACAATCCCTTTTTAGTATTTTTATATAAAAATGTACTGCATAAAAGTGTATAAAATGATATTTTTCTTGGATTTGATCACTCAGCTTGTATGGGAGCTATATGGTATAGTCCGATATGGTCCGATTTGAACAATTTCTTTGGAGATTATAGCGCTATGTTGGCCAAAAATGTATGGTAAATTTCTCACAGATATCTTATCATATAAAAAATTGTTTCATATAAGGATCTGAATTTGACCATTCAGTTTGTATGGCAGCTTTACGCTATAGTCGTCCAATTTTGACGATTTCGACAAATGAACAGTTCCTTGAAGATATAAGAGTGTCTATAAAATTTCAGATTGGTATCTCAAAAACTGAGGGACTGGTTCGCGTTTTAACAGGCAGGTAGACACATCGACTCAGTGCGTCACGCTGATTATTTGTGTATACATAAATTCCATAAGGTGTTTCAGACTTCGAAGAAACTTAGTGCAGCCAACTTGGGATAAAAATTATATTTTAAATTATTAAATTACTATTTTTCTTAAATATAATTCTAAACTATGCATTATGAAGCAAAAAAAATTAACAAAATTTCATTTTAATTTTCTTTTCTCTTTACAGGTATGTTGTTTATTTACGTTACCTAAGATTGTATCTGAGCTTTTATTTATGGAAGGTAATGTACTTGATTTCAAATATCATAGAACCCTCAATTATTGTCATATATGTACATTAAATGAAAAATAAAATCTTAGTAAGTTTAGTTAAAAAAATAAGGATATTATTTTTAAGTTAGTAAATGGAGCTCCTGCAAAGGGAGATCCATTTCAAAGTCCCCTACTTACAAACAAAACAGACAAAGAAACTTCACATTTAATGAGGAATGTTTATAATCATTCGAAAGAAGAATTTTTGGCATTTATTTTTTGAAAATTATGACTATCAAATGTTGGCCGCGGCTACGTCAGGTAGTCCATCCGTTGAGTCCAATTTTCGATGACTCATTTGACCATTTCGTAACTGGCGAATGACACGCGTAATATATTGCTCTAAGGACTTCATCGAAGTAGGATTGTACGCATAAACTTTAGACTTTACATATCCCCATCCGTAAATGTCTAACGGTAATTTCTTGGTGGCTAATCGATCGGCCCAAAACGTGAAATTATCTTCTCATTGAAGAGTTCTCTCAATAAATGCTTAGATTTATGCGATGGGAAATAACGCTGCTTTGTTGAAATTAAATGGCAGCAAGCGTCAATTCGGGTCGTTTGTGATGGCGATATAACGGTCAAAGCGATGGTTACGTCCACACCGGCATAATTTTTGAAGTAATATGGACCCATGATTCCACCGACCCACAAACCAATCCAAACCGTTGTTGTTTCTGGTTCGAAAACATCGAATCCTCTCGAAACTTTTAAAGAGGTCATATAGAGAAGCGATATCGCTTTCAATAGAAGATCTCGACGTAAAATTAGCCAAAAGTCAGTCCAAGTGGCTGCGAACAGTGCCGAATCGACTATCCACAGTCTTCGTGTATACATCGATTATACTTACCATAATTTAAGTGAAGAGCTCGAACGTGAATAGAGAGAAAAATTTAACGATTTGTAAACGTTGTTCAGGAGTAAGTCCTTCGATGATTAAATGCCAAAAAATATTGAGCAAAAATAACATGACAGCATGGCAGGACTCACAGGTTGTCTATCAAAAAATTGCTGTTGAAAAAAGTACCTGTACATGGATCGCCCGTTAGTATCTAAAGGATTTTAGTTCATAATAAATAAGTATTTAAGATTCAAGATTTGCATTATTGTTTCAGAACTTTGTTAAGACAGCAATATATGTCTATAATGATAATATCTCTACTGCTTCAATGAGCTCCTCCTTCTTTTTCTGTTATAATTCTGTACTTTCCGACAAATTAGGAAATACACAGTTTTGCTCATGAAAAGCTTGTTCTTTTTGTGTTGACTGGGACAAGGATCATATCCAGATATCACTAAGTGATAATAAAAACCTTTAATTCTTAAACGAGTTTTATTTGATGTCACCTGAATGTATGACAGTTCCGCTCTACAATTACTATATTACTAATAGCTCAATAGGAAATTTTAAAATATAAAAAGTTCTTTACGAACAAAATAAATGAGGTAGCCACCTTTCATATTTGGCAGAAAAAAAATTTGTATTTGTAAATGAGATTAGAATAACATTGGAAGAACAGTATAATAAACATTTCTTTACACATATTGAACTGAAAATCTATTTTGCGAGTTGTTTTACTCCATAAAGTTTTTCGTTTTCCCTGGTGCTTATATATGTATATGTATAAGGAGATGCCTTCAGCAGCATTTTTGCTGAACCATAAGCTATTTTGACAGATAAAACTCGTTCTTCATTTCAACATTTAATAAAATTCACAAACATATATCCACACTTAAAATAAATTGTCTTTGTGTCTATTGGAATACTGGCTACTGATCTACAGGTCAATGCCTTCACACTGTGGATTCCACAGACAATAATATGTGAGAAGGTTTTTTAGGTAGTAGTAAGCTTTTCCTATGAAAATACAATTGAAATTGGATGTTTAAAAATTAGGACGTAGAAGGTATGATTTTTCTACTGTCTAAAAACTATAAGATACTTCGTGAAAAAGCCATGATCTAAATACTTATTTCGTAAGGGTGATTATAAAGCAGCTATTATTAAGATGCAGCAAAAAGCGTATTGGGTATATGGTACCAAGCTTCGCAAAACCTCTGTATGAAGTCACAACTATTTTTTGTATTAACTCATAAAATTGTTTTACTTTTTTTATATTATCTGATATAAATATAGACCTCTGAGAAATAAATAGAAAAATGTATTAGCAAAATAGTACTGAAAAAGAAACCGAAAGTTTATACTTATTTGCCCCATATTTGAACCTTGTTTGAATCAGTTTCAATGAAGCTATTCCCCCACCAATAACAATTCAACCCTTTCCCCACACAAACTGTCCTTTTCATCATTGAGATTGCACGCCCCTTTTCTCTTGCTATCTTTTTGAGCACAAATCAAAAAACAAAGCAAATATCAATCTCTCACAACTCAAAGCTTTGCGCTACAACAACAATCATCAAGCTTACGAGCACAATCAGCCAGCAATGTCAACCGGAATGGGCGGATATGATTAGGGTTGCAGTCATCTCCGCCCCTCACAAATATTCGTTTACTTTGATGCTTTGTGAAATGTGAGCTTATCAGCAGATATTATTTCTGCCAAAGGCATTCAATAACAACAACTCTTTCATCCCCCGCACTCGGCTTGTCTAAGCTTTCACATTCCTGTGACTTTAATAGCAGAAAAATTCCTGCAAACTTTTCATCGTCAAAGCCCAATCAAAGCGAGGTGGGCTGGCCGCTTGCCAATGTGTCGAGTAATCAGTTTCCATCGCATCGGCAAATTTCCGTTATGTGTGGTTGTTTATGACGCACGTAATCGTTCTCGTATTAGTGAGCTAATAGAAAAGTTTGCAGTGCAGCGCCTATCTGCTTTCTTTGTATACCTTTGAAGTTGTCTCCGCTCTGGTTGACGGAAATCAATCGTTGTTGGTAGCAATCTAACGGTAAAACTTGCTTATACACAAGTGTTGCAAGCTGAATGCAATAAGAGTACGGGCTTTTTTCAAAGCTGATACGCCAAAGCGCCTAGAAGTATGCTAATATTTTTGATCTATATTTACTAGGAGCCTCTCAAATGATTTGTTTCTACTTTTTTGTACCTTTCTTAGTTACAGCTTTACTAGTCTCACGTCGGCGTTCAAAAATTAACAATTTTTGCTGGTAGCCTTAAGAAAACATATCCGAGATATTTGTTAAACAATAATTCCCTTTACTACAAGTGTTTAACTTCTTATCATTGATTTTACTTATCTCCATATTTGATATTGTTTTGTTTTTCCTTCCGACTTCATTTTCCATGCCATCCCTTAATTAGCTAGCTTGATAAATGAAAGCTTTCTGCTGCCTCAATTACTTACCCCTTCTATAGGATTTATATTCTATCACTGGGTTTTCGATGCTTGCTTTGATTGAAATCGCAAAAGTAACCAAACAATTTCGATTTACAGTTATTTCACTGTTATTGTTTCCGATTTGGTTGTTTGTGTTGCCGTTATTGTGGTTACATGATTTTCATTCAGCAAATTTACACTTAAACTTTTCGATTGCCTCAGAGCTTTTTAATCCATTATGGCTTTATTACAGAAGTGTGTGTTTGGAAAACCAAATGCCATTATTTACCATATTTAATTTTCGCTGAAGTTACTGAAATTTAAAAATATTCAATTTGTGCTTTTAGAAGTTCTCGTCATCGTAATCGGGCCACTGTCACGCTAACAAATCCCCATTAAACAGAGGAATCAATAAATAAATGCATCATAAACATAAAATATTAACCCGAGATCATAAGAAAAGGTTCTATTGGAGCCGCTGTCATTATTTGCCGATGGGCGTAATACCGCGACATTTAGGTAGAAAACCATATCTCGGAACCCGATTGACCAAATTCGGTAATATCATTATTTGTTACGTAGTGAAAATGAGCGGAATCGGACTTCTACCACGCTATTCTCACATGACATAATTTTAGATTCCATAATTAATTCACTTTACAGTACAAATTAAGCATCAATCAATTTATCGCTATAAAACTTTATACGAAAATGATTCAAATCGACACAAAACTATTCAAGCTCCTAGGTACAAAAAGTGTGGTTCCCAGTGCTTTTGTTGACTACCGAAAATAAAAGACCATTAATGATTAACTGAAATTCGGAAAGAGGTATGTTGAAAATGGGCTGAATGCGGTCAATACTTCCCTTAGTACCCATATAACTAATATCAGGATTTTCGAATTACAGGCTGACCTTATTATGCACATTTTATAATTTTTTTAATAATACTCGTAGTGTGTGTTTGTGTCTAAAATGGATAAAACTGATCGAAAACGAGACCTAGCCCTATAACTATTAGCAGGATTTTCAACCATCCATAATCCATTTCATTGGTGATGGTATGTGAGGTGCCTTAGTGAAATCCAGGGAACATGCTTGTATTATTGAGATGAGGCATGTTAAAAGTATTGTATTGTGGTTTTGGCAAAAGTAAGTAAAATCGGATCGATTCTACCCCTAACTCTCATATTTTAATTTAAAATTTTGCCATTACCTGTACGAATTTCTCGGAATTTAATTCCGGCAAGTTATATGAGTATAATATTTCTTTATTCCGTTACACCAGAACATAGCTCTTCCTTAATTCGATTTACGATGCCATTTTTGTATCAAATTTATAACTAACAATTAAAAACATTTCGCACTCATTGAAAGTTATTTCTTGTTACTATACTTAAAATTTCAGCTGTTGATTGGTTTTCTTGGGCCATATGCTTTGTTTTTCAGTTTTTCTTTAGTCCTAGATCCGTTTCTTTTAAACGGTTGGCAACCCATCTTTACCCGATTCCGACAGCGATCTTATAAAAGTAACTGTTTTATCTCAGATTATATTTCAATGTTTTTTTAACGTCATCATTTTCCACTTCCATTTATTGACAGGGTGGCAATACAACTAGGCACAAAGGCTCTCAACTGAGTTCAGTTTTAGCCGAAAGAGGGTTTTTATTACTAATTCTGAAATATTATTTTGTATGTGACAACCTGCTTCTTATGATTATAAGAACATTTATTTTTAATAATTTAAAAATGTGGCAACTCTTTTAAGAATTTAAACAAAATAATTATTTTTAGTTTTATTTCCGAAATAAAAACTTAATATTATGAGCCAAATTTGTTTTACGCATTTTATTTTTTATATGAGTCCAAAATTTGGCTGGCATCCTAGGTCGGCATAGAAGCTGTCAAACGGATTTTTAAACTAAATTTTTTTATATCAGATTGAATTTCAGTAATTTTTAATTTTTTTTTTTTCATTTTTGAGTATTTGAATCGCTCAAAAAAAAAAATATGGCAATGAAATATGAAATATTACCGTTGTTTTACTTTTATTTCCCAATTTAAAACTTAACCTTAAGCCAAATATATTCCGGAGGATCTCTAGTTTACATGACTTCATTATTGAGGTGGCAACTCTACTTGAAACAAACGCTGTCAAAAGGTTTTTCGGACTGAATTGTTTTATGTCAAACTTTATTTCAATAATTTAAGTTTTTTTTTTTTTAATTTTTGTCTACTTGAAATTTAATTAATCAAACAAAAAAATATAGCAACTCTTTTAAGAATTAAAGCACTATTGTTTTCTGCTTAGTTTCTGCTTTTTTACTACCGAAATAAAAAGATAACCTCTAGAGCTAAGTATATTCTTAAGGATCTCTTGTTTCTTTGAAAACATTATTAGGGTGGCAACCCAGCACGAAACATTTTCGGTATTATGAAGCTTTAATAAAGTTTTAAAAAACATTTTCTCGTACTCTCAACTTTAATTTTATTAATTTCCCAATGATAATTTAATATATTTTCCATACTAAAAGTTATTATTTCTCTAATTAAAAAATATTCCTCTTCAATACCAAGAAAAGCCCAAAAACCAGCAGCCCAATTGCATTTGACAATTTATTTAATTCGAAAATTTCATGCTAAAGCTCAAAAGCATAACTACGAAATTCTACTTGCATATACAATTCCATTTCAAAGTGGCGAAATGAAAGAGAAAACGCCGCAGTAAAACTATAATTTCCTTAAACCGCAAACACAAAGCCACAAAAGATGTTGAATGCAAAACTTTTCCAAAGAATTTAAAGAACACAACCGTAAAGTCAAAGCAAGTGACAGCCAAAGTGCGCTTGGCCCACACAAATAAACAGCAACGAAAGCGAAACCGTTATGCAAATGAAGTGTGGAAATTAGAAAGTAGCCAACAAATAAAAGTAATAAAAATGAGGTTAGACCAGAAACGAATGCCAGCATGAGTACGCAGAGACACAAACGAGGCGCAGAGGGGCGGCTGGTTGTGCAAAATCTGTGACTTTAGCAAAGCAATAAGAGACAAATGTCAGGGTGTGTGTTTGAGGGAATGCAGTGAAAATGGAAAGTAAGAACATGAAAGGTGTCAACAGCATAACAAAAACTTAAAGAAAATTGCGAAATAGGAAAATTGAAAATAACGGAGATTAATAGGCGAAATGCAGAGGTAGCTGAAGGCAGGTGTATGTGTATGTGCTTATGTGTTTATATATGTGTGTGTATATATATGTATGTGCTCTTCGTGGCTGAGTGTGTGTATATGTGTGTTTCTGAGAATTTATGTATAAAGCAGCACTGTCCAGAAACAGCTGTTTCATGCAACAACTATTTATGTGCTGCTATAAAGTGATATGCGTATTTTTTGTATTTGTTTTTGTAAGCATAAATTTATATACAAACAAGAAAAAATATTGAATGAAGCTGTAATACCCTTCACAGTTGCGTTTTTTATAGCATGAAGGGCTATAAAAAATTTTCTATTGATTTTTACTGTTCAGTTTGTATGGCAGCTATAGGATATAGTGGTCCGATCTCCAATTTTTTTTCAGATTTTATAGCGCTGTTATAAGCACCAATTTGTGCCCGATTTTGGTAGATATATCTCATCAAATAAAGAAGTTTTCCATACAAGAACTCAATTTTGATAGCTCAGTTTGTATGGCAGCTATATTCTATAGTTAACTGATCTAAAAAATTTGTTTAAAAATTATAGTGTTTCTTCATATAATAATTTATACCAAATTTCGTGAAGATATCTTAACAAATACAAAAGTTTTCCCTGCAAGCACTTGTTTCCGACCGTTCAGTTTGTATGGCAGCTATGGGTTATAGTGGTCCGATATCAGCAATACCTACAAATAAGCAACCGCTGGAGAAGAAAAGAACATGGGTTAAATTTCAGATCGATATCTCAAAACCTGAGGTACTACTAGGAACCGTTTACACTGACCAACTGACAGAGCTAAATCGGTTCAGGTTGTCACACTGATTCTTTGTAAGTATATACATATGATTTCCGACTTTTCTTCTGGGTATTATAGATCCAAAGAGACATAACTTACTCTGGCAAACTTAATTTACCCTGTTCAGGGTATAAAATCATATTTATGCACCGGACAAGCTTCTAAATCTGCAGCAAATTTATTTTCCAGAGATATGAGCGAAATATTGCAGCAGTTTTAGATATCAACACCAATACAAGCCTGCATGAGGTAAAGAAAACGCTTGGCAGTAGAAAGCAAACAAGAACCACACATACCCAAACTCACTCACAATCACATATGTACACAGATACAGATGTAGAAGATAGATTTGTCGAGCAGCAGCAGTTGTGCGGACACGCTAACGTGCGATCTGTCACTGCTCGTTGTTCCTGTCATTTGTAGAAACCTACTTAGAACAAAAAAAAAACAATAACAAACACAACACTGCCTTGTACATACGTGTAAGGAAAACTTTGGATGAAGAAAAATGAAGAAATAAACTTTTATTTTCACTTGATATTATGAAATGCCAAGTAGTCACACACACACACACCAAACGCCTCTGTGCCGGACACAACAGAATAATGTTGAAATAACATTTTTGCATGTGTCATTCAAGCACCAAAAGCACACACACGCTCGAATACAAACACAGAGACGCGCATACAAGGAGAAACTGATGCGCTTACATGCCCACCACAGCACGCTGCTGGCTGGCATATGTCATGTATGTTGGCGCATTGTCATGTGTATTTGAGTATTTATGTGTGTGTGTGTGGCTGACATGCTGCCAAGCACTGCAGCGCTAAGAAGACGGGAACATCCTGTGCTTTAAGGCGTTGAATATACATATATGCAAATGCTGCTTTGTTTGTGTGTGTGTGTATCAGTGTTAGACTGAATATGTATGTGTGTATGTGCATGTGATCATGCTTCTATTAGGAACTTGGCATTGCAGCTCTGTGTGTTTGGGAGCCTTTTGTGTCCTAACTTAATGCTGTCATTCAGCGTGGCCACAGCAAGTCTCGCCGCAAACTGCAATGAGAAGGGTGCTGTAGGAATTTGAAGATGTTTTAGAAAATTTCGAAAAACAATTAGCATCCAAATATAAATTAAATATAATCGACTCCACTAAAAGGCAAAAATCAATCTTAGATTGAAACTCCAAACATTAAAATAAAAAAATAATAATTTAAGCTTTTTTGATTTTCAGATTTTTTTAATTTCTCTTTAAACATTTTTTAATATTTTTCAAAAATTCTCAACTCAAAAAAATGGGTTTTTCAAAAAGTTTAAATTTTTAAATTTTTGACAACTTTCAATTTTTTCTTTCAAAATTTTTGAATATTTTTCAAATCAAAAATTTTAAAAAATTTTTTTTTTTAATTTTTAAGGCCTTTTAAACATTTTTTAAATTTTCAACTAAAAGGCAAAAATCAATTTGAGATTGAGACTCAAAACATAAAAATTAAAAAAAAAAAATGTTAAGCTTTTTTGGTTTTCAGAATTTTTTAATTTCACTTTAAAATTTTTTTAATATTTTTCAAAATCCTTCAACTCAAAAAAAATTTGTTTTTCAAAAAGTTTAAATTTTTAAGTTTTCGACAACTTTAAATTTTTTTTTCAAAATTTTTCGATAATTTTTAAATTCAAAAGTTTTTTTTAATTATTATTAATTTTTTTTTTATTTATTTAGCTTTTTGCAATTTTTAAAAGCCTTTTTAAACATTTTTTTAATATTTTTTTTAAATTTTTTAGTTAAAATAAATTGCTAAATTTTAAAATTTTTTAATATTCTTCAAAATGGTCTATTTCAACATAAATGTTTTTTCAAAAATTTTATTCTTTTTAGTTTTTCACAATGTTTTGATTTTTTTTCTTTAAAAGTTTTAAATATTTTTTGAAATTTTTTTTTAATTCTCTTATTTTTTTGTAATTTATTAAGCTTTTCACAATTTTTTAATTTCTTTTTCAAATAATGTTAAATGCTAATTTTTTTTAATATGTCAGTTAAAAAAAAAGCTTTAAATATAAAAATATTTATTTTTTCAAAATTTTAAAATTTTTTAACTCCAATATTGCAAATACCTAAAAAAATATAATATATAGTACATACATAATATTTTTTTTATTTTTTTAGGCAATAATTCTTTAATATTTTGGAATTTAATTAAACAGAAACTTTCAAAAACTTTTAAGCCAGTTGCCAAGCCTACTCTACTATTTTTTAACTGCAAGCTACATTATGTTAATTTTTCAGTCAGGTGGCAACTTTTTGTTTTTCATAAGAGTTTTTTAATGTTTCAACAAATAATATGTAAACCTCTCTGTCTTCATTGTGCTAAAAATGTGACGCAGTTTTGTTACGTAACGCGATTTCGTTGCAGTCCATGACATCCAAATTTTTTAACCAAAAAAACAGCAATTTTAAGTGTCTAGCAAAAATTAATAAAAACTGAAAAATAAAACCTAACCTTTGGTCATTCAAGCCTTAGTGTGTCATATAAAGTGATGACCTACGAGGGTAGCTCAAGCTCTACGATTTATACATATGTCTATGTTAAATGTAGCTTTATAGAACTTTCGGCATGACCCTAACGAATAAATCTTCCATGCGCTGTGCGCTCGCATGTGTCGGTTATTTGCAATTCGACTTGGCACGTTAAGTGCATGTATTATGTTCTAAAAGATCCCCAACAGCGCCTGCCACAGCTATTGCGGACATCAAATGCAGGCATGCGGCAAAACACATACATATATAGTATATATATATGTATATAAGTAAACTTAAAATGCGTCTCGGTACAGAAAAGCTTACATACACAGAGATTTGAGAAACTATATAAATCTAGTCATCAGTTCGGGTAAACCAAACTTGCATTCATATAAGCATTAATCTATATACTATACTATATACAAATATATACATATGTGTATGATAAAGTATGTATGTACGCGCGCCATCTACATTTTTAATAAATCCCTAGCATAACTAAATGCATGTATCTTACAGCTCTGGTTTGCTCATCAAGCTATTCAGCCATCCCAAACTCTTTTAGTGATAGCATTAGAGCAAGAGCTTATGCTATCAGGTATAAAAATGCTCATGAAGCATGAAAAGGGTACTTCATTGTAGAAATTCTTAAATATTAAAAACATTTAAACTCAAATATTAAAATAAGTTGCCACATATATGCTGCAACCACCTCAGCCAGCTGTTGAAGGCATGGCGTATATAATAGATACGGATTAGAAAAATGTTCACCAAAATAACAAAGAAAATGGTCCTCATCTAACCACGGTGAGTTTCCGCAAACGGTGTCCAATCCAAGTTTGGTGAGATTCACATGGATTATGATTGCCTATGAACCGCCCTCCAACGTGCATAATCTTAATTCGAAATTTTACTGCCAACAATTGGGCCGTCTGCTTATGCCAATACGAGAGGAGTTCTGTTCCATCAGGACATCCTTATGAAATTACGTATTTTTATGTTTTTTCCATTATAATATAATTTGCCAACTACTCAGCGTGAAAAGCAAAATATTACTCATACGCTATGTTGAACTTTATTAAAAGTGAAAAAGCTAAATGAAAGAAATAAATATATTTCTTTTAACTTTTTTTCAATAACAAATAATTATGAAATTGTAAAGAACTGACCTAAACTTTACGTACATTGACAACGCCCTTATAGAATCCTAAATAGATAATATTTTAAATTTAATGCAAACTTATATGTTTAAAAGAAAATCCAATATTTTCGAAAGCTTATCTTTCCTTGTCCGTTTTAAAGTTTGCTTTCATGAGCATTTTATGCACAAGCAATCAGCTACAAATCGCTTTCAATCTCTGCCACAGCCATAAAATAATCCATCATGAATACACACACACACAATCACAAGCAAGCGCATGCAGAAATCCTACTTCACAGATACTAAGAAATAAAGTCACATTTAAGTGCCACAAAATAACCCGCTTATTTATGCACAGTGCGCTTATGTTTAATAGCAGCTGCAATCACGCACACACACACACCCACTCACAGCAAGACATAAAAACGCTCGTCAACAAATGTGCAATTGAAAGAGTGACAAATGTGAAGTTTAGAAGCACTCGCACAACGCCAACAACACTCGAAACGAAACGCAAGCGTTTGTAAAGCCAATTTCTTTGATTTTGCGGAGGAGAAGCATAAATGCAGCAGCGACGAATACAGCGGAGCAATTTTACCAATTTTTTTCTTTGCAATGTTTTTGACGATTACTTTATCGCACTGCTTGTACACCTTTTCGATTGACTTCATTTCTCATTTGAGTATTCCACTGAAGTATGCAAGTGTGTAAGTGCGTGTCGAGTACAAGCTGAGCTGCAGCAAATATTTGCTTGAATGTAAGCGAGACTTCAATATTTGCAGCAAATCAAATAAGAATCTGAGTAATAACTGAGAGAATAATCAAAATTGCAAATAGTGGAAAAGAAATGTAAAGATAGAAATTTAAATTCTGAGAAAAATAGAGAGCAAATTTCTTGCTGGCTCATAATACTTTGTAGATATGTATTTTTAAACATAAATATTCTTGCATAAATATACATACCAGTGTGTATATGAGAGTGCGCGCCCTCATAGAGTACATACATACAAATGTTATCTTTCAAGTTAAATTTTCAATGAGCTCGGAGCAGATTACAGCAAAAAATTTGATTTGAATATCTAATAGCTGGCGAAGACGTCTCTCCGAGGGCGCACAAATACTTCAAAGTTAGCAAAACCTCAATTCTTTCATATTGCATGCATGCTAATAACTATTTGCATAGCTAAACGCTTTCACTTGAAAGAACTTGACCGGCTTAATCTGAAAATGTAGAACGAAGATCGTGAATTTGGTGAAAGAAAAAATAAAGGAAAACCTTAAAAAATTATGGATTTAAGAGAGAAATTTTAAATGCTACTTCATAGCCAGGACACAAGTACAGATAAGGAGGAATAAAGGCGTAGCAGGTTGGTCTGACTGATGAAATATTGGTGAATTATATCATATATATGTACGTGTATGAAGACGAATTCCTGTATGCTGTTAACTATTTAGATAGATCACAAAAATATATTTGAAAGAGGAAAACTTTCGGAGATATATTTTTGTGAAACTTCAACCGGTTTTCGATATACTTGTATAACGCGTTTCTCAATAAGAGCGCTACAAAATATATATTTTTTATAAATAAAGCAAAAACGGTTTGGGATATCAATCTTTTTTCTTATTCCTATGAAAGTATATTCGATGCTATTATGTAAGGAACTTCCTTTTCCTTTGCATGGCCACCACGGGCACGCTGGCAGAACTTCAGACCCAATTTTAGACGGTTTTCAAGCATAAGTCGGCCGATACTGCTGCAATTTCACGTTTAATATTTATACGAAGTTCATCAATCGTCGCTGGCTTGTTGGCATAGCCCATAGATATAATGTACTCCCACAGAAAATAGTCTAACGACGTCAAATCGCTTGACCGAGACGGCTAATTGACTGGGCCATTTCGTGAGATAACTCGTTCACCAAATTTGGTTTTCAATAAATCGAGTGTGATATTCGTTGTGTAGCTTTTTTCGCCCTCATGTTGGAACCACATATTGTCCAAGTCCATATCATCCAATTCAGGCCAACAATATTCGGTTATCATTGAGCAGTAGCGATTCCTAATCACAGTAACGTGCTGCCGGTTTTGTTTTTCACAGAAGAAGTACGGCTCAATGACGCCGCCGCACCAATCCGTAATTTTTTCGGGACGCAATGGAGACTCATGGAGCACGTCTGGATTGCTGCCTGAATAATAACGCATATTTTGCTTACTGACGAAGCCATTCAGTCAGAAATGATCCTCATCGCAGAAGATGATTTTTCGACGAAAATCCGGATCATTTTCAAGTTGTTGCTCAGACCAATACACGAATATAGGACGATCTTGGTGGTCAAATGGCTTCAGTTCTTGCGACAATTTTGATTTTGCAAAATTCGCCACAATGACGGCTCAGAGATGCCCAAAACTTGAGAAGAACGTGTAAGAGACTGATTTTGATCTTTATCAATTGATGCGCTAGCGGCAGCAATATTCTCGACACTATGGGTACTTCTTTATCACACTGGCACGGTAACATTTTGTACTGTGCCTGTGGTCTCATACTTTTCCACTAGACTGAAATGTTGATCTGACAGGACGATTATGACGATCATAAATTGGACGCAGTGTTTTTTCAGTTGAGGCCACTGACGCCGAATTTCGTCTTAAATTTTAATAATATCTACTCGTTGTTCGATTCATTGATGAAATGGCAAACAAGAGAAATGTCCAAAAAGCAGGAAAAAATATTGCGCGGTTTGCTATCCCTATCTGTATACTTTTATAGCGTCCTTATTGAAAAATCAGTTATAAAATTGCTTGGACTTCGACCCTATGGTTGACGATTTACACCTTATGGTATTTCCCTTGCTTTGATTCTTACAAGTTGCAAGTGTATAAAATATTCAGTTGCACCCGAACTTAGTCCCACCTTTATTGTTTTTTGTTAATTTCAAGAATGATGACATTTATTTTAATGTAGCCATGTTTAACTTGTTTAAAATAAAATATTTACTTGCAAAAAAATATATTAAATTTCATGTCCCCACTACACCTAATCTCTTAATATTTTCTAATTTAAATACCGCTTTTAAATAGAAAATTATTATTTATGATTTTTTATATTATTTTTTAACAAAACGTTTTCTTTCTTTCATTTCAGGTAAGAAACCTTTTCTCTGTTCATACAGAATCTATGAAAAACGCTACAATGAAGAGTGGGTAAGCCTTGAAATAGGAAATCAGAGGAAGCTTAGAAAAGATCAGTCAAAATTCATACTGAAAATCAAAATAGTAGTCTCTAGTGAGCTCAAACTGTTGACTAAATTCAAGGTAGCGGCTTAAGAAGTTACATTTAGTTTATAATATTATACTTAAACACAAAAAGTTCATATCGAAAAACCTTATATATTAAATCAAAGATAATAATTGAAAATTAATTTTAAATTCAATAAATTAGTGCTAATACCAGCTGTCTCAGCTAATGATATGGAAACTCAAAGCAAATATTTAATAAGTACAATCATATACTACATGTGGGTATTTATATACCCAGATATTTACGTATATCAATAAATCTAAAATGTTCAAACTTAATAGCCAGCGCCATATTTGCATAATAAATGTCTACATTAAAGTCCAAATGAGTGTAGAAAGCGTCGAACACTTAATTTAAAAGCAAAATTGAAATTAATTGAAAGCAACGTAGAATTGAATTTTAATGCCGTCACACAGTGCGCCAGGCTTTTCATCTCTAATGCCACTTTATCAACCCCAGCAAATGGTAGCAAATGCGAAAGTAAATTTGCCACTGTATTAAAACGCACACACACACATTCTCACACACAGAAATAATAACATTAAATGATAGATTAACATAATAATTTAGCCATAATTCACAAGTAAATAATTCATTAGCAAAAGCGTAGAAGAAAAGCTTCGAATTCAATTTGTGCAACTTTAATGTGGCGCCTTGATTGTTAAAGCACTCGAAATGCTGCTTATCTCTTACTTAATTGATTGCTTTGGCACAGTGAGTTACTTCAGCATGTCTCTACGTATGTATGTGTGCGTTTGCTAATATTGTGGCAGCGCTTGTAAGTGAATTAAATACGAATTTCAAGTTGCAAATTAATTTTGAGCATTTATCAGCAGTTTGGCACGCCCACCCACGCAGCAGGCGTAAACACATTTGCGATTAATCACGAAATCGTGTTTGCATTAAAAGCCAGACACAGGCAAATATTACCACACACACACATGCAAACACAAGCATATATATTTGTGGCAAGTTTAGCCGAAATGCTGCTTATCCTTCACACCTTGCCACAACCAGCCATAAGTGAATCAGTCGGCTTATAGCCGGCATTTCACATGTTGCCACTTACACAGTTGGCTTTTATTGTCATTATTTGTGTATCCCCCGGTTTGCGTGTGTGTATAAGTGTGCCTGGTGTGTGTTAATTGTGTTTGTGGCATAAAATGCAGACCTTCGTCAGTTAATGCGAAAAGCGGAAATATAAATACTATTTTTGGGTTGTCTTTTCCTTAATCCATACTCCTTCTTATATATTTTATCTACCGTTATTTGTTTATTTGTAAGCGCTTAGACCGTTAACTAGCCACATTTGCACCACAAATATGCGACCGCCAATAATTCCGTGCTGTTGCGATAACTAACTGTAAAGGCAAAAATAGCCGTACACCAAATAAATATAAAATGCGCACGACTGGTCAACCCTACGTAATGCCGTTATCCTTAAGCACACATACAAGACCGCCGCTCTGCTCTACTCTCAAGCTCGTTGCACTAACTGAAAGGTGGCATAGGCTGACAGGCTCACTTTGAGCGCAGTCAAGCCTGTTGCTGCTACCTTCTTGCCTTGCTTCAACCTTTTTAAGGCCGCTTTGTGTTTTTGGCTCTTTTTAATGCTGTATTTTTATTACTGACTACTTTTTATTTATTTTTGCTCCTACGTTTTTTTTACTTTCTTTTTATAATTCATCCTTTTTTACGTCATTCTGTTTGCTTCGTCTGTCTCGTTTGGGTGCTTGATTAAACTTGACGGCCTGAACTCGACCTAGAATTCGGTAAATAGTGTTCGTCGAGCGGTCTGCTGTCTTGTCGAGCAGTTAATGGATTGTCGGGTATTAAGTAATAAGCAGGCGGCGTCTCTATAAGTGAACGAATGAAGTGCACGGACAAAATTAGTGCAAAAAGTAAAAGTGAGGTAGGCCAACTGTAAATAATATGCGAGTACAGCTGTTTTATTTCCATATTTAGGCTTTGTTTAGACCAGGATAATTTTAAAAAATTTTCAAAGCAAAAAAATGTATAGTGGGATGAAATCTATTAAAAACGAAATTCAAAGTAATGAAAATGGAATCAAAAACAAATTTACGTGAGATCTAATGTCGGGGAGAAGAAAAGGAAGAGCGTTGTTGAATATTTCAGAACGAAAAACGGTTTAACTTGAATTTCAGCAAAATTACGAGTCCTATAGGAAACGTGTTTATGCCAATATTGTAGATAATGAGAAGATTTATAACTTTTGTATGGAGACTTCTTTCACATAACCTCAATATTTTTGTGAAAAATTCAAATATTCAAGATGTTGGGCTGCTATTTTTATCTTGTACAAAAAAAATAGTTTTATTGGCTCTTTTAATGGTACTAAATCTATAGCTAAATCTGCTTCATCGGCTATAGTTTGAATCTCCTGTTTCTGTTGAGTTATTGCTTTTGAAAAAGAGCTTGTTTTGTGTCACTCAACTAAACCTAAGCTCGAACAATCAAGAAGGAACATCATCTTCTTCCATACAGCTTCTGCAGATGGGGTCTGGTATGACTCCAAGCCTTACTGTGTGGATGCCAATAAGGTAGTGGCCGTTAATAGCGCCAAAAGTTGAGAGAGGCTAGCCTTACTGAGGACAAAGAGATAACAAAATATCTTACGATCGATCTTGGGCTAAAAGTCTTTTGCGACAACGCATCTACCGATGGTAGCCCAGCGCTAGCCAAGCTTCCGCGAAGTCCAGCTACCTAGTAGTATTACACAAGGGTCGACACATTTTTCTGATAGTGGTTTTAGGGTACCTTTTCTTGTTAGCTCATCAGCTTTACAGTTTCTAGCGATTCCGCTGAGACCTGACATCCATGCTAACCTTATCTCACAGACACTCGATGCTATTGATAGTGAGGTTAGGCACTCTTTCACCAGCCCTGAATGCATTGTTAATGAGTTCAAGGCTATTATCACCGCTCTGCTATCTGAATGGATGGTCACTTCTCTGAAGAAGGCTACAACCTCAGCCTGAAAGACACTGCAAAAGTCAGGAAGTCTAAATCGGGAGATGATAGAGAGCTTCAGACAATAAAGCCCTCCTCATTCACTGTCCCTCTTCTTCAACGGTTTTTTCCCAATCACAACTCCCTGTCCGGTATATAGGGAGAGAAGGAGCCAAGAGAGTTCGGTTTGGCGACTCAGTGATCCAAGTGGTGCGGTATGAAGTCAAAGAGAGTGAGGATTTCCGAGTGTTCAGACACTTCTTCGTTTAGGAGATATTCATATGATACATTGGACTAGCGAAAGCAAGGCAGGCAGTGAAAGAAAATAATTTTTAGAAAATTATAGAGCAAAAAATTGGAAATAGTGCTCAGTATAGCAAATATGATCTGGTTTACCATTGTTGATTGTACAGTATTATTGCCATTAGTTTATTACATTACCTAAAAATCATAGCATACATTTAGGCTAACATTGAATAAATGAAACAAATAATAAAATTCAATGAAGTGCAATGAAAAACAGCTACTAAAGACCTACTTTAGACGAAGTCATTGCAAATTCCAGCCAATGAACTTAAACAAAAAATAATTTTATATCCATGAAATCAGTAATTTTAATCGAAAGTCGGTCAAGCTTACACAACATTCTCTGCATCAACCCACACCCAAGCTATTTAATTTCATGGATACAAATAAAATGATTATATCGCTGCTATTATATAAATGTATGTGTGGCGATTTCTTCTCGTGATTGTGGCGAGAAACTTTTCTTCATTGCAGCGATAAAATTTCATGTGCAAAACGTCTCATGAAGCCATGTATTGAATGGCTAAGCGCAAAACTTCGAGCATATCCATAAGTAATCAGTTTCCTTGAAGACGCACACACACATCTTACACATATTATACTTGTGTAACTGTAGTTGTGCGCGTATGGGAAATTTGTGCGGCTATCTAAACCAATGTGCGTATTATCTGACGGAAATTTTGTGGGCTTGCTGAAAAGTTTAAATTTCACTGTTCGAGTTTAATTGCGGACAATAACATTTTATTACTTTACTTGGCCACGCTTGCCAGCTTATCACTTATTGACACTTGAATGAGCGCAAAGGAACCCTTTATATAATATCTGGTGGTTGAGGGAAGCGCGTGTCTGTGTGTAAAGAAAGGCATTTATGTAATATAACAGTTAAAGTTTTTAGATATATGAGGAGAAGTAATAACGGGTGATTTTTTTGAGGTTAGGATTTTCATGCATTAGTATTTGACAGATCACGTGGGATTTCAGACATGGTGTCAAAGAGAAAGATGCTCAGTATGCTTTGACATTTCATCATGAATAGACTTACTAACGAGCAACGCTTGCAAATCATTGAATTTTATTACCAAAATCAGTGTTCGGTTCGAAATGTGTTTTATCGACAAATTTTGTTCAGCGATGAGGCTCATTTCTGGTTGAATGGCTACGTAAATAAGCAAAATTGCCGCATTTGGGGTGAAGAGCAACCAGAAGCCGTTCAAGAACTGCCCATGCATCCCGAAAAATGCACTGTTTGGTGTGGTTTGTACGCTGGTGGAATCATTGGACCGTATTTTTTCAAAGATGCTGTTGGACGCAACGTTACGGCGAATGGCGATCGCTATCGTTCGATGCTAACAAACTTTTTGTTGCCAAAAATGGAAGAACTGAACTTGGTTGACATGTGGTTTCAACAAGATGGCGCTACATGCCACACAGCTCGCGATTCTATGGCCATTTTGAGGGAAAACTTCGGACAACAATTCATCTCAAGAAATGGACCCGTAAGTTGGCCACCAAGATCATGCGATTTAACGCCTTTAGACTATTTTTTGTGGGGCTACGTCAAGTCTAAAGTCTACAGAAATAAGCCAGCAACTATTCCAGCTTTGGAAGACAACATTTCCGAAGAAATTCGGGCTATTCCGGCCGAAATGCTCGAAAAAGTTGCCCAAAATTGGACTTTCCGAATGGACCACCTAAGACGCAGCCGCGGTCAACATTTAAATGAAATTATCTTCAAAAAGTAAATGTCATGAACCAATCTAACGTTTCAAATAAAGAACCGATGAGATTTTGCAAATTTTATGCGTTTTTTTTTTAAAAAAAGTTATCAAGCTCTTAAAAAATCACCCTTTATTTTCCTACACTCATCGGTATGCCAATAAATTTGCTTCTCTCTTCGCTATGGAAGTTGTTATACCTTGAGTGGATTTAAGTATGTCCGTAACTTCCTCAGTTTTCGGAATATCGATTTTAAATTATGCAGATGTCCGCTTCGTCTTTAGAACTTTTTGATATGTGGGAACCGTCTATGCCGAGCCACCATAGCATATAGCTGCCATATAAACTAAACTACCAAAATCAAATTCTTGTATGGAAAACTTTTTTATTTGATGAAATATCTTCACGAAATTCGACATACATTTCTTTCAATTAGAATGCTACAAAATTTGAAAAAATTTTTCAAGTCGATATACTATTGCATATAGCTGCCATATAAATTGAACGCTGAAACTCAAGTGCTTGTATGGAAAACTTTTTTATTTGTCGTGATATCTTCATGAAATTTGGCACGCACTGCTTTTGTATAGAATGCTACGAAATCTAAAGAAATTTTTCAGATCGGTCTACTATAGCATATAGCTGGCATACAAACTGTACGCTCAAAAACAAGTACTTGTATGACTTGTATGTGAAAGGTATAATATCTTCGGTCCAGCTAAAGTTAAAGAAGTTACTAGAATAATAAAAGAGCTTAACCCCAAAAAATCACCTGGACATGATAATATTACCCCAAAAATGCTAATTGAGTTACCAAATATTGCCGTAAAGGTGCTCTCTTTGCTCTTCAATGCAATTCTTAATCTCGGACACTATCCAAATTCGTGGAAATAGTCGCAGATCATCTTGATAGACAAACCTGGGAAAGACTTAACACAGCCGTCTTCATACAGACCAATCAGTCTTCTACCCTGTCTTTCTAAGATATTTGAAAAATTGTTACTATCAAAGATGACTCCTTTCCTCCACGAAAATAATATAGTACCAATGCACCAATTTGGGTTTCGTGAAAAACATAGCACGATTGAGCAAGTAAATAGAATTACTAACGAAATAAGAAAAGCATTTGAGCACAGAGAGTACTGTTCAGCTATATTTCTAGACGTGGCTCAGGCGTTTGATAAGGTATGGCATGAGGGCCTTTTATACAAGATTAAAAATATTCTACCTTCAAAGTTATATAAAACATTGGAATCGTATTTAAAAAATAGAAAATTTACGGTAAAAGTGGGAGATTTCATATCTGATGAAAGACAGATAAGGGCTGGTGTACCCTAGGGCAGTGTTCCAGGCCCAACACTATACATCATATATACAGCAGATCTTCCAACAGCTAACAATGTATTAACTTCTACTTTTGCGGACGACACAGCTATAGTGAGCCGTAACAAATGCCACATAATAGCATCAAGAATATTAGCCGAGCACTTAAAGTTTGTCGAAGAATGGCTAGCTAACTGGCGTATAAAGGTAAATGAACAAAAGTGTAAGCATGTTACATTTTCGCTTAGACCAAAAATGTGTCCGGCAATAAAAAATTAACAATATTTTAGTACCCCAAGCGAATGAAGTAACCTATCTTGGTATTTACCTAGATAGAAGACTTACGTGGAAAAAACATATATCTAGTAAAATAACTTGCATGAAGATAAGAGCTGCAAATTTAAATTGGCTATTAAATAAAAACTCCAAACTTAGCCTAGACAACAAAGTGCTTTTATATAATGCGGTCATAAAGCCGATTTGGATGTATGGCATTCAACTGTGGGGTACGACCTGTGCAACTAATATAGACATAATACAAAGGTTCCAATCAAAAATGCTTAGATCAATCACGTGTTCACCATGGTACATGCGTAATGAGAATATCCATAAAGACCTTGGTATTTCTATGGTAAGGAAAGAAGTAGAAGACAGCAGAATTAAATATATATGTAAACTCCGTGATCACCCAAACCCTTTGGCTAATGCTTTGGTACATTCCTGCAATCAAACACGCCTTAAAAGAAGAGATATGCCCGCGTACTGAGGAGCAATGTATCACCAAAACACCTCAATCATTTGCTTGAGCGTGTCTAGTTTTTAAATAGGTTTAAGATTTTATTACTTATTGTTAGGCTTTCAAAACAAAAAGCAGATTCAATAAATAAAAAAGATATTGAAACAAAAAAAAAAAAAAAAAAAAAAAAGTTAAAGATTTTTCTTGCTTTTTTACACTTTTATGCGCCAACAATTGCACCTGTGAAGAGTATACGAGCTTCGGTGCAGCTGAAGTCAACATTTTTTCTCTATTTTTTTTAATCCTTTTAGCAATTTCCGTTTTAATATATTTCCTACAGAAACTTTGAACAAGAATTACGCCGGTTTAAGCACAAAATTAAAGTCTGCTTAACTTCTAGCCCCACTGCCACCGTGCGCCTGCCCACCCTGACCTTCGTGACCTTAACCGTTGCAACGTACAATTCATCAAATAATACTCTACTCCGCTTGGCTAGCAGGTCCTGCGTGTGCGCAACACGATGAGCTGAGTTCAAAGTATAGTTTTTCCGCTTTTACGACCTCACAAAAGCAACACACACATGCGCACTTTTTAAACAGGAATTTTCCACAGTTACTGAGGACGCTTGTTTAAGTGTGTGTGCAAGTGTATGAGCGTGTGTGTGCCTGCTCATACAAAGTCAAAGTTAAATATTTTTCGAAAAGTTCAACAAACAGCCATTCAAGTAGAAAAAATGAAGCAAACTTGTTCAATTATATATGTACATAGTATACACCGTTATGCGGGTACACATATATATATGTATGTGTATGTGTGTGCCTGTGCTTGAGCATGTCGAGTGCTCACATGCGGGCTTTATTGCTTCATTGAAGTTGAAATTTCTATTTTTCTGCTACTTTCGCTCTGCCAGCGTGGCGAACAGAAGAAAACGGCACACAGCCATTAAAGTTTAATAACAAAAGCAACATTAAAAAGTAAGTCCTTCAACGTTTTACCGAAGAACCAATACATATGTAGGTGCATACTTTTGCTTGCAACTTGCCACTAGAGGCGCGTGTACTTGCTGCAAACACATGCTTAACAGCTTGAACTACATATATATATAAATATATAATACACACATACATACGTATATTATGTGCCACCCAAAACTTTTCCCCAAATTTCTTTACGCTTTAAAGTGCATAAGTTCCGTAACAAAAGCACAAACAAAAAAACACTCAAAAATTACACCTGAGCGCCTGAAACTATGTAACACATTGTGCTTGAGCCATTACGTTGATATTAAAAATATGAGAAATAAAATTAATTTTCAAGTGGATACTGACGGTAACGCTTACAGCAATTTTCAGGAGCATACCCAGCCACATGTGATACTCCGCTCTCCCCTATTCACCAATGTTTGAGCGTGCAGCCGCGAACAGCTAAGTGAACGCTTGTTACACAGCTGTTGCACAAACACACTTACACTCTTATGCCATGCACGAATATTTACCTTGAGAAACTTAGCATCTTGGCAGCAAGTAAACGAGCAACTGCTTATGGCCCCTAAAAGCATGCTTTGGTAAAAAATGTGATATTGAATTAATAACTCATATGACTTGGCTTGGCTTAGTCGGTCGGTGTGACGTTCGACCGGCATGAAAGAAAGTCTGCCAGACGCAGGTGTTACAAATTTGCGACGAGTAAAAAAGAAACCGTAAACTTAATCCGGCTTTAGCTTCGTAATTGTGAAATCCGTTTACGCGCACTTGTAATGCTAAGCTGGTAATATCCGGCATAAAGTGATGCCAACAAAAAGTAACTGTAACTAAAAATGTGCCAAGGACGAAGTATATATTTTTTAGCACTTAGATATTTATTTTGCAAGATATTATTATATATTCATATGCATATTCATATGTATATACTTATGTATAAAATTATTAGTTTTTTACTGTTGTCGCCTTGGAGGATCGTTGAGGTAAAAAATTCATTTTCTAAATGTCACTGTGTTTTTTTGCGTACTTTCCATGTAGTTCGGTTCAATAACATTTTTCTTAAATATTTTACATTTTCGTTTTTTCAAATCAGGTGGCAACATCGTTATTTAAATTTTTTAATTTCACGACTACCTTGAAAAACATACTTTCTGAAGCTTTATTTTACGGTTCAATATTTGTGTATAATCTAAAGAGAAATTCAACACGGGTGGCACCCTTTATCTATCTTCGAGTCATATAAATTCATGATTTTGAATGCCAATAGCAATTAGCACTCTTCTTACTAATATATATTATTGGTCATAATATTCATATACATACATACATATGTATGCAGTTTAATCAGATTTTCAAAAAGGGTGGCAACCCTAAGTTGGATGTAAATTTATAATTTTGACAGCAAAGACTAAATACCGCATTCTCAACAATTTTATTTTAATGTCAAATATTTATATGTACATATATACAGTGTAATTTCATACGATTGGCAACCCTTCTCCGTTTTATACATATAATATTTTCAATATCAGTACTACATAGCACTCATTCTAAAACAATATGCTGTTCTTCACTATTTTTAAGCAGCCAAAACAGAAAATCAACATCAGTGGCAGTATTTAAAAATAGTCTAGTTAGAAATTCTACAGGAGTGGCAACTCTTATTCATCTTAAATGTAAATTTATGAATTTTATTGTTAATACTAAATAGCACTCTTTATACAGCTCTATTTTATTGCCCAATACTTATAAGCTACCTAATCAGAAATTCCGCAGGGTGGCAACCCTAAGACGTATTACGTTAAAATTTATGATTTCTCTGTCATTTAAAATTCTTTTATTAGCATTCAATTGAAAAGTTTCAACTTTTTTATTTTCCTTAATTGAAAATAGTTGGCAACTCTGTAAAAAAAAATTAACATCAATCATAAATTATTTTAAAAATGTTTTATTAACTAATACAATAAAGTTACATACAGTTATATATAAAGCTTATTTAATTGTTCAATATTAAACAGAACTTTAAAAAAGGATGGCAACTCTTTTTCAGCTTTTATTATAATTCGTGATTTCAAAGTCATATAAATTTATATCCAGCATTCGTTGACAAATATTCAACTTTTTTGTTATTTTCATTAATTAAAGATAGTTGGCAACTCTGTACAAAAAATCAGCAACACTCATACGATATTTAAATAATTTTTCATATTATTCCTCATTTCAAGTACGTTTCTGCACTCAATTTATTATTAAAAATCTTTAATTATTCAATGTTTACATATTTGCAATCTAATCAGTAATTCAACCTGGGTGGCAACCCTTTTTCAGTTTACATATAAATTTATTACTTTAAAACCAAGTAGAAATTTTTTCAGCAAATTTTCAACTTGAATGTTAATTAACTTTACATACATTTTATTTATATATTATTTTTATTCAAGCCAGTTGGCAACTCTATAAAATACATTCAACATCAGCCATCAAATATATAAATAGTTTCCCATTAATTAGTAAATTCTAGCTTAGATTCCTTTGCTTATGTGGCATTTCGTATCATTGTATCCCACTCTGTGCAGCAAATCAACTTCCACAAATAACACTTGTACATCTGATGGCATTTGTGACATAGACAAATATGACATAACATAGAAATTCCATTAAGTTGCTAAATCAAGCTATGCTCATTGATGCAAATACTTCATCAATACGCATATGCACAATACTGAGGACATGAGGAAAATTCCACGCACAGTTATGCACGTACCACTGCATACACTTATGTGAACCACATCTGGGTGTTTGTCATGGCGTATGATGAACATTAAATTCCAATTAGATTGCAAGTATGTTGTGTGCTCTTTTTCACTTTTTTCACTTCTTAATCAGCACAAACACAATGATTCACATAAGTTTTATGTGGGTTAGTGTATTCTTAAGTACATATGTTTGTATATAGATAGATTTGTATATTGTTTAGGGGGACATATGATACATATGTCAAGCTTTTATACTGAGGAATAGTTGTCATATTTGAAGAGGACGGCTCATTAGTTATAAATAACGAGGGGAGCCGTGGGTTTAGAAATTAAATAATGAAGGATAATAGAATATACAGCTTTGTAACAAGTTCTTGTTATAAATTTCAGAATATTTTTGAATCAATTGTTTTGGATAAAGACTTTTTTACATTACTTACTTACCATAAGTTTACATAACATATCATAAATAAACGTAACTTAACAGGCCACTAACATTACATAACATAACAAAAAAAACATATCTATAACCTAAAATTAACTAGAGAAAAGATTAAGTGATTTAACATAACTTAACACAACTTAACATAACTTAGCTTATCTCAATATAACAAAACATAATAAAACATATGTGTGGCATCAAATTAGCAAGAAATAAAGAAAGATTAAATAATTTAACATAACATAACTTAACATAGCATAATCAAAATTAACTTAACTTAACATACCACAAAAAAAAACATGCATGTAGCATCAAAAAAACAACAAATAAGATTAAATGACTTTCCATAACTTAACTTAACTTAGCTTAACTTAACTTAACATAACTTAACTTAACTTATCTTAACATAACATAATTTAACTTAACTTATCTTAACTTAACTTAACTCAACTTAACTTAACTTAACATAACATAACATAACTTAACTTAACATAACTTAACATACCACAAAAAAAAACATGCATGTAGCATCAAAAAAACAACAAATAAGATTAAATGACTTTCCATAACTTAACTTAACTTAACTTGACTTGACTTGACTTAGCTTAACATAATAAAACATATCAACACAGTTACAACAAGAAAGATAAATGACTTACCATAACTTAACTTTAATTATCCAAAAAAAATCAATTCCTGTTTTATTTTATTGCTATTTTTCATATATACATATGTATATAAAAATATTTGAGTGAACAAATGAATTTCTGGACATTTTTTACTTACCGCCAGTAACAAAAATTGCAATATTTATTATATGCTAAACCAATAATTTCTTTAAAAACCAAAAAAAAATAAAAATAAAATATAAAAATTCAACCAAATAAATACGTGGCATTTTACATGAAAAAACAGAAAACAAAAACAACAAAAAGTAACTTATAACAAGCTTTGGCGCAATAATAAGGCTTGCAACACTAAATAAAATGCTGAGCGCGAGTGAAAAACGCGAAGCAAGTGCGCGTGTAACCGACGCGCTTACACAAAACTTTCGGTCGACACACGTTATGGCAACAAAAGCGGCTTAAAAAGTGCAACACGCTCGCACTTGGCGGAAAGTTTAACGTGCTCGCTGCTTATATACATATACATATGTACCACTGTATATACCACGCATGTGTGCATGTATGAGTTCGTGCCTGACACTTGTGCGCGCAACATCACCGCCCGACAACGGCTCAACGTTACACGAACAATAATTGCAACATTGTAACATTGTAAAAGTATGCAATCCATGTTGAAACAAAGGAGCTATATCCTGTTCATAAAACTTCTGACGGCGTGGTAAATCCTTTAATGCATTTTAAAGTGTGCCACCGCGGTGCGGGCAACACGATCGCTCTAACTTATGCACACACTAGCATATATAAATTACAGTAAAACATGTAAGAGTGCGCCCGTGAGAACTTATGCAGATATACATGTATGTACGTACATACCCATATTTACCGCTATCAGTTGCTGGCGGCAGCCGACAACTTTGCAAAGCTGGCTGTAAAAAATGCTCTTGCAAAGTATATTCTTCTTATTTATTACACGTTTATTAGATTAGCCGTTACAATAAGCGGACTTACTTGCGTGGAGATGAATATAAATGATGGGAGGTATTTTTGTGAAATTTTATACTTTTCTTGTAAATATAATTTGCATATTTAGATGATGCTGTAGCTATGCATGTTGAGGTGTATTAGAAAATATTGGTTCCATTAGTACTATAAATAAAAATATAAAATTTTTCTTCAAGTAGTTGCTTTAATCCTTGGAATGCCTTTGATAAAAGCTAATTGCTCCAAATTGTCTATATATACCTCGAACATCTTTAAAAAGCATGGAAGAAGCTCACTCGGGCTTAATGCTTTAACGATTTTTTTTATATACATTTCTTTATAACAGATCAGTATATTTTACCTTAATTTTTTTAAACTTCTATTATATACACTTATATATGTCCTTTTGGATTACAAAAATAGATATTTTCCATAGACACTCTATGAAAATTATTTCAAATATTTTGTATCATTAACCTAAGTATAAGCTTAGCGAAGTTTCCTCTAAGTTTTTAAATTTCTTCTTTCTTTTACGCTTTTTTTTTTACTTCGAAGTTGCTTCAAGATTTTTGAGTAATAATATTTTTAGCAAATAGCATGAAAACTTATTGAATACTTGCATCAAAGTTGACAATCAAGTCAAATTAGAAACATATGAAAAACCCTTTCCAAAATTTAGGTATCCATTTTAGTGAAGACACACACCGATCTTTCATATTTATTTATTTTGCTCATAATAAAAATCGTTGCCTACATTTAGGCATCATTTAGTGCAGACACACACCCATCTTTCACAGTTGATTGTTTGTTCGTTATTAATAATATAAATGGTGTTTATTTTTTCAAGAAGAAATAAATCGCATTTCATTTAATGTTATGGTCTAAAATTTAGCTTAATTATAAAGACAATAGTTTGTCATTATGTTTAACAAATTATTTTGTGCAAGTGACCGCTGGCTCAAATGACTTCCAGATTAAAGTCAGAATTTTCGACCACTTTCAGAGAAATTAGAGCTGTATATTAGCTTTAACGCACCGAATATTATGTTCCAAAGTGACAACCGTCTAAGGCTTAACTGCGTATAAGTACAAGCAATTTTAATTAATTTCACAAAAAATACTCCAGCCATGTTTAGTCGTACGATTTGGAGGCTACACCGCAAGTTCACGGTGTGAGATAATGCTTTCACCAAACCAAAAATGAGCTTCCAAGCCGAACAAAATTTTCTTGTGAAAATCACAATCGGTAGTCATCCCGTTTTGATGATCGTTCGGCTTCAATGCTTGCACGAGTTTGATTCTGTAAGCTCACAAACCAAAATCTTTTGTAAACATCTTCCGTAAAGAGGATGAACACAGCTGAAATTGTTGCTTACGATGGCGAATGAACTCATTCGGATCTGTTTCGATACTTTGCTCCATAGATAGCGTTTTCGTTGCGCACTGTACGACGTCTATGAGGATGCTCAATATCCACTATTGTAAACACGATGCGAGAACGATCCGTCGTGGTTCGATTACAGACGACTGAATACCGAAACCCGAAGCTATAACCAAACAATAATTTTGATAATAAATTTGCACAATTTTCAATTATAAAACGATATACCAAACTTTGCAAAAATCAACTAAGAGCTGGCAAAGCAATCAACTCTAAAAAAGTACTGTCTCATTGAAAACTACACATCGAAAAAAGTACCCATTATACAAATTTTTTTCTAGGTTTTTTGAAACGAATTGTTTAAATCGACTCCCTTGGAGAATCAGTTTGTAAATTGTGGAAGAAATTCGTAATATACACCTAGCTATAAATAAAGTATATTATTCCCCTTAAGTATTTGAAAATTTTCCTTTTTTGATTTTTGAAGTTCTTTTTTTTATAAAAATTTTTAAAGAACCTATTTCAGCCACCGTCGCTGGTCTTGTCAAAATAGATATAAGAAACAAGTTGCCCACATTTAGGATTTACTTAGTGAAGACACGCACCTATCTTTCACAATTCATTGTTTTACTGGCCTTAAATAACACATTTTATAAATTTATTGATGCTCAAGATTTGCGAAGCCTTTGCCAACACTCCAAAGTACAAATTGAGCGAAATATTATATTTGTTTTAAATTTTTTTTGCGCTAGCCTGCTTTGCTACGAAAGATGTTTGCATTGTAATTAAATAGCAGAAATTATATATTAATAACTGAAATGGACAGCAGCAACCGATGTGCTTTTTAAAATTGTGTTTCAAAGTTGTCAAATGAACAATTTTCTTTTAATTTTCATAATAAGGATTTCTATTCAACTCTTATGAATATTTTATTACTTCTCATCGATTTTAACTGCAGAAAAGCAAAACTATTTGAACATTTTCTTTTTCATTTTTGACCATCTGCTACCTTTTGCCTCATTTACTATATTTTATTCATTCGGAAATTTTAAATTTTCTCTTCATTTTGTGATAATTTTACTGATTTTACCTTTCTATGTTATAACGGGTGATTTTTTTGAGGTTAGGATTTTGATGCATTAGTATTTGACAGATCACGTGGGATTTCAGACATGGTGTCAAAGAGAAAGATGCTCAGTATGCTTTGACATTTCATCATGAATAGACTTACTAACGAGCAACGCTTGCAAATCATTGAATTTTATTACCAAAATCAGTGTTCGGTTCGAAATGTGTTTATCGACAAATTTTGTTCAGCGATGAGGCTCATTTCTGGTTGAATGGCTACGTAAATAAGCAAAATTGCCGCATTTGGGGTGAAGAGCAACCAGAAGCCGTTCAAGAACTGCCCATGCATCCCGAAAAATGCACTGTTTGGTGTGGTTTGTACGCTGGTGGAATCATTGGACCGTATTTTTTCAAAGATGCTGTTGGACGCAACGTTACGGTGAATGGCGATCGCTATCGTTCGATGCTAACAAACTTTTTGTTGCCAAAAATGGAAGAACTGAACTTGGTTGACATGTGGTTTCAACAAGATGGCGCTACATGCCACACAGCTCGCGATTCTATGGCCATTTTGAGGGAAAACTTCGGACAACAATTCATCTCAAGAAATGGACCCGTAAGTTGGCCACCAAGATCATGCGATTTAACGCCTTTAGACTATTTTTTGTGGGGCTACGTCAAGTCTAAAGTCTACAGAAATAAGCCAGCAACTATTCCAGCTTTGGAAGACAACATTTCCGAAGAAATTCGGGCTATTCCGGCCGAAATGCTCGAAAAAGTTGCCCAAAATTGGACTTTCCGAATGGACCACCTAAGACGCAGCCGCGGTCAACATTTAAATGAAATTATCTTCAAAAAGTAAATGTCATGAACCAATCTAACGTTTCAAATAAAGAACCGATGAGATTTTGCAAACTTTATGCGTTTTTTTTTTAAAAAAAGTTATCAAGCTCTTAAAAAATCACCCTATATTTCCATTTCTTGCAATAATTTCATCAAGCTTTGAGCTAATATGATTTCATATTCTATAGCTACTTACATATGTATGCATGCATATCAGATACAGATTCCCATTGTTCGGTTAGCAAATAATTAATTGTCTGCACTTCTATTCGTCGAAATACAAAATATATAGCAGCACACATACATACATTCATACAATATTAACCCAGATATACATATACACAGAACCATAAGCACACACTAATCAACATGTGTTTGAACGTTGTTAAAAGTGATAATCAGCAAAATTTTGCTTTTCCAAATATTTCAATTAAATTAATACGAGCATATTCATAATAAACTTGCTGCGTATATGTAGTATGTTTTCATTAGATTAGATCGCTTTCATTTTGTGCAGCGAAACCATAAATATACATTTAAAGGTGCAAAGATAAGCATGTGCAGTGCAATGGATTTTAGATAAAATGAAATTTTCACAAACAATTAGGAAAATGAAATTAAATGGAAGACTTAAAATGTTGCTCTAGCACAATTAATTGTATAAGTTAATGATAATTGAAATAATATCGCTTGGTGGTGCTTGGTTTTCCTGTATTTGGGGAAGTAAAATTGTTTATAGACCAGCGTAAATAATATTTGAAAAAACAGAAATTCATAGTAGTTTGAAAACCATCGCAAACGAAAGAAAAATAACAAATATTAAGCACAAACTAGTTTACAAAGATCTGAGGTCGAAAAAAAGGGGGGTGAAGAAGCGTGGCTGAATTTTTAAGATTTAGTAATGGTTTATTACAATTTCTGGTGAAAGTACGAGTCCTACAGAAAATAGTTATATGGCATTATTCTAGGTAATAGAAAGGGTTACAGCTTTTTCGTATCGACTTTTATCGTATAACCTCAAAATTTGTCTGAAAAGTTAACAAAAAAAAAATGTTGTGTTTTATTATTTTTATCTTGTACAAAAAATTGGTTTCTTTCATGAAATTTGCCGGAAACTTATCTTGTTTTTTTATTATTGATTATTTAATTTTATTATTTCAAATTTAAAATATTTATTTATTTTCCTTACATTGACATATTATCGAAAGAATATATGTTTGTATATATGTAGATACAAACTTATACAAAGCTTTCAATCAAAAAATCTCATATTATAATATCAAATTTTTTACTAAGTCAGTAGGTTTTGTATTCGTGGAAGTAAATTCTTTCAGATGGTATAAAATAAAAAATAATACAACAACAAAAAACCATCTATATAAATGCAATTAACTCCACTCAAATGCGTTTTTAACTCCTACACATGAACTTCTTACATTTTTTATGACAACCCTAAATCAGTATTCTAATTTACTGATTTAAAAGAAAGTTCAAAGATCGTTTAAAGATCGTTCAAATACCGGATCAGCAGCCTTTAGTTCACTATATTTTCAACCATTTCGAAAATTTAGCAGTCTAATAACCAAAAAGTTTTCCACAGCCGCTCATATCCACCTAAATATCTATGACCTGCTGTTGAAAAGAGTTTTTGGTCTCTCTTATCAATATACATCTAGTTCAATATTACAGAATTTTTTTTATAAAATTAAAGGTTTGTTAACCAATACCCAACGTACCTCGAAATTGTTGCGAAGATCACCCTATATTTGGGCTGTTTGTAATTTGATATGTTCTTTGTTCTGTTCAGTCTCAGAAGCATTATCTGAATTTATTAATAAATTGAGTACTGTCTCAGTTTTTTGTAGTGAAATCAGTACCAACGGTGCTAATATTTCATTTTTTAATAACTTCTAAACCAGTAGGAGCGAATGTTCATAAAGTATTCTTTTTATGATCCACTCTCAGAAGAAAAGAAGCACGAGAGACCGAGCGAATGTCCAGCGTATGAAGATAATGTCACAAAGGTTTGAAACTGCTGTGGCTTGGAATTTTGACTAGAACATACTAACTAGATTATTAGCGGTTGTGCTAGTGGTAACAGTACTTTGCTCCACGTACAGGTTTAGAGGGGAAAATATATATTATGGACTTTTTCTTAACCTTAACAGGGTATATTAAATTTGTAATGCTCAGAAGGAAAGGGTGGAGACCCAAAAAAATACAATAACATACTCGTATGTAAATTAATCTAAATTAAATTAACAGCGTGACAAGCTGAGTTGATTTGGCCATGTCCTTCCAATGTATATACTATATACGAGTTCTAGTCTCAACTTTTGAGATATGGATCTGAAAATTTCCATACATATTTTTTTACCCAAAACTCAGTTAATTTATCGGAATCGCTTATAACAGACCAATATAATCAAAATCAAGTCTGTGTATGAAAAACTTTTTTAATTGCCGAGATATCTTTATGAAATTTGGCACAGATTGTTACTTAAAGTAAAGGTACAATATTCAAAGAAATTGTCCAGATCGAGCCACTATAGCGTATAGCTGCCATACAAACCGAGCGATGAATATTCAGTTCTTGTATGGAAAACTATTTTAATTGACAAGATATTTCTACGTAATTTAGCCGGAATTATTACCTAATGCAACGGTATAATCTCCAAAAAAATTGTTCAGATCGAGCCACTATAGCATATAGCTCCCATACAAATTGATCGATGGAAAGTAAGTCCTTGTATGAAAAACTTTTGTAATTGCCAAGGTATCTTTACGAAATTTGGCGGTTTATTCTCTAAAGTAACGGCAAAATCTACGAGAGAATTGTTAAAATCGAACTACTATGGCATATAGCTTTTATATTTTATATTTTGAACCAGTAACCTTAACTTTCATATAGTTAAACCATTATTATATATTCTATATAAGCCGATCGTGCAGGCAATGCATATTGAAATTCCTGATTACTTATTTTAATTACTTCGAGAAGTAATTAAGTGCCACCGACAATTAATTTAATTAATGTAATGGACTCATTGTGGTAACAGAAGATAAAATGCCCACTTTCTCACATATATGTATGTATTTCGTGAGTAAATAAAAAGTAATAAATTGAACAAAAACAAAAATAAAAAATACAGTTACACAACAAAAGGCTGGCGCTGCAAATATTTTGCACATTGTACGAGCGTGTTGCATTATATGCTGCGAACATTTCCCTTAACTAGCTGTCACTTCCGCTTTTATTTAAGCGAGCGTTAGCGTATTTTTTATTGTTGTTGTTGCAGCTGGCGTTGTTTCGGCTGTTACTTCGATAGCCACACCGCGTACATGTTGTTGTTGTTGTTGTTGGTCGTGTTTTTGTTGTCACAATTGTTGTTATTGTCACTATCGCTGTTTTTGTTGTTGTTGTTGCAGTCTTTAATGCCGTTGTCGCAGTGCGGTTGCAATGCATTTCGTTCCGTAATCACGCTAATAACTTGGCTTTCGAAAGTAATTAGCCACATTGCGCCTGCAAAGGCATGCGAGCGTCTGACTATTACAAACACATGCGCGCGTGTGTGTGTGTATGCGTGTGTTAGTTAGCAGTTTCGATTACACTTTGTAACAACGAAATCGCAGCGTATGCTGCCAGGCTGCCGCGTTGGGGTAGTTACAAGCGCCAGAGTGTAAGATTGTGGCACACAGATTGCATGTGGCAACATAGAAATCCTCAACAACACACACACACAGACAGCTAGACACACACATTTGTGTGGAAATGCCAGCATTAGTGTTTACCAAGGCAAACAGCGGCTGCAGCAACCGCAACAACGCAACAGTGGTGAGCGATGAACGGCAAGCGGCATGTGGCAGGCGACACGGGCGACGGCAGCGACGTCGACGAAGGCAGCCGAAAAATTTCGCTGTACTTTTATGCTAGTTGGCTGTTATGATTGCTGCGTTAGCTGTTATTACTGTTGTTGCCGGTGTGTTGCTGGTGTTGTTGCATGCCACTTTTTGCCCCCAAAACCGCAACATTTTTGTGCAACAACATCTCAACTCCATTCAACTAAAGTTGTTATGTGTTGCACACTTTTCAGCTTTTATTTGCTTCAGCTGCTGTGCGTCAGCGCTGCACTCTGCCCCCACCGCCGTGCTCTTTGTCTGGGCCGCTGTTGCACGTCTGCGCTTTCGCTTGTTTTCATTTCATTAAGATTGCCACTTTTGCTTGCTGCTTGCTGCTGGCTGGCTGGCAACTTTGTTTGCTTGTAGTTATGCTGGCAATTTCTGTTTATGTTTTCGCTGCTGCCGTTGTTGTTTTTGTTGTTTTTCAATTTTTCTTTTTGCTTGCTTTTGCGTTTGCTTCTTCGGTTTTTGGCGCGGAAGTGCCGTCAGAGCGCATTCCTGGCATTCGGCACCGCTGGTGTTGGCGGCTCACAACAATAATTTCATTGCAAGTGCAACAATTGGGTTAATTGCATGAAGTACTTAAGGCAAACACTCACACACACACACACACGCTTGTATACAGCCGTACGTGTGTACTCGCGTAAGTGAGGTTAGATGAGCGCACGTAGCAAGGAAGCATGAAAAAGCTGGCAAAGCTAATAATACCAACACAGCAACAACAACACTGTCAATATGCGGCAGCGTAAGTGTTGTTGTTGTTCTAGCAGCTTGGTGAGTGCGCGGTTGTTGCTGGTTTGGCGCTGTTGGATGCTGGCGCTGCCGCTGCCTTTAGTTGATGCTCTGATTATTAATTTTGTTAGCGCTGCCAATGTTGCTATGGTTGCTGTTGTTGTTGTTTTTGTTGCTGCAGCAACTGCTGATTGCAGCGATAATGACGGCGAGTCGATGTAGCGCAAAATTAATGGTGGCAATGTCGGTTGCGGCAGCCGGCGCGTCAGCCAACTACTTGTGAGCCACTTTTCGAAATTGGGTCTCCATGGCGTATGCGCAACGCTAATTTCACGAATTGCATTATGCTCAGCAAGCGATTTGCATGTGAAGCCATTTTTGCTACATTAAAGATATGCAAAATAGAATTTATAACTTATTTAAGTATTATGAGTGCAGCAGTAGGCAAAGCAACAAAAAAAAATTACAGAAAAATGAGGCTGACGCATTTTCGGATCATAGATTCGCTGCAACCAAATGATACAATGTGGCACGAAACAAAGTGAAATTGATATGTTTATACATAAATTAAAATAAAATAGAAATTTAAAATTAAAATTAATATTTATTTTGAATTAAAACTAAAAGTATGTTCAATAAAATAACCTAAAATTAACTAAAATTAAAATTAATAAAATAGAATAAAATAAAAAAGTTAAATCAAATAAAAAGGAAAAGTAATTTGAAAATAAAATTATTATTGAAAGTAATATTAATCAAATAGATTACAATTTAATTAAATTAAACTAAATTAAAATCGCTAAATAAAATTTAAAAATTTGAAACAAAAAATAACATTAATATCAAAATTAAAATTAATAAAAGTAAATTAAATCAAATTAAACTTAATTAATATTAATTATATAAATTTAATTAAAATTAAAATTAAGTTAAAAATTATATCAAAATTCCAATAACTTAAAAAAATTAATAAAAACAAAAATAATAAAAAAAATTTTAATTAAAAAAAAATTTAAATTAAAGCTAAATTAAAAATGAAGTAAATTAAATTAAAACTAAAAAATTAATAAAACTAAAATTGAAATTAAAGTCAAATTAAAAAAAATTTAAATAAAAAATATATAAAAAAAAAATTAATGAAATTAAAATTAATTTAGGTGAAGATAATTATTTGCAAAGAAATACAATTAAATAAAAAATAAATTCAATCAAATAAATGAAATATAAATTTCAAATATAATATAATTAATGTAATTAAATTAATTTAAATCCACATAAAAAACTTTAATGGATAAAGTTAAAGAAATGATGTTTTTTTTTATTAAATTAATAAAATGGAGTAATACAAAAAAATACGAAAATATGTGGATAACTTTTCTTCAATATTTTGAGAAAGAGAGAATGTATATCACATACTGTATTGTCGATCTAGCTAAGTAAAAAATCAATTACATATGGTTCATATATACATTAGAGCTGCTCGATTTATTTTTTAATTTTTTTTTTTAATATTTAAATATCAGAAAATATTCTAAGGATTATCTGAATAAGTCCTAAGCAAACTTATGGGCCTGAATCTGTTTCCTTCCAGCGATTTTTATTGGTTGCCATGCATATAATTATTAATAAATAATTAATTAGGTCTCATATTTCCAATTAGTTCCTACTTTTTAACAGAAATAATTGTTATAACCTAAACGTGCTCTGAGTTTTCATATTGCTTGCCGAGAGGTGGGTTCTAAACGTCTTTCAAGTACCATCTTTTAAATTACCATACCCTACCTTCTAATATTTAAATCTTATTCTCCTAATAAGTATATTTTATATTCGATTTCTCTATACAAAATAGCAAAGAAAACACGATGAACCGTTAGAAGTTCAATTTCCCCAAACTAATTGGAATTGCATGCCTCCTTTCCCAAGCCAAACCAAAAAAACAAAAGTAAAAAAAACTAAAGCTGTTAAAAACTTGATATCCAAATTGACCAAAAATAGTCAGAGTAAAAAATTGCAAAAGAAATTTCAAAAAATTGCTCAAAAAATACAAACTAAGGCAGAGTTGGCAAGCAGCTAATAGTTAAGCAGAAAATAAGTAGCATAAACAGGCCAGGCGGAAGTGCAGCGCGCCAATGAGACTCCAAAGCAACGCTACAGCCTGTGTGTGAGTGCCCGACTCTCTTTAATAACGGCCAACGGAAATTAGACGAAATGAAAGGAAAAATATATAATTGCTGCCAGCGGCCAACAAACAAGCCGGTGGACCGAATTGGCGGCGCAGCCAAGCGGCATATTTAACGAGAGACCGTTAAGCAAAATATAAAAAGAGCAACAAAGCAACAACAACAGCATTGCACCCAAATTGAGTTCGGTTTATATATATGTATATTTTTTTTTTTTTGTTTTCTGTTTTCATTTTGTACATTTCGTGGCCGACTACTTGAGGCTTTGCGCCTGATTTGATTGGACTTAATTTGACTTGCGTCAAGTTGCTGTGTTGACTTTCGCTGCAGTTTCCCTGAAGTGCCGGAGTTTTTCTAAGAGCTAATTTTTATTTTTATTACCTTGCTTTTTTCCATTTTTCGCCATTTTGCCATGCTGGCTGCGAAGCACTTTTTACGGGCGCTCAATGGTTGTAAAAACTTGTTGGTCGCTTGTAAACAGAAACTTTGCTTGCAACGCTGCCGTATTGGGTACCTACCAGACTCTTGCCCTTGTTGTTGTGCGCATTAAGAAAGTCAGTTCTTAAGGATGGAATGTCTGCAAAGTTGTTTTCAGAGTCAATGTTGTGGTAAGTTTACGTTTATTTAGAAAAGCGAAATTCAAATTGCGAACAACCAGTGAAGGAGAAGAATGCTCAAGAAACTTTGAGCGGTAAAATGGGTTCATTGTAAGCGAAATTTTCGCACAAGTAATTTGCCTAAGTAATTGATTAGTAATTGGCGTGCTTTTTTTAGTATTTTTTTAAGGTAAATATTAAGCTAATTTGTACTTAAACTTTTTTTTTAATATGAAAGGTATGAAATTGTTAAAGGGAAATTCTAATTATTTGCTAATTTTGTTACACATGTTTAAGATCGAGCTTGCTGCTAGCGTTCATATTGACTTTTGAGCTTCGGGTTATTTGGTGGATTATAGTCAAAATTTTAATTGATGTAGGTTATTGCTCTTTTCTTAGAGTGAGTGCAAAACAAACATGTCTATTGACTGATTTGAGAATTAAACTACCCTCTCATATATTCGTTTAAAAGGGTTACATGGGTTTCCTCGGGTAAAAACACAGCCTTTTTCTCAACAATTTTTTTTCTCATAGAAAAAGTGAAGTATTTTATTGTTAGAAACATGCACTATTAACAAAAAAATTTTTGGAAAAAATATCTAAATTGAAAAAGTATGTTTTAAGTAAAACCTTAACTTAGAACTTGGACGAAGGAAAAAAATGAAAATTGGATTTTTGAAAAATTTTAGTGAAAATTTCGGAAAATTTTTTTTTAAATAGTTGTAATCGAAAAAAAAATTCTTAACCGAAGCCTTTTAGAATTGTATCTCAAAGATCTGTGTAAAATTCATTAAAATCGATTAGGTAGTTCTCGAGAAATCTTGCCAACCGACTTCAAAAACACAGTTTCGAGAAAAAAGCGTTTAAAGGCGGCGAACTTAGCTTCGAACGGACAAGTTCTCAAGACTGTATCTGTGAAACTATTACTTGGATTAACTTAAAAATTGAAGACAATATTCTAGAAGTGTTTTAGAATTTAATAACATAATAAAGAGATTCAACTTTGAAACCCGTAACTCATGTAACCCCTTAAGGAATCATATCACTCTTATTGGAAAACCCAGTAAAAGAAATGATACCGTTTTTTCCCAAAACCGCGATATTTACTTTTTTTTCGAATAATAGGGAAAAATAATGAAGTGAAAAACGCAGAACCTTCCTGTTAATTCTGGCCTAGGCAACACTAAGTGTTGTCAGGTGCAATCTGACATTTCCATTGGAAAGTTTGACATTTTTAAGCGTAACATCACTCAGAACGTTTTGTCATTTAATTGTAAATTGTTTTATTTAGAGGGAATTAAAAAATTCATCTCGGCCAAAAAATGGAATTAACTCGTGAACATTTTCGTGCGATTATTTTTCACAACTTTCGACGTAGATTATCACGACAAGAGTGCATCGATGAAATCTTTTTATGGCTATGATGCACCATCCTATAGCACTGTGAAAAACTGGTACAACGAATTCAATCGTGGCCGACGCTCGCTCAAAGACGAATTCCGTGAAGGTTGTCCAAAAACAGCCGTTGTGCCAGAAAACATCGATGCCGTACGTGAAATGATAATGCAAGACTGTCATGTAACATACCTTCAGATAGAGGCATGCCTATGCATCGATATTGCATGAACACCTGGCCGTAAAAAACGTTTGTTCTCGTTGGATCCCGCACAATTTGACCATGACTCAAAAAAAGGCTCGTGTGGATTGGTGTAAAGAAATGCTGAAAAAATACGATCGCGGTGCTTCAAAAGATCGTCACAGGTGACGAATCATGAATCTATGCGTATGAGCCCGAAACAAAACAGCAATCGACCGTGTGGGTCTTCCAAGACGAACCAAATCCAACAAAAAAAAAAACCATTTTCGTTGATAAATATTCCTATTTAGCCTGTTAGGCCAGAAATATATATAGCAGCCCTCGTAAGATAGTTATTTTCACGTGCCTTCAACCGATTTTTTAGAGTATAAAATGAAAAAAAATTGATTTTTGTGGACCAAACATAATAAATAACTTTTTATCTTCTTACTTCTTATCTAGCTTTGACTTGTGCACTGCTGAAGATGGCTGAATAGCTTAATTATTCGAAAGACAAAAAAAGCTTTTCATAGTTTTTTACTTACAACTTCGGCTAAGAATTACGGCTGCATGAAATTTAAATTTTCTACTTAATTTTCATATCTTCAGTTATCATTTCGAGGGTGTTTGTTTCCACGGGACACGCTTATCATACAATTTTCCGAGTCAAACTAATTTGCATGCCAACATAATTAACTGTAATAAACTCAAATATGACACAATTCCAGAATGTCAACCCATTTTCGCTGAGAGCAAATATTTTTTTGCAAACGCCATCGCAGAGAGGCAAAAGCGCGACTGTAAGAGTGCGTGTGTGTGTGTGAGTACGGAAGCGTGTCTGTGGAACTTTGCAAAGTAATTTAACTAAAATCATTGCCAACTGATTCCGAGGCAGCAAAGAGCAGAACTAGATTGACATGAGCAACAACAGCAACAAATATAATTGACATAAATACCGCACAAAAAAGCTTTGCAACAACAAAACAAGGAAAACTAGAAAATCAGACACAAATAATATATGCAGAGGGCGAGTGAGCGGGTGCAGGCGGCACGGTGAGAAAAAGCGGAAAAAATCACATGAAATAAACGAAAAAAGCAAATTAGAACAAAAAAAGCTGGCAAGCAGAGGAAAATTGGAATGAAATTGCAGCGCCACAATTACGTTGTTGCCTCTGTTTGTCTCTGTGTATGTGTGTGTGTATATCAAGCTATGTGGCAAATGAAAAAAGCGTGTATGTGTGTGTGTGTGAAAAAATTTTGCTGAAATTGGCATTGAAGTTGGCTGCGCATACAAGCTTGTTTGCAATGCAAAAACTTTGCCAATTTCGAATGAGCGAGGAATTTCAGCGCACAGCAAACACACCAACACCATAACTACGCTGTGCGCGAGTGTGTGTGTGCGGATTTTTTTGCAACGCTAATATGCTCACAAGTGCGTGCGTGTGTTTGCGTGCATGCTCCTGCCAACTGCCGCGTATTTGCATGCGTGCTCTCCACAGTCTGTTTGACTTGCATAATCAACATATGTTGGCAGGCGGGAGGACGTGTGATGTGCGTGTGTGTTGTTGGCAGCCGCTCAGTTCGACGCTAATTAACAGTGGAGCAAACACAACAGACAACATGTTAATAAAATGCGCTTGAAATGTGTGCGACAAGCGGCTAATAAGCAAATGTGTAAGGTGGCAGGAAGTTGGGCAGCCGCCAGGGAAGCGGATGCAGAAAGCAAGGCAGGCTGTAAACGGAAGAATGTGCTAAATAAGGAAATAAGAAAATGAAATTGGTAAATTGGCAGTAAAGTGATTACGAGAAATTAGTAGACTTGACGTGTGGATATGATGAAAATTGTCTGTCAGTACTTTGGATTTTGATGAGTGAAGAGATTTGTTGTTTCCGAGCTATGGAGGGACTGGAGTGGTTGCCTGTTAGAGTAGACGATTTTATGTTTTTGTTATAATAAAATTATATTGTAATTAAAACTTCTTGACATTTAGCTCATAACATGACATAAGTTTCGACAGGATTAGTTGAGACTTATATCGGTTTTCTGACGTATACTACTATACTGTATCTGCCAGAATACCAAAATGAGACTCCTGACTCACAGAGTCACTAAATTAAGATTGTGACAATTAGAGACATGAGACAATCGTCTCAAGCAGAATGCCGATATTAGTGTCCACTTTTCATGGCTAACGAAATCTCATGCGATTTTTTCAAATACACAAGTAAGAATCTATGATTTTATGAGAAATTCTGAAGTTTTGTTTTTTTTTTTTTTAATTTCAATTTGATAAGAAGCGATTTTAAGAGGTTACATCCAAAAATTAATTTTTTTTATTACCTTATTAAATTCATTACAACACCTCAAGAATTTTTGTTTCGGAGTCTTGAGAACTTGTGTGCTCGAATCTAGCTAGGCTATAACTATTATATTAAAAAAAAAAAAATTCGCGGAATTTTCATATTATTGTAAAGGTGTCTGCCAAAAATCCAATTTTCAGTTTTTTTCTTTGTCCAAGTTAAGGTTTTAACTAAAACATGTATTTTTCATTTTATTTTTAATTTCAGAATTTTTTGTTAATAGTGTTTGTTTGTAACAATAAAAAATTAGAAAAAAAATGTTATAAAAGGCTTTTTTTAATTGAGGAAAAAAAACGACTCATGGCGATCTTTCTGCACATCGTTAGAAAGTTGCAGAGAAGCCGCTAGGCTGAGTAAAATGCTATCCAAAGATCATAGTAATACTGCCTACATTAGGGCAGAGGGAAGTGATTGGACCTCCTCGGCAAAAGAGTCTCTGGAGGTACTAATTACAACGCACTTCCCCGTGAGTCAGCAAACACCTTCAAAGAGGGTTCAACCACAACCACCGCTGAACCCAGCTGACTATCGAAGCCAAATAGTAGACAAAAGAAAAATCAAATATGCCATATATAGCTTTGCACCATTTAAAGCGGCAGGTCCTGACGGGATTATGCCCATAATGCTGCAAAAACTGGTAGAACCAATAGTTCTATGGCTTGAAAATATATACTAAGCTAACATTCAACTATCTTAGATCCCAATAAGTTGGAAAAGGAGTAAAGTTGTGTTCCTTCCAAAACCAGGCAGAAGAACACACGAGAATGCCAAGGATTTTAGACCTATAAGCCCTACCTCCTTTATGCTGAAGGTACTAGAAAGGCTAATAGATCCACACGTAAGAACAATAATGGCGGAGAAGTTATCGAAGTCCCAACATGCGTACATAAAGGGCCGATTAACCGAAACCGCCCTTCACGAGGTGATAAGTGTGATTGAAAAATCGCTACACCACATACAATTCACCATAGCTGCATTTCTAGGCATAGAGGGCGCCTTCAACAACAGAGAAGTAAATGCGATAATTAATTCTCTGGCACATGGTGGCATAAATGACACTGACATCCACGCCTTCCTTTGAGTATTCATTCTATTATTAGGAGCTAACAGAAAAGTTTCTATAATTTTAAAGTTATCTCCACTCTCGCTGACGGTAATCAAACCCTGTTTTTAGCAATCTAACGGTAATAATTGCGTATACACAAGTGTTACAAGCTGAATGCAATGACAGTAAGAGCATAAAAGTGTTTAAAAAAATATTTTTCATAATTTTGATTAGTCTGCTTGTATGGAAGCTACATGCTTCGATCTGAGCACTTTCTTCGGAGATTATAGCGCAATCTCAGCCGAAACTGTGGGAAAAATTTCGTGAAAATATCTTATGATATAAAAAAGTTTTTCAAACGTGAACTTGAGTTTGTCTATTCGGTTTGCATGACAGCTATATACCATAGTCGTCCACTGTTGGCGATTGTGGCAAATGAACAGTTTCTTGAAGATAAAAGAATGTCTACAAAATTTCAGTTTGTAATCTCATAAACTTCACGTATATACAGGCAGGTGGACATATCGACTCAGTTCGTCGCGCTGTCAATATATTTATGAGTATATGCATATATACGCCATTGGGTGCTTCAAACTGAAGAGATATCTGATGTGTATCACAACTTAAAAATTTACTTTTTTAAACTAATTTGTTTGAAATAATTTTAGAACTATTGAAATATGTAAATTTAATATAATTTGGGACCTGAGTGAACTTTGCCTTTTATAGTGTTGAATTAATATACAAATAAGATACAGTACTTATATTATACATTTACTTTAATAAGTATTTCTAGATTATACATTAGAAACTTCAATTATGATATGCATAATATTTCATTGTGTTTTCCCTTCTCTTTCCAGGTATGTTTTTCATTTACACCACTTAAAGTTTTATCTGAACTCTGATTTTTTGAAGGTAAGTCACCAAATTTTGAATAATATGAAACAATCCATTGAATGCCAAGAAATTTTTGTAGCAAATTTTGTTTCAAAAAAAAAAAAGAAAATTATCTAACCTTTGCTTGTTTGCCCCACTTTTTGGTAAAATTCCATGTCTCGGGATCCGACCAACCACTTTCGACAGAATTTAGTACGAGGCATTCTTCTTTTATTATTATATCACAGTACAGAATGGACAAAATCGGACTACAACCACGTCCATATATGTAGCATAATTTTAATTTCACCTTGATTCTTTCACTTTACAGTACACAAATCAACAAGCAATCAATGAAACTGGTTAAAACTTTATGTCCAAAAGTTGTTCAAACCCTCAGATATCGAATATTTGTACCCCGGTACCTATAGTTGACTTTTGATCGAAAATTTCGGTCAATGTGTGAGAATTGAAATTCAGATAAAATCCTTGTATAGCCACAATGGGTTAAATCGCGCCAAATCTTCCCTAGCCCCATAGACCTAATATAAAGATTTTCGAACTTTCTGGAGACTTTGTACCGCACATATCGGCCAATATTTAAGTTATCGCAATAAAACTAGATAAATGTGACCGAAAACTTGACCTTGACGGCACCGAAAACTAACAAAACAATTTCCAAGTTCTCTTCCAGAGTTATAAAGCCTAGCAAGGGAAAAAAAGGTTTTTTGTATGATGTAACTATGTTTAGGAAGCCAAATTCATGTTTTCTGATAAACTTTTCACCACAGAAAGTTTAAAAAATCCAAATCATTATCAAAAATCAGATTTTTGCGTAATATCTTTCAGGTGGCAAATATATCGTGGAAAATCTTGCGAAAATTTCAAGATTATCAGTCCAGCCGTTTCGGAGAAATGTACCTCACCAACGCTGAAAACAGCTTTTCAAGAAAAGTGCATTTAAAAACAAGTAAGGAAGGGCTAACTCGGGTGTCACCGAACATTTTATACTCTCGCATGATAAAGTGATAATCGAGATTTCATTATCCGTCATTTACATATTTTTTTATTTTGCTGTAAAAATAATTAGAATTAAATTCTGAGAGATTTACCGATATTTTCGGTGAAAAATTAGGTTAGGTTAGGTTAGGCACTGAATTCTTCGTGTTCGATATCAGAGACCTTGAAAAGTTATAGTCCGATCGCGACAATTTTTCCACAAGGGATACCTCAGCTCAAATACCGTATTTGTGTAAAATTTTATTCCTCTATCATCATTGGTTCCTAATGAATATATTATACAGAGAAGGCATCAGATGGAATTCGAAATAGCGTTATATTGAAAGAAGGCGTGGTTGTGAACCGATTTCACCCATATTTCGTACATGTCATCAGGGTGTTAAGGAAATATTATATACCGAATTTCAATGAAATCGGTAGAGTAGTTCCTGAGATATGGTTTTTGGTCCATAAGTGGGCGACGCCACGCCCATTTTCAATTTTTAAAAAAAGTCTGGGTGCAGCTTCCTTCTGCCATTTTTTCCGTAGAATTTAGTGTTTCTGACGTTTTCTGTTAGTCGGTTACCGCACTTTTAGTGATTTTCAGCATAACCTTTGTATGGGAGGTGGGCGTGGTTATTATCCGATTTCTTCCATTTTTGAACTGTATATGGAAATGCCTGAAGGAAACGACTCTATAGAGTTTGGTTGACATAGCTATAGTAGTTTCCGAGATATGTACAAAAAACTTAGTAGGGAGCGGGGCCACGCCCACTTTTCCAAAAAAATTACGTCCAAATATGCCCCTCCCTATTGTGATCCTTTGTGCCAATTTTAATATCTTTATTTATGGTTTAGTTATGACACTTTATAGGTTTTCGGTTTCCGCCATTTTGTTGGCGTGGCAGTGGGCTGATTTTGCCCATCTTCGAACTTAACCTTCTTATGGAGCCAAGAAATACGTGTACCAAGTTTCATCATGATATCTCAATTTTTACTCAAGTTACAGCTTGCACGGACGGACGGACGGACGGACAGACGGACGGACGGACAGACAGACATCCGGATTTCACCTCTACTCGTCACCCTGATCACTTTGGTATATATAACCCTATATCTGACTCTTTTAGTTTTAGGACTTACAAACAACCGTTATGTGAACAAAACTATAATACTCTCTTTAGCAACTTTGTTGCGAGAGTATAATTACTAAAATACTTACAAAAACGCTGATATCACTTACTTATGTAACTGTTTTTCGGAGAACATTCCCAGATATCCTAAATGTACATATACAGTTGAACTCTTAACTCGAATCGCCACAATCCACAAAAAAACTCAAAAAAGAGACTTCGAGTTATGGAAGGAAATTTGTATAAAATTTGACTTCCATTGCCCCTCTTGAATGGAGATCGAGTTATGAATAATATAGTTATAGAAGCTTTAATAATGGAAGTTTAAACTTGATTTTTTTAAATTCAAAATTGGATATAACTATCACCTTAATAATGTATAACGGTTTCCAAAGCAATATTTTCCAAAAAAATGAATGTAAAAATCATAATATTCAGCAACAACTACTTGTACTGCTTATCAACTTCAAACAGCTCTCATCTGTTTCTCAACTAGCCACTGCACATTCAAACAACTGCAGTTAGAAGAAAAGGAAACAAATTCAAATTGATAAAGAAAATGCGAAAAAGTAGCAAAATTGTAAACGCTCAAACTGGCTATCAATTCTATTCATGCCTTTATTTATAAATATTTCAGTTCATTCAACGCAGGCGAGCTTGCAAAGTAATGCTCCCAACGCAACATGCCGACATGCCACCCTTATAGCTAGTTACTCGTTGCGTCGCCCGCGCAGGCCGCAGCTTCGCCGTTAGATGAATGGGAATCACATGCAGCAAAGTTTTGTGGGCTTACAACTTGGCTGTTGTCTACAGCATTGCTCCTACGATGCTTCAGAGAAAATTCGCTACAAACTACTGCATGCAGTTTCCCATCACACACTCATACTTACATATGTCTATGTATAGCCGTGTAGCCTTATGCGAAACAAGACCATTTCCGCCTACAACAATTTGCTTTTAAATACTTGTTCTACTAGAGACTAGTCAAATGCTTACATAACACACCCGCACACATATACACAATTACAACTGCTCACCCACATAGTTTTATTTTATTGTCATGAGTGTGCGTGTGCGGGTGTGTGTGGCTTCCTTTACAAAGCCACTTTTGCTGACTTACATGACAAAAGTTTTGTGCTCTTTGTTCGCCAGAGAAAAGGGGAATTAAATAAAATCGAAATGAAAAAATAAAATAAAATAAAAGTAGAATAGCAATAGAAATATAAAATTTAAATATTTCAAAGCTTTTTGCGCGCTGCCAAAGCATAGTTTGCATAGTAAATAGTTAAATTGCTTGCGGCCAACGCTTTGTTGTTGTTGTGCTGCTAAAATATATTTCATGTCGCATTTTAATTTCTTTTCTATACTCTCTCATATTGGCAGCATTTTTATTTGCATATCACTGCTTCTCTTTGTTTACACACGCACACACACGTACATACATATATATTCATAGTCGAGTGCATTTATTGTTTGCCTTTTTGACTTTCAACATCTTCAAATCGTTTGTTCGCAAACTTTTCGGATTTATTGACTTGTTAAATTGCTTTTGTTACATGCAGATTATTAGCAATATTGGCTTATGTGCAAACTAAACCTTATATCCGCTCTTCTTCTTCTTGTTTTGGTTCGTCTTCTTGTTCTTGGTATGCATTTCATCATGTCAATTAGTATAGGATTACGAGTAGTAGAATTTAATTTAAAATCATTGTTCAACTTTATTTGCTTATCTGCAAGTGAGCAAATATTTGGCTTTTGTTTAACAACGGTATTTGGGTTGTGGTGAAATATCTGAAGTATGTTGGAAGGATTAAGTGACATGTCTTTTTTTTGGAAGAACTAAGGATAGTAGCATAATGGAGAGTAAAATAGGGAAGTAATGAATGAAAAAAATCGCTATTGGGAACCGTTATATAATGAGCGTGACTATCTTATTCTATGGATCTCTCTTAAACAGCTACTTGTCGTTTGTATTAAATATTTAGACAGAAAATATTTGAGGTTTTGCACTGCGACCTATGGTCTGTGATGCTCTCACCTATATCACATATGTTCAAAAAGATCCGGCAATCTGAACGATTCCAGGAGTTTGCTGGGCGCGATGGAGGTAATGTGATCCCTGTTAATGTAGATGGATCCAAGGCTCATAAGTCTTATTTAAAAATTTCTGGGTTATCTATAACCGGGAGTTCTGGAGTTTCCGATTCCATACCGCAAAACCGGCAATTTGCGCTAAAGAGCCTGTAGTGCCCAGTATAAAGCGTTACAAGAAGAATCAATTTGTCTCAGTGAAGGTTGATCATATCTCTAAACATTGCTAAGTTTTAACCACCCAATAATAACTTAACGTGTTGCATTCTTGTTGCCTGCTGCAAGAGCCGTTCGCTTCCCATTTTATTTTCTGTGGCGTGAGACCCTACTGCTATACATGGTTCTGGCCGAATTATCCTGGAAGTCGCCGCAGAGCGGTTAAATTTGTTAGTCAGCTCATTGCCAGCTACATCTTTATGCCCCGGCAACCAGATCAGGTGCAAACTGATAAGCGGTTGAAACACTGAGTAGTGCTGCCCCTCAGTAGGAGGTCAAGAGTCGATTCTGCTCCACCTTACTGCTGAGAGTAACTTTAAACTTCTTTGTGAAGTGTATCGCAACCCCATCTCTTGGAAGAAGGGTCAGTAGTGTTTCTTCCCTTTAGGCCTTCATTTGTTGAGACGATAATATCGTCCCTTTGCCAAACTCCTTTTCTGCCTGTTTAAATCACTAGATGCAGCGGTGTGAGCTCAAGCACGATTCAAGTGCTGCGGTTGGGCAAGTGCGTATTGCCCCCGAAGCGCAGACGTAAGTGAGCTTTACAGCTTTGATAGTTGATCTGATGATAGCTGGCTTGGAACCCCAGGATCTACCGTCTAGGCGTCTGCATATCATCAGGACATTGATGGCTCTGACCAGTGTTAATTCCTCATGCTTATTTCACCGTATGGTTGAATATAATGTGAGTCCTAAGAATTTGAACTCTTTAGACATCTCGTACTACTTTCCAACAAGTAGTAAGGGCCTCAAGGTCGGAAGAGATATTTGCTTTGTGAAAGAAACGAAGGTTGTTTTTGACGGAATAATATTTTCACCAACCATATTACACCATCCTTTTGCTACCCTTAGACCCCTTTGGACTATGTCGAAGAAAGTATTCTCAAATTTACCTAGTGCCACTATGACAATGCTGTCGGCGTACTCCTTGCACCGAATTCCATTGTTTGTGAGCAACTCAAGAGGCTCATTCAGTACTTTTTTTCTTCTTTATTAACGTAGACATCGTTTCTTCTTTTCGCAAGGTGGCACCAATTGGATATTTCAATCGAAGACAAATCCTTCTCCACTTGATCCTTCCAACGGAGTGGAGGTCTTCCTCTGAGCTGGAGTATTTTCGTTCATTCGGACAGCATGACCTAGCTAGCGTAGCCGCTGTTTTTTAATTCGCTGAACTATGTCAATGTCGTCGTATATCTCATACAGCTCATCGTTCCATCGAATGCGATATTCGTCGTGGCCAACGTTCAAAGGACCATAAATCATTCGCGGAACCTTTCTCTAGAAAACTCACATCCAGTATTTCATAATAAGGGGAACAGAACTCTACCCCGAGGGCAGCCCCTCGTAGTACCAAGACGAATCTTTCCCTTCCCCACCATGGTTTCAACTATATTATTATGTTCAAACGTCCAACGACTGAATGCAAAAAGACATCGGAAAGCCAAAAAGCTATGTATAGTAGAATATAAATATTTAAAGTTTGTGACCTCAGAAAGAAACCTGCGCTTAGCTTCGAGAGCTCTTTTAAACAGTAGTTTTTATATCTCGATTTAAAATAGCTTCCTTGTGGTTGACATGATATGGCCCCTTTCGAGCACATTGACTATTGCGCCGAGATGTAGGCAACGATTTGTTTTTCCTTAACTGAATGTTTCTATTAAATTTAAGCGATATTATTCCTTACAAATGTTAACAATTTACATATTTCTGAATTATTATTACAATTCAAACAGTTTCAGTCATTTGATCAGTAGTTTTTGAAAAATTATTTTAGCAACAGAAATATCATTTTTATAAACAAAAAACTCAATTTAAGTATAAAGAGTCACGAATGGTTGAATTTATAAATTTCATTTCTGTTTAAATAATCGTTTCAATAGCTAAGCGCTAGATAGACCTGCTATAAACACCATGCTGTATAAAGAGTCACCACACTCTTGCCACCCTTCCAAGCCATTAAACCCTTAGCAAGAAATGAAATTGTGTCATGTGTACCACAGACGACCGTCATTAACAGGCGTCATTGTGTCACTTGAGCGGGTGCTTTCCTCTACATTAAATATATACATATCCATCGACTTCTTGGGCAAAACGACGGTCAACCCAACACAGACCTCTAATGCCAAGCAATCTGCGAGCATGAGTATGCCATTTATTATTTGCCTATGTGCTCATGAGCATATGCATAACAAATACTATACAATTCAATTGCCGCTTTCAATGCCGTTTTGCCGCCAACACACTAACAAATTTGAATGTCTTCATTGCCTTTTACGCTTAAATGTCGCTCATACGCCATGCCGACCGCAAAAAAGACAAGCGACAGCGTATGTTTTGTATGGCTATATATTGCCATCTTGCCTTTCGTTCCTTTATTTTCTTATGCCTTATCACTTGTGCACATTTATTGATGTCTTTAGTGCCTATCAAGAAAAGTTTCTCACAAAGAAGGCAACCCTAAAAACAGATGTTGCAAATAATTAATATGACCACAAGCAAGAGAGCTGTCAGCGTTGTCTTGGCAAGTGACTGAAATAATTTCCCAACACTGTCGACATTTAGCCGCAAATTTAAGAACAACACTAACAACAAAAGCATAAAATAAGAAGAAAAATATGAAACAACAACAAAAACATAAAACAACAACAGCAATAAATTAAAACATTATGGCATAAGGCATGAAAGCGGCGAAAGAGCAGGGGTTGCAATGAAAGTATTCCACTTTGCCGCTAAGAAAGGCAAATATTTTGGGCTAGGCGGGCGCAAAGGCCACCGCACTGTGCAGCACAGCAATCATAATTTACAGCAGAGCAACATTTGGTTGCGCCGCCTGATGATTTGTGTGGTGTGTTGCGGCTATGTGGTCTTTTGCTTGTGGCAAACAGTTGCGCTTATTGCTGGGCTTACATGCACATACACACACACAAATGTATATGGACAAGCAGAAATGGCATACTTGTTGTTGGCCATTGTTTGTGATTGCTTGCGATTGTTGCTCGTTTGTTTATTTGTTTGCCTGCATAATGATGTGAGCAATAACAACAACATTATTAGCAACATAAACAACAACCGAGGCTGTGCATATTTTATTGCTGGCGCAGCATAACCCACACACACCACCCGCCTTTATATAGTGGCACAGTGATGTCGCTTGGTATAAATAAAGCGCTACAACAACACCAACAACAACTTGGTCGCTCTGCCTCCGCCTGCACTGCACTAATGCATCTATTTAACTCCTCTGCACACACACTGACCTTTGCCGTTGTCGTTGCCAGTGCTGCTGTTGGCTGTTGCAACATTGGTGCATGCAACAAAGGGTGCGCTGGCAAATTGTAACAGCACGATCAACATTAACAACACCAGCCGACACAGCAACAACAAAAACAGCACAACAAAGTGTGAGCAACAACTATAACGACAACAACAACAATGCAATGCGAGCATAACAATGGCAGCAGTAACAGCATAAATGCCATGCAATGCTCTCTGCTCCTGCTTCTTATTCTTTCTCCATTTTTTTTTGTTTTCGCAGCAATGTGTAAACACGCCACAACAGTAACGGCAAGCGGCAGCCAACAAGTCAGTCAGTCTCTTCTGTGTATGTGTGTAGGCTCACTTATGGCCCGTCGGCTCGAGCAGCATTTAATGCCAGCAACTATCTGCATATTTGCTTGGCAACTGCACCGCAACCGAAAAAGATAATTGCCAGGGAAGATTGTGTAATTTTTTAAGTGAAATGCACACATACACACACATATATACATACAAACACTGTCTATAGCATGTGGCACATAGTTTTCGGCTAGCCGCAGTTATGCTGCATATATGGTTGCTGCCAGCAAAAGCAAAAGACACCAACGAGACATGCTAAAAAAGCCGGCAGACTACGCAGACAGCCTCTTCATGGTGGCTCTCATGACTTTTGCTGCCATTTTTGGTCTTTAGACGCTGCTGCAGACACCACAGAGTGCCTTGGTTTTTGGTTGAAGTGAACATTTTTCACAGAGGTCAGTTGTAAGGTACTCGGACTTCAGATATTTTTTATTTTTCTTGATATTTGCAAGGCTCATTAAATGTCAGTTCAATTCAATCAAGATTTTTAAATAAACAAATATAATTTTTAATAAAAATTTTCACTTTTGAGCATAAATAATTTCACAAGCTCATATAATTTTTTAATTCCTGTACATGGCATGTAAATTTTCCACGAAATGTGTAATACCCAGCAGGAAACATTGGATACCCTATATAACTAGCAGTAAATGATCAGCGTGACTCGATATAGTCATGCATGTCTGTCTTTCTGTCTATATTCTCACTTGACTTTCCTACTTAAGGAACTGCTCATTTGTCGAAATCACCAATATCTGATCACTATGTGTTATAGCTCCCATACAAACTGATCACTCAAAATCAAGTCCTTGTATGGAAAACTTTTTTATTTGACAAGATATCTTTATGATATTTGAGTCAGATTATTTACTAAAGTAATGGTATAATCTTTGAAGAAATTTTTCAAATCGAACCACTATATAATATAGCTACCATACAAGCTGATCGACCAAATTTAAGTTCTTGTATGAAAAAGTTTTTCATTTGACAAGATATCTTCACGATATTTTACTCAGATTATTGGCTAAACTAATTATATAAACTTTGAAGAAATGTTTTGGATCGGACCACTATATCATATAGCTATCATACAAACCGACCGATGAAGATCTAGTCATTGTATGGAAAATTTTTTTATTTGACAAAATATCTTCATGAAATGTGGCAAACATTATTTTTTTAGGCAGTACTAAAATCTACGAATATATTGTTCAAATCGGATTACTATAGCATATAGCTTCCATACAAACCCATCGATCAAAATCAAGTCCTTGTATAGAAAACTTTTTCATTTGACAAGAAATCTTCTCAAAATTTGGCACACATTATTTTTTAAGACAACACTAAAATCTACGAACATAGTGCTCAAATCGGATTACTATAGCATATAGCTGTCATACAAACTTAACGATCAAAATCATGTTCTTGTATCGAAAAAAAATTTTTTGGCAAGATATTTCTATGAAATTTGACACCGATTATGGTTCAAAGCGTTTAAAAACATCTGCAAATATATTTTTGAGTTCTGACTGCAATAGTATATAGCTATCATACAAATTGTCCTGGTTAATACTTCTATACAAAAAAATTTTTTTGAGTCTCAATTTTCATTTACCTTCTCGCAAATCGACCATGTCCTGCTTAGTATGTTACATACATTGCTTGTTTTTGCCTATCAGTCAACACTATGACACCAACAAATTTTATTCTCCACACTACTACGCCGAAGAATTCATTTCATGCATCTCTGAAATCTTAAAAAAGAAATATCTTAATTTGATTTTTGTTTACAAAGCGAAAGCCTACCGCAATGACGTCTTCATCCGAGCCAGCAATCACAAACTAGCATCCACCTGTCCACTACTAAGTACGACTATATGTATGTATATCTTTGTCTGCTTTCATGTATGTACATATATATGTATGTCTGTGTGTATGTTTGTACGTATCTATGTATCTCCGTATCTAAAGATGTCGCATTCATTTACTCTATCCTGGTCACACAAAAATGATTAGTTCTGCTTTTGAAATTTGCATTTTGCCTGCAACCGCACACACCACACACCCTCTACGTTGCTTCATATTCGAATCACTTGAGCAAAACGAATTTGTCCGTCTGCAGTTGCTTGATTTACTTCCAGCTCCGCTTCAACTCTTTTGATAGATTTAGCTCAACTGGACTGTTACTGCTTGGCACTGCGAGCTCATTTTTTCTCTTTATTGCTCGCTGCCACAAACTGCTAACTACCAACTACCGTTAGGTACTTCTATGTCTCTTCTGCTTTGCTGTTTGTCATCGCTGGATTATGTGCCCCGCCCCCTAAATCTTATTGTACACATTTCCGCTTTCCGTCCTATTTCTTGCCAGCGCGCTTCCTCTCGTTTTCATTTGCGTTGTTTCGTCGCTGCATCGTTGTTGTTGTTTTTTCTGTTTTTGTTTTAGCTGGTTTGTGTTTTTTGCCTTTTGGTTTCGTTTGGCTGACGACGTGGAAAAATGTCGGTAATTATTTTGGCGTAGATAATTGCGAGTTGCATGCAAATTATATGCTGCTACTGCTGCCTCTCCACTTTTGTTGTTGCTTTTGCTTTGTGTTTCTGTGTTTCCCTTTGCTGGCTGTTGGCAGCTCTCATTCGTCAGTCTCATCTGCTTAATCTGCAGACATATTCATTATTTTCGTAATATCATTATTATATATATGTTTGCCATGGCTGCCATGGAAACAACAACAGCAACCATTTCATGGCAGACAATGAAGTAATCGCAAGTATTGCGAGATAATTGCCGACTTAGTAATCATTTGAATCAAAAAGCGATTTGCGTAAAGCTGCACTTATGTCTCGTTAAATATTGGTGTGTATATGTATGTGTGTGTTTGTGTGAAATTAATTGTCATAATATGTCCAGCTCGGTTCATGGAACTCCTCTCTTGAGACCAAGAGCTTTGTTGAAGAAGTAACAGTAAATCAAAGTTAATTGACATTTGATTAATTTGTCACTTATTTCGTATATTTATTTATACTTTCATGTGTTTGTATTTAATTTTGCTATCTTGCAAATGCGACTTTGTTTTGCAGAGGGATATATATTGCTTTTGTTTAGCTCTCAGAGCTTTCTGAGCAACTTTTGTGCCATATTATAAAAATAAATTTGCCAGCTTACTGTCTTAAAATCCTTATCCTCATCATCAAGAAATTAATTTCGCTTAAAAGTTCAGCAATCACGCGATATATAGTTTGAGAGCGCATAATTTTAAAAGTTTATAAAAAAAAAATCGTATGTCTCATGTCTCATTGGCAATTATAGTGCTATAAATGAATGCGGGATTAGAATTCCCACGATCAAGCAAGACCTTAAAGTACCCTTTTCTGAAATAATTCAGTTTTCATGAAATTTGGATGGAAATACAAAATTTTGGACAAATTCTTGTCAACGCACTAATGAGGTCTACCGAGTGAAGCAACTGCTGTAATTGCGCTCATATTTGGCCCAGTTCTCACTAAATACAGAATATTACCTTGTTATCATACATTTTCGCCTTTATCGTTGATTTGGTTGGTTAAGCAGCGTGAGGTTCTCTTATTAGATCCATTTTTCATTATCAGTCACAATCTTATGCAAAAGTTACTTTTGTTTGTGGCCTTCATGCAGCGTTTCTGCATGCACAATCGTCTTTCAACGGCTCTTGGCCTTAATTCATATGGCATTTTCTTGATTTTAATGTATTCGAAAGCTTTTGAACATTTTGATTCCGAGGATTATGTGAGCTCTTCTTGTGCTTGACAACAATCTTGATCGAGTAATACTTAAAAGTTCTCGTCTTCAAATGTTTTTGGGCGTGTTGTACGTTCTTTGGCCTCCAAATTCAAACCAACACTTTTAAATTGTACAATCGCTCAGCTCCTTCACTTAGGTAGAGCATGATCACTATGAACTTCCACAGCATGATAACCATAAATCATCGTAGAATGACTTTCGACGGAGGTTTTCTACATACATATTAAAATAATAAAAAAGAACTCCACTCAAAAAACACTTTTGCAGATACAAAGCTTGACATATTTGAGAGAAGATAACATGCTTGTTTACACTTTAAATGAATTAGTAATTATACTAAAAAGACACACAGGGCCAGTAACTTTCTAAGTCATGTTCACAAATTAAAACAACAAAATAAATAACTATAAACTATGAGCAAAAAATGGTAAGATTTGGTCCATAACTTTAAAATTCTTAACTTATTCTTCAAAATCTATGTCGTCTCCCTCAAAGTAATTCCTCTTGGCCCGAATAAACAGTTGTTGAGGTCAATTACTAGAGAAGCCTTTAAAATACAAGAGTTGTCGGTGCATAATTTAGGCCTCTTTTTACGAATAGCTTCACGAAAATTACGCATAAGGCTCAAAAAGTATTCCTTATAGACAGATTGGTCGGTCAGAAGGAATTCGGAGTACACAACGTCTCGACAATCGAAGAAGACTGAAAACATAACTTTAGTTTTTGAGTTGCTTTCACGTGGTTTTTTGGCTTCGCCTCACCTTTTCCTGTGCCCTTGATATTAGGCCGTTAGGGCCGACAAATAATTATCTTCGAAGGCCTTTTCCAAAAAAAATATATATTTCGTTGAATGAATTTTCGAGCGAAATTTAAATTAAAAAGTCTTACTATTTTTTGCCCACTGTAGTACACCGTCTCACGAAAAGCAACTATGAGGCAGACAACTGAAAGCCGATAAAAATATAGTCATGATTTCAAAGTAGACATTCCATTGAAACTTCATTTTCCATATTCCAATGTAATTACTTAAAAAAATTCCAACTACACCTATTAATTATCTAAAAGCTAAATAACTGAACATATTATCGCATATCTCTTGGCGTGGCTATAATATCCACGCAAACAGATGTATTTATTTACAAAAGAAAAATCCATCACTTCTCTGCCGACAAGCTGCTGCCCGCAACAAATATGCTGACTATGAGCGGCAGCTGCACAACAAACATGAAAAAAAAATTGCAAAAATTGTGGCGTGAAATTTTGCGGTGAAATTGTGTGGCCACAAGCTAGCAAAATGTTTAGCTGCCACAAAAATGAGCTGCAGCGGTTGCACAGTTAAATTAACTAATGCCGCTTTTTTGCGCTCACAACGCTGCACTTAATTGTGCGAATATGCGAAAATTTGATATTTCCGAAAAATTTCAAAGCGAATAATAACAACAACAACAACAGAAATAAATAAAATAAAACAATTTCCGAAGTATTTCAGAAAAGCACAATATTTATATTGCGTGCATAAACAAAAATTCACTAATATGTTGCAAATATTATATTGAAACAAGTAAGGAAGGGCTAAGTTCGGGTGTCACCGAACATTTTATACTCTCGCATGATAAAGTGATAATCGAGATTTCATTATCCGTCACTTACATATGTTTTAATTTTGCTGTAAAATTAATTAAAATTAAATTCTGAGAGATTTACCGATATTTTCGGTGGAAAATTAGGTTAGGTTAGGTTAGGCACTGAGTTCTTCGTGTTCGATATCAGGGACCTTGAAAAGTTATATACCGATCACGACAATTTTTCCACAAGGGATACCTCAGCTCAAATACCGTATTTGTGTAAAGTTTTATTCCGCTATCATCATTGGTTCCTAATGTATATATTACACAGAGAAGACATCAGATGGAATTCAAAATAGCGTTATATGGGAAGAAGGCGTGGTTGTGAACCGATTTCACCCATATTTCGTACATGTCATCAGGGTGTTAAGAAAATATTATATACCGAATTTCATTGAAATCGGTCGAGCGGTTCCTGAGATATGCTTTTTGGTCCATAAGTGGGCGACGCCACGCCCATTTTCAATTTTTAAAAAAAGTCTGGGTGCAGCTTCCTTCTGCCATTTTTTCCGTAAAATTTTGTGTTTCTGACGTTTTTTGTTAGTCGGTTAACGCACTTTTAGTGATTTTCAACATAACCTTTGTATGGGAGGTGGGCGTGGTTATTATCCGATTTCTTCTATTTTCAAACTGTATATGGAAATGCCTGAAGAAAACGACCCTATAGAGTTTGGTTGACATAGCTGTAGTAGTTTCCGAGATATGTACAAAAAACTTTTTAGGGGGCGGGGCCACGCCCACTTTTCCAAAAAAACTACGTCCAAATATGCCCCTCCCTAATGCGATCCTATGTGCCAAATTTCACTTTAATATCGTTATCTATGGCTTAGTTATGACACTTTATAGGTTTTCGGTTTCCGCCATTTTGTGGGCGTGGCAGTGGGCCGATTTTGTCCATCTTCGAACTTAACCTTCTTATGGAGCCAAGGAATACGTGTACCAATCATGATATCTCAATTTTTACTCAAGTTACAGCTTGCACGGACGGACGGACGGACGGACAGACAGACATCCGGATTTCAACTCTACTCGTCACCCTGATCACTTTGGTATATATAACCCTATATCTGACTCTTTTAGTTTTAGGACTTACAAACAACCGTTATGTGAACAAAACTATAATACTCTCTTTAGCAACTTTGTTGCGAGAGTATAAAAATGACAACAATAATAGCAATGGCAAATGCAAATTCGAACTAGCAATTACAATTGCCAATCAATTATGGAGTAAATGAAGAGTTGAAAGCTCACTGCTGTGAAAATGTGCAAATATGCACAAATTAAAATGAGTTTCGACACGTGAGATATATAATAACTGTATTTTTAAGGTTTTGATTTGTGGCGCTGTGTGCGCTTGAGCTCCCCTCTCACTATGTTTTGGCGTAAACGCTTGTCTAAACTGTCAATTGCTCTTGTGATAGCAATTTTGTATGTTTGTGTTGTTGTATGTTTTTATACCCTGAATAGGGTATATTAAATCTGTCACTAGGTTTGTAAACGACCGAAGAAACGACAGAGACCGTATAATATGTTTATATTATATAAACGATCAGTGCGACAAGCTGAGTCAATTGAAGGATGCCCACCTGTCCGGGTATCCTATAGGTATATAGATCCATAATAGAATTCCTCAGTTTTCGAAATATGGATCTGAAATTTTGCGCACGTTCATATTTTATCAAGAAGCTTCATATTTGTCGAAAACGCCGATATCGCAACATTATAGCATATAGTTGTCATACAAGCTGATCCATAATAATCAAGTCCTTGTATGGGAAACTTTTTTGTTTGACAAGATATCAGCACTAAATTTTGCAGAGACTGTTTTTGAAGACAACGCTATAGTCTCTGTAGAAATTGTGCAGATCGAACAACTATAGCACATAGCTGCAATACAAACTGATCGATCAAAATCAATTCTTTATATGGAAAACTTTTTTCTGTGACAAGATATAGTCCCCAAATTTGACACAGATAATTTCCTAAAGCAACACAACAGTCTCTGTAGAAATTGTGCAGATCGAACAACTATAGCATATATCTCTCATACAAACCGATCGATCAAAATCAAGTTCTTTTATGGAAAACTTTTTTGTTCGACAAGATATCATCACAAAATTTCGCATAGACTGTCTTTGAAGGCAACGCTAGAGTTTATCTAGAAATAGTGCAGATCGGATAACTATAGCATATAGCTGCCATACAAACCGATCGATCAAAATCATGTTCTTGTTAAGGTACAGCCGAAGTTGCCATTTTTTACTGTTATATATGTATGTATTTCCGTATATTTGTATATATGTATGTATGTATTTTTTAAGATATATGTATGCGTGTGCTGCTCGCTGCTACGCCCACAACAAATGCTGTACAAAACATTTTACAACTATTTCAATTTAAATGCCTTTTACATGCCAAAAACATTTATTAACAATTGCCGCAACGCAATCCACAGAGAACACATACACACCCACATAAGCGCATGGCTAAATATTCACACGCATATACATATACATAAGTGTATTCATTGTAGGTGAGCGCATTTCTAACTAAAACAATCGCTTCTCTCTATTGTATATTTTTGGCATTGTAGTTGTTATTTTTGTTCCCGCTCTTCATTTTCTTTCCTTTCACCATCCGCACAGCATTTGGCAGCAATCTTCACTTGCATTTGTGTTGTTGGTCGAGGCGTCAACATTGCTGCTTTTATTATTTTACTTACCCTTTAATGCTTGTTGTACAACTTTATTGCCTAAGTGGTGGTTTTTGTTGCTGTTGTTTTGGCTCGCTTCGTGCGATACAGTTGGTTTAAGACCGCAGAGTGCTTAGCAAAACATGTGAAGCACATGCGGTAAGCCCCTGGAGGCAACATGCCTATACGCCTGCAAAAAGGCAATCAAGGCAACGGAGTGTTTACACGCCTGCCTTGAAACGCGTACAAACATGCACAGTTACTTATCTACATGTGTATATGTGGGTGTGTGTGTGTTGTGATATTTATAGTAGTTTTCGACTTTTCGTTGCAAATATTAAATTTAATTAGATTTTCGCCAACTTTGTTGCGAAAGTAATGCGATAACAAGAAATGCTTATGTGTGTGTATACTGAAATGTATATATGTAAGTGCATATACAGAACATATACAAATAAAAAAAACTCAGTTATAGCAATGACAAGTAAAAAATCTGCAATTTCTGCAACCATTTGAAATATTTAAAATAATTTCATCACTGATTTTTCAACCTCCCAAACATTTTCTTTTTCATCTCGGCCTTTTTCAACGCCGCTCAATAGAAATTGCTGACAAAGACTGCTCATAAAAGCGCCGAAATTCTTTACATTTGCATATTATTCTTATCGCCACAGCAGCCACATAAATATTCCTTTTCACCAGCTGCGCTTATAACATGAGCGCAACGCATTGAGGGCCAAAGCGCAGCAGCTTTTCAATAAGCATAATTTGAAAAATGAAGCCAAAATCATTTTGGCAGCTGCTCGACAGCCCTGCCTTGAGGTGTAATCGAAGATTGAGCAGACAAAAGGCAGTGTTGGCATAAAGAAAACCCGTTATGGTGTAGGACAAAGACGATTTCAGGGCAGAAAATAGCTTTCAAAATAATAAATTAAATATTTTATTTTAAAATTTCGATTAACTGAGGTATAAAACAGCTACTCGAAGGTCTGAAGGTCTTGAAAATCCTACTAAAATGAGCTTTAATGTCTAAGGATACATTGCCTTGAGAGTTCGGGCTATTAGCGGCTCACTCCCAAATACAACACAACGTGAAGAAATTAAAATTAACAAATCAAATATGGTATTCTGTGAGTAATTAATAAACTACGACTACATGTCTTCAATCTAGAGACCTACAGACCATCGTCCGATAGAAGTCCAAAACGTCATTCCAAAAGATGAAATACAAAATCAGAAGTTTGTCTTTTTACTATAAGACGATTGGATTCTCACTACTAAATTTTTCTCAACTCAAAAGAGATCTTAGATCATATCTGAATATGAAGGTAAACAAAAAGATAAACTGACTCTCAAAACAGTTCAGATTGGAAACACTAGCTGAACTGAGATTACTGTCACCAAATGTAGCAATAGTTTTTGATATGACTAATGAGGAATATCAGGTAGCTACAGTGAGACTAAAGTCCCCAATTTCACTATTCAAGTAGCAAAATTCAATTTTCGTGCCAACGATGTCAAAAGTACGATTTTATTTTTCACCATGAAAGTATTAGACCGTCTCTTCAGAATACTTACAATTGTGGCAAGGTGGAATTAGCTAAGAGGAAATAGTTCAAATGAGTTCTTAGGGTTGACATTGGGCCAGAATAATCCCAGGTCTCTCCAGTTCTGGCTTGAGATCAGGTCCTGCCGAGCTTCGAGAACCGCTTATGACCTCGGTAAAGCGCATGAGAACTAAGGATACCCTAACCAACAATTTCATTGGTTTTGCAGATCCTAGCGATCCTTACGATCCGCCAGCCATACAAGCCTAATACGACAGAAGCTTGAGAGTACTATTAATGATGTCATGCATTTTCTGACTATCTTTGAGAGCCCAGTCAGCGAGCTCAAAGCCATTATAGCCGCTCAACTATCGAAGTGAGTGTACACCTTTCTGAAGGAAGCTGCAGTATATCTACTAATATGAATGACTGTACCTGTCGATAGAGTCTCTCTCTCACCACAAAGCCCACACCAAATTTGCGCTCTTTCTCAAGCACTTACTCGCCTCAGTCTTTTTCCCGTCCATCGCATTTCTTGGACGACGGTATTGTCAGCCTTCACACTAAAGAGAACATCAACCAGCTGGGCAGCGGCACCTTCCCAGTTAAGGGACCGGACATTTCAGGTGCATGCCCTCAAATCTTAGTCGTTATTTCGTTTGCCATGGTCGTCATCAAAGGGGGGGTCTTTCAACTCAGCGCGCAACTCTGAGGGAGAAGGTTTCGCCTTCTCACTTTGGCTCACCTTCAAATGGCTATTTCCTGGCTACCCAGAGGATATTTGATTTATAAGGCATAGCATCCATTCAAATGATCAAGTTGATCGTTTTATGTGTGGCCTTACAGCCCAATGCTAGAGTTAATGGATACTTTCCATCAGAAGATTCCTCGGCCTGCTTTCCCTTTCAGTTTCGATCTATCCGTGAAAAATAAAGGCAGTCATTGGAGGAATTTTCGGTGACATTAGAATGAGATTCCTAAAACTTTTGACATCTTTTGAACAGCATAACCTTTAGGCTCTTGAATGGGGTTTGGCTCCAAAATACCGCCTTACAATCAGCTGTTGTAACAATGCTTACGTTATTGACATGTAACTTTCTTTCTCCTACTTATTGAGTTGCCTACCTGAAGTCATCTTACGCAAACTCTTTTCTTTTAGGCTAAAGCAATCTTTATTTTCTAGGCTTCAACTTCTTATTATTTTTCCATTCTCACAGCTATCGATACCTTTAATACCACCCACAATTGCCGCCGATTTCCAAACATCCTCTTCACGTGAATTCTTACATTTTCTTTAAAATTTCTTGTGTGATGTAATTCCCATACGCTTATAACGGCAACTTGACGCCAACGGAACAAATCCGCCACATGGCTTTACTGGCTTTTCAACGCTTTGTAAATTCAGCTCACTGACGCGCACCTTACGAGCGCGCTGGCAACAATGGCGGCGAACGGTATTTCACACTCGAGCGCTTTTTGACAAGTCCCCGTAGAGTTGCCGCAATTTCAGCACGTTTATGATACCGTTGTCTGACTACTGCGCTGGCATGAGCACATGTGTGTGTTGGAGTGTGCGCTTGTGTTGCATTTGCGTTTTTGAGCAACAACAATGCTGGCGTGCGCGCATCAGCCACAAGCAAACATATTTACAACATAAATCCGAAACGTAAACTCGTAAATAGCAACAACTACAACTACAACGCAAGCGCCACTTTTGCTTCAAACGTGAATGAAATTGAAAATAAATTTGGCGCAGCTGATCCAGCAACATTACAATGGCACACTCACATGCCAGCCTGCGTACTCTTGACAGGAAAATGTTACTCATACGCCACCGCCGACTCTGCAACGCCGCCAATAAGCGCGCGCTTGAGTTGTGGCAGTTGGTTTGGTCTCGACTAGCGAAATGTGTTCCGCGCGAGCGTTTGTCAAGACAACAACAACAAAGATGTGCTGCAGTTTTCGCTTGTTGTTGTTTTGCTGTTGCTTGCTGAGTGGGGAGATGAGTAGCCCGGCAACGACAGTTTCGACAACAATCGCAAACGCTGATGGCGTCAGCTGCTTTGTTGACTGACACCATGAGCCCCTTGTGCGCGCCACTTCCCTTGGCAATTATCATAAGGGACAACAGCGAGGCGCGCACGCACACACACACATGCGCCCGCTTGTATTCTGAGCTCATTTGATTAGTCAGCCAGCTATCGTCGCGCGCATGCGAAAATATGCTTTGGCGCACACAAATCGGCGGCGCCACGCATGACGCTGCTGCTACTGCTGATTTGCGTTCGTCATTATTGGTGATTTCGGTTATCTCACGCATATGTGTGCGTGTACATGTGTGTATATGTAGGTATGCGTATATCAACAGCAATCGTAGCTCTCTCCTTGCCTCTACTACACGCTTCCGCGTTTATTACATTACTCGCTTGCCACTACAGTGTAATGACCAACAATTACAACAACAAATCCGCCATTGTAACACAAAAACTCAGCAAAGCGCTAATACGCAAAATGTTTGCAGCAATTTTCGCGTTGTCTGCCCATTTTGCCCATGCGTCTACTTGTCTACCTTGTGCTGGCGATCTACTCGTATGTTACATGCAACATGAATGCACACATGCAAAGTCTTCTCAAATTTGCTTTGTTGTTATTTCGAATTTTGAGTGCAAATTTCATTGCTTTTGTGTATGTATGCAAGTATGTTAATGCACACACATATACTTCCAGCTGCTTTATGTGCCATATGAGCTGCTTCTTGTGATGAGCAAAACTTGATTTTGCCTCCCGATAATAAAAATTCCAACACTCGCTTGTGAATTTAGTCGAAATTAATGACGTTTCGATTGCTTGCATTGATTTGGTGTGCAAGTCAAAATGAAAAATGAAATCCAATATTCGTTTGTAGTATTGTAGAGAGAAACTCGGAGATATTACTTGGCAGTTGAGAAAAATATTAAAGTTTATCAAATCAACATATCGACATTTTTTTAAATAGCAGTTAAACACTCGCTTTGTCACGTCTTAAGAAATTAAGTGGGTTAAAGAAGTTCAAAAAAATGTTTTTTTTATTTTTTTGTTTTTGTAATATATAAAGTCATATCTTTTAGTTAAACAATTCAGCATATTAAAGTTAAGTATTTTATTAATATACAATATTGTGAAATTTTTATTTAGAAATTCCGAAAACTCAGCCATTGATACTGAATCTCTCCTGACGTCTCAACAATCAGCTCATGGCTCGGATAACATAACTCATTACTGGTTCATCTAAAATAAAAAAAAAAAAAAATAAAAAAAATATTCGTTAAGACATGCATAAATATCGTAATTGAATGAAAAAAATTTTAATTTTTTACCAAAAAAATTTAAAATAAAAAATTTACCAAAAAAATTTATTTTTTACCAATATTTTACATAAAGAATTTTTTAAAAGAATTATTTCAAACAAAAAAATTAACTTTTTCCAAAAAAAGAATAAATTTTTTTTCCAAAATTAATTTTCTTAAAAAACTCTAAAAAAATTAATTTTAATTTTTGTATTAATTAATTAATTTTAATTTTTTTTTCCAAAATTTTCAGAATTTCTTGAATAATAGTGTATGTTTATAACGATAAAAAATTGTAATAAAATATTTAATTTTTAAATGAGAAAAAAATTTTAGAAAAAGGGCTGTTTTTTACCAGAGGAAACCCTTTAAGACTTAAAATTGGAATTCATCGTCAAAAATCTTATTCCTTCAATCATTACCTGACAAATATACTTAAGAAGGTCCTATTGATCGGTCTAACCGTTTCGCAGAAATTTTTTTTATAATATGCTCATATCACCAATAATATTATTTAGTTATATAGTAATATAAGTTTGTCGCAAAAAAAAAAAATTCAGAGAAGGTTATCGAATATGTGTAAAAATAATAGATTTTTCAAATTTAAAAGTAAATGTAATCCCTTAAAACAATTTGAAGCTTAACAAACAACTTTTAGTAACATATAAACTAAAGGGTCACTTATCGTCGAACCAGTAAAACACCTTAGAGAAGTATACCCATTACTATTCGCAACATTTTATATGAAAATTACTAATATACTAAGATAAGATAAATAGAAGAGGATTGCACCGCGACGTATTATTGAAAAATCTAAACCGTGCCTAAACTTTTTGATAATTTTAAATCTTTAAACGCAAATCTAAGCTACATTTTCAACAAAACTTGTAATTAACAGCACAATTCAGGCATTTTCCGCAATTTAATTTTCCCAAGTAAATAGCCTACTCAATCGCTTTGTTAATAGCCATCCATACCTCTTTAAACTACAAGCAATTTCAAATTTATTACGCACACTTACACCATTTTTCTGCAGACTCGAGAGAGCTTAACAGCTTTCACACTTACCTAATTCTTACAACTGTCTCACAACAACAACTAAATGCATTAAGGTATTACTGTAAGTGAGTACGTGCTCGACATGACCGTTTCGTCGAGCCAATAGAGCCTTTTAATTGAATTTCTGCTGGCAACGAGAAATGCTTGGGAGGAATATGGGTAGATAGTGGTACTCTCGAGTGGGGAAATAGGTGCTCACACTCCGCTTGCTCACTGCTGATTGGCTGCACACACACACATACTGTTCACTGGCGTAGTATTGAAACAAAATAATCGGAATGGAATATGCAGTGCACGAGCAACAATGTCCTCTTCGCAATTGAATACGGAAATATGCTTTTAATTTAAACGGAAGTTCCGCTTACTATTTACTACCTGCCAGTGGAGAGTGTAGAGTGCCGCAAGTTCAGTGCTTTCGAGCATTAAGTTGGTACCAGCGGACATTTCCCTATAATAAATTGGAAATATACATATAGATGGGCATAAATATATGAATGTGTGTAGGTTTGTGTATATGACTGATTGTTTCTCTGTATGTGTTTACTAGTTGTTCTATGTATGTGCATTTATGTATGGAGAGTATTGCCAATATTCGTGAGTCGTAACTCGCAAATGAAATTGAACTTCGATTTCAATGCTTGTTGTAATATAAAAAAAAGGTAACAACAACAACCGCACTGGTATCAGTGACTACGGTTGCCCAGCAGCCACAGAAACTACAACTACAACTTTCGCTTTGCCCAGCCAAGTTTCTCGGTGATGCACTCTTTCTCTCATTGCTCCAGCAGACGCTGAGGAAACTAAAACTTGCCGTCGAGTTTATTTGCAAGGCCATTTGTATGAGTTGCATTTCGATTTCGTAATCAAGTTGCCAGCAGCACCACTAAACGTTTGTTGCAAGATATGAAAAAATGCCAGCGGGAGAGAGCAGTCGAGTTTAAAGCGTTATATTGGTAGGGTGCATAAAGTAATTGAGTGCCTGTGAACTACTTCTGCACTTCTACTTTCTTATTTTTTTCGCTTGAGATTTTTTTTTTAAATTTTCATATTTTTTGCAAGTCTTTTTGAAAAGTTCCATTATATTTTAATTATCAAATTTTTTTATCATTCTTTGCGCAATTGATAACTTTTTCCATTTGCTGCGCTTCTTTAAATTAATTTTTATTTTTACTTATATATGTAGATATATAAAAACAGTTACTTTTACTTATCAACTGCCACAAAAGCAATTAATTTCTGCTGCGCAATAAAATTGATGAATTTCTTTCTCTATTTCTCTCTCTTTGCAGGTAAATATTCTTTGCACTGTTATTTGAAAAGTCTTCCGAATTGGTGTTTACTGACATTTTTGTTATTTTTTTCGGTAAGTTCGGTGAAATTTGATTTGATTGCTCGAGAAAGAAATGTAGCTAACTTGAAAATTTAAAAATGTTCCATCATAAAGTCTTCTTAAGTGTCAATATTGCTAATTGGCTATGCTGCAGTTATTAAATTACATTTTTTATCTGGGAATTTTTAACTCGTTTAAATTTGTGGGGAAGGAAATCAAGTGATGTCGATTTCAACACTTTTTTTGATTTTTAATACAGATTTTTCATACTAAGATTGCTTCTAATATATGTTTATACTTGCATATACAAACTCTGCTAGAGTACAGAAGACGTTTGAAGTGTAAATAAGTTGAGTATTCAAAAACTTTGATCTATTCGAGAGAAAATTGGGTTTTTATTCAAGTAGAGCAGCTGCCTTTCTGCTCAACATTCCTTTGAGTGTAATTATTAAATTAATTATGTTAAGAAAATTATACAATAGCTCCTTTCTGGTATATTCACTTAGGAAAAGTATTAATATCTTAAACTTTTCACGTTTCCCCAAAAATTTGCCCACGCGATTAACTGCTTGAAATGTAGTCGAAAAAGCGTATTTCTAACCAAATTTCGACTTATTTTTTATATTTATAATGACACTGAATGAACCAAATATGTGTCATTTTGGTTGACCACTTTTTTACCATTTTTCATCCATCACTGTGAAACGTTTCTGGTGTCTCGGCGAAAAACTGCGACAAGTAATTTTCACAGGCTTCTCTTGAAGCCAACTTTACTCCATTAAGGAAGTTCTGCATTGACCGAAACAAATGATAGTCCGATAGTGCAAGGTCAGAGCTATATGATGGATTCTTCGCAAATTCCCAGCCAAGCTCTCCCAGTTTTTGCCACGTCATCAAAGATGTGAGTGGTCTAGCGTTGTCCTGTTGGAAGACGAAGCCTTTTCTATTGATACGTTTTTTGGCCGTTTTTTCGATTGCTTGCTTTAATCTCATTATTTACTGACAGTAAAATGAAAAATCAGTCGACCAATCTGGAAAAGCTCATAGTGGCTGATTCCTTTCTAATCCCACCAAACACTCAGCATAACCTTTCGAGGGGTCAATCCTGGGGTTTGCGACCATTTGTTGAGCTTCACCACGCTTGGGCCATGATTTTACTTTATTGTCGTATTTGATCAACTTTTTGTCTTTTGTTACCATTCACTTCAGAAATGGTATGATTTCATTAATGATTTCAACAGTAAAGTCAAATTATCATACAATATACTACCTGTAACTTCACGGTAGGTTAGGTTGAGTGCTCAATTACTTCTCTGAGTTCGGGTGAGGCAAAATTTCCTAACCACTGTTTCCTAAATAGTTTGTATGAGGCCAAGTTTTCTATAATACAAAGTGGTCCTTAAAACATCTCTTATCTTCCCATTTTCTTGCTTTCGAATGACTGCTTTTAATAGTATCGAAATGTTTCAGTTACTCTCACAGATTTTGCGAGCTCTTTTAATGTACGGCAATACTTCCTCGAGTAATGCTTATTGTTTTTCGTTTTCACATTTCCTATGGCACAATCGCTCAGCTAACATATGTGCATCATAATCTTCCACCAATCTTCGAAAACTTTTGACAGAGGCTTTCTTCATATTAAAGTAATGAAGAAGAACTCCTCTCCAAAACACTTTTTAGTAACACAGTTCGACATGTTTGAAACAAAAAAAATTATTGCTATTTGAGCTTCAAATGAATCGTGTATTTAAGAAATACGACCGAGGAAAGTTGTTTTCCAAAAGGTGTTTTAAATATGGTAACTTTGTGATAATAAGAAAGTTACGTCAACTCTACTCAGATCCCAAGAATTAGGTATAGTTTATATTCTACTTTTCTGAATCTGCGGTAGGCACATGTTCATCAGATACTTTTTTCAATAGGTGTGTGTCTTTGCTATAAACTTAAATAGAGCACCTAATTGTAGGCAACGTTTTTCCACCATTTACAATACTTAGTGTTTACTTGCCTGCATTTACACCACTAAAATAATAGATGTCATGTCTTTCAATATCTTTTGAGGGATAAATTCTAAATAAGATTAAGCCTTAATTAGTATTATACAACACATATTTAAGCATAGTAGTAAAATGTACTCAAAAAACGTTAGACTATAATTTCAAACGCTAGCACGACCACAGAGCCGAACTTCTTATATATTCGCTCTCAATACAGTCACATTCATCACTTCTTTGTGAAAATACCTAGTCAGCCAATTTTGGTGTTCTTTCGCATTTATTATACGCAAGTATGCCGCTAAGCACAGTCAATTAGTGCTAAGTAACTAAGCGGCTCAAAAGTTAATTTAAAAGTTTATACTTTTTTTGAGCAGCAAATCACTTGAATAAAGGCTAAATGACGACTGTTGCCGCGAGCCAAGCTGGGCGGCGGTCATCAAGCGCTTAAGTGGCAAAAAATAGAAATTAAAAGGCAAAAAAGCTTTGGAAAAGCAAATCCGTCCACAAAATGAAGCTGATTAAAAGTTTGCCATTTATATTTAGACTAACGCCGCGCCACAAAAGGCAACACAGAAATGGCGAAAAAGCAGAAATACAAAAATTGAAAAATTGCGGAAAAAACCAAGAAAATCGTAAAGCGAAAGAATCCAGAAATGGGAGAATAAGCAAAAGGTAAAATCGTTGAAGAGAAAATAGCCACTCAAGCATAAGGGCCAATTCGACTTTGGTGGGACTTTGAGTAGCTTTAGCACGCACCAAAATGCGGTTAGCCAAAACGTTTAGTCAGCCATGCCGCAGGCGGATTTCATGAGCTCACAGCGTGTGTGTGTGATTGTGTGTGCCTAAGTGCTGTCTCAGGCAGCAAAAGCAGTCGTCAAAGAAGATGAGAAGCGACGGCATACCGCACACAGCGACTTTACGCAAACACTTAATAACTTGATGGATGTCAATAAATCTGCCGACGTAGAAACTAAGAAGTGGCCAGAAGAAAGTAGCGGCAAGGCTGTTAAAAGTGTTTTATAACTGGCTAGCTTGACCCACTTTGGCCGCGCAAGTCAAAAGGCAGCTGCAGTAAAGGCTAGTGCTAAAAATACTTTGTAGAGCGAATATAAAGTCATATTTTTTCTGAAAATTTTTGGTAATTCTAGCAACTAAGTTTAAATTTATTTTCTTTTTTTAGGGTTTTTTTCTATTTTCGGCATAAAAAGTACGTGTTGTGCAACCTTTAAGGTGCCAAAGAGCATAAAAACATTTTACAATATTTACTCCCACACTCCCGCAAGTAAAAAGTGTGCCAAACTTAGATAGCAAAACTTTTACTTAGCTACAAGGGCGAACAAAGAAGCATATGTTAACGTAAGAAATATATAAGAAGACTGGATTGTATACTAGTTATATTTTAATCGCCAATTTTTTACGAAAAACTATAACACTGTTTCCACTGCGACTTTTTAAGAAAAAAAAAGAGAAAAGTCACTTTCTAAAAATCACAAATTTAGTTAAATAATTTGTTTTCGGTAGAACAATTGATGGCTAAGCGATTATTTCGATATTACCTCACTTGGTGTGTGTCTTTGCTAATATAAAACTTATGTTAGATTTGCCTCAGATGGTGTGTGTCCTTGCTAACATAAAAATCATATTAGATTTGCTAACAAAGCACCTAAATGTAGGCAAGAGTTTTCTTTCTAATTAAGAAAAATGTTCATTTCCTTTGAAATATTCGCAGAGAGAAATGTTGCATATTTTTGTGATCCTCAGAATCTTCTTGAAAAATATTCTGTATCTTTGTATAGAGTTTTGAACAAAAAAATTGAAAAATTAATGCAATTTCAATCGATTGCCAGACTTTGAAGTACTTAAAAGAAAACTGAGAATTTTAACATTTATTCAATAATATTTTTTTTTTTGCAAGTTAAAGGTATCCAAAATTAACTCAAAACATGTTTTTAAACTTCAATCAGTTTTTAAAAAAATTTCGCACGCTCAATAACTCTACTGCTCTTAGTACAAATATTTCCCAACGATACCCACGAATCTTTCCAAGAAATAAATTCTATCTAAATTGTTTTCTTTTATTATTTTTTATTCACCAACAGTTTAGATTAACTTTCTTGTGCAATTTTCTATTTGCTACTTCATTCACTCAGCAAAATTTGTTGTCAAGTTTTCCAACAAACGAGCGCTATTTGCCATTGAAACAGCGCAAGGATTACAAACTTAAACGCTTTTCACATTGCCGTAGCATACTTTACGGCACAGCAAAGTTTCTACGCAAGCACTTGCCGAATTTCAACTTACTGGAAGCGAATAAATACAGCATCATTTGCCCGAAAGGTTAGTCGCCAGCAAATTTGCTACGTTGTGCTGTGATTTGGATGGGCAGATCACTCAGCTGGCAGACAACCAGTCGAGCATTGGTTTAGTTGACTTGAAGCAGCTCCTCCTGCCTGCCACCTGCTTCAACACGCACACACTCTACTGTGTTACTAGGTATTTCTTGAGTTGCTTAAATGTTGCTCTGACACTGTCACTGGCGTCGAGGCGAACGCAAACTTTTTTGTCACCGCCATTAAATGTTAAAAGTGTCTTAAGGCGTTGCTTTGTCAGCAGTTGTCAACAATAATTGCTCGTTGGCATTTTGGGTAAATGAAATGCTTCTAAGCTTTAGAAATTGGTGTAAGTGAAGGTGAGAACTAAATTGATTTATAAGTTTTTTTAAGAATAAAGTTTTAAATGTTTACGAGGGCTGCTATATATATTTCTGGCCTAATAATGAAAATAGGAATATTTATCAACGAAAATGTTTTTTTTTTTCGTTGGATTTGGCTCGTCTTGCAAGACCCACACGGTCGATTGCTGTTTTGTTTCGGGCTCATATGCATAGATCCATGATTCGTCACCTGTGCCGATCTTATAAACGTCTTTTGAAGCACCGTGATCGTATTTTTTTTTTCAGCGTTTCTTTACACCAATCCACACGAGTCTTTTTTTGAGCGATTGTCAAAATGGCCGGGATCCAACGAAAACAAACCTTTTTTACGGCCAGATTTTCATGCAATATCGAATGTATGCTGGTGGGAGAAATACATAGGCATGCCTCTATCTGAAGGTATGTTACATGACGGTCTTGCATTATCAGTTCACGTACGGCATCGTCTTTGAGCGAGCGTCGGCCACGAATGAATTCGTTGTAACAGTTTTTCACAGTGCTATACAGCCATACAAAGATTTTAGTTCATCGATGCACTCTTGTCGTGATAATAGACGTCGAAAGTTGTGAAAAATGATCGCAAGAAAATGTTCACGAGTTAATTCCATTTTTTGGCCGAGATGCATTTTTTAATTCCCTGTTCACAATTCACGATTAAATGACAAAACGTTCTGAGTGATGTTGTGCTAAAAAATGTCAAACTTTCCAATGGAAATGTCAGATTGCACCTGGCAATACTTAGTGTTGCCTAGTCCAGAAATATATATAGCAGCCTATGTAGTACGGCTGCTATTATATATATAGTATATTCTTTAAGATATACTGATATTGAGAGAGTCATCTCGCGTTTGCATGTCTTCGCAGAAAGTTGTTTAGGATTTTTCTTAAAATATGAATATTTTCTTCAATTCTTTTATACTTTAGAGAGTTCTATAAAAAACATAACAAACAGTTTAAGTATCCAAACGTCTACAAAAAAAGGGGTCAAGTTTCGCATTGACATGCTACATCCCATAAGAGGTATTGAGATTCTATACTTTGTTGCCAACTTGAAGATTTTCAAGTTGTGTTTTGTAACCCTTTTCTCTGTTACCGTCATTAACAAAAGTGGATGCGCAAATCATATGAAGCAAATTTTCGAAGATTGCACGATCATCACTGAATGCTGTGTGCCGCTCAAATATTTATATTCCTTAGCCGAGATTCCATTGAAAACAGAAGATTTTTTACAAAACTCGTTGGTGTTTGTTTGCCATGACAAAAATCGCCAGCAAAGAACAGTCCGGGTCAAATTTGATCAAATGATAAAAATAGATAAATATATACAAACTTCGCTAGTCTGATTGTCGTTTTGACTCTCAACAGAAAACAAAAAAGAAAATAGGACTCTAAAAATCTTCATTAAAAATTGTTTTTTTTTTCTTTAAACTGTAGAATCACCAGTTGAGTTGTTGTGACCCAATAGGTCTCTGAAGTGTTAGGTTTACTGATTTACTCAAGATTTTTTTAACTAATGAACATATCAATAATATTTGAAAAAAGAGTCACCCAAAATTTTTTCGAAATTCGAAAGAAATATTCGAAAGAAATATTTCAAATTTGGAGACTAACTTCGAAAAACGGATAAATTTATTTTTTCCAGATGGATCCTATAAATATGTGAAAACTATTTTTCAAATCAGTTTTTGAAATTCGAAAGAAATATTTCGAATTCGGAGACTAAATTCGAAAAGCGGAGAAATTCATTTATTTTATAGAGCTACCTAGTAATTTATGAAAATGATTTCACCAAAATTTATTCGAAATTCGAAGACAAACAGTTCGAATTTGGAGACTAACTTCGAAAAACGGAGAAATTAATTTTTTTCAGGGAATTCATATAAATATGTGAAAGTTTTTTCACCAAAATTTATTCGAAGGCAAATATTTCAAGATGTAGACTAAATTCGAAAAACGGAGAAATAATTTTTTTTGTTTTAGAGAGTTAATTGGAAATAAAAAAAATGTTTTTTCTCCACATTTTTTTCAAAATTCGAAAGTAAATATTTCGGTTTTGGAGACCAACTTCGAAAAACGGCGATATTATTTCTTTTACTTACTAGGACTCAAATTCTCAAAAAAGTTTGATTTAATGTTTGAACAAGTCGATTTTCATATAGTATTATCTATACAATTCTAAATTAAATTCTCGCTCAATGATAATATTCCATTAAATTAACTGTAAAAGTAAGTTCCGTTGTGTATTTTCGCAAACGAGAACTTGCAATTTCCGCTCTGTTGCCAATGCCGGCGAATATTTAAATTAAATATCAATTAAAATGCAGCTAACGAGCATGACCAACAAATAGAACTGCGAATGGGAAATGTATGCGAGAGCACACACACTCACTCACTCTCTCTCTCACTCGCACATATTGAATGCATATATATGTACATATGTAGATGCGCAAATAAAGCGAAATTCATATATAAATATGACTGCCGGCTGTTGCACTTCGAACTGTCAAATGGCCAACGGCACTGAATGATGCATGTGCGCGCGTGTAAGTGTGTGTGTGCCTCCACAGCTAGATCATTGTGCATGCCACAACTCGTAGTTGATTGCTGATTTTGCCATTGCAACCGTGTGGCAGCAGGCAGTCAAACAGCAGAGGCCAGCGAGTCAGTTGATATTTGCATGAACTGAAAATATTTGCACACAAAATAAAGGCAAATTGATAGCGCAACAAGCACACTGCCACACACACACACCAACTTATATGTGTATACATAATGCACGCGGTTGTGTTGCAAGTGTTGCAAGCGGCGTTGATGCGCCGATGCGCTCGTATACCGTTAGTTGATGCAATCCAGTCTCGCCAAAGCACAGAAGTGCGGGCAAAATCAGTTGCAGGGTAAGAAGGTTGCGCGGCGCTGGCGAGTTTTGGTCCCAAATGTACGCTTTTTCGCCTTCTCAACTGTTGCAAATACCCATCGTCTGTGTCGGGTCGTCCAAAAAGCTCAACAAATACGTAAATATATCCGCGTGCAATTTATTCATGCCTCACTGTCGATATTCGTTACATTTGAATCAGGTAGAGGATCAAAGTGCATGCAATGATGCTTCAAATTGTTTGTTGGCAGCGCTCTGTTGCGCATAACTGTATTCAAACCTACATATATTCATATGTATATGTGTATGGAAAAGCCTGGCAGCTTTTTCGGCGCTGACACGCGGCTTCTAGCTGCTACCTCGCCATTTCCATTTATCCATTTGCTTTGCGCAATATATGTTACAATTTCATTAAATAGTGTTGCAGCGCTCCAATAGTTGTTGTTGTAACTATGTGTTATATTTCCAACGGCGTTAGTACTCAATAGCGTCGGCACTCTTTTCACTAGCGCTCAATGCTCACTTTACTCGTATTTAGTGCATTAAAAATTCATTATGTAAACGTTGGTCCGCATAAATTGAATTTTATTGCACAATAAATTAGAAATTCATTAATATTTTTAAATTTTGGAATTTTATTAAATATTTTGCTAATGTTAAAGATTTTCGAAAAATTTTTAGCACAAAGTTTGAAACCTTTAGTGGTGTTTTTGCTTTCAATTTTTCAACAAAATTACCATAGTAATATTAAAAATAAAGTAATTATACCGTCAGTAAATTAAGACAAAACCAAATTAGTAAACCGAAAATCTCGGAGGTTTGAATTTTTCACACAAATTTTGAAGTTATATGAAGAAGATATCAACACAAAAGTTGTAGATATTTTCATTAGTAACAACGTTTCTACACAAATTTTCCTATAAAAGTCGTATTTTTTCCGAACATCGAAATAAACAATTTTTAACCCGGAAAAATTCAATCACGCCCCTCTTCTTGCTTTTCTCAACCTCAGATCGTCATTGAATTTTTTGCCTTTCATATTTGTTGTTTTGTCTATCGTTTCCAAAGCGTTTCATTGTAATACATTTTTTTGTTTTTTTTTTTTAAATTATCTTATTCTTCTTCTTCTTTACTGGTCTTATTAGACCGTATTAAACTAAAAAAAGATATGAACATGAATACTAAAATAACAGAATCGAGTTAAAAAATATCGACAAAGAGTATGTAAAGTATTAAATATTAGAATCATAGTAACTACTTGTATAATTATAGAAACTTACTTATAATTTGATCAAATATGACCCGAACTGACAAAAAAAAAATGCATTTTCATATATTTTTATATAAAGTTTCTAATAAAGAGAGTTTTTTTTTGAGAACATGACAACGGTTGATGTAATTTTCTATATATATTTAATGGACTCAAGACACGTTTCCCGAAACGGAATTTTCTATTATGAAAACAAAAAAATATAGAGACAAATTTGCCACAAGCGTTTCATGTTCGAACAAAAAAATTGACACAATAATATCAGAATATGACGGGGGATTAACGTTGAAGAAAATCCATAAATTTTCTGCCCACAAATCCGATCGCTAACGAAGAATTGCTATACGTAGACGCCTCAATGCGACCAAATATTAGTCCTTATTGACCGTTTAATGCTATGAATTGAATTCATGGTGAAACAACAAGAAAGTGATGAGCATCACTTAGACTTTTGACCGACTTTGACGTGGTTTCTTCGATTTCGGATCATCTTTGCAGCGCCATTGGCTTGATAATTGTACAGTTTGGATGTCATATTCATAAAATAACATTTTGTCACCAGTAGTAGTACATATGGCGGATGGAAGGCCATCAGCGACGTTGCTAAGCATGTGTTCTGCTAACTCTAAACAATGTTCTTTTTGTAAAATATTCAGCATTTTAGTACTAGTCACGCGCTCCATACCCAAAACATTAACCGAAATATGTTGGAGTGGACCCATAAGAAATGTGGAGGCTATCTCTATTGCCAACATGCTGATTTCCAAGCACAAGTCTTTAAAATTTTCGATTCCCGTAGCGATTCCCATTCACAGTAAAATACCGGTCTTGATCATTACGGAAGAATTGCGAAACAATGACCCCGCCGGCTCATACTCGTAAACCGCACCAAATCGTAATTTTTTTCGGCATGCAATTATGGTGATCGGGATGGGACTCATGGTGTGGATTACTAACTCACCAATAACGCATATTTTGCTTATTGATGAAGGCATTCAGACTGAAATGAGCCTCATCGCTGAAGATGATTTTTCGATGAAAATCCGGATCATTTTCAAGTTTTTGCTCAGCTCAATTCACTTACAACGATTCTGATGGTCAAGCCAAGGTCTTTTCGCAAAATTCGAGCTTGAAAAATTACGTGTGAAATACTGATTTGGGTCTTTCTCGACTCTTCGGACACTTTGGGCACTTCTTTAACTCATTGGCATAGGAACATTTCGCGGATTCAAATTTTTCCACTAGACGCTCAGTTGCTAATCTGACAGGATGATTATGACGACGATAAATTGGACGTAGCGCTTTTAAAGTTGATGCCACGGACTCCGAATTTTGGTAGTAAAATTTAATAATTTCGACTTGCTTTATCTGTGTACTTTTTAAGCGTCCCTATTTACAAAAACCGTATAATAACAGTTATCATATTTTATTCACATTCTCAGTGCTTTGAATAATTTTCTAGCTTGTCATGTAGTCGAAATTATTTTAACTAAACTTAGCTTCAAAACCGAGTACTAAATTGTATATTATAATATACAGATATTATACTGATTACTGATCAAAGTAAACTGCTTACTTTTCTTCAAGTTTTTATACTTTCAAGATAAGAGGATAGTTTATTGCTCTCTCTATTATCACACCGTTTTACTTTCTTTCAAACAAGTTTCCTACAAAGTTTCTTGCAAACAACCAAAACTGCACTTAAAAATAAAGCTAAATCTGAATACATCTAATGTGTTCCTCCTTAACTATTAATAGCTCATCGCTTTATAAATCAAGCTTAAGCTAAACTTTCTTGACACCAATAACTTCATACATATATTATGCCTCCGGATGTCAGCTTTCCACAAAACAACCAACAAAATGAAATAAAAAAGTTGAAATCTGCAATATTTCGCCAAAATTAATTACTGCTCATCTGCCACATCTATTTTTGGGTAACTTATAGATATTAGCACATCTTCTTTTCCCACATCTTCTTTTCGCACATTTCTCCTACCCACAACCTATTTTATTGCTCACGAGTGGAGCATATTTCCGCCACTCATTTAACTGCCACTCATTACAAGCAAACTTCCGTTGGCACACATATATATATGTATTTGTTTGTGCGTGCGTGTGTACGTATATGCATGCATTTCTATTGATTAGTCTAATTCCCAGCTGTCCGAATATCTTGCTGGCTTTTTGCGTGTTCAGTCGATATTAATTGCATTAGAGCTTCGTCGGCATTAACTTATTCGTGGGACTCAAGAGAATCGTGAAAGAAAGTTACGACTTGCACGTTTAATAGCGTTGCGAAATGAACTTTCTTATTAAACAACCCACTTGTAATTATAATATTATTATGTCGACTATTTCTGTGCTGTCTGCATATGAGTATATAAAACTAAAAGTCGATAAGTGCTTGAGTGCAGCTTCATAGTCACATATAGGCGTGAATGACAGCCAAAGTTTTTCGATTATTTGCGTGATTTCAAGTTACACTGGGCTGTAAGGGTTTTATTTTTGAGGTTTACAATGAAGTTATGTAATTTTGGAATGAGAAGTTATTGTCTATCTACTCAACTTTTATTTTTTGAAAAGTTGTTAATGTTCCACATAGCTTATCGAGTATTAAGAAGCAATATACATATTTGAGCCGGACAGGGGAATGAAAAACTAAATTGTTCCTTATTTTAATACAAATATATATTATTGCACCTAAAATAGGCTTATTTTAAGCTCAATCCAATCTTCTAATTTTCCACTTGTTATAAGTCTCAGTTGGAATGGCCTACAGTGCCTACAGTGAACTTCGATTTTATGCAACTTCTACTCATTTTTGGAGCCCTATTCATTAGATTCTACTGTATTTCGACGTCATCGTCTCCAGTAATCATACGTTTGATGAATATTTGTTCAAGCATCTGTTTTACGACCTCTACCCGATGGCACTGTGGGAAAAAATTGCGGTCTTTTGGTACGAGTCTAGCATTGACACGCTTTATACCCAAAACATTAACCAATTATTGAATTTTAATTTTCTATAAATTTAATTTTTTTGCTGATGACCGGATCAAGACTCAAAAAAAAAGAAATTAATAATACAACATCTGATCAAAATTGAACCGGACTGTCATAAACTACATTTTCAAGTATTATCGCCTTCCTTGCAAGCTTCTTTTGAATCAATACAAGCAATAAACCTGGCCTTCAGTATTATTATTATTATTATATTCAGTATTATAGTTTTTTTTTTTGGTTTTTGGTTTCGGCTAATTTTTGAAGCCCATTCGATAGATAGTAATTCATAAACCTACGCTTCGTCACCAGTTATGACAGGTTTGATGTAGGGTCGTTCCTGCTAAAGATTCAGATCTTCTGGTATGAGTCTACTATGGAAATTCTTTATACCCAAAACATTAACCAAAATGTTAACCAAAATATTAACCAAAATGTTAACCAAAATATTAACCAAAATATTATCCAAAATATTAACCATAATATTAACCATAATATTAACCAAAATTTTATAATCCTCTGCTATCTCTCTAATACCAAAACCAGGAGAGTTCGTTTAAATACATCTGAGCATCTTTAAGATAAGATAATCTTCATACTGGAGACCAAAATATATTTTTAAAACTCTCTATAAAGAACGTAAAAGTCAAAGATGAACTATGCCAGTCAGGTCGGTAGCTTGAGTAGATTTTTCAGTAATTTTCTTCCTTGTTACTAATCTTTGTAGCATAGTTGTTCTATAAAGTTCTGTCATTTCACCATGTTGAAAGCTGGGATCTTTACGCCATGCCAAATGATTTTTAAATCAGCAAATGCTTGTAAAATAAACCTTCTCCTCCTTGCGGAACCCAACCAAGTGACATGCTCTGCTGTCTATTCCTCCATTTCCTGCGCGTTTTATTTGCTTCAGTAGCAAAGAAGAATATGTTCTTGCATTAAATTCCATAGGATCTTTTCGGCCAGCATATCCCACAGTTGATTCGTAGGTATTTGTTGAAGAAAGCTTGGAGTCTCTGAGAGTTTTCAGGAAGTAATCAACATTATTTCCATTAGCTGTCGTGCCACCGGTGATATTTGCGCTATTTTGAGAGTATTTCTGTAAGAATAAGAGCTTATTATAAACTTAATCTGACATTCGCAGACAAATTTAAACTTCTTAGAGCAACTTATATAACTTTGAACTTCTAATCTCCATAGATATATTGAACTATTTCTTATTTGAAATAAAATTAAAAAAAAAAAAATTGTTGACCAGTGTTCCGGCCATTCACTGAAAAACTACTATATATAATTTTCGTGAGTCGCATACCAAATATTTAAGTATGCACGTGTGTGTGTGCTTGTGTCTCTCTAATGCGCCGCACATTTCCACTAATGCCGCCACAAATTGCAAATGGCCAACGGCGCTCAAATGAATGCAGACGCTGCCGTGCGATGACTATAATAATTATAATTATTATTAGCATGGCAACCATAATCATAGCATTTGTTTTGATAACTACCGTTAATTATCTTTATTAATTATACAACGACAGCATTATCGGCTTATGCCAGGCTATGTGGCACGCAATATACTACTAAGTTACGGAAATAAACGTGTATACATATAGATATTGTTAAAGATTACTCTGGTTGCTACATATATGTGTCTATATATATGTATATGTTTCAGTATGTGTAAAATGCTGTGAAAAGCTTGCATTTAATATTATAATCACCTGCCTTCGAGCTGAAGTGTGTCTAAAGCATATATAAATACATATATTTGTATGCTGTATGTATGTATATATTTATATACTTGCACATAAAAGGACTCCCCAACACCTTGAAAAATCAGCCAGTCACGCAAATCTGCTCGACTTTCCACTTTCTACTCGACAACCACTTCAGCCCACTTAATTTCTGCCGCCAGCAGACGTTGGACCACACACCATGCACCTGTATATTTATTTACTCGCCCGTATTTGCTCACCTATTTAATTTAGTCTACATCATAAAGTGGTGAAAAAACAAAAACAAACAACAAAGAGTTCTTTTACTCTACACACAGCGCTCCACTTTCTTGTTAGGCCTTCAACGAAAAGGAAAATTTAATCCAAACTGATTAAACAATTTCATTAACTGCCAGCGTTTTCGCAAGCAGACACAACAAACCACTAGAAAAAGATAACAACAACACACTTATTAACAACAAAGCTACAAAAATATAGCAACAACTGTACACAAGAGCACCGCCCAGACTTTAGATGAAAGTAAAGTGAAATATAAAACCAAAAAAAAATTAAAATAATAAAAAAATTAAATTAAAAAAAATTGAAAAAATTTAAGAAATTAAAAAAAAAATTAAAAAAAAATTGTAATTTAAAAAGTTAAAAAAAAATATTTAGAAAAATTTTAAAAAATTAAAAAATTAAAAAAATTAAAATTTAAAAAATTAAAAAAAAAATTAAAATTTAAAAAATTAAAAAATTAAAAAAAAAAAACAATACAAAAAAAGATCTTAATCTTGATTTCGATTGGTCAATTTCTATGACAGCTATATGCTATATTGCTCCGATCTGAACAATATTTTCTAAGATTATTGAGCTGCCTTTTATAATAGTCTCTGCCAAATTTGATGAAGATATTTTGTCAAATAAAAAAATTTTCCAAACAAGAGCTTCATTTGGATCGTTCAGTTTGTATGGCAGCTATATGCTTTAGTGCTCCCATAGTGGATATTCCAACAAGTGAGCATCCACCTGAGGAGAAAAGAATGTGTGCAAATTTCCAGAACGATAGCTCAAAAAATAAAGGACTAGTTAGAGGGGATAGAGACGGGCATGGCTAAATCGACTCAGCCTTTCATGCTTTCATTTCGTAAAAAAACTTAATATACCCTGTTCTGGGTATACTAAGTAAAAGTAAAATCAAATGCAACCATGAAAGCAATAATAACAACAAACACATAATAACGTACTACAAGCCTTCATAGCAGAAAATGAAGTCTTTAATATGCTAGTAACAAGGCAGCGTCGAACAATTCGGCGGCAAAGTGTTGTTGGTTTAGATAAGCGTCGTCGAGTGAGTTTGAAAAGAAAATTATAACCTATTCGCCACCATCAGGTCGTTAAAAGTTGGTGAATGCAAGTGCAACGCCATACAATCACCGATTTGGGAGTTTGTGTGCCCGCTTGTGTAGGTGTATGTGTGTGTGTATGTTCTCCGTTACGAGTTCGGCGAAAACAATAGACACAAATCTCTAAAGGCCACTTACTTGGCATTCACTACATTTTCAATACATATTGGTTTAGAAATTGTAAAGAAAGCGCGATTTTCTATTTTTGGTTGTTCGATTTTCACGCTATGCTTTTCTTGCTTTAATAACTACAATGTATGTGTTGAGATATTTCTAAGTTGTTCTAGAACTCATTTTACTCGGCTGCTGCCTTACCGACGATATTTTTAGATGAGATGAGAAGAGAATATGTGCTTCCTTAACTTTTCCCGCTCGTAAGAGACACTAGTATCTCTCCATATCCCGATTACATCGCTAAAAAATTAGTTTCACTGTTCTGATCGGACAATTATTACTAAACGCTTCGAGCTTCTCTCTCTATTTCGAACTGTTATAGAAGACTTTTACTATACATTAAAATATACTAAACTTGTCAAAAAACCTATAAGTTCGAATTGTTTATTGAATCTGACCGCCATCACGGGTATAACACCGATTAAACCAACTTTTCAATATCAGCTTTGAATAAAGTCTAAAAAAATAGATCTTAACGTCCTCGACACTACTGTTCTCTTACTGTCTGAAGACAGGTAGTAGCGACCATATTTGTATGTCTAATTTTCGGCCATAACCTCTTTTCGACATCCATCGCATTCGCTGCCTTCGGTGTATACATTGTACAGTCTATACCGATAACAATCCCGCATAACTTTAATCCATTATTTTCCCAAAAATATGTTCTATAATCAAGCAAAATTTCTTTTAATCTTCTCTTCGGTCTTCTGCTTTGAAATCGACGAAGATTTGGTGTGTGTCGATCCTCTTTTCCCGGTTCTTTTCCAAGATTTAGTGCAGTTTTTGATTTCCAGGTCTAAAGCCACACTGACAAGGTCCAATCAGTTTTTGACGGTAAGCTTCAGTCTTTCACACAGTCCGTTCGATAGAACCTTATACGCGAAGTTTAGGAGACTTATCCTTCAGCAGTTGGCGCAGATTGTGGGATCTCCCTTTTTGTGGATTGGGCAGAGCACACTTAAATTCCTATCGTCGGGCATGCTTTCGGCCGACCTTATTCTACAAAGAAGCTGCTGCATGCTCCTTATCAGTTTTTCGCCGCCGTGTTTTAATAGCTTAGGTGGCAATCCATCGGCCACCGCCGCTTTGTTGTTCTTCAGGCGCGTAATTGCTACTTGAATTTCTTCATGGTCGGTACTTTCACTGCCATTTAGCAGGCTGAAGAAGTGTTGCCTCCATAATTTTAATATGATCTGGGCATCGGTGACTAGATCACCTTTTGGGGGTTCTACAAGATTATGCTCCGGTTTTGGAATCTTCTGTTAGTCGCCACATCTTTTCATAAAATCGAAATCGAGTAGATATATTATTTCCGATAATCTCGCCAATATCGAAAAATTTAATTTTTCTGCCAAACCAAGTGTCCCGAGCAAAAACTTAGCATATAAATAAAGACCTTTTTTAATCAACGATAAGTTGCGGTCAGCGTTGCCGCAATGTAAGAAAAAGTCTAATTCTTTGAAAAAAAAAAATGGCGAAAAGTATTTAGGAACTTAAACAAAGGGAGAATAAACGAAAAAAGTTCAAAAAAAAAATAGTCCGGAAAATTAAAACTTCACGCTGCTATTCACTAACTCTCTTGCCAAAAGAGGTGTCAGGTGTGCTTAAGAAAAATAATGTGCGCCTAAAATGTCTTCAATTTCGCAAACTTCCGCGCTGACCGCACACTAATTTCTTGCATTCTTCTTCGTGAAGACTAATAGTACGGTGGCTCGTTGCCATTGTCTTTGACTATAAACGCTGATAGAAAAGGAACATTTATCACGCCAAGTAGTTGGTCATTATTCTTGCGCTGACTAGTTCCGGTAGCATATATTTAGGCGCTAAACGGCAGACTTATGCAGCAAAATGCTTTAATTACATATACATATATACATATATATACATATATATTGTTAGGTTATATATGGGTATGCGTCCGACTGCTTTTATATATAGATATGTATGTGTGTTTGTCATCATTACAGTGGCGAGCATTCTGCTCTTAATTTAACCGTTTCACACACAAACCAACAAAGCACTTTCAATTGTGCAGCATGGCTGATTCCCACACCTAAAGGCGCACACACACACACACACACGCGGAAATAAAACAATAGCAAGTGAAGCCAGCCATTGCAAGTCAAACCAAAGCGGATGCAGTGTGTGCCCCTGCCTTTATTTTCAACCGAGGCGTCAAGTTAATAACGAGCGGGGTCCCTGGAGTCCTGGTTGCCAGCGAAAACGCTTGGTTTGCATTGTGCACTAACTAAGTGCAGGGTCTTGGGAAATCTTCGCACAGCAGACAGGCATACATATTTATGCGCCGCAAGCACCACGCACAAACACACGCCAGTATATATATGTGCAACCGCTGCGCCGTGGCAGATGGAAAGTGTTTAAAATAATGCAAAGCTCGTAAATTTTCATCAACAAGCCAAGCCAAGACGAAAACCCCAGGCTACCAAAAAATTTACACTCAATAACCCAGCAAAGGCGCCGACATGTGTGTGAATTACACATTTACATGTATGCCTGTGTGTGTGTGTGTGAGTGTGTTGGTGGCCTTATTGAACGTGCAGACAGCAGCGAACACTTGGCTGTCTACGACTTTCGCAGCGCAGGGGAGCGTTTGGGGGGAATGGGCCAGACAGGAGTGCCGCTGTTGAGTGGCCTCGTTTTGACATCAAGTAGCTGCTTCGTCTTTTGTGCGAATATCTGCTCACAGCTGGCGTTTGCGCCAGTCAAATATCTTATTCATGGAGTTGTTTATTCAAGCATTAAAGATTTAATGCCGAAGAGTGATCAAAAACCGTTGTCAAGTGCTTAATTGAGTTTGCTTTGCTTTGCTTGTGGTGGGAAAATGGAATATTACTTAGTATCGTTTTTCAAATATAACTGCATACTTATATATTAGCAATTAAATTTTCAACAGAATTTTTAATAGCCAGAAATGAATGAAAAAAGAAAATAAAAATAATTAAGCTCAATGGATTTACTTACTATAAATATTAAAAAATATCAGCCTTTAAATTAAATTTTCAGAAAATTTTGTAGTCCTCACACTACCTCCTCCCTTTGCATATACTCCTCAACGAAATCAAATTTTCCCTCTACCATATTTGCGTCTAAAAAATATCCATTTATAATACTATATTCATATATTTTGATATATAGCTATATCTAGCAACGATCGGCCCTCAATTTCTTTTATTTTAGTCTACAAAGTGTTAATAGAACTTTACAATTGAACAGTTGTCTATCTTTAGGCTGTTGATGAAATCACTCTCAAGCGAAGACACACACCAATCTCTTTCAGCACCAATTCTCTTCTAAAAATCTAAACATACTCGAAGCCAGTAGCTATAAAAGTAAATTATAACGTGCCTATATCCAAACTTTTCTCGCAAAAATTCGGTTGTTGCACGTGCTGTGTGGCACATAGAACCGTTTTGTTTAAACCAGATGTTGCCAAGATCAACTTTTTCCAATTGCGGCCATAAAAAATTGGTTATCATCCATCTATATCGTTTTTTTTTTTTTTGAGAGTAATGGTGTCAGCAGCTTTATTTCCAAAAAACTCACCGAACTGTCAATAAAGGTGGATGTACTGGCTGTTCATGAATAATTCGTGGTTTTTCTTCGCACTAGAAGGGACAATTTTGTTTATTTACCGCACCACTTATATAAAAATGACCCTCATCGGTGAAGATGATTTTCTTAAAAAAATCATTATCGCTTTCAAGTTATTTCAAGGCAAAATCAACATATTCACGACGCTTACCGTGGTCCAAACGTTTCACTTCTTGAGTGAGTACAAATTTATGTAGATGCAAGCCCATATTCTTATTACAACTCTGCGAGGTTGTGGTTGGACGCAGTCCAAATTATTGAAAGCATCGTGGAATAAACAAATTGCGATCTTGCCTGAACGGCAGCGATATTTTCATCACTTTGAAAATGATTTTTGTCTTATTGGCACTCAAATGTCATGAATATTTTTTTAGTAAATATCATCTATTTAGTATATATATTTTACGAGGTGTGACAACTAAGTAATGAGACTGATTCCAGAAAAGCCGTATATTTGAAAATTATTCTACAACTCAGCCATCCCCTTCAAAGTAGTCCCCTTGGGCAACTATACAGCGATTCCAGCTCGCTTTTCATGCTTCGTAACATTTCTGGAACGCTTCGACCGGGATGTCCGCGAGTATCCTCGTCACGGCCGCCTGGATGTCCGTAATCGACTCAAAATGGGTTCCTTTGACCACCGATTTTGTTTTAGGAAACAAAAAAAATCACAGGGTGACATGTCGGGCGAATAAGGCGGCTGTTGCAACACGGCGATCCCTTTAGAGGCCAAATACTGGGACACGCTGAGGGCGGTGTGACACGGCACGTTGTCGTGATGAAGGATCCAGTTACGAGCGATGTCTGGACGCACCCTGTTGACTCATTTTCGCAATCTTTCGAGTACTTGGCAATAGTAGACTTGATTCACAGTTTTCCCCGGTAGAACCAATTCTTTATGGACGATTCCACGGCTATCAAAAAAGGCAATAATCATCGTTTTCACCTTCGACTTGCTCATGCGAGCTTTTTTCGAACGGGGGGTGCGCGAAGACAACCATTGTGAGCTTTGGCACGACTAAGAGCACTATCACCATACACTCTTACAATTTTAGCGTATGTTTCCGAAGCTGTTTCGCCCAATCAGGCGCAAAATTTTATCGCGACGCGTTGCTCTTGATTTCGTTTTTCCATTTTCGTGACGAGCACTACAAACACACGTCTACTCAACTTGACGCAGCAGGCGAACTAAACAAGCTAGAGCGATGGTACATATATCAATGGAGAGGGGAGGGATGCCGGAAAAAGAAAAAGGGAAGGCAAGAAGGCAAAGGCAAAGAAGGCAAGGTCACAGATTTACCACAAGCGCGGCAATAAAATCAGTCTCACTACTTAATTGTCAAACCTCGTACATATAGAAGCCATTACTGGCTATTCTGTCAAGTTCTACAGGTTTTAAGCCATCTTGATAAGGCCTATGTGTTCTTGAATCTACTTTTTATGATATAAATATGTTCAAAGGTTTGTTATTTCCTGAAAACGAGCGAACTGCTTCAGAAATCTTGTAATCTCTATTTTACCCGTACTGTTTTCCGACCTTGCTTCTACCACAACAACTAGAGGACAACGTTATTGATCTTCTTTTCAGTAAACGTATTTGATATGCTAAATGAAATCGAAGTCTCTTTCGAGAGAAAAATATCATAAATGAATAAAAGTAAAAAATATATAAATAATATTTTATACTAAATTCTCTGAAAGGTAACAAGAAAACTATAATTACAAAAAAAAATAAAAAATAAATAAAAAAAAATATATAAAAAAAATAAAAAAAATTAAATTATTTTTATGTTGTAAAGCTTCTCAGCATGAAATGACTTCCTGCATCATACCATAATAATGTTATCACATAAGAAGAAAATACTTGCACAACAATAAAAATAAAAGCAAACACTTTTAATTATCTCGCCCGTCACTCACTCACCAACCGACCTCCAACACAAAGCGAAGGATAAGAAACCACTTTTAATCATTTACACAAACACTGCTTTATAAAGCTCTACAGTATATATTTCTATACCAAACATATATATGTATGTATATATGAGCATACTCCAATAAGCCAGTGCTCCTATAATATGCACACAATGCTCGTATGTTTGCAGGTACATTAGTGCACACACACACACACACACACCTGGGTGGTTAGCTCAAACTCACCTGCATTTGCTTGGCACTCTTCTCGAGCATTGAAGTGTAAAATTAAATTCGCTCACTTATACTAGTTAGTATACAGCAGCGCTGCTCTATTGACTGCGCTTTGATATACTTGCTACGCAGCGCTTCAACCGCTTCAACATTGTGAAGTGCGCTTCGAGAAGCGGAGCACTCAATTTTCTTTTTCCACACTTCATTCACGCTTTTTAGCCAATCTAGTTAGTTGGACGTGTGATCGCATTGGCTTTGCTGGCTTTGTGCACAAAGAAAAAATACAACAAATAAAATACAAAAACAAGAAAAAAACGTAATCATTTGATTTGTTTGTTCGCCTTTCTTTATTTCTCTATTTTCCTATTTTCGATTTTCTATTTTCCTCCTTTAATTTGATTTTTTCTTTTCATGCCACGTGTGGTTGCTTTTAATTTGCTAAAGCGTTAGCGTTTAATTTTCCCACAGCATTCGTTATGCCACACATAGCGGTACATTTAAGTGCTATATATATATATGTATACTTTTCCATTTGGCTTTCTGTCGTTTGCAGACATTTTACGCGCGTTCGCTTTTTCTTTGAACTCCAATCTTTTCTTCAGTGCCCGCCGCTGCCACTCGCTTTGGACCAATTTCTTTGAAAGCGTCGCATAAAAGCTACTACACTTGACCACCGCGCTCGGTTGCAACAATTTGTGGCAGGTGGCAAGCAGTTTAAGTAAGTGGGTGCGGTTACTTTTTCTCTCTCTCTCCCTCTCTTAGATCACTTGAAAACAATTCACTAGCAGTTCTTTGTTGTTTGCCTTCCTCCAATTCTTCATCTACTTCTTATTACTTTCGTGCGCTTGCTGGAATTGAAACTTTAAAAAGTTCATTTCGTTTTCATTTTCACGCTCATTCTCGTTACTTTCGCCGTGTCGTATTACAGTCGACAGTCATTGCTTGCTTTATAGTCTCAATTTTCCAAGGTGCTTGCCTCAAGCGCCAGGACACAACCCTTTCTGCGCCGTCCTTTACTTGCCTCCCACCGCTTTGGCAACAGTTTGGCGAAATTGAATTGCAATGTGCACTAGAGCGTTGTCCTTTCTTCCCGCATACCTAGCTATATATACAACTGTAAGCCTGAGCGTCTTAAAGTAGGTTATACAGCGTTTTCATGCCCACGCAATCGTCTGGAAAGGCCAGCAGCTATCGTTGGTGATTAGATTTCAAATTTCACGATTTGCTGTTTGTTTGCCAATTTAATTGAAAACCAATGCCCAAGCAGGCAGTAGCAACAACAACTCAAAGAAAGTTGTTTACTCATCGCCTAGCCCACAGCCCGTGAAAATTTGGTTGCAAGATGAGCGCTGATCCTTTTCCTCACTGAAACAAAAAAAAATTATTTTGTTTGTGATTAAGCGAGTGATTAATTGTTTACAAAAGCCGTTAGGCAGCCCATACAGCCACGCTAAGTGTGGTGTATGCGTGTATAACTTAAATGGTATTTTTAGCATGCTTTTAGGCGCTTAGCCAAATTGAATGCTGATTAAATACTGTTCGGGTGTATAATTAAATGCATAAGAAATCTTTTTTTTTAATTTTGTTTTAAAGTTTTCCACTTAACAGCTCGTCCTTTGTGACAGAAGTTAATGTAGGTGTTTAATTTTTGCCTAGAAGAGCTCAAGTCAATTGATTGATGACTTTTTTAATTGAAGTACCTTTTTTTTATTGGAACCTTTTTGATATTTTTACATTGAATGTATATGTACGTATATATCGAAAAGTAGAAATATATGCAGATTGCCAGATTGTGATTGATTTCAGCTATAAATTACTTCAGTTACTTTGGATGACAGGCGTTTTGGTCATTCGTGGAACTAATTTAATCTCATTTAAACTATGGCTAAGCACATATTGAATACTGTGAAAAAATGTTTTGATGAAAGTAATAAAATTAAAATATTACGATATCGTTTCTCTCTGAATTTTGTACTGATCTTAAAAGTACTGGTACTTTCTAAAACAGTTTTTGAAACATACCTTTATATAGTAGCATTTGTTCCTGTTTTTTTTCTTCATGCTAACGTTTTCTCTAAGGCTCTAAGTAAAGATGTTACCTTCTTCTATCATGTGCATTTCAATTTTAGAGCTGTAAATGACACTTTCAAACTAAAATAAAATGATAATAAATCGAGCAGAGTGCGCACACCATGCTAGCGTGCTGGAATAACATCCGATCAAATTTGACCCAGACTAACAAAAAAAACTACTAATTTAGAGCTGTAAATGTCAAAACGAATGAAAATAGTTAGAGTAGAGTTCATAAACCATCCTGGCTTGCTGGAACACTGAATTACCGTGTGATCAAATTTGACCCGGACTGACAAAATTTTTATTTTTTATTTCAATGCAAATCGTTGTTATGGCCTTCAAAATACTCTCCTAAACCAATATAAGCCTGACAACGCTTAATACGTTTTTCCATACGCTTATTATAAGTATTGCCTGGGATAGTCTTCAGAACAAATATGGTGTTTGTTCACGTCTCATTATCATCATTAATGATGCGTTTGATGAATGTTGTATATTTAGCTAAGCCATCAAGCAACTCTTTTGTGACCGCTATTCGCTGTCGTTTATGCAAAAGATTGGAGTATTTCGATATATGAACGTCTAGCATATACATACATGTTTCATACCCGAACATTAACCAAAATGTGTAAAGTCAATATGTAAAGACGTCAAAATCCTTTGCTATTTCTCTGATGCCAATAGTATGACTTCTAAAACTTTAACTTTTTTAGATGAAGTTCATACTTTATGTGAACATAAAAAGGTTGTGAAAATATATATTTAGTTTGCGCGCGCAGATTATATGGACCAGTCCTGATCATTAGATGATATTGATCTTAAATATATGTGACCTGGTCAACTAAAAAGTGAAAATTGATTTTTTGACACCTAAGCCCCCTTTCCGTAGACCAGGTCACATATGTATTTCGATCATGCTTTAGTTAATATTGACTGCTTAGGCTATAGTAGACAATTAAGTAAGAAACATAGTTTGCAATCCTTTAAGAAAATATAGAATGTAATATAAAGGCTTGATTATGTTTAATCGCATATCCAGAGATCACACTTGAACCTCTAGAAATCCTTTATAGGATCATAAAAATAGAGCTTCTACATTCGAACTTATAAGTCCGCAAAGCTGATCGTGGCCAATAATTTAATTTATGTTTCCCTCAGTTCGTTGGAGTACATAAAAGTGTAAGATTTCAAGTGTCTAAGCCTTGATCTCGCAAGCGCTTGACAATCAAGATGGAAGTGCTGAAATGTTTCCAATCTCTTCCTTGTCAATACAGTTTCTGCAGCTCGCGTCTGATAAGATCCTATAGCTTACCAAGAGAGCAATGGCATGTTAGAATCCACACAATTAGGGAAAAGCCAGCATTTCTTTCAAGATCATAAGAGATCCAGTGAACTCTTTAGCCTTAGTAAGGCCAAAATATATACAAGTGTGTGATTTTTTTATAGTTAAAAAAATATTTATCTCAGGTTAATATAACCACTCCGCACGCTATCTTTTCACGAAATATTTGCCAGAAAAAATAAAAATAAGTAAAGATCAAATAAAATATTTTCTTGAACAGCTCTTTATCTTACTTATTTATGTCCAAATTCAACAAATACATCCATTTGGATACCTTACTACATATAATTTGCTTTCTAATATTTTGGCATAATATCATCCTGCTAAAATGCTCATTATTACTTTATAACTATTTGGTTCATTTAGTTAACTATTTAATAGAAATGTAATTGAATAGCTACAAAAATGATTTCTTCTCCATTTAAATAAAAGGTGTTCCTGAAAAATTATCGGTTTAATATATTTTTTTTTAACATTTTTGGTTTCATATATTTTTTAAATTTTTTTCCTGTTGCTTATTCCTAAAACAAAAAAAGGAAAATCGTTATTGATAGAAACTAAAGATATTGGGTGTCTTCTATAATCGCATACAAAATATATAAATCCACTAATATCACATATTTCAAGCTTCCTTTATTACAACAGCGCTTGCTTTAGCGCCTGCGGGTATGCAACACAATTTAATATCGACTCAAGTGATGGCATTACATACTCACTTAAATTTACACAAATATATTAACACTCAGAGACATCGCTCACTAAAAATAAATGTGAGCACATAAGTCAACTGCCAATCTAACAACTGATAAAACAAACACCAAAAAAAAGGAAAAGAGATAACACGATTAAAACGGAAATGAACTTCAAACGAATCGAATAATTGAAACTTTATCGGCTGATGTGATTAAAAGCGACTCAACTGTTGCCCGACAACGACAATTGCTCAACAGTCACACACACACACACACACCAACACATTATCGTTCTCAGTCCACAAACACACTTACACCAAAACATTTTAAGCACTTCATGAGAAAAAAATTCTAATTTAGTTGAAAAATTTCATTTTAATCGTATTCTGAGTTGAGCAAATGCAAACTGCAATAAATGAACGAAAAAAAGGGGAAAAGTGTTTGCAGAGCGTAGAACTTTAGCAATGCCAAAGCAAAGGACGAAAAACTCAGCGCAACTAATGAAAAATGAAACTTTTCGATTGCCAGTGAACTGTAGTTGAACCACTACCACTACACGGGCACAATTCGACGGCAGATAATGCATGTAAGTCCACATGTTCGCTCGCTCACAAGTGCATAAGCGATCACGCTCATTCGCATTTGCAACTTTTGCAGCACTTTATCTCTCACTTTAATTTGTTTTAATTTTTTTGGCAGGTTTTTCTTCTACTTTTTATTTCTCTTTTTTTATTGCTGCTGATGCGCTCTTCCTCTTCTAATTGCGAGAAATTAAAAGTTAAATTCTCTATCTCGCATTAATTGACTAACTTCACTACACTAATACAATTACAATTACATGCAACAATGCGTGGCGCGGTGTATGTGGCGCTTGTGTGGAGCATTACCGCTTCCATTGTAATTTTGGCAAGCGCCGAAAAGTATGCTTGCTGTTTGAAAGCCAGCATCAAGGCAAAGTAAAGTGTGGTGGCAAGTTTTCGCTTTGTGTTTGTGTTGCACGGCAAGCAGCGGCAGCGGCAAGTTCAGTTGTGATGAGTTGAGTTTTGCAATATTTGCAATTAATTAAAGTCGAATTTTGCTGCTTTGAAACAAAGTTTAGAGTCTAGTTTGTGTTATTTCAGCTAATTTTGTTTAGCGTATGCTTCAGAAATAGGCAAATTAGGTAGGCTTTTATAATGTGGAGTATTAAATTGAGAGAAAGATGTGTGATTAGAGTGTTTGAAGGATTAATTTAATATTTATTAACTAAATTGCCAAAAATAGCGATGCAAATTTAAAAAATTTCTTCTACACGAACATTATAATCTCCTGATAAATATTAAGCTGTATTAGTGAAACACAAATTTATAAAATTTTTGAAATTTTTTAGGCATGAAATTGGGTTATTTATATTCAAGATTTAAACTTTTTTCTAACCTACATTCAAACTTCTGTTCGCTTTCTGTTTTCTTCTCCAGATTCTAAGCTGTGTTTTGATCATTACGCCAAAATGTAGGCAATGTTTTTCGAATAATATTGTGAATTGCTGAAAAAAATTACTAAAAGTTGCTTCAATTGTTCAGAATTTGTTAGTTCAGCAGTTCTTTCCAATTTTCAATAAAGATGAATGTTCAAACAGGCTTTGCAGACATTTTGGTATTTAGAGATATAATTTAGAACACATTTAAAAAACATTTTTTTAAAGAAAATTCCATACTTTCGTTGAGAAAAGAAAACAAAAATATTAAAAAACAATTTTTCCGTATATCCAACCATCTCCAAGTATACCACTCATCTTGAACTCACAAGCCGAACGCATATTCGTAAATGGTTTAAGGCGCTAATTCGCTGTAAAAGTGAATTGATTTAGTTCTCGGTGCAACAACGTTCCGGCTTGTAACTGTCAGAATTATTTTCGGACATAAAAGACAGCTTTTGAAGCTAACCTTACCTAAACCGAGTTTCCTTTGTGTTTCTAATCATGGAAATTTGGAGACGTAAACTCGTTCCAGCATTTATTCTGAAATTTAAATTTAATTGTTAATTTAATCCTTCTTCACTTTTCATTTTCCAATTTTTTTTTAATTATAATTTAATGTACATTTTTAATTAATTAAATTTTAAAAATTAGTTCTAAATTTGGTTTGAACATTTAAATTCAACTTAATTTTATTTTTAATTTTAATTTAATTTTATTTTTAATTCTAATTTTAATTTTACTTATAATTTTAGTCTTAATTTTACTTATAATTTTAAATTTAATTTGAACCTTAAATCAATTTAATTTTCGTTTTACTTTTGATTTTAATTTTTATATCAGTTTTAATTTTAATTATAATTTTATTTTTAATTTTAATTTAATTTTAGTTTTAATTTTCATTTTAAGTTTTATTTCAATTTTAAGCAAAATATTGCTTTTAATTTCAGTTTTTATTTTAATTTCAAATTTAATTATAATTTAAATTTTACTTATAATTTCAGTTTTAATTTTACTTATAATTTTAAATTTAATGTGAACCTTATCAATTTAATTTTCGTTTCACTTTTAATTTTAATGGACATTCTACTTTAAATTTTAATATCAGTTTTAATTTTAATTTAATTTTTAATTTTAATTTAATTTTAGTTTTAATTTTCTTTTTAATTTAAGTTTTTATTTTAATTTCAAATTTAAATATAATTAAAATTTTACTTATAATTTTAATTTTAGATTTAATTTTATAATTTTAATTTAATTTTTAATTCTAATTTTAATTTTACTTATAATTTTAGTCTTAATTTTACTTATAATTTTAAATTTAATTTGAACCTTCATTCAATTTAATTTTCTTTTTACTTTTGATTTTAATGGACATTTAATTTTAATTTTAATATCAGTTTTAATTTTAATTTAATTTTTAATTTTAATTTAATTTTAGTTTACTTATAATTTTAATTTTAGATTTAATTTTATAATTTTAATTTAATTTTTAATTTTACTTATAACTTTTAATTTGGCTTATAATTTTAATTTGATCTTTAATTTAATGTAAATGTCGTTTTACTTTTAATTATAATTGAAATGTTATTTTTCACTTCAAGATCAGATTTTATTAATTTCAGATTTTCAGATTTAATTTTAACTTTTACTTATTTGCAATTTTATATAATATTCGTTTCACTTTTAGCAATTTCCCTTTTATTTAAATTTTAATTAAAATTTTAGTTTAAATTTTAATTTCATTTTAATGTTATTTTTTTTTAAGAATTTTTAATTTTTATTTGAAGTCTAATTTTAATTTTAATTAACCTTAATTTAAATTTTAATTATAACTTAATTTAATTTAAATTATCTCACTTTTAATTTTAACTACTACTTCATGCCAATCCATTTCCCTTTTCATATAATCCTTTAATCGAAACCCGCTTGCCGCACCTGTCACATGCACTCAATATAATATTCCGCTTCCAAACACAAATATACGATATAATACATCTGTATGTATGTAAAAATGCAATTTCCTCTTTGAAGTAAATATAACTTTAATATCTTTTTAATATTGCCACGGCGTTGATCGTAAAATTCGTTGTTGATTCGCCTGCCTTTTGTATTCGCTGATTCTTAAAAATTAATACACAAAGCCATACTCGGCAGCAGCGGCGGCTCGTAAATATGGCCAGCTGTCGCACGACAATGCCACAAACATTTACCACCTGAATGCACACACGCACACCCACCGACCCATAAATACATATTCAAGTCTCAGCAAATGGATTTATAAGTATGAAGAAAATGCATAGTGCGCTTTCGGGCGCAGCAGTCGGTTCAACACTGTATGTAAACGTGTATATATATACACACAAGCGTTCGCAACGTTTTGTATGCTACCTTCTTGATACGAAATTGAGCCATTAAATAAAATATACCTGACATTAATGTCGACATATTAAGCCAGCCAAGCTGCCAGCCAGCCGAGCAGTCAGGTAGTCGAAGCGACAGACTGAGCGAACACGCCAGCTTGTGTCTGCCACATTCGTGGGCGCCCACATTTTGCAATGTCTTGGCAAGAGACTTGTGATTTTCTCTTTGAACGGTTGTTTTTTATTATTTTTTTTCTAATTTTAATATATTTTCTTTGCATTTTTTTATAAACGCTGACATTTCCACAAATTCATAACACATTTACGATAAATATACCTTTGGTGAAGGCGTGTTTATGTGCGTGGGTGTAACATTGGCAGTGGCGCAAAAGGCTCGACACGCTCGTAAAAAGGCGCTAAATTCATAAAAAGAATATTTTTTGTGTGTTGAGTGTAGATATGTTTACGTATGTATATATGTACATAGATGTATGTGCTTATGTAGATATCTCGTCAAAATAAGAAAGTGTGTCCTCCACCGCCAGCAGACAAAAAACATTGAAATCCCTGTGAACAGCCTTCATTTCTGCGCTATCACACAATCAAGCATACATTTAGGCGCGTTGTGAGAAAATTGCGAAAATTTCATTTTAAACGCGGTGCTCAGTGCTGCGCTTTGTCTGTTGAGTTCTCACAGCTAAAGCTGCCACTTAACTCATGCCTCAAGCTACCACTCCGGGTAGACGATTTTTAATATTTTTTCTTCATATTTTTTCCACTTCTTCTTTCTCATACTACATGCCTGCTCGCTTTGTTTCCATTGTAATTCTCACTCGCTTTGCTTTGCGTAGAGTTCGCGCTTCGCCGACGCACACTTATCTTGCTTGCGTGTACTTACTTACCGCCGCTGCTTGTTCGCGCGCAATTTACTTCGTTTTTTCGCTACTTCACCGAAAAATTTTCACTCGATTTACTTTGTAAAATGTGACATTTTAGGCGCATTACTTTCCACGTTTTACATTTTATGGCACTTTATTGCCCTTTTATTGTTGCCAACGTTGTTGTTGCTGTGTTTGTTGTTGTTGTACGACATTTATACATTTGTACGCTGCTTGTTCTGCCATTTACGCAAATGATCCTGCGCTCGTTCGCAAATGTAGCAATGTGTTTAGTGCGCTTTTAGGCGCCCCGCCGTCGTAGCAGCGTTTTAGCTGCGTCGCAACCAAATGGAAAGCAGGTAATTCAATTGAATTGCGAAATTTTATGAGCTGCTCACTGTTGTTGTTGTTGGTGGTGATGGTGCTCTTGTAGTTGTTCATGGTGTTTTTGTTGCCCTTGACGTTGTGATTGCCGCTGACTGTCATCATTACCTGTCGCAATCGGTATTCAAGCGGCGGCTCATTGATGCACTGAAATTTATGATGGCTGCCTAACGGCACTCCCACGGGTAATTGGCACTTGCGTATGCCCGAATTCGGCACGCCACGACGGCAGCAGTGCGGAGAGCGTACGAAAAGTGGTTGTGATTGAAATCGAAATTGAAATGAGCTCAAGTTTGCCATTAATGATGTTAGAAAAATAGTCTAGCCCGAAAAGTGCGGTGATAAAAAATCGCGCTGACACTTAAGCTAGAGCACTTTTCTTGAGTGCGAAGCTATTTCTGCATTTTTGTTGCTTTCGATATTTTATTGCGAGAAAGTGCCATTATTACCTCAACATTCTCGCCATCAACGGCAGCAAGTCCCAAGAGGCATTCAAACAGGCGAGAAAAAAATCGATTACTTGCACACACACACACTTCTATGCGGCAATTGGTTCACTTAGCCTGTAGACCTATAGGCTGTGGCAATTTAAATGCTGTTAAGAAAATAAATCACAACAGCCTTATGACGAAGTGTCATTAATCAGAGCGACGCGTTTGCGCCAGATATATGCAGGCCGGCATTCTTACAAATATATGTGTAGATATTAGGGTGGCTAAAAAAGGAATATTTTTTTCACTTGCTACCCTGAAAAATAGATTCTTAGACACTTCAACGAGAGTCTCTCCAAGTGTGAGCCCTTAATTATAACGCCAAGTTCCTTCGCCCAATTCCAGTTTCATATTTTTTTCTTATCTTCAGCGTACTAAGCGAAACGAAAATTCAGTTTTTGACCCGCCCTAATGTGCTATATATACACCCATCCACTCATACATATTTACTTCTGTATTTTATGTTGTTTTGCATGCCAGCTTGTCGGTCTTTTGTCATTGTGTGAAATATTAAAGCTATTTGTCGTAAGTTATTGCATACTTCTAGGCGGCATTTTGTATGCTTCACCGTTTAAATCGCTCTACACTTGCTGACTTGCTGCTGTTGGGCGCAGATGCAGCAATTGAATTGAAAAAGCATGTTTTTGCGTAAAAATTTTTGAATTATGGCTATTTGAAATGTGTAAGTGAATTTATGCAAATTATATTTTTCATTTTCGCTTTCGGCTATAAAGTCTTGTTTAAGCAGTTTTTGCATGACGGTAAATTTTTTCGTTATTTGTGGTTATTAGTCAGCGTTTTTCAATAAAATATGTACTTTTCAAATTTTAGCAACATATTTTAGAAGCATACATTTTGGCTAATAAAATCGCTTACGCAAATATTTAATGAAATTTCGTGCACAATTTCAAATTAAATCATTATTAAGCCCAAACAACAGCTAAAGTGTATTGTTTTCTTGATAAATTTGCTTCTTGCAAAGTGAACAATTGCGTGTTCTTTGAGGGTTTTAGCATACTTAAGGGCGTTAAGTATTAGAAGAGCTTTACACTCAGTTTGACACGTCTAATACCCCATATAATACCGTAATTTTCTTATTGCATGTGAAAAATTGTACAGCGAAGATTGTTTCAAAATTATAGCATACTTTTAGGCGCTAAAAGTTTAATTTGGTACTTTCTGGCATATCAAAGTGGTAGAATATTCAATAACAAGTTTAATATACATGCTTGAGATTTCTGAGCCAGAAAATAATATTTTTTTGCATACTTCTAGGCGAATAAATACTTAAATTAATTTACGAATGCGGTTATTGAGTTAAAACTATTGCTTTAATTTTATAATACTGTTTTTCCAGACAAATATATCAGAACAGTATATTCAGGATTAAGAAATAACTAGTAAATTTTTAGTTTTGACAAAATGGCGGATTCCAAAAAAAAATTATGAAAAATTGTATAGCATTTTTTATGTTTTTATGTTAAAATTTATTTCAGAGCTTCTTAAAATTCTAAATTATTGTCAATAAAAAACTTATTCCTTCGATTAATACCCGTCAATATATCTAAGCAGAAAATTTCAAATCGATCGGATCAGCAGTTTCAAGGGAATTTTCTCACCGATTCTGAAAACCGCGTGTCGAAAAAATCGTGTTTAAATTTTTTAAAAATAAAAATCTAAAAAATATGCTCACATCTTGTCGACTATGTGCCGGATCAACTTCAAATTGTTGGAGAATATTTTCAATAATTGATTTTTTGAAATATACTAGTGGATATAATCACTTAAATCTTTTAAAAAGTATAAGGCTATTCAAAGCTTTACCGCAAAAATTTAAATATTTCAAAAAATAAGAAAAATTGGGTAATTACTGTATATTTTTCATTACACAATTTCTAATCTAAAAACATAACCTCCAATTCAACTAGTAACCTTCAAAGTCAACGCGCCCTGCTGTATGCTACAATGCACAAAATGACACTACCTCCATATGCATAGCAAATGCTCAGTAGTACCCAACACGTACCCACGTATATGATTAGCGCTTTTATTCTGCAGTTTCGTTGCAATTTTTGTGATTTTTCGTAGGAAAATGAGCTTGCATAACTGTTATGGCACATTATTGATTTTCAGCTGCTTTTTACAGCTCCCGTGTGTTCATTCAGCATTTTTAATTTGGCTTATGCTGTGAGAAGTTGCATATATGCACTCTTGTATGTTTATATAAGAACTTGTTTGTATGCAAAATATTTTTCGCAAGTAAATGCACAATAGTGCAGCCGAATTTATGGAGCAAAAGCGTGCTCGCCTAAACAGCGGGTGAGATGAATGCAATGGCTTATGTAACAAAGAGGGTAGTTGTATATGCCGTCGGAGCAGATTATGAAACCTGCTTTGCATGTTTACGTGTTATTTTTCAATATTCTGCTTATTTAATATGTCCTGCGATTTTTAGGGCGTTAAAGAGATTTGCGTAATTTAACTAGCTCACTTTTAGGGGGTGAGGTATTTTGTACATATATTATCTATATAAATAAAAATGAATCGCCAAAATGTATGTACGCGCATCACTTTCATACGACTGAACCAAATTTGATAATTCTTTTTTTAAAATGTTCGTTGAGGTTCAGGGATGGTTTATGCGGAGAAAAAAACTCGAAAAATTGCCGGAAAACCCCTAAAAGCGGCCCTTTTCTTTTTCCCATAGAAACGAATGGATGTTTGTTTATTAGCAACGCTAAGGGAACGACTGAACCAATCTTGATGAAATTTGCAGAGAATGTTCTGCGTGGATTGGGGAAGGTTTAGAAATAAAAAAACCTGTATGTCATTCATGAGGAAAAGTCGGAAAATTGAACAATTCCAAAAAGTTAATTTTTTCCATACAAATTTTATTATTCAATTTTTTTATTTTATTTTTCAATTATTTAAATCTTTCAAATTTGGCGTTTGCTTCAAAAATTTTTGAAAATTATTCAGTGAAAATGTTATGTGTTTTTCACACAAAGTGATCAATTACAGATTGATTCGGTCGGCGTTCTTTTTGGCATCAACACATTAGCAGCCCAAGGCACATGAACGAGTGCTCCCAGGATGCGATGACATTCGTACGGTATTATGGGTCGCGATCAATCAGAAAGCGATCGTCACGATGTCACAGCAAGACTTTTCAAGCAACAGCTTCGATGGACATTATCTTGAAGCAACGCATATATGGTGCTGTTAGATGCTAGATGTACCCTGTTGAGTGGCAAAAGAGAGGTTTGCCGCACGCACACATTCTTCTTTGGATGGTGGAAGGTGATTACACCAGATCAAATTGATGAAATCATTCAATCATGCGGCAATTCCTGATGCAAAGAAAGATCCAGTATTATACGAAGTGATGAAAACCAATAAGATTCATGTCAATAAATGCACGAAACAGTATCCACGTACTTTCCTTTCGGAACCACAAACTAGAAATGATGGATATCCACTCTATCGGCGTCGCTCACCAGACGACAACGGCAGAACATTTAGCATTCAATTAAGAGGCGGGAGTATCGAAGTTGACAACACATGGATCGTACTATATTCTCCACTGTTGTCTAATTCACATTCAAAACTCATATCAATTTTTAGTATTGCAGTTTGGTGTAATCGATAAAATACGTTTGTAAGTACGTCGCCAAAGGACGCAACATGACGATTATTGGTCTTGAACGATACGGTCGATACGAGAACTGCAATAAAGCGCTTTGTAGGATATTTACTTTTGCAATTCATGAACGTTTTCCGACTGTTGTGCGTCTCGCAGTTAATTTGGAGAATGGCCAAAGAGTGTATTTCAACCCAGATAATACAGTATAGCCAGTGGAAAACATCGAGAGCAACAAAATTAACATTGACGAGTTTTTTCTCAACTTTCGTCAGTGATCCGTTTGTGAGAACATTGCTCTATTCGAAAATACCTTGGTATTATACATGGAATCTTATCAACTAATGCATTAGGACGAATTTACACAATCCACCCGAAAAACGACGATTGTTTCTATCTTCGGTAGCTATTGATTAATGTACGCGGTTCAACTTTATTTGAGCCATTGTTTACTGTGAATGGTATATGGGAATATGTGAAAGTTTTGGAGAAGTAAGCCAGCAATTACAAATGCTGGAACACGTTAATCACTGGAATGAAAATGAAGTTCGCATACTTTTCGATATAAACATCGACATTGTCAAAGACATTTTACATCGTCTTCGCTAAAAATTGGAAATGGTACAATAACGGTTGATACTTTCGGTGGTTCGATATCAATTCCGTCTTCCCTTTATCAATTCACGAAAGATGAACTCATCACAAATGTTCGGACATTGGCCAAATTATCGTAACTACGATTCCTTAAGTGCACGTGCAATGTTAGCTGCCAAACATACCGATGTTTTTGACTTCAACTGGAAGATTTAAAGTAAATTCCGGGAGTCTTGCGCTCATACAAATCGATCGATCGTATGAAGACGACGCCGTGAATTATCCAGTGGTAGTACTAAATTCTTTGGACAGGCTTGATATGCCACCGTATCATTTGCGTCTCAAAGTAAGATCCGTCGTTATTATATTTCGCAATCTTCAAGCGCCGAAAGTGTGTAATGGAACCTGACTGATTGTGACGCACCTATCGAATACAAGGAGGAGACTGCTTGATTCTACGAATTCTTTTGAGGTCTAAGGATTTCTCTTTTAAGTTCAAACGTATTCCGTTTCCAGTGAAAATTAAATTTGAGATTTCAATCAACAGGACCTAAATATAGTCGCATAGTGTGAGACATAAATTTGGAAATGCTATGTTTTTCACACGGCCGTGGCGTGCTCACGAGTTGGAAAACCATCTTTTCTGTACACCGGAACAGAAACCGAAAAATGTTATTTATAAAGCTGCGTTACATTGAAAAAAAAAAATGAAATGAGAAATTTAACTTTCTTTTCATTACAAACCATATAATTTCACGCAGGACAACGGCTGCGGGGTCAGCTAGTTATTTTATAAATATGTGACGAGATATGAGGCAAGTGAAGTGAAAAATAATGTAAAATCAACATTTGGTTAAAAAAAAACTAAAAATACTTCTAATTATTAGGAAAAAATATATTCAGATATATATCTTTCAATACTTAAAGTTTCTTTTTTCGATATACTATGTAAAATAAATGGACTCAAATTCTGTAGTTAATTTAATATTATAACAGGCTATTGACTAAATGAATTGTATCGCCCCACTTTTCTGTCAATAACATGTTCAACTTTCGACAATAATACCGAGGCTCAAAGGCATTACTGAAGCTGATATATTTTTCCCAGAATCTATGAAGAATATTCTCGAAATTTTTTCTTAATTTTTAATATTTCCACAAATTATAAGGACGACTGAATGAGTTCTCCTTCTTTATCTGTGCTACCTCAAGTTGATGTGCCACCGATAAGAATTCCTGATAACACTCTGAAAGACCCGCGTAAAGTAATATTTATCCAACTATTAATTTTTTGGTTAGCTACATATGTACATATAAGCAATATTAACAAAAGGAATTTATTATGCATGTCCGAAATTCTAATACGTATAATAAGATCAACCCAATTAACCGAAATGAATCACATGTGATATGAACTCAATCAAAGCAAAATTTAAAATTATATATGCGATATATACGTATACCCCATATATGAAAAAAATATCAATCAAGGGCACTGAGATCCAAATTTCAATCTGAACTAAAGAAAACCATTATTTGGTACGTACTATTTAAAGTTTAAGGGAGCTGGAGTAATTCGTGGACCGATATGGCAATTTTCAGCATTAAAAATTAGTATACCCAAAACTATTTTTAACTTAATATTGCTAAGATATCTTACATATTGACCGATATACGGTATAAAGCCAACCGGAAGTTTGAAGTTTTCATAAAATTCATATCCCATTTCTTATATAAGAAATTCCTTTATCAGGGTTTTGCGGGCTCAGAGAAAAGTGCATGCTATCAGCATAATAATATTATCACCGAATTTCAATACCAGAACTCATACAATTCGATACAAATTCAGCCATATGAACTGGGGTGCACGTATGTGGTATCTGAAAGTTATATCCTGATTTCGACAGTTTGTTGGCCTACGATTGAATACCTTTCAGGAATTATTTGTGTAACGTTTTAATACTTATAATAACTTTTTTGATGTTTTCTTACTATAAACTGGTAAAAATCAAAAGGAATTCACAAGTTTGCTATATGGGAAGTAGGCGTGTTTTCCATACGATTTCGCTCATTTTCACTGTGTTTGATGGAATGAAATGGTCAATACACCGAATTTGCTTAAAACTGATCAAGTGAGTTCCTGACATATAGAATTTCACCTAAATATTGGCAGTGACAGACCTGTTGTCTAATTATTACACCTGCTCGTATAAAGATCTTCTTTATCATCTTCGTTGTGAAATTTAATGCTAGTCGCGCATTTATTTAGTGAGTTAACGTACTTTTAGTAGTAGAGTCAATATGGAGAGCAGATGTGGTTATTATCTAATTTTCAAAGGGTATGTAAAAGTGCAAAACGGAGGACTGGTCTCGTCATGCTGCTTATTACTATACACATTTCCGTATCTATCCCGATTCGCTTGAGGCGAAAAAAACACATTCTTTAAAATTTATTCGCCCGAACGCTGTTAACGATAGTGGAATCTTGACACCGATCAAAGAAATTCCTTAAATAAATCTATAAGCCTATATATCATCACCTAATATGCAAAAAAACGTAACATCACTTTTCATAAGTTTGCAGGCGAAGGAAAAAGGGTATAATAGAAACCACTCATATTGAAAACAAATTTAGGTTTTGGTTATAAAATGGTTACGTATTGGTTATATCAGCTAGGAGAGCTGAAATTTTTATGCTACATACGAGTATAGGTGACGATATATATCTTAGCCATTGTGTTATTATTATGATGGTTTTTCGTATGCTCTTACGATGATACTGGTATGCGACTTAACCGAAAAAATGTTCAACTAGGATCGCTGAAATCTTCATTTTTTTAATGTAAAATCGTAAGATGTACCGCTTATCTGAGTATATTTTTTTATATATATTTATTGACCAAGCTTGATTGTTTTGTCTTAGGCTTTTTGTGATATAGACAGGGCATATGACTAAAGCTTCTGCAAAATATCGCTAAAACAATAAAAGAAAATAATATTTAATACAAAAATACGAACACTTCAAACATTAAACTATAACTCAAATACACATACACAGCAGCAAGCAAGCAAAGGTGCTCAAATACAATTGTATTTGCTCAGCTGACTAGTGTGTATGCCACAAAGACTAATGAACTTAAGGGTCGAGTAAATGTCAGCTTAGCTGACGGCGCGGTCTACCAACTCACCGCTTTGTTGAACAAACGCCAAGTTGACTGGCTGTCCAAATGTTTGACTAGTTGCCTTTGCCTACAGTCTGTCTGGCCTAGCGAGTCAAGCGCGCGGCTATGCCTAAGCAATAGCAATAAGTGGCGGCGATTTTTTCAAGAGAAAGACACACATACACACACATAGATATATACATATGTGTTTTCACTACACATGGGCGCAGTGGGCCGTGGACATGTCTCTGTGTGTGCCAACAACGTCAAATACAGTGAGTGAACACATTGAAACAAAGCAACAACACAAAGCCGAGTAAATCAAAGCTTAGCACAGAGAGTTACATAAAAGAGCGCGCCACGGACCGCGGCAGACACATACATATCAACTAAGCACACACATACATTCATATACCATTTGAAAAATTTGGTCACCCATGAGCGCTGTCAAAAAAGTCAAAACATTTTAAGCGAAATATGCGAAGCATGAAACATCCCAGCAAAAACAAAAACAAAAGCAACAAAGGAAGTGTAAGAAAAAATGTAAATTCACGTATAAAATAAGACACAAAAAAAGAAGGAAACTGCGAAAAAGAAAACAAAGGACGCCGCTTCTCCACTCTTCAAAAAGTTGCAACGTTGGGAGAGTCTACAAATCGTTGCTGAAAAAATGGCTGGCAAAATGGAAAAAGTAGTAAATTTAGAGTAACGAAATAGAGAACGATACAAGCGGCTGAACTATGGTTCAACGAACCACAACAAAAATAGTATTAGCAGTTACAACAACAGCAAACACGCAGCGCGCTCAAATGGATGACAGCAGATACAGTATTGCTGCTGTCGCAACAACAACAACAACTCACATTCTACATATGTAAATGCGCGGGTGGTACGCTGTAGTTGTTGTTGTTGTTGATTGCTAGTCGTACCGGCACAACGTCCGCGGAATACAAATCGAAACTAAAAGCCAAAGCCATAAATTCATTTCAATGCACAAACAGCATGCAAAGGGCAGGACGCGTGCGCAGTGAATGATAAGTAAAACAGAATGCTGAAAAACATACACACGTAGAGAGAGGAGAGAAGTGATGGGCGGACGTTCGGTCGGTTGTTTAGTGGCCGCCCAGCAAGTGAGGTGCGGTCGAATTGTTGAAATGTGGAAGCGTTGAAGCAACGCGACATTGATGCACATGCAAAGGGACCTCAAGCACTTTCGCCGCTCTTCTTCATCGTTGCTGTTGTTATTGTTGTTGTTTTTTGCGTGCACTCTTGCTGTCGCTGCCACTGAAGTTTGAATACGGATGCCCTGATGAGCATTGGCACTGACAGCACTCAATGGCATGGACCGTGAGTGGTCAATCGAGAGTTCACCGCGTGCGCTGGCGAAGGCGTTGGTGGTGGTGAGGGTGATGGCGCAAGCATTTGGTCAAATGCGCTTAAAGCGCTTGCATACATATTTAAAATATTTCAGCTTCAATATATTTGGTTAAATATGGACTTGTATGCTATTTCTGTGATTTTGTTTGAGTTTGTATGATGAATGCCAAGCTTATTTATTGCTATCCTTTGATCACAAGCAAGTTGGAGGAAATCACAACTTTAGTGAAACTTATTTATGTATTTTGTATAGAGTTGAAAGGAGCTTATATTTTCAGCCTCTGCTGTTTCTAATATGCATAATTGTAGCTATTTAAGTGTTTTTTTATCAAAGTAAGACCACTACGCCTCGCATTCGGACCAAAAAAAAATGAAAATTTGTAGACGTAACATTTTTTAGGTTTCTAGAGTTTTTTGTTGTGCTTTGTGTATACTCCGAACTTGCTATTTGAAGAATTTAAGTCAATAAATATCACGCTGAGTATTAGTAAGAGTTTAATGTTAGAAATCATCCTTACTCTATTTAAGTTTACTGTTCCCTTTGCTGTGAAATTTGAGACCAATCGACCTGAAACACGATCGCCCGGCCTTCTTAGACATATTTGTCAGATAATCATACAACAATTAAAATGTTTATACTAATATCGTTTTTTTAAGCCTCATTGTAAATTGTTTCACAAAAAATGACTTTTTATCGGAAGCCGATATTTTTTCAAAAAAGAAAATGTTTACCAATCTTTCGATCATTACCTGTATACAGGGTTTGTCCGGAATGTAATAGGACTGAGTCGATTAAAAAAACTTGTTGAACCAATCGTTACAATTCTTTAAAACTTTCAAAATAGGCACGATTTTCAAGCAGTGAAGACATCAAGGAAGCAATCTCCGGAATAACCTTTGAGGTGCATGCTGCTTAGATCCCCTATGTCGTCTCAAAATGCTTGCCTGTCATCGGCCTTTTCAGGCAAGAAACAAAAAATGTCCAGTGGCCACATCCAGGCTGCAGGTCGGCTGCGGAAGCATTGGGATGCCGGCCTTGGTCAACTTACAATCGGCTGCGACGTCTTGTCGGACCCGATTGACCCTTCGTTTGAGTCTCTTGAGCACTTCCACGTAAAACTTGGCGTTGACGGTTTCTCCAAAAGGAACAAATTCATGGTGGACGATGCCTTTGATCGTTTTCACTTTGGATTTGCCCATTTTTCCCTTTTTTGAGCGAGGAGACACCGGTGTGTGCCACTTGGAAGGTTGCCTCTTTGTCTCGGGATCATACTCAAGGATCCATGACTCATCACCGGCGATTACGTTATTCAAACGTCTCTGTCGTAGATTTACCGGGTTTCACACAGAACTTAATCGCGTACCTCTGCTCTAACGAACGCTACATTTTCGAGTTTCATGGGTTCCACGGATTCAAATAAAAATGAAAAGTAAGATTTTTTATTGTTTTTTTTTTTTTTTGTTTTGATTCCATAATATCTCTGGATTATTGTTCGAAAATCTCAAATATGATCTGAGTAATAATTTTGAAGTTACACCCTAGAAAATTTACGCGATTGAAGTCAGCTTTATAGTCACTTAAAACTTTAAACGCGTTTTCTTCGAAACTTTGTTTTCAAAGTCAGTTATCGCTTTTTAACCATCTTAATGAAATTTCGCACAGTTTGTCGAGATTTAATTATTTTTTGGTCAATTAAAATTTCATAATATCAAGATTTTTTCACCAAATTTTTGTTTGTAAAAATTTCTGCTAAAAATTTATATTTTACTAGCACCTCTTTTCCGAGGCATTGTCGGAAATGACGTCCTAATGGTGAAGCTTTCAATATTTTTCTTTGAAAGCTTCAAAAAATCTTTGTTATAAAAGGTTTTAATAAAATTTTTAATTCTTATATTTGGAAAAAAAAATTAAATGATGGGGTTGTTTTCTAGAGGAAACCAATATCGTTGATTCTATTTTACTCCATGTACCATGCATTGTTATTTCTTGCAGGAGAGTCCTTTCACACTTTTTTGTCAGCACATATTATCAACTGCACTTTAACTTTTTATCTTTACTTTATATACTACGACTTCGGTCTCGCTAATTGGCGCTGAGCCATATGAAATCCAACGCCCATCAATAATTGACCTTTGACTACTAATTTTTGGATGCCTTCGATATAAAGTCACTGAAAGCACTCATAAATGGAGTCATTCTTGCGCTTTTCGCCAACATAAATTTACTCCTAGTTTCCTTTCACCATACTCACGAATACTTGCGCCAAAGCATGCTGCCAAAAACATTTAATATTTCACCCGCCAACGATGAATGAAATGACTTTGAATCCCCTAAACAGCATTTATCAGTTTTAACAACGCGCTGTACTCGCAATTTGAAAATCAGTATCAAACATTGTATTATAAATGTATGCAAAGCTTTAACAAAAAGTTGCCTTTGACACCCCCACTACCCGTCACCACTTTTGCGCTCGCGTAGACAACTTGGCGCGCCCAAACTTTGCGCTTGCCATCACTCCACGCCGCAAGTGTTCCAAAAAACCGATATTTAGACCATAAATTTCGTTGGCATTGCGGTTTTAGCGCACGCATACATACACACATGCACATGTGAAACTCTGTGCCGCATAACGGTGTGTGTGAGTGCACAACCTCGCGCTCCAACAATTTCCATTTTATTGTCCTGCAATAATAGTCGAGCAAATTGCACTGCCAGCCAACCAAGCCAACAACTTCACCACCCGCTGCCAACCCGAAACAAATGCAATACACAGCTGCGATGAACACACACACACACTCACACACATTCGTCAATAGGGTTCCTAACAAGCTTTGTGCGCTTGTAGTTGTCCGCATTCACGTTTTGTGTCATTTCATTTGAACAGATGTTTTGCCAAACTCAATCGAAAATATGATAGATGACAATTGAGTTCGTCCCGGTGATCTCCTGCACACTCTGACCCTCCATCACTCTATCACTCCACTCCACCTCTCGCCCACCGTGCAGTCCGCTTGTTTTCGCTCTGTTTTTTGCAGTCCACTTGACCTAAGCGCTTACTGGTCAACTGTGCTGTAAGTACCAAAGGCCAAATTGATCGATGTTACCACCGTTAATGTTTTGTTATTTGTTGTTGCTCTGCCCTGCTCCATTGTTTTTGTCGCTGCGCTGCTTGTTCATCCGCCTGTGTTGTACATGTGAGCTATTTGCTGCTGCTGCTGCTGCTCTTGTTGGGGGGCGCCACGAATCGCTGCATGCGCCTGTGTTCTGTGTTGCATTCAACATTTCCGCTGTGCATTCGTTTGTGAATCGAAATTTGATTGAGTTTTCTAGTTTTGTGACAGTTAATTGGTATTGCGAATATCACAATTTCATTCCGTTGTTCAAAATTGTGAAGTGCAATCTGTTGTTGCGCCACAGTTTCGCTTGTGTGCGAGTCATCGTTCTGTGTTCGTTAGTTTCTATGCTATCTTGCTGCGAATTACGAAAATGTGGCATTTTCCATAAAGTTGCAATTTGAATTTTATCTTAAACCGCCAATTAACTGTGACTAGCTTCTCAATTTCAATTGTTCTATGAAAAAAATTGTTTTTTCTAAAAAAGTTGTTACGCCTTTGTAAAAAGACATATTTTTATCCATATTCATCAATCGAACATTGGAAACTGTTTACATATTTCATTTGGTGATGAGTAGGAGTCGGCTGTAGTTACTGTTGTCCCCCTAATTACCACTCCTTTGATTCAAGAAATTCCAAATTTTCTCTAATAAAAAGAAAATTTATTTTATTTATTTCTTCCTTTCTCAAAAACAAAGCTCTCTGAGATCGCATTGTTAGTTACCTTTGTAAGAGATAATATCATTCGTTTGACATTTAATATAAGAATAAAAATACATCATACATATATCCATATTAGGCTACTTTAGGTTATATTGGTTGGCTGTTATGCTATACATAGACCTTGTAGCCCTTAGTAATATTATATTGAGTTGGAATTTAATTTCCGCTGTAGTATTCATCATCAGCACATCAACGCTTTTTGAGAGACTTTAAAATCGACTTGATATTAATTCTGATAATTTACATAGTCGCTTGAATCACGAAACTCCTAAATATTTCTGACATATTCGATATAAAGCTATAAAGATTCATAGGAACATGTTCCATGGTAAAATGTAATCTTTCACTACAGCAACAACCATGCGGCAGTCTTTTGAGTCCGGAAATCTCATCGATACTGCATATCCTCAAAGCATTTCTTCTTAACCGTCTGTCAGCCCTTTCGCAAATTCATTATCCATCACTTTTAGCGATTTGCGAATTTAATGTACTGGTTATTGAGCTAGTCTTATGGACATTTATCAATCTCATGAGCTATTTTGCTTCCCGAAATTCCTTTGTGGCTTTGAACCCAGCATATAGTATATGCAGTCACTATATCTACTGTCTGCCTGCATCTAAGGGCATTGCAGAGTATTGTCTTAATTTTCGTTTGGCTATCGACGTATATTCTTCATGTTATTTACTGCATTTTTAGTTTTCTCTGCAGCTTTTCTAACCTCAAATACCTTTGCTTGGAAGATACAGACGTATTCTGAGAGACTTAAGGGTTACCTGAGGACCAGTTCCGAGCGTTGGATTCTGTAGTACACTCCATTAATCATTTTTGATCCGTCTGTGTATATTTTGAAAGTTCCGCTGGCGATTCACATGCTTCTGCACCATCCACCGTGAATTAGTGTGACTTGAAACCTTCCCTTCCAAATAAAGCGTGAGGGTATGTTTTCTATTTTATCCACCAACGCCCTGCTTATCGAGCTATGCGCGATATCGGTCTTTGAGAAGAGTTCGAAATTTTGTTTAATTGTCATAGTAACTCCTTCTAATACTTAAATATGATTAACATTAGAAAAATATTTGGATTATTTCAAACTTTCTATATTTATTCAACCGATTTCGAAGTTATCCTAATCAAACTATTTCTGTACTTCACCTAACGCCACCAGTCTTTCAGCTAATTTCCCTGCAAAGCTTCCCACAGGTGGTAGATTGAGTTAACTTTTATACACTTATAATGTATCACATATATAAAACTAAAAACCAAACTAATTAAAAAAATTATTTTCTTTCTCTTTACAGGTAATAATCTTTCTAATATTATTATGATAATTTGTGGTATGGTCAATTTCTGAAGACACAATAAATCAGTAAGTGAAATGAATAAATTATCATTATTATAAATCTACAAAAAAAAATACTCACCATTTTTGCATTAAATTGAGGGTTTAATTTCGTTAGAATATTTGATTTAGTTCAAGTATGTATCATTTCGTTCGATCACTTGTTATCATATTGAAGATAACTTCATATCACCACCCTCATAGAAACCTTCATGCCTACAGTAAAAACTGGGATAGTTGATTTTCAGAATATTCTCTTGAGGTGAGCTATTCAACAGAAAATTCATTTGCATAGTAATGTATCCAAAGATTTTAGTGTTCACTCCTGTGCGACAGCTATGTTCATAGGGTCAAGTTAGTGTCAATACAACGCCGAAATAAAATGTTTGCCATACTTGTATTAAGTTTCAATAAGGTAATTTCTACTACCATTGGGTGGAAGAGCAACCTGAAGAGATTAAAAAGCTGTTATTTCATTCAGAAAAACCAACGGGTTTTTGTATTATGTGGACGGTTTATATGGCAACTCTTTTCTGAAACTGGTATCTTAAATAAAAGACTACCTAGTACTTTCCGGTTATTATTTTTTATTTTTCAATCATTATTCTGATGACAATTCTATTCCGAAAATTTTATTACATCAAATATTTTCCGAAAAACTTTCATTTGAAGACCGAACCCTATTATTCTAAGCTTTACTTGAAAATTGCTTATAAGTCCTTAAGGAATTTCTTCCCTCAACTTCTTAAAAAATTCCATCAATTGACTCAATACGAATTCGCCACACTTAAGCTTGTTAGTAAACAAATATGCTTACGTTTTAAGTGCCTTGTTTATTTCATTTCTTGGAGCATTATTTAAACTAGAGCATAAAATGCGCAGAGCAAGCACATTAGAGTCAAGCAAGCGAGCAATAACGACACAAGTTTTATTGTTTTCAATAAAGCGAAACTCCGAAATGCAAAGCTGCAACTGAAGAGAATGGCAACTGTGGAATATAGAGTTGCAGGAAAGTTTGCCATTTCAACCGGCAAAGAGCGCCGAGACGACATTAAAGTCACCTAGGCGAAAGGGAAATAAAATTGGGGCATTAAAGTAGTTGCCCTGCTGAGAGTATGAAGAGAAATATATGTGTGTATGTGAATATTTTTATATCTATGTGTATATGTATGTGTTTATATAAGGATATGTGTGTAGTTGTATTTGGCGTTGACACGAAGTAACAACTGTTTTTATGAAGCTGCAAATTGCTGCTATGTTATTGTTGTTTGTTGCTAACTTGTTTTGCGAAAAAAAAATTGGAAACAAAACACACGCTAAAAATGGTCGAAATAACAATTTGGGGTGTTGATGACAATGAGGATGACAGTAAAATTGTTTTCTTTCGCATTTTTTTCTCATTTTTTTTCTGCGATAGAAATTGTTTTCCTGTTTTTTTTGCAACTTTTGCTGTGGATGCCATTGTCGTTGTTGGCAGCTGCGCTGACACGCCAATCACTATCATCGCTCGCTGCAATAACATTTCAAACATTTGACATCTGAGTGACATTATCATCAACAATTGCATGCGCCACTGCAGCAGCGGCGCACTTGTATAAAAAGCAACAACAAGCAGGACAACAATAGCAACACAAGTCAGTAGAGACTAAAAAAAATATACGCAAATCAGCAGAAATGAAGGAATGGAAGGCGCAAACTACAAAACAACAGCAATAAAACTTGCTGCTGCTGTTGCTGATTTTATGCTGTTCGTCCGAGTGCGCCTAAATGTAGGCTGTGCAAACAAAAGCGATTTAACGAAGTGCAAGAGTACATTGTTCAGAAATGTCACTGCTGTTGTTGATGCTGGTGACAGTGACAGCGGCAGCGGCGGCAACAAAAGCAACAACAACAATAAAAATTTACAAAAATAGTAACAAAAACAACAACTAAAATGGTAATGGCAACAACAAGAATAACAATATACAAAAACAACAACTCGAATAGAAATGACAACAATAACAAGAAAAATAAAAAACAGTTAAAAGATACGACAACAACAAAAATAACAAAAACAGCAACTGAAATAGAGACGACAACAACACCAACAAAAATCATAACTAGAATAGAAATGACAATAACAAAAATAACATAAAACAACAACTTAAATAGAAACGACAACAACAACCACAGCGTCATGTATATAATGAGCGTAGCAGCGACAGCAGCACAGTTAAAGTGAATGCGTTTGCAATTGTGACTGCCAAAAATCATCAGCACAAATTCATCACTTTTGTCAGCAGCCAGCACACGAGTCGGGCCACTTCATTTTGTTCGTATTTTGTTATTGCTGTTTTTTATTTATTTTTCTTTGCATTTTCTCTTATCTTGCCAAATATTGTTGGCAATTTGCGCGCATTGTTTCTGTGACACGTCGGCAACACGCACACTTGCGTCTTTTTGTCTGCCTACAACTGTGTGCTGAAGGCAAAATAATATCACTCATACGCAGTGGCGCTCCCTTGTATGTTTCAAAACAGGCAAACAATATGCATAGCACATGCCGCAGGCATAAATATTTGTGACGCAATTTTTTATCGTCAACATTTTCCGTGACTGACTTAAAGAATTTTTTAAATATTTTTCTACAAACTTTTTTAAATAAAAAAAAATCTTAAAAAATTTTCATAAATTTTTTTCATGTCTACATTTTTTAAAGTTTTTCATTTAATTTTTCTTTATTTCCCACTTGCATGAAAAACTGCGTCGCTTACGCCGCAACGCACAATGTCTGCTTAAATCATGCCACTCGCCTGCTTGCCACACACTGCGTTCATTCAAACTCAAAAACAATTGCTTTAGTCTTTCAAAAGGTTTTTTTCTTTGTTGTTTTTGCTTTGGCGCTTGCGTTGCCTTTTGTTTTTGTGCTTTTTATTGTTGTTTAAGTGCTATTTTATGCAATTTTTTGCTTTTTATTTGCACTGCAGCGTCTCTGTTGCCCTTTGTTTATGCTTTTAAACACTTTTTTGAAATGTTTATGAGTTAAAAACGCCATGGAAGCGTGAAGTGTGATAGTAGAGCGCGATCTAGCATCTTTATTGTGTTAACTTGTCTGTTTTAAAGACTTTAATTTCATTTGCGTATGTAAAGATATTAAATTTGTTTCGAAAAACCTCAGCGGCAATACTCTTAGAGGCATTTAAAGTCCAATGTATGCCAATAAATCTCAATAATAAAAAAATACTTATTTAATTCAAATTTTGTATTTTATGCCAGAAGCCCTCATTTTATATAGATTTTACGAAAACTGAAGCTATGAAACCTATATGAAACTTTACCCAATATAGTAACTAATCTTTCAGAATAACTTTTTGCGAAAAAATCAGCAAATTAATTTGATATCTCCCTCCCTTAATAATACAAAAACAAATTTATTTCACGCAATCATCTCACTACGATTATTGCATATCCGTCACTATGCAGCCCTTCGCCACAAACTATCACCTAGATGCTCAGCCACAAGCCACACTTAACTGCTTAAAATACTATACTATATCACCTACAGCGCTCATGCCGCGTTTTATTGCCCTCAATGCGTTTACGGTATTTTTGTTTGGCACCGCGTGAACGCCACTTCTATGCCATAACAGTACTTTGGAGTAGCGTTGGAAGCGGTGTAATCGTCATAAGTGTCATTCGGTCGCTGTTTGATGGCACGCTTGATGTGCGCCGTTGATGCCACAAATACTAAATGCGTGTGCATGTGTGCCAGCACAACTCGTAGTCAAGCGATTGTTATTGCTATTGTTGAGTCCATTTTGGTATGTGTTAGCCTACATTTGTTATTGCTTTAATTTAAATTCTGCTGGCAACAGCAGCGCTTTGCTTATTTTTCGTTGCCGGGCGCAGGCTTCTTGCCACTAGCTGGTTGTTGTTGGCTACTAACTGCTAGCTGTTGGCGGCTGACTGCATTATTGGGGTCATTAGAAGTAAATTTCCTGTAGAATTTGTAAAATCTCTGGCGAACAATAACGTAAAAGCAACGCAAATGCAGCAAACACAACAAAGTTAAACTACTAAAGTGAGTGAGGGAGATGTAGAGAGAGAGAGAGACAGAGTGAATGTGCTATAACTGGCTGTAACAGCACTCGAATAGTTATTGTTATGTTTACAAATGATGTGCAAATAAATTGAGAATTTTTAAGTGACACTAAGGATTTTGGTTGCTCATACGCCATGGCGCACTTTGCGATTTGCATTGTAAATAGGTTTGTGCGCTGAGCAGCAATTAATGCAGGTACTTTTACCAACCACATACATGTATTTATAGCTTTATTTGTGCTAATAAATTGTTATGGCTTTAATTGCACGTTTGTTGCTTGTTTGTGTAATTTGCAAAAGCCTTTACGTTGATTACGCCAACCATTTTAAAATAGGTCATATACTAACAAATACTACAGCTTTTGAAATGGATGTTCTAAATATGTAATTTTGTTATTTTTCACTATCATACAAATTTACTTTCCTGCATTAAATGCTACTTTATTTGCCAAAGCTCAATTTCATAAAATTTTTCAACAAATATTGCAGGCTCTTGTAAAGCAGAGGCTTTTAGGCTTCAAGACAAGACAAAATGTAATGAAAAATGCTTGCATATAATTTATATGTATATGTTATATATATATCACAAATCAGCTTTTATGCTTTCAAGTTAGCTCTGTATTTATATTTTGATTTGAAAGTGCTCTTACCAGCCCACAATATTTTGTCAACAAATTGATGTCATAACAAGACTTTGTTGTCGTTTTTCGAAAAGAAAATAAATCTACTTCATTTTATATCATTTAGCAGTATCTATTTAGTATAGTTGTATTTTTAGTTTCACAAATTTTCTTGTGCAATAGCTTCATCAGGCTCATGAAGGTACATGTATGCTCATAAAGCTTTTAGTTTGCATATTTATTTTGAGTTTTTGAGAGCATTTAGTTTCGGATTAATTATGAAATATCTGATGACTGTTTGCACATCCTTGGCTTTTAATAATGCTAACCATTTGTGAAAGTAAATTAGTAATTTATGAATTTTTTTTTCAAAAAGCAGTATTTATTGAAAATGCAAAATTTGCTGCAGAAATTTTATGAAATATATTCATTCTTATCTAAAAATCTCTTTTATACTCTCGTAGGAGCCAAAGTAGTGACCTAGTGATATTTCAATAAATTTTCTACTGAAATGTCAAGGAATATGTCCCTTCTTCTTAGCTATGAGCCTTCTTTTTTAGCTATTAAACTGAATTGAGCAACAAAATCTTTTATTTTGCGTTGAAACTTTTTTTCGAATAAAAATATTCAAATATTGTAATTATTAATTCTCTTTGCTCTTTATTGCTCTCTAATACATCGCAAATTGTGGCACAAACTTGAGTTTATGAAATTATTTGTTTTTTATGACACTGGACTGTGGACTTTCCAAAATAAAAATTGCACCTAACCTCGCTCAAACCCCTGTTGAGACTCTTTAGCATCAATTTCTTAAAACAAAAACATTTTCTTAAGCACCTCATTGCGACCACTTGGTAATTGTTCATAAACACAGAAAAACTGAACTCAAGTTCTTGGTAAACAGTTAGTTTTTTTTTCGCTGAAATCTCCATGTTTCTATGTATCTCTTAAAGCAGTTTGGTAAGAAATATTTTGAAAGTTCCAATGATATTTTACTTTCTTTTAAACTCAGATGACATCATTGGAAAGATATTTTTTAATTAGCTGATTGGCACTACACAAACCAAATTCTTTGTAATTTTTAAAATTGTATTTTTTTCTGAATTATTAACTCTCATTCCTAATAACTTGCAATTTTAAATCAGATGGCAACATCTCAAAAGTATTTTTAGATACAAAAATTTATATTACAGTGGCAGTAATATTATAGAAAATATATTTCATTTAGTTTTTATTATTTATGCTTTAAATAAGGGTGGCATCTCCGTCCCAAATATCTCATATCATTTTATCAAAATTTTCGCCCTGCAAAAATATTGTACGTTTTGAAGCAAACCTTATTTCGAATTTTGTAACCATAATTAGGAAAAATGTGGCAACGCAGAAAAATATTTTTGTTAAAAAGCTTATTCGCCCTGCGGAAACATTATCAGATTTTACGCAAACTCTTTATTTCGTGTTTGGAACCATTTAGTTATATTCAAGCCGGTTCTAATTAGGAATAATATGGCAACACCGTAATAACTATTTTTGTCGAAAAAACTTAATATCGTATAGTTCATAATTTTTTCTGACTTATGAGTTTCCAATATCAGTACTATATTTTATATATTTCAAATAAGGTGGCAACATCACTTAGATAATTGTATATAAAAATAAATTTATATACATATGAATCAATTTATAATTGGCATTAATATTTTTCAAAATACATTTCTTTTAGTTTTTTATTAACACTTTATTAAATAAGGGTGGCATCTCTGCCCCCACTTAAGTTCCAATCTGTAAAAATATTTAATACTTTTACCCAAACTATATTTCGAGGTTTTTATCCTTTATTTATACGCAATTTTTTTTTTTTTAATTAAGAGATATGTGGCAACTCCGAAAATACCATTTAATAAAGCTTAATTTAGTACCGCTCATTACACACCCAGGTTTTGTTTATTTATTTATTTTTTTTTTATTATTTTTATTTTTATTATTTACTAAATGTGGCAACATTCAATATATTTAAACTCCATTAAAATCTTTGTTCATTGATAGTGCAAGTAGCCTTATGTAAAGTCATATATTAAGAGCATAAAAAATTTAAATTAACATGTTATTCCCATAAATATTTTAATAGAAACTTTATTCTTGTACAGTCGGTTATAATTGGGAACCGATCCAAAAAAAAATACTTTCACGAGCATAGTAAGCATATGCCTTTGAACCAAACAAAATGTTATTACTAAAAGTTTCGGCCACATCACATAACCTCCAGCCTTCAACGTAACTCGAAGGCAACTCAAACCAACCGTTATCCATCTCAGTTCCATCGCAGTTCTACTCACATTTCATACAATATATAATTTTTACACGCCCTGCATGCCGCCGTAACACTATTCATTAATCTGAATTATGGAAGTCATTAGCACTAGTGGTATTATTTGCATGCGTGCCTAAATAACGGGACTGACTTGATGCAGACACAGATTATGGGCATTACATAATGCCAAATTATTGCAGATCATTTTCCAGGCCATTTGAAAATCTTATTAAATGCGCATAACTGGCAACACTGTAATGCACATTAAGCCAGAAATATCAGCAGCCAAGAGCGTGTGTGTGTGTGCGTGTGCGAAATGTCTACGTTTCTCATCACATTAATAAACACCCGTTGGTCAAGCAATGTAACAACCAAGGGACATTAATACCATTCAAGAGCGCTACATCAACACACTCGTAAAGCCCACTGACGTTGGTAAGAGGATGCGCCGGCGAAGTGCAGACGACAGTGCGTATACGTAACTTGTAAGTGGCAGTTGCGGACAATGGTCAGATGAATGGCAATAAGGTGCTAACGGGTGATTTTTTTGAGGTTAGGATTTTCATGCATTAGTATTTGACAGATCACGTGGGATTTCAGACATGGTGTCAAAGAGAAAGATGCTCAGTATGCTTTGACATTTCATCATGAATAGACTTACTAACGAGCAACGCTTGCAAATCATTGAATTTTATTACCAAAATCAGTGTTCGGTTCGAAATGTGTTTATCGACAAATTTTGTTCAGCGATGAGGCTCATTTCTGGTTGAATGGCTACGTAAATAAGCAAAATTGCCGCATTTGGGGTGAAGAGCAACCAGAAGCCGTTCAAGAACTGCCCATGCATCCCGAAAAATGCACTGTTTGGTGTGGTTTGTACGCTGGTGGAATCATTGGACCGTATTTTTTCAAAGATGCTGTTGGACGCAACGTTACGGTGAATGGCGATCGCTATCGTTCGATGCTAACAAACTTTTTGTTGCCAAAAATGGAAGAACTGAACTTGGTTGACATGTGGTTTCAACAAGATGGCGCTACATGCCACACAGCTCGCGATTCTATGGCCATTTTGAGGGAAAACTTCGGACAACAATTCATCTCAAGAAATGGACCCGTAAGTTGGCCACCAAGATCATGCGATTTAACGCCTTTAGACTATTTTTTGTGGGGCTACGTCAAGTCTAAAGTCTACAGAAATAAGCCAGCAACTATTCCAGCTTTGGAAGACAACATTTCCGAAGAAATTCGGGCTATTCCGGCCGAAATGCTCGAAAAAGTTGCCCAAAATTGGACTTTCCGAATGGACCACCTAAGACGCAGCCGCGGTCAACATTTAAATGAAATTATCTTCAAAAAGTAAATGTCATGAACCAATCTAACGTTTCAAATAAAGAACCGATGAGATTTTGCAAATTTTATCCGTTTTTTTTTTTTAAAAAGTTATCAAGCTCTTAAAAAATCACCCTATATAAGGCGATATACATATGTGTATCTGCAAGTGCGTAACTGTGTGTATATGTGTCTGTCTGTTGTCATGTATATGTATATGTAGGGTTATGTATATGAATACATAAGCATTTGTGTCTGTAGTCGAAGACTCACTCGCCTGCGATTATGTATGTAGCGTCCTCAAACAATGGTCACAGCGGTATTAAGCACAAAAGACGTCATGACAGCTGTGTTGTTGTTAATGATAATGATATTTATGCCGACCGGCATAAGGCCGCAACGGCTGTTGATGAGCAGCGAATGACGGACGACTTCAGAATGTATTATGCGCAGTGCGTGCGAAACTTGCTGGCGCGCAGGACGTAGCCTTTCCTAGCGGGTGTACAAAGTGCAATATACACAGAGATTTTCGCTTCGCTTTGACTGTTGCCTGCGCAGTGCTCTTCACTTACCGCATTTGAATGCAACAGCATTATGAGTGGGGGTGTGTTTGGCTAATGGAGTGAAGAAGGGCGAAATATCATTACAATGCAGACAATGAGCCAGCTGAATGCCTTTGCGGTAAGCAAGTAATGTGTGTTGGTTAATTCTTGTTGCTGTGTTTTTCTTTTTGCTTGCGATAAAGCTCATTTTATTGTAAATACGAGTATTTTTGTATTTATGTACTCTCATTGCGTTGCCAGCTGATTAAGCTCATTCTGCCTTATGGCAAACCGGCAGGCAATTGTGAAATCGGGCGATGCGTCTCATGCACAAGTACATATGCGTGTATAAAATGTGTATTGGTATGTGAATTTGTTTGTATGAGCTGTTTAATTACTTGCGACATGCCTTGATAATGTTATTTACTCATTACAGCAGAAGGAAGTAGTATAATTTGTGTGATGGAAGAACATAAATGTCAAATGTAGGTAAAGTAGTGATCTGAATTTAATTTTTCGGATCCTTGACTAACTATTCATTAATTTTTATGGCTTTACAAATATTTGCAAATCATAATTTACAGATTTCATTCATTTAGATCGAAGCTCCTCAAATATTTTTCGAAAAAAAACATTTTAAATCAGAGTCCATATTTTCTTCTGATGAAAAATACAAATTTTTATACCAGAAAATCTATGAAAAGATATTCAGAGGATACGATTACTTCCAAACGTTGACCCCACCATTCTACAGTGTAACTAAATTGACTTTTTTTATTCAAAAGAGTTTTGCAGAAAAACCATTTTTTTGTATTTATAGAGGCCCAGTTAGTATCCTCTCTTGCAAATAGTGATTTTTAGGCAGTTATTTCACTTAAATCGCAAAACAGCATATCAGAAACAAATCGAATATCGCTGTCAGACATAATAACCAATATATTGGTTAGTCGAATTATCTATTCGTATTTCTATTCAAACTTCAACTTATTTTTTTTATATTCATACTAATAAATAAATAAACAAAAATGTATATACCATTTTGGTCGAACATTTTTTGCCATTAGAGACATTCTTCCATCAGCGTAAAACTTCCATCAATGCAAATCGAAATTTCGAAATTTCCAGAACGAAAGCGAGCGAATCATTGCTGTGCTACACGAACTGATACAGCATCGTCTCCGTAAACTTCACAAATTTCATTGGTGGCTTGGGCGGGATTCTTCCTTTTTTTATATAAAACTTTCAAAATATAACAAATTTTCTTCTTATTTCACTCATTTTTAAACAGCTGAAACTTTTTCTCGACTTGCTCGAATTTAATTTTTTGTTAGATAAAGGAAGCTTAAAATCTCATTTATCCAACACTATGTTGTATGACACATTGTGATTGGTAGCACTGGAGATATACGACTGCAACGATATCTATTTACAAAATACGAAAAGACTTTTTCGACTTGTATGGTAACTAATATATAACCATTTTATAACCACAACTAAATATTTGTTTCAACATGAGTGGTTTGTTTTATATAGTTTTTCCATCGCCTGCAAACTTATGAAAAGCAATGTCACGTAATGTAAGGTGGCAATATATATTTATTATTAAAAAAAAACGTTTTCTGGGAACATTTCTTCCAATAAAATGCAATTATACATTCATTTATATATTTCTGTAAGTCTTGTGCTTCTTCTCTTGCATTTACAAGTCATTTCCAATGATAGCACATATCCCCAGGAGTTTCGTCTGTAACGTGTATAAATCAGAAATTTATGGCTTTTCGTAATGCACTCGCCTTCGCCGTCAAATAAGTGCACATAAATTTCATATTTCTGAGTTTTTCAGTTTTTATATTTTTGCACGCCGCCTGTGGCCTGCAACTGCCACATGCAAAAGCTCTCTCGCTTTCACACAAGCACATATACAGTTAATTTAACTGTCACCATTAATTAAAGGTAAAATGCGAATGAATGTCGAAAATGATGATGGCAGAGTGAGCAGCGCAGTGACACAAATATAATAAATTTTTGGACTATAGCTCAACAAACAGCAAAGGCATATTATCAAAAAACAAAAACTGAGAATGATTGGCTTTTTATATAAAAAAAAAATATTTTCTGTTCATGAATGAAAATTTTTCAATCAATTAAATATTTTGGAGTTGTACTTTATAAAATAAACTTTTAATTAAAATGTGAATTAAAAAAGTGTTCCTGATCTTTTAAATCATCTATTTATAACATAACTGTATTCTTGTATATTTTTACAGTAATCAGGCCGATTTCTCCCTCAGTAGCCTTTATTTGCATATCCGTCATTGCTAATACATGTGCTTTTGTGGCAAGTGTTAATTGTGCCATTTAGTTGCCTCTCTCTTGTCCCCTGCCTCATTTGCACCTTTGTCACTGTAATTGCCACACTCACTTTGGTGTTGTAATGTTCTTTTGTGCGCGAATATGAATTGCGGCAATAACTAAATGCTGCCATTTGCGATTTTATTGCATTGTTTGATTCAACTTTGTTGTTGTTATTATTGTTGTGCCTGACATTATTATTATTATTGCCACAGTATTCGCGTGTTTTACAGCCCAAGCATTTGCAAGTGTTAATGAAACGCGCATGAAGCGAGCGTTATTGCCCAATAAATCAAGTTGACTTAGTTATCAAGCACCCAAGTACATTGTGATATAATCTCCAAAATTGCTGGTGAAGCAGTTTGTGGCGAGCATTTAAGCGTTTGGTGCTTGAAAAGGACACGCAAATAAATTGAGATTTGTGTGATTTTTTGCTTTTTTGAGAGGTGGGCGTAAGTGAGGGGATTATTTGAAGGGTTGTTTTTAGGAAACAAAAGGGGAAACTATACCAGATTTTGACAAAAGGACCATAGAATTGTGGAAAAAAATAAAAAAAATTGGAATTAGTGAAAAAGTAGAAAAGGAAAATGGCAGAAAAAAATTATAGAACATGGAACATAATTTTTCTATGGCAACATTTTTCAATTTTGTGATAATTAAAAGCTTAATTCATCTCTTTTCAGTTTACAAGAAGTAAAATTTCAAACAAAATATTGAAAAACTAATTTTATGGAAAATGGAAATAAAAAAAATACAAAAAAATATTTTTCCATTTTTCCAAATAAATTTTTATACTCTCGCAACAAAGTTGCTAAAGAGAGTATTATAGTTTTGTTCACATAACGGTTGTTTGTAAGTCCTAAAACTAAAAGAGTCAGATATGGGGTTATATATACCAAAGTGATCAGGGTGACGAGTAGAGTTGAAATCCGGATGTCTGTCTGTCCGTCCGTCCGTCTGTCCGTCCGTCCGTCTGTCCGTCCGTCCGTGCAAGCTGTAACTTGAGTAAAAATTGAGATATCATGATGAAACTTGGTACTCGTATTTCTTGGCTCCATAAGAAGGTTAAGTTCGAAGATGGGCAAAATCGGCCCACTGCCACGCCCACAAAATGGCGGAAACCGAAAACCTATAAAGTGTCATAACTAAGCCATAAATAAAGATATTAAAGTGAAATTTGGCACAAAGGATCGCATTAGGGAGGAGCATATTTGGAAATAATTTTTTTGGAAAAGTGGGCGTGGCCCCGCCCCCTACTAAGGTTTTTGTACATATCTCGGAAACTACTATAGCTATGTCAATCAAACTCTATAGAGTCGTTTCCTTCAGGCATAACCATATACAGTTCAAAAATGGAAGAAATCGGATAATAACCACGCCCACCTCCCATACAAAGGTTATGTTGAAAATCACTAAAAGCGCGTTAACCGACTAACAAAAAACGTCAGAAACATTAAATTTTACGGAAGAATTGGCAGAAGGAAGCTGTACCCAGGCTTTTTTTAAAAATTGAAAATGGGCGTGGCGTCGCCCACTTATGGACCAAAAACCATATCTCAGGAACTACTCTACCGATTTCAATGAAATTCGGTATATAATATTTTCTTAACACCCTGATGACATATACGAAATATGGGGGAAATCGGTTCACAACCACGCCTTCTTCCAATATAACATTATTTGGAATTCCATCTGATGCCTTCTCTGTATAATATATACATTAGGAACCAAAATAAAAAAAATATGTAAATGACGGATAATGAAATCTCGATTATCACTTTATCATGCGAGAGTATAAAATGTTCGGTGACACCCGAACTTAGCCCTTCCTTACTTGTTATTTTTCATTTTCCATAGAATTTATTTTCAATATTTTGTTGAAAAAAAACTTAATTTCATTTAATTTTTCCTTTTATTTTACCAAAATCAAAGACACAGCTTAACATTTGTCAATTTCATTAACTCCCACTTGTTATCTGTTTTAGTGAACTCAGCATGCCATCCTCACAAATATCTGTTCGAATTCTACTTATTTTTCGCAATCCTTCGTATTTTATTTTTACTTCTGTTGTTGCTGTTGTTGTTTTTATCTTGTCTAAAAGTCACTCCATTCGAATTCAATTTACCTATGTGACCATTACTGAATCTTTCTCCATGGCTTTCGGCGCATTACCTGGCATTTTTCTTTCCTTTCATTGCCAATTCGTCGACATAGCGGTACATACATATCGTATCTTGTTTTTGCAATGAAGCAACTAAACAGGGTAGAAAGCTTGTCATTTAAATTGACAACGAAAGGGAAAATAAATAAATAAATTTAAGCTTACAGGTGCACACATGTCTTTATGTAGATATGTACGTATTAGAGAAGCATAGTTGGTTTCAAATTTAGCTTTTTATAACACGCTTCAAATACAGGTGGTAAATTGCATTTTTCTTTGATATAATATTTGGATTTCTAGTGTCTATGGGCCATCAAGAAATTAGTAAAAATAAAAATGAAATTTTTGTAAAAATATAATTGACAGTCAAAGAAAATTTCGTATGATATAGATTTAATGAAAAAAAAAATTAAAACTAGATTTCTTTGAAACTAAATATTGATATGGGTCTGTGAAAAAGTTTTCGGCGAGTCTCTATTTTAGTGTAAAAACGAAATATTTGAAATTAATACTCGTATGTACATAAGAAAGTTTCCTCATGAAACCAGCAAAACTTTAAAAAATTTTTGAATCGAACATACAATTGGTATAAGTCGAATAGATTGGCATAATAAATTTTTTTTAATGTAGAACTGAATTAATTATCGATCGAATAACTACTAGCTAACTAGGATCTTGTCGTTTTAAAAGAATGGTGAATCGAACATTCAACTGGTATAAGTCGCATAGACTGGCATAATAGTACTGAATAAAAAACAAAGCGGTTTTTTAGCTAAATGTAGTATATAACATCTCGTATTATTAATAGAAGTACATAAAATTTGGTTTCCTAAAAACCAAATATTAATTCGTATTAAGCCAAAACTCTAGGCGAGTCCTTCTTTAACAAAATAAAATTTCTCAAATTAATGAATTTCCTGAGCAACTAGCCTAACTATTTTAATAGTTATATGTGATTCCACAAACCTAGAGATTAGAGTACTAGCAAAATTTTCTCCAAAAACCAGCATATACATATACTGGCTAACTACGATTTTCTCATTAAAAAAAATGGTGAATCGAAAATACAACTGGTATAAATCGAAAAGACTGTTATATGTAAACTTAGTAGAAGAGAAAGCGGTTTTCCGAGTTTAAGAGGCACCCACCTACTTTGATATTCTAAAATAGCCTGTTTAACTTTTTGTTGAAAATCTCACAAAAAGAAAGCATCCCTTAAACACAACTAGTAAAGAGTTGATGAATCGAGATTTTAAGCAATATTTTTAAACAAATCACAATATCGAAAATGCGCAACAAAGCGGAGTAAAAACTAAAATTCAAACAAAAAGGCGGCTTTATTTGTACGAATTTCCATTTAATTTTCCAATAATAAATTTTAATTTTTTCACATTTTAAAGCAATTTTTTTCCAAAATTCACAATAATATTTTTTCCATTTATAACATATTTTAAAGCACAAAAAAAATACTCAAAAATTCACCGACTTATCGAGCAACCGCCACCTGAACATGTAATACATGCAAATCAATTCAAATGAAGGTTAAGCGCTCTCTACTGCGGTACATTCATTCGATTTCAGTTCTTCGCTGTTTAGTTCAAAGGAATAACAATCAGATAACACAACCTCACAAGCCAATGCCGAGGTGTGTGCAGAAAACACTGATTCCTTTAGCATATTCGCAGAATTTTCTATTTTCGCAATTTACCACACATTTGGGCGCCACTGGCTGACATGGCAAAAACCAGCAGAGCAATGTTTGAGTAGAAAACCAATAAATTTATGCACACGTGGCTCCGCTATCCGTCTATTTAAATCGCGTTTCACTTCACTTTTCACTTTTACACAACGTTCTATTTGAAGTCGAAATTGCTGTCAGGAGTTGCATTAAAATTTGCTATTTGCATTTGCATATAATGGCAGAAAGGTAGCTCCCACCAAATGTTCGCTGAAATTAAGTTTTTTTGCAGTTGAAAATATAGAAAATATGTAAGAACGTTATTTTAGCGCTCTACCAGTTAGTTCGTGTGTTCTTAAAAGTCTTTTTTTATCGATCAATTTATATCGAGACTCGATATTTTCCGATTGAAAAGTATTTCTTGATTCTTTTAATTACCGCTTGTACTCAAAAATGTTTCGTCCTCTTTAGAATATAGAAATATCACAATCATTACCGTTATAATTACCGATGTTGGTATTATTCATATAATGATAATTACTCTGATCAGTACTGCGTGCTTAAATATTTAACATTTGTCAACTTCTGAGTTAACACTATCAGTTTTATCAATTTTCTTGCACAATGTTTATAAAACATATGCAATTACATAGTAATTACCAGTACATACATATGTAGTGGCTTTTTGCTAATGATTACTAGTGATTCTCTGTGATTTTTGAAGTGTCTGAAAATTATTGTTTTAGTATTTTCAGTTTGAAAAAAATAATAGCATTACACTATTACCATTACAATAAGATTACCATTATAATTAACATTACCATTACCATTACATTAACATATGTTGCTATAAAATGGTTTTTTGCGCTTTTTATTTACTTTAATAGAGTTATTAATGTGTAGGCATAGAATTTGATGTAGAAATACTCATTACTGTTTACTTAATCCGTAATCATGAAACGCCAACAGCTAGTTATATAAAAAAATGTATTTTACATTACCATTATCATTACCATTACCATTACAATTACCATTACCATTACCATTACATTAACATATATTGCTATAAAATGGTTTTCTACGCTTTTTATTTTCTTTAGAGTAGTTATTAATTTGTAGGCATTCAATTTGAAATAGAAATACTAATTACTTATTAAGTAATCGTGAAATACTTATAACTAGTTGTATAAAAAAATTTATTTTACATTACCTAAGCTCTTAATTATTTCGAGGCACTAATTACATACAATATTAAATATTGCTTAATCTACCGTTATAATTAAGTTAGTATTTAGGAAAAACTACCTATTTTTTCAATTACTTAGTAATTACGACCAGCCAATTTTCTCTTTTCATTGCAATTTGGTCAACTAATTACTTATTAGATACAATTGGCATTATCATTACATTATCTTATTTATGATTACTTTTACTAAGTACTATCCAGTTAGTTATTACTTGGTTATGAAATAATATTAATTATTTGTTAGGAATCATATCCAAGTTACTCATTGTCTCTTATATATGAAATATTACTTATAACAACTAATCATTACTAATTACTGATTACCAATTACTTACATTGCGATTTTTTAGTTCAATAATTATTAATTGTCTATAAATTATCAACTATAGAAGTAATGTACCATCAATTACCAATCAATCGGTTAGTAATTACTAGCTATTAACATCCAATTACTAAGATATAAATATTCTTGAAAATTATATAGTAGTTGGTACCAATAAGTAATTAATTACTAATTATTTGAGCATTACCATATATCATGAAGACCTTTCGGTCAGCCTAATTACATATAATTACTAATACACAAATATTCTTAGGTATTATGTTGTAATTAGCAAGTAATGGATATCGACAAGTAATGATCTACTAATTATTTAAGCATAACCATACATTGTGAAGTTCTTTATACCAATCGGTTAATAATTCCACTTAATTACATCCAATTACTAATATGTAAATATTCTTAAAAATTATATTGTAATTGGTAAGTAATGAATTACTAATTATTTTATCGTTATCACATATCCTGAAGACCTTTGTATCAATAGTAATTACTTCCTAATTACATCCAATTACTAATATATGAATATTCTTATGAATTATATTGTAATTGATAAGTAATTAATATTGATAAGTAATAACTAATTACTTAGTCATTACCATAAAAACCAAAAAGCATAGCGAAACATATAAACGCTTGCCTGAGTTTTAAAAAAGCCACCCAAAAATATTGTTACAACCAGTACATCAAGTGTTTGTTGTAATATTTAAGAATCCCCTACGTTGTTTTTTTTATTTAGCAAAACAATAACAACGTTTTAGAATGCAGCAATCAGAGAAAATCTGTACATAACTACATACATACATACCAACCATATGAGTATATGTTGCTTACACCCATATATGGTAGAAATCTGTACCTACTTGCAACACTCATTAGATGCGATTGTATTTACTGTTTTCTGCTCGAACCAAAAAACATATGTGCGCACTTTGCCGCCATCTCTGTGCCGCACAACGCCTTCGGCGAGAGCATGTCGTCGCTGCTAAAATATTACTTGCACTTTCCGCGCAGATTGCGAACAATCGTTTTGATTTGAAGCGGATTGACGAAACGAAGTGCAGCTGCAGCGGCGGCAGTGGCGGCCCGAACGCGAGCGTGTAACGTTTGCGTGCGCAAAATAATGATGCACTTGTGAGTTGTCTGTCAGGCGGGATTTGGACCAACATTTTTCAAATTTATGAAGCACGAAGTGGAAGAAAAGCGAGTTGCGAGGGAGAAAAGACAACAGAAACTAGTTGAAATTGGAAACAAAAAAATTTAAAGTAGAGAAAATATTGAAAGGCAACTAAAAAGATAATGCAAATAATGCGAAACACAACAACACATAACGGTGAAACAATGCACAACAACTGGAGTACATATGTACATGTATATACTCGTATATACTTGTATGTATACATATTTACAACCGACACTTGTGCAGCGCATAAAAATAAATGAATTGCTTGTACGAGTGCCGGCAATAAGACAACAACAATAACAATGCTGAACACATATAGCATATATAAACGCACATTAGATACGTGCATCTCCACGTGCACCCCACCGCCGTCACTCTGTCACAGTGATGCATCTCGCTGCACATCCTGCTTGGCATTGCCATTCTTCGCTCGTTTACTTCGCTTGCACTTATTTCATATTTTCTTATTTCCTGTCTGCCATCATTTTTGTTAATGTTCATGCTGCAGTTATTGTTCACGTCATAGATGCCGTTATGGTTAATATGCTTGATGTTGTTCAACGCCGCTCCAGCATGAGAAGTTGCCAGCTTACATACAACCACACTGGTGCATATGTTTGTTTGGCTTCATGGCAGCATTTCATATGCCAGTCATGATGTTGGCGCTGAAGTGGCAACAACTACAAAGATAGACACCGTCACTGCGAGCAATGTTAGGAATTTTGAAGAAAATCTATATGTGGCTTTAAAGAGTCTTTATGAGATTCATACTACAACGATACTTATATTTATATAGTAAAACTTTGTATGTACACATATATAGATATGTAGGAGAAAGTTCTGTTGCTTTTGAACTAAAAATAACTCCAAATTGGGAATTCAATATTTCTTTGAAGAAAACTTTATCCGAAACCTTTCATTTTAGCTACTACTCAACTTTATCAATGTGAATTATTATTGTTAGTTTTCCAATCACTAAATTAAGTACTAATTGTGCCACATATAACTGCAAGAAATTTCCACACTGATCGATACGCATTGGCGACCTTAAGACTCTAGTCCCATTTACTACCAAAGAACACCATAAGACTATGGTTTTATGAAGAGAAAGGTACCAAAGTCTATTATCGCGTGCTACCAGACCTCCAGGACTTTCAAGAGCGAAATGTTTTGTGAAATTTTTGTCGGACACTTTTCTTACTTCGTATATTTATGTACCTCGATATGATTGAAAGGTCGAAGAAAACGAAATGCTGGTTTAAGTCATTGTTATTAGGTATCACACTTCAAATAAGTTTCCATATAACCCCTCTTCTTGTATATGACTTGTCTAGTAAAATTACTTTCCCAAATGGTACAATTAGTTACAATGCGCTTCGAGGAGCGAGACATCGGCCTAATAAATAAATTAGGTCCGTTGAACTAACTAATAAAAATCGCTTTTCACTGCTGCTCCCATTTTTGAACTTGTCCGGGTCAAATTTGATCATGAGGGTTTTTATTTATATTTGGGTGGGCGAAGAACCCGAATACATTTTTCGTTGGCAGTCTGCAAACTAGTTTCTTGGACACCTCTACGAAAACCGGTCCAAGTATGAGCTCTAATTTGATACAAAGCCTGAGCCAATACTTGGAGAGATTTTCATACAGGTGCTAAGAGTCTACTTTTCAGAATACCAAGCGAAAAAAAAAATATTTTTATTTTAACCACCCTAATATGTAACTAGTAGTATTTCTAAGCTACAAAGCATTCTCGAAATCTAGACCTAACCCCAATTTTCCTCAAGATTGATCATCAATAGTTTGTGAAAATATTACTAAAGTATCCAGTCAGGGTATCTGGAAGGCCCTTATGTCGAGTCTTCCACTATCTTGCGGTAAAATTTCTGGAGATTTCTTCCCTTAAAGCAATAACTTCGAAACTTAAAGTATTTATGGCCTAAGTCTAAGAAAATAAATTCACTGCCACCACTGTTAAGAACCCGCCGCTTAAAAAACCTTATACTCATATAAATACCTAGTGTCTCAATTATATCCAAGATGACGTGCAGGCTTTGGAAAAGTATACATACATATGTATTCATCAATGTTGTTACATTTTTGACCAAGTTGTAGAAAAAGCAAATTAATTATTTTTAACCATGTCAAACTGGTTTAACCTAAAAGATTTATCCAAAACACTTAAAATACATCACCGCTTCTCCACATAATTCAGATTTCCTGGTTTTCCTGAAATCAGTGCCCTTAAATTATGTATGCCTCTCAAGTGCCACAAATATTTAGTGCAACTACCGATTGCCTTCACTCTAAACACTCATAACAGTATTAATCAAGAATATAAATCTCCTATAGATTTGATATATGCATATATTTTCTTTGATTTATACCCGAAATATACCTAACGCTACAGTTACTTTACAGCAAGTCCTTTAAACATACCTTTAGGCGCACCCACTATACACTACCATTTCCAGCTACGCTCAGTTAGCTTCAAAAATTGCCAGAGTAAAGTAAGCACTTGCATTTGCAAAATTTACATGCAACCACAGAGCATTCGTCTTTCCACACCACTCCACATTCACCTTGCCACCTTGCTACCTTGCCACACTTTGGCGATAGCCCAACGTCACTCCTTTCAAGCATATCAGTTCAAGCTTCAGGGTCCTCAATGAAGTGCTACTGTCGCCTACAATTGCAGTCATACTGTGCCAGCGTGTGTTCGTTCGTTGGTGTACTTGGCATTCGGTGTTTTTTCTCACATTTTCCTGAGCTTCGGAGCTGCCCTCTCGCTTTTGTAACCTTATTCCCCTGAGCTGCTACTAATACGACACAACTTACCGCAACCGGCATTGCTTGGTCGAGCAGTTAGACAAACTGTATGGTTTCTAATTCACATATGTATGTTTCCCCCGCTCCCTCCGTCTAGCTTGCTGCTACTTCCAGTCTTACGCAAGCAAATCTCCATCTTAGTTCGTATAGTTGTTGCCTTTGTTGCAGTTGTGTCTCACTGTGCTTTGCATGTGGCGTTAAGCAGCAAGCAAGTTAAACAAGTCGTTGCATGCAACACATGCAGAGATGCGAATATATATTTATGTATGTGTGTATATATGGTATGTTTGGCTCGCCCTACCGCAACTCGGAGCGCATCTCATTCTTTAGATTGCATGCAAATTTTTCCTCAAAGTACTTAATTTAAATTTGGTTTTTACGTTTACCATTCTTGTGGCTTTCTCTGTTTCTAATGTTTTCATTTCGTTTTTTCTCTTTATCAGTTTTTGGTTTATTTGCTGCGAAAGCTTGAAATCTAATCCCTAATGCCTTAATGCCGATCTGCTATGCAACAAAAATAAATGCATTACTTTTACCTTAGTCGGTTAAGATTTAGAAATTAACATGGCTTATTTCTAAAGTGATTACCTGTTGGAAGGTTGTGGTGGATAGTTTTAGTTGGGTTTGTTGCTGGTTCTATTATTTCTTCGAGCTTTGAAAATAATTGTGAAATATCTTCTCGCGAAATTAGAATCCTAAAGCATGCTGCTCTAAAAGAGAAGAAGTTCTGCTCTAATTGGTTTCATTACAATATAGGTATAACATTTCTATCATCCTCTCTGATCTCTGATCTGAGATGGTCAATCGGAGAATTTGAAATCAGTATATTTTTGGTTTCTAATCCCTATTTTATAGTATTATCTTTCCCATTTAATGGAATAAATTCATTCATTCTTTCACTCAGGATCGTGGCTTCTGAGCGATTGTTTCCTTCAGACCGTCAAACTGTTCACAGTACAACTCATAGTACATAACTCTGCCAAACTCACCAAAAACGTAGCAAAACCTTCGGGACCTTTAATACTGGCTTGACCACCGTTTGTGCTGGCTCCCTTCAGAATTGACCGAGTTGCCGCATCAATCCGCAACTATTCAAAGTCTCAGAGACTTGTCTTTTTTTATTCTGAATATATTATATATACATATTAAAGTGTTCGTTAGTTTCTAAGTTTATTTTTTTTTTACAAACTCCCTCTGAAGTTTCAGAATTTGCTATAAAAATGGGACCAATTTAAAGAAAATAAGTAAACCTACAACAAAAAAGTTTATAACGTTAAAATTTTGCTCTACAAAGACGGTCGTCATGACTTTTTCCGTAAAATCAATCGTTTGAAAGTTACCTGCAATAAAAGTAGATCAGAGTACTGAGCTTTCATACAGTACGCCATGACGTATGAGTAACACAAAATTTATAAGGGAATTGTATGAAGGGGTCAGAAGGGTAATCCTTTTTCAATTTTTTTTTGCATTTTCTGTTCCCTTATACCCTTAGAATTAATGTAGAAACCCACTTTACCATTGGAAGGTTTCGAAAAAGGCCCAAAAATAATAATACCGCTCGACGTTCGGAGCGCTCGGAGTGCACACCAACTTTAAACGCGTTTTTCTCAAAACACACTTTTGGTTCCGGTCGATTTGCTTAATTTTTTTTACATTTTCACAAAACGCCTGGCTATCGTTTCTATAATAATTTATAACTTATTGACAATGTCATGACAAAATTTATGAAAAACATAGAGCAAAATTAAAAAAAAAAAACGCGAATTACTTTTTTATAAATCAACATTTTTTCATGATTATAGTAGGCGCGATAACCATTCTCGTACTTTTTATGAATAAATTGGGTTTTTGTGTTTCAGATGATCCAAACATGAGAAATCGTGTCCGCCAGTGAAAAAACGCATCGCATTCACCCAGCCATTTCTCCGACAGATGTCATCAAAAATTCTGAAAAAATTAGTTTATACACCTCGCGATATACCTCATGATATGTGAGAAAAGTTTTATTGTAGAATAAAAATTTCTATGAAACAAAAGTGCCCAAAACAGGCCAGATTACCCTACAGACCGCTGAATGCTCAGTACATTTGATACATAACTTTAACAACTTTATAAGTTTTAAAGTAATGTTTTTATTAATAAAAAAATAATATTTTTTGTAGAGTGAAATTTTTTTACTAGAATATTTTTTTTTGACAAACTTATGGGTTTATTTACTTTGGAGATAAAAAAAAGGCAAAAGTTAAGAAAATCAAATGTTAGATATGCAAAAAAACTAAAATGATTTAGACGCGATTTAAATTGCAAATAATGAGACTTACATTGGGTACTTTTTCTCTAATACACATACAATATTTGTTACATTACTCTGAAGAAAATTGACATAATATTAGCCTTGCATTTATTTCCACAATCAATTAATTAATTTCCTTTCTCGCTCTTCCCATTTCAGGTAAGCAAACAGAAAACATTTACAACCAAAGTATTTACCAAAAATTTTTGCTGTAAGTACACAAGTATAATAACAAAGTTTGTAGCAAACAAAGTTTTAATTTTCGCAAAAATATACAGCGCATGCATTTACCGTTGCAAAAAATCAACTACAACAAAATAAATAGAGAAAATTGCAGCGGAAATGAAAATTTTCTGGAGCAAATAGCAACAATTTTAAACGCCTATTGCGTATGTGTGACTGCGTATTGGCCAACTTCATTGACTGAATGACCACTTGAGGCAATGATGCAATTAATGAATGGCCGCCGCAAATTTTATCGCATTATGGTTGCGGCTTTGTGTATATTTTGTGAATTTAAAGCCGAAATGCAACAACAACAAAGTGTGCAACAAAATACGCATTATGTGGCGCTTAACAATACGCGAAGAGCTTATAGACGCCTTTCGAAGCGCCGCTTTACTAGTTTCGTTGAATAAGTGTATGAGTGTATGAGTATGTGTGTCTGTGAGGCTCTCCTTGCGTCAACACATTCATAAACAGTTGCTGCGAAACTCATTTATTTGAATAACTGCGCTTTATTGTAATGCCATTGTTTTTTTTGTGCATTGTTTATAATGCGTTCGCAGCACACGCACACACACAAGCACGCGCGCGCACACTAACCGCACAGCAATAACGGTAATAGCAGTTTTTGGCAGAAGCGCACGATAACGAAATCGAATTGCAGCTAAAATATCTGTCTACGCCTCGAAATTTGTTGCTGTCCTTCAGCAAAATGCGCGGTCAAACGTTGCAACAACAATAACAACAGCAACAATGCCAGCAAAAAAATCGCTGTAAAATATGTGCCACATTGCAACGCTCACGCACACACACTCAAGCGCACTTGCCACACGTGGCGCCCCCTTACCATGCAACACACTTGCCACACACCGCGTGGCACGCTAAATTGCTAAAATTGAATGAGCAGCCGGCGAACCTAAATAACGGCGCGCCCTCGGTGCAGGCCAGCACAGCCGAAATATTGCCGCACGAGACGGGTGAGATGGGCGTTCAACGTGCAACGCGGCGCAAGATTTATTTGCTGCAGCAAAGCGTAATAAAGTGCACCGAAACGCACGCAGTGGCAAGTAAGCGAAAGTAAAGCGTGCAAAATGTTTGTGTGTTGAATGGCGTGAAATGTTTGTGCACGCACGCACACAGGCGCATCGATGGCTCGGCTATTGTGTAACTGCTGTTTCAGCGTCGTCAGCTCGCATAGGTGCTTTTGTTTTTGTTGCGCGTGCAATGGTGCACGGTTGTTGGAAATTTAATTTCAACGGGTTTTCAGTGTACCGTTAACTGCATTTTCATATCCATGTATGCATACACACATAGATATATGTATGTACATGTAGGCAGTTTTGTAGCAAAATTGTCCAATGAACTGTTGGCAGCTATCTAAACGCTTTTTTAGGTTCATGGGACAGCGGATATTTATTGCAAGTGCATTCTCTATTGAAGTAAGGTCATTGAAATTATAAGATAGGGAAATTAGAATTCGGTATAAGATCGAATGAGGTTAGTAACTCTTCTACTATATTTTTATAAACGAGCTCTTCTTCCAATTTATGGTACTTAAGATGGGAATATACCACATATAGTGGATCACAGAAGCTTTAAGACATCTTAGACCCATAAGGAAGCCTTAAAGAAAATTTTGTATATACTGGAACTGACAAATATTTTCCACATTGTTACCGATTCTCTTAGATAACTAAAATTTCAGTTTTTCTCTTATTTGATATTTTACTGATATCAGAATCAAGCTTTAAACCACTTATGACCAAATTTATAATATATCATCTGATCAAATTTGACCCGGATTGGCATTTTCACGTATTTTATTACATAACATTATTATCGACTTCAAAATCAGCTACTGAGCCAATAAGTACAAGCTAACGCTTAATCGAAATTTCTATATACTTGTTCTTTACCTTGGTTGATAAGGCCTTCAGTGTCTTCAGCAAATTTTGGTTTTTCGGTTTCAGCTCTTTTTTTGAAGCGACCTTCGCTAGATTGTTGGTCAATTGCGAAGGCATTATCTTAAACCTACGTCTCATCAGCAGTTATAATACGTTTTATAAAAAGCTTAAGGGCCTCAGCTAAGTAGGCATTTATCTCTCTTCCGTTCTCTAAAGGCGTTTTTGTAAAAGATTCAGTTTTTTTGACACGAGTCTGATAATGTCACGCTTCATACCCAAAACATTAACCCCAATGTGTGGAGTTGATCAATATCACTGAATGCTTTGTGCCACTCAAGTACTTTTACTCGTGACAATGTAGTACTATAGCAACATTTTCAATAATTCCTCAGCCGGATTCGGCAACTAGCATCCGGCGAGATTTTTAACTTTACCGTGTTGAAACTAAATGGATAATGTATAGTTGTACCCGCTTAACCTTGCTGAGGGTAAAGAGCTCACTCGCACAATCTGTTAACAATTAAGTTAGGCATTCTTTAACCAGAGTTCGGGGCTAGTAATGTCGCTTTACCACTAAAGTGTACACTTACTTTCCTAAAGGCGACTGCGATCTATAGCAGTAGATCAACTGCAACTTTGATGACAGCAAACTCGCCTTGAAAAACGCTACACTAGACTAGAACCTTAAATTGGTATTAATGTATAGCTGTAGGGAAAGGACACAGCTCCAAAGGCTTAGGAATTTTATGTATGGATACGCTTTAGGAACTAATTTCGCTAAAAAGCTCATTAATTTATTATTTAGATTATATTCATATAATGATCTTGTGATCCCGATTACTAGATATCTAGCATTTATAGTTTGAAATTTATAAATCTTCAGAACAAATGTTTGTTTTGAAAGAAAGTAACTCCCTGATATGAGCTCTTTGTAAATCTTGTATTCCTGATCGGATAAAGTGACGCTACCAGAACAGAGAATATTTTAGCACGAAAATACTTAAATTTTCACCAACCAAAAAAAAAATAAAAACATAGACATTTTGCATGCGGTGTCTTGGTTCCTCTCATAATTTATTTTCCAGGGAAAGTGCGGAATTCTCTGCTGGAATTGCCTTTTTTCTGGCGCTTGGGTACAAAGGAAGCCACAAATTTATGACCAGACACAATGCATATACAAACATAGTTCTAATGTGGCATCTTGTATCAAATGTGTGAACGTCTGATTGCAGCTGAAAGTAAAGCCAAATGCCTGAGTGCGCACGCACTCCACATAGACATAAGTCAAATTTGTTAATACAAAATATAAGTTTGCATAAATGTAGATAGGATTACTTACATATTACTGTAACGTGCACAACGGAAGCGGAAATCGATGTACATCCAACGTTGGTCTGCCACAGCCCAAAACCATGTTCATGCAGCACACATACTTCTGCTTTTGCGGTGGTATACAAGCCAACACACACACATACAACCACGAGGCACTTCGCTTCGCCAGCGAGCACTTTCCCAATTTACTTCCGTTTCAACTGCCAATTTCTGCATTTGTATACACTTTTTTCCTGCACTTCCACATCCGTTGCGTGCTTTTAGGCTGTATAGCCTTGAAACTACCATTTCCCCCTACAATACACCCTTGCCACTCCACTCTCTTCTTTGCTTACTACATCTACATACATATAATGGCCAAGTTAACATCGACCGCAGCCACCGGAAGCGAAAACACTTTCACATAAAATCCGTATCCATAGCCACATACCACTACACACTTGCCGTTGCCTGCGTATGTATTATCAATAAATATATACACTCATATCTGTGGTTACTTCGGGATGGATATTCCAATTCACTTATGCTCTTATCAAGCTCAGCGTCTCTCAGCACCACACGCACTGCCCCTGAAGATATCATGCTTCAATGGCATTAAACCGATTTTGCACGTACGTGTATGTTCATATGTGTGTGCATATGTGAGAGCGTTTGTGTGACTATTTGTAATTTGACAGCAGTTTCGAACTAAAATTTTCAATAGCATTGCTTACACAAGGGCGTTAAGTGTAATAGAGGTTCGAGTTTGTGAAAGTCTACTGCTCATGAATATCGCAAGCATAAATGAGCTTGGGCTCCCAAAAGGACCAAACTCATTTCCAATGCGCATTTCATAGCTATACATGTCAATACACATTTTCGCCAGCAGCTAGTGCGAGGTGTGAATATGAAGAGGATAAGACATTAATGTGATTGCCTTTGTGCTTCTTAAGGTGGAGATGGAGTGATGAAATTCACCAATATTCCTAGTTGGCTTAAAGTCATTATTTTCTGTTTAATGGTAGACCAATCGTTTTGCTGCATAAAAACAGATGACACTGCGCTCCATATACTTTGAATGGCTTCATTTTTGCGCAAATCTTGCCCGGTATATACAAATTAACCTAGGAAAACAGTTCTCAACTTTATCAGATATATGGAAACGTTCTACACCTTTCTAGCTGTCTACGAACGATTAGTAGAGTCAAGCATAATTATGAAGGAATACTGCATTCGCGTTGAAATTTCGGACCTATTTTTGCTTACGGATTGCAAAAATCAGGAAAAATCTTAATCACGGTAAAACTTGACTTTGATCGGCCTGTTTTTATGACAGTTATAAGCCAAAGGGATTCGGTCTGAAAAATTTCGTCGAAGATTGCATCAATGCTTTTGGCAATAACCTCTGCTAAATTGGATACAGATATCTCGCCAAATTCAAAAGTTTCCATACAACGATTGGCTTCCGATCGTTCAATTTATATGGCAGCTATATGTTTTAGTAATCAGATAACAACGACTCTGACAAATGAGCAGCGTCTTGGGTAGAAAAGTATGTTAACAAAATTTCAGATCAATATTTCAAAAACTGAGAGACTGTCTTTAGAACAAACATTTATAGATAAATGATGCGATTTTTCAGCGCTTAGCCGGTTTTGGGACTCGATATCTCGTGAACCAAGACAATTGAGATCAAATCCTTACAGAAGATGCTTTTATACAAAAATAAAATTGATTTTTAGAATACGTGAAGGTAGAGGAACTCCTTAAAAAAAGATTTTCCGGAAATTTCGAAGACTTTTTAGGAGGTGACTGCCTTCAGAATACAATTTCTTTCGTAGTTTCGTAATCTCTTAACCGGCAGGATGCGAACCTAAGTTCATAAGTCCGATTATCATTGCAAGTACTGTTGATTCTTAACCAAGCAGGTTGAAAAGGCTTCTATCATACTTGCTTTATGGCCTCCTGTGGCTCACTACTGAACTGTTAGGCCTCAGACCAGATCAGCAAGCGCTGGCCCTACTTGCCTTGGTTAAATGGCAGGAGGTACAGAGAACTCTTAACTCCCAGCAAGATCCAATTTTCAGTAGTTATAGGAGTTTCGACTGTACTTTGTCCGATTGGGTTTAATGCAATAACTTTAATTAGCTTGCTAGATGCCAGCTTCATTAGCTGTTTGGTAGAAGTTGAAAGAGAATAATCTCAATACTTCCTCCTCAAATGCCCCACTTTTGCCAGAACAAGGCAAAATCACCTCGAATATTATACTTAAGCATCCAGGTGAAATGGCGGAGAGAGAAATAAAACACTTGAACAGATTTGTGATAGTTTCAGTGCGCTTTTGCCGATAGCTGATATTTAATTACACTAGCTTTTTCGTTTGGCATTACATAAGACTGTATTTAACAGTCTAAGTGTGATGTCCTCTGCAATGATGAGGGATAAGCCAATGAACTAACCTAACCAACCGCCAATTTATTTTATAGTTAGTACCTTGAGACTAAAGTCTTATGTTCAAAATTTTTATTTTTATAATTAAAATAAAATTCGGGTGATCAGAATAGAGTTTTAGCTCTGAAAAATTTAAAGGTGGTTTCCTGACAATTAATGAAGTCTAAACCCAAGTCAACCTTCGCTATTTCTTCGACGCTCCTCGGCAATTAAAAACTCGCTTGGTGGTGAAAAACAATATTTGAAAATGATTGAAATCTATTGCCAAGATAGTCGGGGCAATGAAACCTGGTCATTGATTGATAAACGAGGATTGCACCGCGACCTTAGGTCTATTGAGTCCTGCTCACAGACAGTCTTCTCAAAAACTATGAATGAATTTAAGAGCCTTACAATAACAATTTCCGTTTTGTTAAAATTTTGTCGGACCTTAAACCTTTCAGATAAAATATGCCACACAAATCATATTAAGTAGCGAGAGCGCAATTGATCTAACAAATTTTCGAGCTATATTTATGAACCTTGATTTTTGAGTTCAATTTCTGCATGTACTACAATGTACTACTTGCATATGTCAAAAATTTAAGTCATCCGTCTGATGAGCTTTTCAGCTTTTTGTTTCACTTCATGGTTAAAAGCTCGATCATTTTCTAAATTTGGTCTTGAGATCTCTTTTTCCTTGAGTTCGAGGTTATAAGTTTATCTACTGATTTTTGGCATTAATCCACCGCCAAAACTGTCTTCCAACACTTCGATTCACACTTTCGTAAAAAGTGGATGCGAAATTTAGACTAGACGAAAACTGCAACAAACCAAGATAAGTAAACCGCTTAAGAATACCAAGCACAAACAACAAACGCTCCATTAATACTCCGTCAATCTGTTACGACGCGCCTTTCTTCCGTTGAGACGATGAAACCAGTTCGGCCTTCGTGAAAAAAAAGAAATGTGGCAAGCCTATTACGAACAACTGCAACAACAGCAGTGATAAATGACGCCGCCAGCAAGCTTGGTAACACTTGCAACAACAAATCGCAAACAAATGCATAAATAAACGAGGCTGCAAACAAATCAATGAAATGGGCCAAAAAACAATCACAACCACTCACACATACATACATACAAACTAGAACATGAGTGAAACGTTGCATTGCAACAACCATGAGGCTCATAAACTCTCACTTACATCGGAGAAGGGCTCCCCAAAACTGCAACGGCAGTCAGATTTCTCGAGCGAGCAGTTGAAAAATGGGCTAAATTGGCTAGTATTGTTGCTGTCATTGTTGTTGCTGTAGAACCGTTACATCTACTCTAGCCATTGATTATAACGGCACAACAACAGAGCGAGCCTTAGCACAAGTAATAAGGCCGCTTCATGCCACTACCACTCATCCACGCGCCAACGAGGCAGAGTCATATGCGTACTTGCCGCAACCTCAGTGTTGCAACCAATAATTGTGCAAATATATGGAATGAGCGTATTGAGGCAACCAACTAGTGCGCATGCAACCACACACACACACACACAAACATAAGTATGTGCATACACGCAAATACCACAAATGGCAATTCAATGCCACTAACGGTACTTGCTTGCTGTGGCAGTAATAGTTTTTGTTTTTGGTATTAGTTAGCAGAAGCCCTACTGATGGGGCTTTGAGTGGCAACGCTGAAAATGCTAATTTCGCAATAATTTTCACATTTTCCGAATTCCGAAATTACAACAGCAACAGCAACAACAATAATGACGAAAACAAATCAGCTGAAATTGGCAAAATAGGGAAATAGGCAAATGCGAAAATGTGCAAATAGGAAATGAAATGTTTGCAACGCCACAACGGAAGTTGACAAAATTAATGCTCACGCGAGCGCACCGACTTCCATTGGCTGCCACACGCACGCACGTCATCACATGCCAGCACGAGCGTACATATGTAGCGCACCACTTCGCTGACGTCCACTTCCGCCAGCACTAAATCCTTCCACTCTATTGAAAATGTCCAGCGAAGCGCATGCTGTAATGAAGAGGAGCGGCGCGCGACGCACACGTCAGATTGGAATGGCGTGCAGAGCGTGCGAGCAGAAAAAAATTGTTGCAATTAACTGTGCGTCATTAATTTGCATGCAACAAAGCGGTGCGGCCCACGAGGTGCCTCGCATGTGGCATGGTATGGAATATGGCCGAAATAGGGGGGCTGCCAAAGGGGTGTAACAGATTTCAGTTTAGGAAATACGACGATTTAATGCAGCGCATTGCGGTGAAGGATGGCGAGAATTTAGGAAATAGGAATATTACAGTGTGTGCTAAAAATATATCAACGTTAGTGAAAATAAATTAGACAATAAAGGTTGAAGTTGAAGTTTAAAGTTAAATTATATACAGATTTCTGACTAACTTCGCTCAATTAAGGACTGAAGATTATAGATTATAGATTATAGATTATAGATTATAGATTATAGATTATAGATTATAGATTATAGATTATAGATTATAGATTATAGATTATAGATTATAGATTATAGATTATAGATAATAGATTATAGATTATAGATTATAGATTATAGATTATAGATTATAAATTATAGATTATAGATTATAGATTATAGATTATAGATTATAGATTATAGATTATAGATTATAGATTATAGATTATAGATTATAGAATATAGATTATAGATTATAAATTATAGATTATAGATTATAGATTATAAATTATAGATTATAGATTATAGATTATAGATTAAAGATTATAGATTATAGATTATAGATTATAGATTATAGATTATAGATTATAGATTACAGATTATAGATTATAGAATATAGATTATAGATTATAGATTATAGATTATAGATTATAGATTATAGATTATAGATTATAAATTATCGATTATTGATTATAAATTATAGATTATAGATTATCGATTATTGATTATAGATTACAGATTATAGATTAAAGATTATAGATTACAGATTATAGATTTTAAATTTTAGATTAAATATTAAACATTGAAGATTAAAAGTTAAATATTAAAGCTTGAATCTTAAAAATTAAAATTCAAAGATAACAGATTAAAGGTTAAAAATTAAAAATTAAAAATATTAAAGATGAAAAATTATAAAAAGATTAAATATAAAACGTTAACGATTAACGATTAAAGACTTTAGAATGAAGATTAAATTTTAATGATTTTTAATCAAAATTTAAATATTAAAACTTGAGAGTATAATAAAAATTTTAATTAAATACATGAGACTAAATATTAAAAATCAATGATTAAAGATTAATAAGTCTTCAAAGGCATGAAAGAAAAACTTTAACTTAAATGAAAATAAAATTTTAAAGGTGAAAATTTTGAGATTAGAGATTAAAGACTAAAAATAAAATAATTTAAGATTGAAGATTGAAGATTAAAGATTAAAAACTAAAAATTAGTGATTAAAAACCAAAAATGAATTCTGCTCATTTTATTCTCCCTATAAAGGTTAAATACAAATAAAAATTAGGTATCAGAAGCTAAAGATTAAATAAAAAAAAAAGTTTAAAGATCAGGAACTAAAGATTGAAGATCAAAGACTAAAATATAATATTTAAAGACTAAATGACAAAAAATTGAAAAAATAATTTTTATTTTTAGAAATGACTAAATGATTGAAGATTAGAAGATTAATTTATAATCAATTTTAACTTAAATTAAAATAATAGTTTACAGATCCTAATTTTAAAATTAGAGATCAAAGGCAAGAATCCAAATTTGAGATTGAATACTAAAAAACTAAAAATTAGTAATTAAAGATTAAAAATTTTAAACTAAACTTTAGAAATTACTATTTAAAAATGAATTGATGAAAAATTAAAAAAATATTTTTTTTTGGTAATACAGACAAATGATTAATGATTAAAGGCAACGGATTAAGGATTAAAAATTGTAGATTAATAACAAAAAGTGAAAATTTATAGATTAAAAATTGCACATTAGAAGTTAATTAATTCACCATCAGTTATTACATTTTAAAAGTAAAATATTAAAGATAAAACACTAAATATTAAAGATTCAAATTGAAACCCCCACACATTTCCTCCATCCACTATACGATAACACCAGGCCATATAGCGGTTTGTTACCCTCTCCACAAATGGTGGCACATTTATTATTATTTCCGCTGCCGTTTACAGCCACATACATTATTACAGATATCGAAAGCTTGGTAAGCGGCATCATCGAACCCCTACTAGGCGCACTGCCGCACCATGTGTCATGCTGTTGACGTTGATGATGCCTTCACTGTTATTAATGTTGATGGCGTTTGATGAGCGCTGTGGTGTGAGCAACGTGGGAGCGCCAGCAGCACGACATTTCTGTGTGATTTTGTCGAAATCTGTTTGTGTATGCACACTCAAGTGGGGGCGCACGCCGGCACGCCTTAAATTATGCAGTAAAATAGGCGCACAAATAAATTTCGCATTGATTAATGTTAGGCTTTGGCGTTGCCCATTAAAATGGATAATACGCGCTACTCATCAGTTTATGTTGTTACCCTTCACCTCAGCACGCCTCCGCGCAGCGGTGGAGACACTCACTCCCCGCCTCACACTTGTCGTTGGCTCTCGTGTTGACAGCGTAATAAAATTATATGGTTGCTGCATGCAAATTGCCGCTTTATATATCAAATTGAATGTGCACGATAAATATGTTAATATGTATTTATATACATAACACGCACACAATGTTGCAGCAGATGCATATAGCGTGTGCGCTTGTGTGTTTTTGCATTAAATATTGATCAATATATTCATTTATACAACATACTCAATGCATATTTCGAATTACTTGCCGCTGTTAATGTTCAGAGCGTCGGCGCTGATGGCTGCCAATGACAAGTAATTAATCCATCGCAAAATATTGGCAGCAATTATTATGTGTTTGCATATGAACACCCAAATAGACAGTGGCTCACTCCACAAACTGTATTATTTTGTATGGAAATATATGTGCAAATGTGCAACATATTAAGCCGGTGGGGTTTGTTGAAATTTTGGTGGTTGTAAATTTTGCTGTTAATGTTGTGGGTGTGTTTAAAGCGTGCTCATTAAAGTGTTTAGCTCGACCTAGTTACTCCTTTTTTGTATTCGTAAATTAGATTTTTTTGTAAAGGAATTCCGTTTGGTTGTCACCGCGAAGTTCAACGCGAAATTGGTTATAAATATTATTTCCAATACTTGCCGATAGATGAAACAATTTAGACTCAAACTCATATTAAACAATTGTAGGGGATATTGTCATGAGCTCTCTATCAACTTCAGGTTCAAACTTTCTGACTAGTGTAGTGTTTTACAAGCCGAGGTTGAGACCATTAAGGTAGCAGTAGGTTCACTGCTTCGGAATGCAGCCTCTTTTAAAGAAGTGAATATCTACTCTGATAGCGGTGCGGCGATTCTAGCCTTGAGCTCACAATAACATCGAGTCCCTTAGTGATAAGACTAGGATGGGCCAGGCCACAGCGGAATCGCAGGCAACTGTAAAGCTAATGAGCTATAAATAAAAGGTTCCTTAGCTCAGCTATCAGTAGAGGGGGAACGGATCAGTGCTTCTCTCTTCTCGTGTACTCACCTGTTGGCCTACTAGGCTTCGCGGAAACTTGCCCAGGACTGAGCTACTGAGATTGAGGATTATAACAGCAAAATAAAAATAAAAAAAGATTAACTTAATTTTACCCACAATTGCCTAACAAAATCTAATCAAATCAAAAAACCAATTCCAGTCTAGAGATCAGATCCAGATGAAGTCTTAGTATTATTTTTATGAGTTTTAAGTCTGTTCGTGGTTTCTATAATCATCTAGTTTAAGATGGATGAATGGTGGAGTCATCGCACCTGGTTCTAGTGCCAGCTAGCCTCGCGGCCGACACGATTTTCTTCTCTGGGAGTAAAGACGTTGGACGCCATGGTCTAGTTAGCGATAACAGACATCAACAAGCCTTTGCGGGAGTTTGAAGTACTTCAAGTTGTCCTCCCTGAGTTAACTTAGTATGGTGAAATTCAGACATTTGGTATCAGTACTGATCCCAAATATTAAGTTTTACCGCCTTCCGGAGCTTCGATGGGATAGAGTTTCGATCCTTGCTCTGAGATTATCAGCTTGATAAAGGGAGCTATTCTAAACAGATATGCACCTAATTCATTTTTTTTCAGTCGATGAAGTTGTCTTTTGGAAAAGAGGAGTTTAACACATCCCCCCCCCCCCCCCATTAGATGTCATATGTGATCCTATGCTCCATAATCAAAGCTATAGCACTTTGACTCTCTTTAAGACTTATTAGTTGTAGCTATGTATATTAATAAGTACCAATAGCCTTCAGAATATTTAAATACTTAAATGTATTAGACAATATAAAGAAACCAGATTCAGTGACTGATCATGAATCGAATCGCCATACATACATACGAATGGACCTACATATTGATTTTCCAAATATGTAGCACAATATTGCGAGATGTAATTTTGAGTTTCAAATGAGATGGTTTCACTCGTACCTGTCGAAGAGGATTGAACTAACAAGATTTTCTGCTGGTCGAGCCTTTCAATCATATATGGAACTATGAAATGGAATGGAATATAATAAATATAAGAACTTAAGTAAAATATTCTCAATAATGGATCAAGGAAGATAAAAACCACTGCACTAACCCTAAGCTTCAACTGGTCCTCTGTATTTGAAAAAAAATGTCCACAAAAATTGTAAATCCACGTAAAAATTTAAAGCTTCCGCTAAAATATAATCCACATTAACATTTTAACATTTTCGCAGCATTTTTTGTATTATTTGCTAACATTATTCCCGACTTGAACGCAGTAACCGCAAATTGCTCGACTGTTCACTATACAGCGTAGGTACGACGCTGCAACGGTGGACTCGTATGCGATGAAATAAAATGAAAATATAAACATTTAAATATGCGCGCATTTGCATTTGTGTATGTCAGCGTGCCACACATGGAGGTGAATGTGTTGCAGCTATGGCATTATTGCGCTCGTGCCACATATTTGCTTAATATGTCGTCGTCGCTCGGTGTCAGTAGTAGTAGTAGTCATTCACTGAATTGGGAGCGGTGACGTGGCAGCGACGCGACGATGCAAAAACCTACAAATGCATACAAATCAGCGGGCATTTTTTTTCTCTCACACAACACACGCGCGGGTGTGACTATAAAAATGGCTGAGTGTGTGTGTGTACACGAAACACGCGAGGGTGCCCTTTTATGCAGCCATAAAAAATTTGTTGTGTAGATGAGTATGCGTGTGTGTGCGATGGTGGCGTTGCCATTTTACATGCAGGCGGCGTATTTTGTTGTAGCGCACTTGCATTCAAGTTGCATGAATGACTCACACAGTAATGCTGCAACGTGCCACATTGTAAAGATGTTTGATGGCGAATGACGGCGGCGGCGGCGCTTGATGGTGACCCAACCGGGCTGTTGGCTCTGTTTGAGTTGCTTCAATGCCAGACATGGCGCTCAAAATTAAACGTAATTGGTTGGCATTACTTTTCACTTAAACATGGCCCAGCGGCGTAGCCAAGGCGACCGTCTGCGCTTGCAACTGCGCTTAAAGTGGACTTTATGCTCGTGCCCATTTGTGTATGTATTTGGGTGTGTGTGTGTGCGTCCATTGGATATCACTATAGTGCAGTTGCATGCTACGCGCTGCCACAGCAGCCGCCAGCGCTGTCTTCCGCATTCGGCACTGATGATACTTTATCACTGCTGCTGTCGCTATCATTTCGCTGCATTTTCTCCTTTTGTTAATTCATTTTTTCCTTTCTTTGTTTTTGTTCGCTTTTCATTTCAATATTATTTTCAATGTGATATCCGCATGCGGAAAATTATTTTTTTCAGCGATTTTTACACGCTCACACATGCCCGACTCGCTGCCTCCGCTCCCTCTCATTCACTATCTGTCCTATCTCTCTCTGTGCCTCGAGCCTTTGCCTTGGCTATAAACCGTAATGTGCGCCTTAAAGCTGCACTTTTATGGTCATGCCACAACCGCAAAAACAACTACTGTCGTCGCTGCCGCTGTTCATTTTTATGTTCGCGCAGCGTCAGCGACAAGGAAATGACTGGAAACATGCATTACATGCAGACGAGAGCGGTTCGACAGGTTAGACAACTTTTTCGGGTATTCTTTTTTAGGAGAGAAGTTCTTTTGGGTTTTTCGCAAAGTTCTTACAGTATTGTTCAATATACCCCGTCAACCGGCAAAGTCTCCACTACAAGAAGAAGAAATCACCAATTTGTCATCATTTTCCTTTCAGAGGCGACCCAAAACCTCATACGTAATAGCATTTTTCGTTAATGAAGACTTTTTTGAAGCGGTTATTCGCAAACTTCTGAAGAACTTTCGCTTAAGTTTTTATGCTTACTTTTAGTTCTTGTTTGTTCCATATTAATCTCTCGGAGTCTCTTCAAATCGTTGGTGAAATTATAGAAGGTGTTACCGGTAGACCAAGTCAGTTTTTACATAAATAGTTCTCGGCTCGCCATATATCAGATATACAGCCGAGATTTGGCATATTCTGCTATCGCTTAACTCACAATGTCATGCTCAGCCCAAGCACTCTTAAGATATACAGTAACTCCACCGCAAAGTCGCTGAACCAGATGCTCTTCGACCAAATCCCTACTTTTCGGATAGGATAACTCAATTTGCTGGATTTTTCTATAGGCAAATGGAGATAGTTTGAACCCCTTCAGGTTGTTCTCCTTGAAGTAACTTATTTTCACGAATCTTAAACATTTGACAACAGTATTGATTCCTATCGTCTTCCGGAGCTATGGTGGGTTGGAGCTTGCTCTGAGCTTTTCAGTTTGATTAAAGGAGCTTTTATAGACAGATATTGATCTAACTCATTCCTGTTTATACTCTTCGACAAACAGATGTTATTCTCCCGAGCGCATAAGCTACGAGGAATATTTCAACCTGATTTTAAATCATCTTAACGCACTCAGACACTGATCGGTTAGACTCCACCCTTATCTCTAGATCATGTTTGATATAGCCTTCCGATCACTAAACTGCCTGCGAACAGCTTCAACAAATGCAGGGAAAGGCTTCGAATAAGCTCTCCTGGCACCAAAAGTCTTTTAATTCATAACCTTATATTTTTAACTGGGTATATTAAGTCTGTCAGCAAGTCTGTAACTTATTTTTGGTTATTTTGTTATTGGCGTTAAACAGCGTAGATCCTTGTCTACCTGGTCTCTCCAATGAAGTGAAGGTCTTCCTCTTCCTCTGCTTCCCCGGCGGGTACTGCTTCGAATACTCTCAGCTCGCTGGAGTGTTTTCATCCATTCAGGCGACATATGTAGTCGATGAAGTCTATTGAGCCATGTCCGTTTGTCCGTCTTAATATACATGACTCAGTCCCTCAGTTTTTGAGATGCGGATCTGAAATTTTGCTCACATTCTTCTCCGCAAGAAGCTGTTTATTTGTCGTAACCGCCGATATCCGATCCCTATAGCAAAAAGCTGCTATAAAAACTGATCGATCACAATAAAGCCTTCTTCATGAAATTCGGCATAGATTGTGCTTCAAGGCAACGCTAAAATCTCCGAACAAATTATTTAAATCGAACCTCTATAGCATATAGCTGTCATACAAACTGACCAATCAAGCTCTAGGTAATCATCTTTTTATACTCTTTTATACTCTAAAGAAGCCACCTTCGTTTCAGCTGTAGTTAATATTTTCTCTTTGTTTATCACAAAAACCCTTAAAAGCTTTGAAAATCCACCTCACTTATCCACTCTCCCTCGTGCCTGCATTGCGTACGCACAGCACTTACTTATACGCGGCTTTACAACTGTATATGTATGTGTAGCGTACATGGCATACTCTTGTGCATATGTGGTTGAAGTTTCAGTTACAGTAGCTTTGTTGGCATCTCACTGTCAGCAGCCTCAAACTGGAATCATTAGTGTTCATATTTAAAGGTTTATGAAAGTTTTATTTCGTCGCCGGCAAGCTGTCGTGGTGTGCGGCATGTGTTGCGCGCATTTATTTAATATTCAAAAGGGTTGTAGTAAATGATATTATTGGTGTTGACTTTTTAAAGTCACGCAACACACACACACACACACTTCCACTCATAAGATATGCATATACGCTGCTGAACAAATGTATGTAAAACTCCGTGCATGTGTGAGTATGTGTTTGCGAGCGCAGTGGAATTGCGGAAAACTATTTGCATAAATTTAATTGTATCCATTCTTGTCTGCAGATTTTCTCGAGTTAAGAAAATTATTAAATTTTACTACGCACTAAAATCAGGAATTATGTTATTGCGAGCGACGAAGAATATGCTTCGTGGAGCTGCTATGAGTTGGGAGAGCTTGTGAGTTGTGTGGGGATGTTTGAGTTGGAGTTTTTAGTTGGTATGTGGTTGCACACAGGGCTAAGCGTAATTTTTACATTTTTTGGATATTGTTCAACATTTTCGTCTTAGTCGTTTCACATTATTTTTCAATACAAATCCTTATATAGTGTTTACTATATAAATCTTTCAAGTGTTCTCAGAGGAATTCTTAAAGCACATAGAACAAATTTGATTGAAACAGTGGACAGTTTGACTAACATTTTGAAGATTGCGTTCAAATTCAGTTTTAAGACAAGTCTACATCGTTATAAGTACCAAAGGTTAGTGAGCCAAGCCCAAGAAAACTTTTTTTATGATAAACTCTTGTTCACTTGCTTAACACAAAAAATTACAATAAACTGGAGTTTGTTGTACACCTTGAACTCACTTGGAAATAAACCATATTTAGAGAAACTTTTAGAACCAATTACAGTCAACTTTTTTGTGATGTTAAACTCTGTGTTTAATGCTTAAAACTAAATATGACTATAAATTCAAGTTTGTGGAACAGTGTGAGCTCAATTTAAAATAAATCTCATTTATGGTATGGTTTTATGGTTAACTCTTTATTTATGCTAAACCCTTAAAAAACCAATAAACTCGAATTTATGGAAAAGTATGAGCTCACTTCGAAATAAAACTAATTTATGTAGTCTTTGAGCATCAAATCGTAGAAAATGTTTTCTTCTTTAAACTACGTGTTTAATTCTTAACACTTAATACAACAATAAACTCGAGTTTATGAAACAGCGTGAGCTATCTTTGAAATAAATCTCATTTTAAAAGACTTTCAGAGATAAGTCAGAAAAAATTTGTATGTATGAATAACTCCATCTTTAATGCCTTAACCCTTAAAACCAAATAAACACTAAAATTTTAAGGAAAGAAAGAAATCTTTGAGAGCAACAGAAATGCAATTTTTTTGTATGTCAAACTCAGTTTTCAATATTTAACATCAAAACTAAACAATTAATGTTTAACCCTTAAAGAGACCAATAAACTCGAGTTTATGCTACAGAACGAGCCTGCTTTGAATTAAATCGCGTCACAAGCAATTTTTTTTAAGTTAAACTTCTTTTGATCCTTAACACTAAATACGGCAATAAACTCGAGTTTATGATACAAAATGAGATCACTTTGAAAAAATCTCATTATCGAGTCTCTTAGAATCAAATCATAGACATAGTTAAACTCTGTGTTTAACCAAATAAACACGAAAATTATGTGTGTGTTAAACTCAGTGCTCGAAACTTAACATCGAAAGGACCAAACTAGAATTTGTTTCACTTTGGAAGAAGCCAAAATATGTGAGTTTTTGAAATGCAGTTATATAAGTTTTTTATTAAACTCCATTTAATCCAACCATTATGGAGGTTTGCTGTGTTCTTAAAGTATAAACAAAAGTAAAATAATTATGTTTTCTTTGGTCTATAACAAGCATTGGTATCCATAATTCTTCACTGAGAAAAATTCTTCATCAATAATATAACTGAAGAACTCACTAAGTAAGGACTTCAATAAAAAAGGGTGTAAAGACAGTATATGTTATGTTAAAATGAAGTGATTACGTGTAGAGAGAGAGGACTTATTAGAAATAATAAAAAATAGAGATAACGTTTAATTTCAATAAAGGATTTATAGAGTTGGCATTGAATGAATGGATTTCTGAGTGTTCCTAGTGTTAAGTGCTCTACTGGATTTTATACGCCTCACCAGTACTTCCGGAACTTCAAGTCTAATAAAATGCATTTTCGTTTGTGATTTCAAAATTAGGTTCATATGCTCCTTCCACCCTTCCAAATCCCAAGTAACTTCAAATTGGAACATTTTGCAAGACCCACCTTAATCCATCGTGTCCGCAGCACATTGTGCGCCAACAACATTGTCATCGAATCACAAAATTTACGCTTAAAATTCTGCAGAAAGCTTACTTAGGTGTAAAATCCATTTACATTTACCTATCACACGCTACTTAACTGTTACAGCAGCTGCTGCTACTAACGCCGGCAGCACAACGCCACTTACACGAAAGCTTCTGCTACAGATTACGGACTCTAGCGCCGCAAATGGGCGGTTAACGACAGAGCCTGATGGTCGCAGAAAGAAATGACGAGCGCTGGGCATGAAAAGTAATATAAATGCCCGTCAGTGTATGTGTGTATGCGTGTCGCTGCCACAATTTTAACAGTTAAAATACAATAAATCCTTTAAGATGGCAATCTTGAGTCGAAGCAGTTGCATACTAAACACTTAGGCTGACAAGCGATATGAGGCGAGTTGAGTAGCCAGGCAAGTGAGTTGGCATAATAGTAGAGCGACGGTATCCCTGAGTGTGACTGACATGGTCGGATTAAGGCCACTACGAGCGAGTAATACAAGCAGACAGGCAAGCAAGCATGCAACTGGGAGAGCACAGTGAGAGTTTAGTAACGGTATAAGGATATCAGCGCGCACGCACACATACACACACGGATGTTGCTGTGCGTTCGTGCAGGACATTTCCGAGTTATTTTCATTCTTCATGCCACTTCGTCTGCTGCTTCCTCTTCCGCTGCTCCACGTAGCGTATGTTGCGCTTTAGTGCACCGACGACAGTAAAAACGTCTTGCCGGCGCTGTGTAGCGCGTGTCTTATGCCATTTGTGGCAACAAAATAGTACTTTTCTTACCATTTTGATGCTACTTTATTACATGAACGCTGCCGCGCAGGCAGCAGTTTGTGGGGCGCGCACACCGCTCTCAGCTGCTTGTCATTTCCTGGTGTTGAGCACAGCATTAAACTGCGTTTTGTTGCCGAACATTGAGTTTGATTGTCGCCGCTGCACGCTTGGGTAGCTTGCCGCTCGACCGGCACAACTCATCCGCACCTTCTACGGCAGCTTCCGCTCACCGCCAAGCATAACAATGTATCTGCCAAATGGAATTGTTCCACGCTTTAGACAAGTTTAGAAAAAGTTATGCGCTTTTGTTTCTTCTAACCATTACTTTTACGATTTTTTCCAGAATTTTGTAACTTTTATTACCATTTTAATACAATGTTGCAAGTTCTGTGGCAGCTAAAGCAGTAAATCCAATAATTTTTATTACTTCTCTGCGGCGCTGAATCGTGCGCGCAATGAGACATTAATGACAATAATGACATGCTCGGCGCTCCAAAGCCCATGCGGCCGTGACGCATGCGAAAGTGCGCTCGTTTTACTGTTGTTTTTGCAGCTTTAGCGCGGCAATTGGCCGATAAGCGCAGCTTTGCACTTTTATGACCACTTTTTAAGCACTTTGCCGCAATTTGAAATAAAAATAAATACATTTTTTATGGTTGTAAATTTTATCTTGCATTACTGTCGCTTTTTATTTGCATTTGAGTATTTTATAATTATATAATGCAGCAGTGAGAGATTTGTGGGCAATAAAAATGTGAAAGCTTAGCTTTTGTTAATATGATTCGAGGAGTTCATGATTTTGTGGCTAGCAATCACTTTGCATCTCGCGAGTCATTGAATTATAAAATGTCAAGATAAATAAGTATGTTCATTAATTTTTGTGCGTGGAACTGTATTTCTTTGTCATGATATTTTTTGAAGTCTACCTAAACACAGAAAAGTAACACACCTGAAATTAAAGAGAACTTAGATTAACCATTTCAAAAATATCTAAATATTTGGACGGAAGAAACATTTTTGTACTTAATCTAAAATCTGTCGACAATTTATTTCTAAACTTTATATTCGTGAAAGCTCTCCGAGTCATAAAAAGCTCAGAAGCAGTTTCAAAACTTGAGGATTTTGGTAAGGTTACCAAAATTGCCAGTAGGTTATTATGAAAAAAACTAATTAAATTTTCGTTCAGAGCTTATCCGATACTTGACAATCGTGAAAGCTCCCAGAATCAACAAAAATGTGAATGCGTGCCTTCAAAAACAAAAATTGATATTCAAAATTATGTAGTAAATAATTTAAATTAAAAATTTTTTTTTTTAATTCGAAAGCTAATTAGTTGCTAATATGTTACAAACTTAGGAAGCTTCTTTCAAGCTGTCTAAAACTTATTGCTCAAAAAATGAAATGGCAGACAAAATTTATTAATCGATTATAGCAACATATCTTTGTACACAGCTTTTCCGAAACTTTATAATCCCAAAAGCTCAGAGAGTCACCAAAATTGCCCAAAAAATATGTACTTCTTTCAAAATCAAAGAACGCTTAAAAAAATTTGCTTATCGATTATTGCAACACATATAAATTGGAGTCTAATAACTGACTATCGATAATTTTGATAATTTTTCGATCTTTGTCTTTATTTTCTTATTCATCTTTTAAGTATGCAGAATTTTGCTTGAAACTTATTAGAAAAATTAGCAATTTAAGCTTTTTGGTCGCCGTTCTTCTGTGGACTTACGAAGCTCTTTTAAGCGTTCTAGAAAATATGCCTCTATAAATACTTCAATATACTTCCTTTTACACACGTTTTATTACCTGTTCGATTAATCAGTGTTAAAACTGTTCGTTCAAAGCTTTTTTGAAGCTTTAAAGTCGTAAAAGGTCTCAGAATTATCACATAGTAAATACGCGATATAGTAACTGTGCATTCAAACACTTACTTTGATAGAAGAGAACTCCAAATAAGATTCACTACTTGTTTATTGCATGTTATATAAATTTTGATATTATAATCGGTTATCAATATTTTCGATAATTTTTGCATTTACTGTTTTACTTTTCTTATCGATTTTTCAAGAATTCGCTTGAAATTAATTAGTAAAACATTTTAAATTTGGAAGCTTTTTGTCCCCTTTAGAAGCTTTTTGGCAGCGGACTTAAAAAGCTCTTTTTAAGCTTTCTAAAAATAATTCTAGTATTAATAATATTATTCCTCCAATAACTTTACGACTGATTTTGCATGTTATATAAATTTAAGTATAATAATCGATTATCGATATTTCGATAATTTTTACATGTACTTTGTTACTTTTCTTATCGAATTTATAGAAATTTGCTTGAAATGATTTAGTAAAGTAATTAGAATTTAAAGCTTTTTGGCCACTTTGGAAGCTTTCTGGACTCGAGCTTAAAAAGCTCTTCTTAAGCTTTTTAAAAATTATTCTAGCATTACTATTATTATACTTCTAATAAATTTTCGATTAATCTAAATGCTTTTAATACGACTAAATAGCTTTTTTGAAAGATAATATTCAGTAAAAATATTGTAATTAAGTGTTGTCGTGATTACAGCTCTCCCTTACATTTTCTCTATATTTCTTTCTAGCTTTTTAGCTTCGCATTTGATCTCCAATGAACTGAAATCCCGACAATTTAATTCGATGTTCGAATATTAATCGCTTTTTTGAATTAGTTTTTTGTTTTTTTTTTTGTTGAAAGCATAGAAACTAGTTTTTCATTCTAAATCATAAATGCAGACTTTACTTGTAATACTTTTAAATATCTAGTATCTATACATAATTTATTCACATTTTTAATGTATTCCTCAATTATTTTACACATTTTAAAGCCTTTGGTTGACCTGCTGCGACTTTGCACAACGAAAGCTCAATTAAGCTCCAAAGCGCTTTGAAAAATCTGATGAATAATGCACGATTCTAAATCCAGATACACCTTTACATAAGCCTGTTTATGTATGTGTGTGTGTGGAGCATATTTGCACATGCAAAATCTATTGAAACTATCTATTGAATAATAATTAATAAATGGGCTCAACTTTTTCGATTTTATTGCCATTTAGTAATCCGGCAACAGTGGTTTAAAGTACACAAAGTGAGGTAGCGATTTGAATATGCATATATATAATATGCATATATATATATATGTATATATATATATATATATATATATATATGTATGTATATATATTTTTTTTTTATTTCACTTGAGTTTATTTAACTTAAGCCGCTTACTTCCAATAACACACACTTTCCATACATTTAATGCGGACCAAAAAATATTTATTTTATTTTCAACTTGATTTATTACAAAATTTATTTTTATTTTAAAGAATTTTTACAAACACAAAAATAGTAAAATGCATTTTAAATATTCTGGCGGGCATTGTTTGTTTACAATTGAAAGCACGCGAGCGGCGCAATCAAAATAAAAAATGCATACCTGCATGCTAACGGCACAAAAGTTACACCGGGCGTGTTGAGTGAGCGTGTTTTCGTTTCATAAATATTTTTGCGCTCCATTGTTGCACACTCGCGTCACAACAAAAACAACATTTTTTAATGTTTTTCAGTATTCTAACTGTCATTCTCCCGGCGCTGATTGTTGGCTGGCGGCAAACGCCTGTTCGATTCGCGTGGGTTCGCTAGTTGGCGACAATGTACGTGTATGAGAGTGTGTAGGAGTCAGAGCGTAGGGATGGGAGAGTTTGTGACAGTGAGCGTGTGTTTATATATGTTACCAATAGGATTTGCTGCGGATTTCATGTATTTACAGTTTTGTCACGTCTCATTGTTTGCGACATCATTTAAAATCATATTTTCAAAAAACAAACAACAACAATAATAATACGCAAACAAGAAGTCGGGATAACAAAATTTTGATTGCCGCCGAGTGACACACAATCAAACCCTTGTATTGAAGCCTGCAGTTTGGCAGCATGTGGCGGGATGCGGTGGTGCAGCCTGGCCTCAAATTACGCTTATTTTTTCATAGCATATTCTTTAGAGACTTTTATGTTCCACAATTTGGCCTATTTAATATGCCGCATTGATAGGCAAATTTACACAAAAATATATACGACTTAGTCAAACACAAGCGCTGAAATGCATGCAAATGAAGTTAGCATGGAAGCTATATGAATGTTTAATGTTGATGAATTAGAATATGATTACACATGCAGCACTCCCAGGCGGGCCAGAAACTGTGTGGAGAGTTTCTGTGTGGGAACTTTTCATATACAGTGAGCGTTTCTGAGAGAGTTTTTAATATGTCAAATGCGTTGAGTTGAAAAGTGGTACGTAAAAGCACATTTGAAAACTAGTTCATTATGAACTAGTTATAAACTAGTCCGAAAAAGTATGTATTGTATGGAATATAACTATTTGTTGGCTAAAATTTGTTATTATTGTACTAAAACGAACCGCTTATGAACTAGTTAGTAATGTACTAGTTAGTAACTAATTCGCAAAAAATAATTACAAACCGGCTAACAAGTGACTAGACCTGGGAAACTGCATATAAACGGGTTATCAAGTAAATTAACTCTAAACCAACTAATTTTAGTAAGATTAAACGATAACAACTGTATGACGTTTTATTTTTAAAGCAAGTTTTTTATATAAAAATTTCGCTGAACATTAATATAAAATATTAGGCAATATAAATAAGTAAATTTTAGCAAATACTGCTTCATAAATATTTTTGTTTTTTTTTTTGCAATGCAAAAGCGCCAAGAACTAGTTAAAAACAAATAAGTTTGGATCTAGTTCAAAACAAACTAGTTGATAACCAGTTCCGAAAAAAAATATTTATAGCGCTATGAAAAAATTGCTTTCTTGTACACGCTATTTTTTCTAATATAATCACAACTAGTTCCAAACCAACTAGTTGGTAACCAGTTTCGAAAAAATTTATTTTCGCTGTGAAAAATGTCTTTGCGTTTAAACTTAATTTTTCTCTAATATAATCACAATTAGTTCTAAACAAACTAGTTGATAACCAGTTCCGCAAAAATTATTTATGACACTTTGAAAAATTGTTTGCGTGAGTATTGCGTAAGAAAATAATTTTTCTCTAATGTGATCGCTATTTTATTGGTCACTGACCAATTTAATCTAAGGTAACGGTACAACCTCTGCAGAAATTATTCAGATCCGATCACCATAGTCCAACTCAAGTCTTTGTAAAGAAAACTTTTAATTTCACTAAATATTTAAACAACATTTGTGAAAGCTCATAAAAAGCTTCGAACACGAACAAAAAAATTTCATAAAAAAACATGTCCAAATTAATCGTAATGAACTAATTCATTTAAAACTAAGTACATAGTTACAAACTAGTGTTAATGAAAGTAGTCAAGAAAACGTTCAAAACAAGCTTTCATAATCACAGCACTATCATAATAAACTAGTTCATAAAACAACCAATTCCAAACTAGTGTTACAGAAAGTAGTAATGGGTAAAACCCAGCAATTTAGTTTAGTGTTTATAAGAAATTTTAACATAATATAGGATTTTCATAATGAAATAGTTCATAAAAAACTAGTTCGAAACTGGTGTTGCAGAAAGTAGTTCTGAGTACAGCTCATCAATTCATAAGAAATTTTAATATAATAAGATATACTATATTTGACCAGGTTAATATACATGCCCAAATTCATAAATCATACAAAGGCTTGGCTATAGGCCTTGGACTTTATACTTCTTTATTTTTTATTTTAAATAGTGTCGCTTAACTCTCCAACCTTTATCACTTCTAACGAACTTAACTTATTTTTTTTTTTTAATTTCTTCGCTTACAAGATCTGACTTATGTATGTAAAACTTTCATTACAAAAACAATACGCACTGTTAACTGCTTCCGGAAGCGGATATGAATATATGTACATATGGCACAGACATACATACATATCTAGCCAAATCAGGCAGCTCCAACTTAACATTGCTTGGTAAAAGTATCCTTGAGACAACCTTCATACTATATACGAGTAATGTATTTTATTCAATAAATTTTAAGTACGTGGACGAGTGCAAATACCAAAAAGAAGCTCGACTTTTTGATGTAAGCATAATAAAAGAAACATTCCGTTAAAAAAATAAAGAAATTTAAGAGCATAATAAAGATAACAAAAGAAAGGAGATAAAAAGATTTGAAAAGAGCTCAGCGCTAACAAAAAGCACAAAGCAATAAAGTATAACATATATACTATATACAACTGTACATACATATATGTATGTATATACATATGTTAGTACCATTTCAGCATGTCCTTGCACTCACACATACGCGCTGCCGCTCGTTGCTGCACTGCTGTTGCTCTTACGGCGGCACATACCATCACGGCCAATTGACTGCCAAATTTGCATTTCATTTATGCCATCCGCCTTCACTTTTCCAATTATTTATATATCTCAACGTATGCATGTCTGAGTGCTCATATGTTTGTATGCGTTTTTTGCTCTCTCGTACCCTTAGCCAATATATGATAACAGCACTTTAACAATTTTTTCCACCACCGCCGGCTACCGTTATGTGTAGAACAAAAAGCATTTCATGCACCGCTGCCGCCGCAATAAAAGCCTTATTTGTTAAGTTTTTTATGTCTTTCGGAAATTCGCTTTTGACTCGCCACACAGCTCGTTTGCCGCACAATTAGCACACAAACGAACTTCTCTGCCTAATTGAATCAAAAAAATATCATTCAATATGGATGCTCTTAATAAATATAGTATTTTATTGAATATAATTTCAACATGCCGATGTCTGCAAATATTATTATACACTTTTATTTACTATATACATAGGTGTTTGAATGCCCTGTAGGAAATGTGGTATATGCTCCTCATTTTATGCCAAAATCTAACCCAACAGATGAGGCTAGACACACACAAATATTGTGGTCTTATAATGAGTACGGTTATTTATTACTTTGGGAGCATTTTGTTCTCTTTCCGTGTTGTCTAATCCGATTATGAGGCAAGCTCCTATGAAATCCTAGAGAGTCTACAGCTCACTATTTTTGTCTAACTATGGTATTAGCAGAATAAAAATTTAATGCGATACTGGAAGATTTCTGGGACATTGTCTAATACTTTTATTTAGGGTAGTCGAAAAAGTCTTTTCGCATTTCTAAACAAACTTCGACTTATTTTTTTTATTTATTTATAACGAACTTCAATGAACTAAATATGTACCATTTTGGTAGACCACTTTTTGCCGTTTTTCTGCTGGAGAGACATTATTCCATCATTGTAAAACTTTTCTGGTTTCTCGGCGAAAAACTGTAACAAGTAATTTTCACAGGTTCTCTTGAAGCCAACTTTACTCCATTAAGGAAGTTCTGCATTGACCGAAACAAATCATTGTTCGATAGTGCAAGGTCAGGACTATGTGGTGGATGCATCAAAACTTCTCAGCCAAGCTCTCCCCGTTTTTGCCGAGTCATCAAAGATATGTGAGGTCTGGCATTGTCGTGATGAAAGACGAAGCCCTTTCTGTGCATCAATTCTGACCGTTTTTTTCGATTGCTTGCTTCAATCTCATCAGTTGTTGACAGTAAAATGTAGAATCAATTGTTCGACCAGGCTGGACCAGCTCATAGTGGATGATTGTTCTCCAATCCCACCAAGCACTCAGCATAAATTTTCGAGGCGTCAATCCAGGCTTTGCGACAATTTGTTGAGCTTCACCATGTTTGAACCACGATCTTTTCCGCACACTATTGTGTTATTTGATCCACTTTTCATCTACTGTTAGCATTCAGTTCAGAAATGGCTCGATTTCATTTCGCTACAGTAAAGAATAGCAGATGTTAATTCGGTTCTAAAAATTTTTCGCAGACAATTCATGTGGTACACAAACGTCGAGCTTCTTTTTGTTGGTAGTCTTTTCTAAATGGTTCGAAACCGTTTGCTGATGAATGCTAAGCTTCTTAGCGATATCATGGCTGCTTATGTGACGGTCCTGGTTAATCGTTCCCATAATTCCATCGACTTTTTCAACGATGGGTCGACCAGAGCGTGGTGCATCTTTCACATCGAAATTTTTAAAACAGAAGCGAGCGAACCATTGTTGTGCTACATCGTATCCGTAAACTTCACAAATTTCCTTGATGGCTTGCGTGACATGTTTCCCTTTTTTATCCAAAAATTTCAAGATATAGCGAATTTCTTCATTATTTTCACTCATTTTTCAACAGCTGTAACTTTTTTTCAACTTCCCCGAATTTTAGTTTTTTTTGGTTGAACGAAGCTTAAAATCTGACATTTTTAATGCCACATGGTATTGTACGATGTGATTGGTAGCACTGGAGATATACGACTTTAACGACATCTATTGACAAAATACGAAAAAGCTTTTTCGACTAGCCAATCTAATAGATTTAGATAATGCGTAATCTCGGCCCGATGCTTGACCGGTTTTCCTTTTCATTGTTGGTATAATGATTCGCAAAGATATCTTGTCCCATCCCAGGACTTGGTTTTGATCGATCTTCAGTTTTTATGGCGAACAACATGAAGTATTGGAACAGTAAAGTTCACTGGTGAAAACTTAGCGAGTGACGAATCGAACAAACAGCTATCCAAAATCTAATGAAGTGGTAGTAAGGAGAAGATAAATATATGACAGTTATGATTACCGCATAAGGTAACCGCTTATTACTGATTATTACGCTCAACTGCATAAATCATAAATCCCAAGTAACATAACAGTCAGTTTTGACACTTAATGCTGCCACTCCCAACCAATTTATTTCCTACAGGGTATATTACGACCGCATATATTATATATACATATATAATGTATAAGCCACATGTATAAAACACAAAATTCATACGGAACGATCACGCATAGTAAATACAATCGAATAAACGTATAAACGAATAAAGTCGGCTAAAACGCGACTTGCATTAAAATTTTATTGCGGAAATTTGTTTTGCTCCCATTAGATATACATACATATATATAAATAGTAGAGACGCTGGGAAATAAGGAAATTTGTATGCAAAATTGAACGGAAATATGTTTTTATTAAAAGGGCGTTGCAGCAGAGGTCGGGACACAAAAAAGCGAGCGCGTGTTGGGAGCAACTAACTGTAGGAGTGGGAGCAACAGCTGTTGCAACAACAGCAAAAACGCCAAATGGCAGAGCGACAATAAAAATGAGGATATGCTAAAAAATACAGTTATAAATATGTGTGTGTGATAAATGTGTGTGTGTTTGTGTTTCCTTGTTGGTGTATGTATTTTTGTATGCGTGCAGTTCTGTTGATCTGTGACTTTTTGCCTTGCATGTGGGGCTTACATAATATTACATAATATGTAAATTTCTTATGAGCTTTTAAAATGCTGCTTTATACGCACACGTTTTGTTGTTTATAGACGCTACCGACTGCTCAGCTCGTGTAATTTTTTTTTATTGGACCTAAATACTCACACCACAAATACAATTATTTGATTTGATATTCTATAGTCGCCTGTGACTGATAAGTTGGCATGTGTCTCAAGTAAGGAGCGAAAAGCTCAATCCCAAAAATAAGACGAACAAATTGGCATGATGAGGTAGAAGGAATATAAATGAGTTGTGATAATTTGAGAACGTTTTACAACAAAAAAATCTTAACTGGTGGTTGTACTCCTTGAAGAGTTGTCAGCTTTTAGTATAAGCGTTAGACTCTCTACTCTCTAGATTAGAGAACTTTAAAAAAAGCTTTGAAAGCTCTCTTAGATCACAGAAGGGATTCAAAAATAGTTTTCTAAGCTTTACTGGGTGAATAAAAAGTAGTAAAAAGTACAAATACATACTTTTGAAAAATATTCTTGAAGCTTTCAAAAACTAACCTCACTTTCCATGTGAATTTTCCTTCAATTGCAATCACTTAAAAACACAATTTTAATGCCTGGTATGTGACACGAGCTTCAAACTAACTATAAATCCTTAAATATCAAACCACCTGTCTCTTTTTTCCACACCGACAGCTGGTCAGCCTGGCCACATTGTCTATATATTCTCTTCTGGCACTATCCACTCAACATTTTTGTATTTTTTTTAATATTTTTTGTGGCGCTCTCAGATTGAGCAAAAGCCCCAGTCACAATTTATTTGATATCTTTGTGCCCATTATTCAAAACATGCCTCAATAAATTATGCATTGCCAATAAAAAGTAACGAAACGGCAACAAAACGCAGTACAAATTTACACAAAAGTCAGCAATAAGAACCCAATACAAACACACACACATACGAATCCATAACTGCATAAAAAAATCGACATTTGTATTTATTTCTTTTTTTTTCTTTTGATATATCTTTTTGGTATTTTGTAATATTTTCATGCTCAAATTTGTTCTGTCTGCTGTCTGGCCTGGCAGAGGATGAGTGGGAATTGATAAATTCTTTTATTAATCAATCATAGTGGCAGTAAAGCCGTTGGAAATATGTTAGAAAATGTACAAAAAACGTAATAAACGTATTATTCTCTCGCTTTTTACCGCCTTTAAGCTCGTAAAACTCAGCCAAATGAAAAATTGTAGTAAATTTTTTACATTTTCCGGCAAAACGTGCAGATAAAAAATTATGAGCTTTTCATATTGATAGTATTTGCCATGGGATTTGTGCATTCACTTATTTATTTGCTGCAGACCCTCGTCATAAACGAGCTTACATATGTTCATATTATAGAGTATACAAAATTTAAGCGAACTTTCATAATTTACGATTTTATTCGAAATAGATTTAAAGGTTATGTTGGTTGTGAGGTATTTTGAGGATTAAATAAAAAGATATCCAAATTGTGAAAAAATTGATTTTACTTATATGATATAATATTAAAGAGTTTTTTTATTTATGTAGTGGCAATGATTTAGAGAATTTTAGCTTTGTTGAAAAAATAAAACTCGAAAATATCTTAAATATAAATCTTTAATATTTTTGGATTTTGCATAAAATGATATTTACCCAATAGCTATAGCTTGAATATATTGCTAGCAAAAAATATATTTTTCTTTTCGATTCTACAGTTCACGCTCGTTAGGTCTGAGCTCGATTTACTTCCAATAAAATTCTTGTCAATAAAAATGTTAACCAAAATTGAGCAAGTGAATACCTTACTCATCATGGTTTTCCATATATCTAACTGGAGCATAAGGTCTCATTCCAATCTTTATTTTCAAAGTTCTACTAAAGAACTCTTGTTAACGTTACATGAATTTTGTGCATCCAAATTCATTGCGAAAATGTGGTCTTGACTTTTTGATTCAAACTAGCAGTTATGGTAGACGTTTCGCAGTAGTTATAAGCACGAAGGGTGAACTTAGTTGAAACTACTATCTTTTGATGACTAAAGACACTGAAATCTACAGTCTATGGACAATTCAATTGGCTCACTAGAAACTCCGCACTGCCTACGACATGAGCCTACCAACTCATGTTGATCACCCCACTAAAGCTTAGATTGCCAACATGAGTGGTTATTGAATGGCTTCAAATCATCTGCCAAGTCGCTGAAGAGATCATAGGCGCTTAATATTTATGAATTATGATTCAACCCAAAACCTTTCTGAGACTGTTCCCACTATTCGCTGAACGCTTTCCCAGACTGCTTACTGCTTATTCGCAGCTAACCCTTATATCTATGGGCCATTACTATCCGCAATGTATGACCCTTCCAGTTGCCTTTCAATATATCTACAAGTATTTTATTCTATCTCAATTTGATTATGACAGTCTGTTAGGTTTATACCAATTGTTTGTTCGATTCGCCAAATAAAAAAGTAGGGTTCAAAGATAGTCTTCTAAAAGCTTTAAATTCGTTTAAAATTTACGCGGAGAGAGTTTTTCTGAATACTTACTGTGCCATGTACACGCTGTAAATAGAAATTCGACAGAGAAAAAAAGGTTTAGCTGCCAATATCTTAAAGGCGAGGAAAATTGTTAACTTAAGAGTCTTGGTCAAATTAATGAAGGAATGCAAAGCCTTAAAAAATTAGTAGTTTCTGGTTATGAAATATTATACTCGAAGTAAAATAATACTATCAATTTCACTATAGTGTCAAAATTACCTCTATAACCGGTCAATTGATAAGTGCTCGGCCCACAAAGTATAACACATTTTTCTTCCGAAATTCGTATTTTTTTATTCAACTTACATAGTTCCCTTCAAGAGTAGTACACAGTGCCTGCTATCTCGAACAACTTCAATTCACAGTCATCCAATATGACATTGTTGTCTCGGATGCTGATTTCACCACGTCTCAACTAGGCATGCCGATCCTTGATGGTTGATTTTCCTGAGACAGTGTCCGGAAATTCATTATCAAGCCAAGTTTTTTTTACTGTATTTTTTTCTTTCAAAAGGCAATATTTTATCAACACAAAAAATATCTTTTTATCTATCATTTTTTACAATAACAAAAGTTGCTTCACTCGAAGTGATATAACTCACAAACTAATGAGCCAACCGCTGTTAAACTTATACACGCACCTTTTGAAGGGTGTGGCTAAAAATTATAAGAACTTAATTCTAGCAGCGCCATTTATGTGACAGGCCGTGGACTTTTGACCATTTATGTAATGAAAACAACCTAAGTAGAAAATTCGCATTCTCAATTAATACAAAAACCAGAATTAATTCACCGCCATTTATTCGAGCGTTTACTTAAATTTTTAATGATCAATGAAAAGGCCATATTTCAAGCATAAAATAAACGAACTTCGCCAGCTGCATAGATTGTTGCACGAAAATTAATAAAGGAAAAGTCCAACAGTCCAACACAGCGCCAGTGAAATGCATTTATGCCGAGCGACAAGCCATTTGCCGTAAACAAAGAGCATTTCTGCGTACGAAAATCGGCATTTATGCCTTAAAACATTTAAACAACGCCAACCGAGCATTACCGAAACGCTTATGCCTATGAGCTGGATGTCAGCAAAAATGCAAAATTGTCAGCGGCAAAAAACACAGAGAAACAACAAAAACAACACGTTGCTGGCGAAATGCATAAATTTAATAAAAGTAAATTTGTGAAAATATGGCAAAGTTCCCACAAACATAAACACGCCAGCACTGAAAGGCCAAGAGCTTACATTTGTATGTATGTGTGTGTGCAGTTATGTAAAAAAATGAAGTGCAGCGAACCAAACATTTTATTACCTTTGCTGCATGCAAATGCCACACACTACGCATGTGTGCTGTGTGTGTTTGTGCGTGATGTATGTATGTATGTAATTTTTTTGAAGCTCTCATTTTTGCCGCAACAAAATATTTATGTTTCTTCGGTGTATTTTTTATAATTAATTTTAGTAGTGTCATTATTTTTGTTTTTGTGTTTGCGTATGTGTGTATTTTTATGTATTTTTCATTTTTATGATAAAAATTAATATTCATAAATAAATGCGAAATGCCATTATATGAACTGCGAATGGCACATTGAGCGCAAAGGCCACACACGCACACACACACACACAAATATATATATATGTACATATACAAATCATACAACATACATATATGCGAAAAGCGTCCTCCATTTAATGCGAACAAAAATGCAATTTAAACAAAAACTTGTATAATTACTGCTGCAAATGTCTACGTGCATTATCGAATTTATTGACCATTCATAGGTGGGTGTGTGTGGCCAGGAAGCGGAGTGTGAGAGCCTGTGACAGCAATGGCAGTATCAACTCCCACAAGCAGTGTCAGTGTCTCAGCGGTCATTTCAATGGCCTGCCGCCTACCGTCTCCTGTCTGTCAGTTCGTTAGCGAGGCATAGCTCATTCGTATGCGCAGTGAAGCAAGTGAACGCCTGCCTGTCTGGTCACCTCTGCCGAGTATATCGCTAAAACCTGCACGTACCACAATAACACTTTCGTGCATATATATACTGGCAACTTTGTGGTTTTTCGCACAGTGGCGGAGTTGCGAAGGGGAGGAGGTTTTTAAAGCAATTAAGCTTTAATATATTTGAGCATAATTTTAGAAAACTTTACTAGAGAACATTTTATGGCAGCTGGGGTTATATTTTCAAAATATCTTATAATTGTTTCTAATTACATTTCCTCAGTATCTTTGTATGGTTTAAAGATGGTATTAAATATTTGAATATCCTTAAGATGTACGACCGTATAGAAAACACCCTTTATTATTGCAAATATTTCGTCGACTGAGGCTCTAACATTTGGCTAAACATTTGATAAAAAATTTGGTTAAACATTTGAATAAACAAGCGGCTAAAGATTAAACATTCAGTTAAATTTTTGGTTAAACATTCAATCTTAGGATTAGTATAACAAAGTTTTTTTACAGCATATAAAAAAGTTTATAGAAAACCGAAAAAAACAAAGACTTTATATCTTACATCAGCGCTGAAGCCTTAAAAATGGTGAAAAGTCAAAAAATTCATAGTAAGTTGAAGCCTATAGTTCGAAAGATTAAATAACAAAAATTATTGGAAATATAATTTACGGGCGATCTGAGTTCCAAAAGAGAAATGTAAGGGGACGTGTTCGAAATTTCTCGATTTCTAGCCAAACTACGGATCCTATAGTAAAAAGTTAAAGAGCAAAGTTGTAGGTAATAAAAATATCTATAACTCTTTCATATGCAACTTTTTCACATAACCTCAAAATTTATGTGAAAAATTAAAAAATAGCAACTTTTTGCGTTATTTTTTTTATTTTTATCTTCTACAAAAAATATTTTTGATAGGTCAGTAGGCTTTATTCATTGAAATCTCTACTATTTTATGGTATAGGAATATATACATTACTATAATAAGTTCTCTCAGAAAATGCAAAAAAAAGACTGCGTACATAATAATAAGACCCTCTATGACATCCAAGGCAAATTTAGCGTTCAGTATCATATCATCATATCATATCCTTTCATTTCCTTCACTAAATTTAAATTTTTATTTTCTAATGAAGAACGATACTATTTTGTCTGATACTTTTGAACTAATTCCCAAACCCGTGTACCACAGACTATTGAAAACGTGGCTCTGAAAATCTTAATATCATACTGATGTTGTTGCCTTGGGTAGTTATTAGTTATTAAAAGAATTCAGGCATGATCTAAACAACATCAAATTCAACAATTAATGGATTAGCATTTACTTGTCCTCGCCAGGCTTTGATATCAAATTTTAACCATCATAGTAACCAGCTGTTACTTTAGAAACTAATTCTAGGCCTAACCGGTGCTTAGGTGACTTGTGGCACATGCGCTGTATTACATGAAAAACTCTCGAAATCTTTTAAGTAAAATTACTATGATCTTAACATCCAAAAACATATTTTCTATGCCTACATTTAGATTAAAGTTTACTTTAGCGTTTCGAAAACTGCTCTATTGACAATTGTGGTTATGTCATTCTATTTCAGTTACAAAATCTTATATACCATATACTTATATTAAAGTTTTATGAAATATTACTAAATTTTTTCTCTCTCTCTTTCAGGTACATAGTTTTGAAAAAAATAAAAATCGGTGCCACAGTAAAACGACCCAATGCCTTCACTCTTTTGAATTAACTTTTATGGAATTTTGGGTTTGTAGTTAGAAAGCTATAAATATGACGTTGCCACATATATAAAAAATAACAATTTACAAAATATTTTGAACATGCAAATCGTCAACTAAAATGAAAAATAATGCAAAATCACTTTTCATAAGTTTACAGGCGAAGGAAAAAAGTTATAGTTAGAACCATTCAATGAAACAATATTTGAGTTTTGGGAACGAAATGGTTATGTATTGGTTATTAGATCTGACAGTGATTTTCGATTTTTTTATGACACTTTGTTTTGCATTTTGGTGACAAAATACTATAATGTTATAGCCAACGAAAAATGCTTCAGTTAAAGTTGCCAATTAGCAACATATTAAAAAATATAGGAATTTCGTCGATAAAAATAACATAAAATTATATGAATCAGAAAAAATAGAATTCAGTTTGTATAAAGTTAATCAAAACTGCAGATATTCGAAGTTAAATGAAAATATTATTAGACAGGGTTGCCAACTGTTTAAACAGTTGTAACTAAAAGTAATATAATAAACAAGTAAATATGAACAAGAATTGAAAATTGAGCGGCAGTTAGGGTACAACAACGTTGTATTTCATTTACCTGAAGTAAGACAGAGTTGCCACCTATTTTATGCAATAAAAATTTAATATAAATTAATTAGTTAAGTAATTAAATACAGTTATGGTACAACGTTGTACTTATAATCATTTACCTGCAGTATGTCCAGAGTTGCCACCTATTTTAATAATAAATAAAAAATAAAAATTAATAGAAATGAAATAGTTCAGTAATTAAATACACTTGAGGTTTAAAATATTACGATATTGATATCATTACATCTTTTTCTTTAATAGGGTTGCCAACTATCTATTGAATTTTAATTAAAGGAAAGTTTTTTTACATATGTGTATATGAGGGTGGTTTTTTATTGAACTATTAATTTTTTTCAGTCCTGTCACGAAATTTCCTTAGAAATACCCTAAAAAAAATTCCCTGAAAATTTTCGCCATTAATATTAACATTAAGAACTGGACCAAGGCCTATAAAAATTTTCCACAGAAAATACACTACAACTCTGAGTTTTTATCTTTAAATTCCTACAAATCAGAGGTATTTTATGGCATCGCTTTCACTTTAGACGCATATTTCTCAGAATTGTTCACTCGACAAAAGTGCCCAGTGCAACAAAGTCGTAACTCACACCGGTGAGGTAGTACGGGGCTCTAAACCCGATTTTTCCAAGAATTCTTTTGTATATATCTCGTAAATGACAGGAGCTATAGAAAAACCTTGAATGACAAATTTGTAGGAAATTTTATTTGCTATAAAAAAGGTTCAAGGTCGAGATCGCTATCATTAATACTTTTCGAGATATTCGGCTTTTTAAGTAAGGCTTTATAAAATTAACTAGAGGGGGCCATATGTACTTTCCATATTAAAGTGCACAAATTCATCGAAATCCTGAAAATTTTGTTTTGAAAGTCTAACACAAGCCAACAATAGAACAAACAGCCAGATCCCCTCTGAAAATTTTTTTATAACGTTCAGCGTATAATTAAACATATTTAGTTAGTTGTATATGTATATGCTTAAATAAATAAAAAAATAGCAACGCACACGTACAGGAAATGCCATTAAGGGGCTGTTGATGTGGCAGATGACAAACTATCTTTATGCTTAACGCAGCTGATACGCCATGGCACGCCCTCCAATACACACGCGCACACATACACATATACACACACACCAACATGAGTCCGAGGCAAATATGAGTGTATGCTTCAATATGGTAAGCCATTTTGACGCGGTTAATTGAGTTGTGGCATGAGTCGCACACACAAATGAGTCACATAAAAACCGTGTGTACATATGTAAAGTAAATGTGTGCACGGACGCTGTGTGCGCTGGTGATCAAGCAGCATGCTAACACTAGCACTTTAAAGCTTTATAAATTTCTTTTTAATTGCAATTGCAACATTTAAGTGCAACACACATGCATAGCTGTGGCATTAACGGTAAATTTTGTTGGACACATACACGTGTATGTGTTTGCTATAGATTATTAGATGTAGCTTTGGGGAATTTCAAGTGCACCCTACAACCAGCTGACTGCTATCCCCCACCTTATATAACAGTATTTCACAAATAGTAGAAAATAAAAATTGCACCAAAAAGAACGTCTTTTAATATATTTTTGATGACGCAAATGCAATGCGCTACCCTCGTACACTCTCGCACTCTCACACATTAATGTCACTCACACGCCACGGTGTACCAGTTAAGCAGCGCGCTGTGTAGCCGGGCATACAGCTAGCAGCAAAGCATTACGGCCGCATGCAATTGCCAGTGCATGGAAAAAGCAAAAAATAAAAATAAGAGAAGAGCAGCAACGCCGAAAAAGAAAATTCCAAAAGCTGTGGAAAGCTTTTAAGCATTATGTAAAATATTCACTTTGTGCATGCCAGCGACCAAGCAAGCAGCCAAGCAGCCAGTCATGCAATCATGCAGCGTGCGCTTAACAGCTAACTCACACACACACACACATTTTTATATACCTATTCATGCATTTACATATGTATACATAAGTATGTATGTGTGATTTTATAGCGAATTTCATATGTGTGTGTTTGGTACATGAAAAAACGCAAATATAACATTAAATCCGTATATAAAATGCGCAAGCTGGTTAAGTTGTCCGTATTCTGCGCTGGGTAATGATGGCAATCGTCGTACTGCGACAAATAAAATAATGAATTTTAAAGTTTTTCCCGAGCAGCGAGCTGCCGCTGCTTTCGATTTTATTTTTCATCTCAACTTTTGATCCATTATATATTCGCTTTTCCACTGAGCGCGCTTTTTAGTGGATTTAAATTGAGTACATTAAGATTAATTAAATTTAAAAAATGTATTATTTTAAAGTGCTATTTGCAAGGTTGAAAGGGCCTTAGTATACGGATATGTATATCTTATAATAAAGTAAAATTCCATATTTAACAGGTGAATAAATCGCATTATGCCAAAAGTAAATTAATTCTACGGGCTATAAATTGAATTTTTTTAACTTTGTTGTAATTGTTTTTGTTGTTTTTGTGTAAAAATATAATATTTTGTTGTGTGCTTTCAATAATTTGGTTCCATCGTATAGCCGATACTGTATGCTCCGATTTTCTAAGGATACTCTACCACTGAGGTTTTTCAAGTTTGGCTGAGAGCGAAAGAGAGCAATACATTATCTTTACATTATGAGCAGGAAATATTTTGTTATAAAAATCCAGCCGCTAAGCTCAATAGAATTAATAAATATTGAAAAATCCAAGGTAAGTGATACTAATATTGTACTTCAAAGCAGAAAATTGGTTTTTCAATACCTCCCTATAATGCAATTTTCTAAAGGACTAATTTCCGTATTTTTTAGAATCGATCCGTTCAGTCCCTTTAGGTCCTCCTCCTTGACAGTAACGATATGAGTAAATTTCTCTTCAACCGATATCTGGTCAACTGTTTCGCTTTTTTCTGCCGTAGTCTTGGGCTTCGAGGACCTCATAACTACGACATTGAAACTATAGTTCCAACAGAGCTCCACTTTTTGGATGTGTTTTAAGTCACATCATCGATAGAAATGTTAAGCCTCATGATGCTACTGTTGACAACCCACCAGGCTGAGGTATTAATGCCCAAGTTGTGATTCCTGATCAATCCCAGAACCAAATCATTTGAACCTTTCAGTCATCTAGCTTAGGAGCCATCTCTTTTAGCCTCATTAAAATGCGCAATCTGGTTTCTGTACTCAGAGGAGAACAAAAAGAGCCGGTACTGCAACCCGATGTTGGGAAGGCTTCATTCGAATACAACCCAAGAAGCCTCCTGGATGTAACACAGTGAACTGATATCCAATCAGCACAGGAGTCGCAGAACACCTTAGAATAAATAGGGGTGGCGGCTCTTGGTCATCCGTACTGTACAATTCACGGCGATTTGGGAAAACCGAAAATCCTTGCTACCTAAGCCTCTGTGCCATGTTCATATATTATTTAAAAACAATTTACAAATTCATTAAATACTTATTTATTTTTGTTTTTTTTTTTTTTCAAATCAGATGGCAACGTCAAAAAAATAATTTTTAATAATTTTATAAACAATATTCAGAACATAAAACTACCATATTGTTTTAATTTTTAGGTTAGCATATGTACAGCAATTCAATTTCAATAAATTTTTTTTATTCTATGGCAACACCAAAAATAATATTTTATGTTTAATTATTTTGTAAACAGAGCAAATCTAATTTTTATTTTTTAAGTTAAGATAAATGTATTTCAATAAAGTACAAAAAATCAGGTGGCAACCCTCTGCATATTTAATTTTTTAATTCTACCCAGTTCCCAAACGTTTACGGTTTGCTGCCAGACCTGATGTAGTTTGTGAGCATAATTTTAAAATAATTATATCAAATCAAGCGGCAACCCTGTTCATATTTAAAACTTTATTCAACACTTTCAAACCTTTGCGGCTTGCAGCCATACTCGATTCCAATTTTTAAGCTTAATCATAAGATATAATATAAAATCAGGTGGCAACTCTGTCCATATTTAATTCTTAATTTAACGCTTTCAAAATTTAAGCGGTTTGCAGCCACGTTTAAATCTGATTTTTAAACATTATCTTAAAATAATTATATACATATATAAAATCAGGTGGCAACTCTCAAAAAAAAACTATTTGTACGAAAGATAACACTAAATGGAAATTCGCTTACACGCATGTCCATTATAATGTTTTAAACTTAAAAATAAAACAATTATATAAAAGCAGATGGCAACTCTCCTACAAAAAATATTTCTAATAGGGATGACACCAAATTGGATTTCCTTCACACGCTTGTGTGTGGGCTTGATTACAATTTGAAAAATAATTATAAAAAATTTATATAAAATAAGATGGCAACTCTGAAAAAAAAAATGGCAACTCTGAAAAAAATATTTGTACTAATGATAACCCTAAATTGGTTCTCGTTCACACGCATGTCCTCTTAAAACTTTTATTGCAATGAATTTGGAGTGTCCCCAAATAATGCTTGCGGTTGGCGCTCAAAACGGTGCCACAAAATGTCGCTAACTACACACTTCAACATAACGGAATTACGCGTATTAACGCGCACATAAGTGTACGCAGCGCGAAGAAAAAATACCGCAAGAGCATTTAGCGCTTTATCTCCCATCTGTCGCTATTCCCCAACAGCACTCAACACCAACAAAGGCGAGCAGAGCCGGGCGCAGCGCCGCTTTAAATAAGCGCCCATAAAAACCCGTTGCGTAAAGTGGCGCTTCAGTTCATTATAACAACGGTGTAATAGACAAAATACACAACATTAGCGCTGCTGCCGACCAGCGGCGCTAACGGTAAACGAAATTAATGTGCACTCGTGTGTGTATGTGACGATAAATATATTGCTTGCAATAACAATAACAACAGTGACAAAAGTTGCGGTCGCCGAAAACCAGCCGCACATTACACAGCAACAACAACAATAACAGCAACAAAGTCATAGCTGTGCTAGCTCGCTTATTTCATTTTTTACTTTTCGCTGTGTTGCAAGCCGCAAAAATGAGGCATGAAAATGAAGTGAACTAGCAAATTGTGTTTAATGCCACGCAAACATAAATATAGGCGCACGAACGCACACACACACATCTGTACACATGCACACATAGTTAGCACTTGGCCAGAGCGAAAGCGCTTAGGCGCCAAAACAACGGCAATTCAGCAAGAATTATGGCTACCGAGCCGGCGAAAATTCGCAGCGGCAATTCACGGCCCAACATGTTTGCAACACTTACACACACAGACGTAGCGCGGCACACGGTTAACTAGGCGCTCTCCTTAATGTGCGGCAAAGAAAGTGGCAACCAAAGCAAAATCGTGAAAAACAAAACGCTAACACACTTTCCACGTACACAAGTATACATGTGTGTGTGTGTGTTTATGTTGCGGTTGGCAGTGTTATCCGTGCTTGCAGCAGCCGCAGCCAGCCGTCAGCCAGCAACTTAGTAGGCACTTCATTCATTGCGAGGCATAAATCTATCCCTTGGGTCACATAATAACCTCTTTAAAACGGCCAGTGTTGCCACCACGCTAATGCTGTGCATAATTCTACTATTTTGCTTTTGTATGCTTTTCTCTCACTCTCACTCTCACTTGCTGTCTCTGCTGGTTTCATCGCAGTGGCACGGACGGATGTAATTATTTTTATCAGCGCAAATGTGTCTGAGTGTGTGTGTGTGAGTTAATCTCAACTCGTTTTTGTCGTTATAAAATGTGTCAACTGGTGTTGGATGTGTAAAAAGCATAATTTCTACACATATAATTGTATATAGATAATACTATATGTAGTACATAAATACAATTGTGTGCGATTCCAACTTTTAATAAGCGCTTATTAGCTGTCTGCCTCTTTGAGGCGATTGTTCGAAAAAGTAACCCACATATTACATAAATAAGTATGATGTGTCTATGGATATGAGCTAGTTATTATTTTAAGCAAAAACGTTTCATTTATTTGTTAATAATCAGATTTACACCTCAAAGCAAATCACATAAGATCTAATAAGTATACAATTCTGACAACCTTTCTTCAGTTCCTGAAAGTATTGGATTCCTGCATCGAGCTCTGAGCCCTCTCATTATAACGACGAGGTAATATATCAACAAATTAACTATGTTAAGCACCAGACAACAACTTTCTATTTCTCTTCACTAGTTATGATCCTTGCCATATATAGTTCGCCTTCCACGACAAATATCTTTTCGTAAAGAAAAAAAATGCTTACAAGAACTTCATTGGCGGTTCCGAAAAATTATCCGCTTTTTAGGGAGAAAAGAGCATGTGTCAACTTGATCACATGTATGTAGACCAACGGACAGTTCAATAAATTCAGCTCGTCAGATCTCAAATTCAGCTCAGCTGATCATTTGTATATGCTTTATAGGGTCTCTGACGCTTCCTTTTGTGTATTAAAAACGTAATGGTGAACATAATTCACCTGCTTAAAACATAAGACATAGAAAATAATTGAGGTTTTGCACTGCGACCTATGGTCTATAGGGTCCTCTCTTATATCACATAGTACACAAAGATCCAGCACTCTGAACAATTCCAGGAGCTTGCTGGGCGCGATAGAGGTCATATGATCTTTGTCCACGTAGATGGATTCAAGGGCCTTGAGCGCAGTTTGCTCAAGAGACTATGCCCATGTTGAACAAATGATTCTTGAGCCTGGACGCGACAAGGAGACGGAATTTGTCTCGGGGGAGGTTGATCATCTATCTAAACCTTGCTAAATAGTAATTTGGCTGTAATTTCCTGTTACCTGCTGCCACAGTCGAACTCTCCCTACCCTCTACTCCGTGTGGAGCAACTGGTGTCGTCAACCTAAAGGCCACCGCAGTGCGGGCTAGTTCGTCGACCAGCTCATTGTCGGTTATCCCTTTTTGCTCCGGTGTACATGTTTGCAAGCGTTTTTATACACTCCTCCATTAATAGCGATTTGACCTCATAAGCTGAGATCGCGTTTAGTCCTGCTTAACTATCGCTGAATATAGCGATAGCTGCGTTGGAGATTGATTTTTTTCACACTGACTTATAGCAAAGAAATAAGCATCTCACTGGTATAGATAGTTTGGAATGCGATCCCGCAATGCCTGCTCCAATGCCTTCCAGTGTTTTCGAGTCGTCAGTATGCCACTGGATAGCGCTGCCCCTCAATACTAGGTTGAGATTGGCATTACTCCATTCCGCTTTACTGCCGAGAGTAACTTTAAACTTCTTTTGGCAGTTAATCCTGTTCGTAACGCCGTCTTTTGTAATAAGGGTCAGTGGTGTGTCTTCCCCTGAGGTCTTCATTTGTTGAGACGACATTATCTTCCTTTTGCCAAACCTCTCTGTTGGCATGAGCAGCGTGGTATGCTTCACTGATCACTAGATGCAACGGTGGGAGCTTCAGGATGACTTCAAAATTCTTTGCAGCCTCGATAGTTCAAGGCCAACCGAAGATTCCGTTGCCTTCGATGCCCAAACAATCGCTCTACAAGTAACAAATGGCCTTACGATCATGGTATACAACCACCTTGCCACCCTAAGGTGTAGTCCTATATGAGGCCTATAAATTTGCCCTCTTTAGACACCTGTTGTCTAGTCCTCCCTGCCACCAAATGTTAGTGGCCTCAAGCCCAGAAGAGATCTTCGCGTGAAAGACACGACGGTTGTTTTTGACGGGTTGATATTTAAACCTACGGTATTATACCAACCCTTAGCTAGACTTGAGTCTCTTTGGACTACGTCGCAGAGTGTATTCTCTGACTAATCTCGTGCCATTATGACAATAACATCGGCGTACCTCTGGCACCGAATTCCACTATTTGTGAGCAACTCAAGCAGGTCATCTACTACTAGGTCCCTAAAGAGGATTGAACTCCACCCTTGTAGTACAAGACGTTCAAGAAGAAAGAAGAAATTGGCTTGAGAGTATGTCAATGTTATTGCAGAATTTAGTGGACTTTAAAATATTTTCAGCATCAAAAAATACAATAGATTGAGAAAAATATATTGTTACCATCAGCTTTTACTGAAAATATTTGATCATTTTGTACCCTGTTGCACATACACATACATTCATATTTTTTCAAATAATTCATTTTTCACTTCAGTAACTACATTTGCTTTACATTTACACTTTAGACAGCATACGCTGTATATGTTTCCGTGTATATATGTGTATGCAATCAACATTTATCTTCATTGTCTTTAGTGTCAATAGTTATATGTGCATATGCACACATAAATAGGCCAGTGACTGTAAAAACACTATCGGGAAATATGACAAATAAATCCCTTTTCCAACTGCAGAACGAACTACAAATCAACTGTGTACCCCAGAGGCAGATATAAATGTCCATAGTCATGGTAACTATGAACCAGAGCAGACACATACATCCACACATGCATAAAGAGACACCCACACTTTCCTGCGCGCACACAGACATAGCTACAACTGCACAAATACAAAGCCGAGTTTATCGCCGTTAATTGTCTTTTTGCAAACGTTTTCTTTCGCAACTCTTACACATTGCATAATTTAGTTGGCGCTGCTGCTGCTGCTGCTGCGCTCTGTTGCCGTTGCGACCGCTGCTCTGCGGTTTGGCGCATAATTAGCCTGGCAACGAGCGTCGCGCATGCAAATGGCGCTAAATGGTTGGCCGTGCGCCCAGATTGGCTTTGACAAGCCGAACATGTCTGATTGGAGATGAGAAGTGTGCCAGCGGCACAAATACGAATGTACGCGTTATTAAATGCGTTCGTGCGTACGTTTGTTGCATACTTACAGGCGCCAATTGCATTGTGAATGTGCACACATTGTCATTTAATTATTGCTCTGCAACACACAATGGAGTAATTTCACAAATTATTAATTAATTAATAAAGTATGTAATTAATTGGTTGGCACAGAAGAGTATTGGCGCACAATGACACAAATGTAAATTCATACATATGTACTTATATGAATATGTGGGTCGACATGCAAACGCATACATTTATATGTGTACATTAGGGTGGCACATACATTAGGGTGGCTGCGCATAACTTTTAAGGATTTTCCTGATTTTTACACGCGTCCAATCAAGTTTCTGTTTTTGCTCAATAGAAATGAAATTTTTTCATAAAACCACTCCTTAAAAAGTTTTACGTACTTAATATTATACACCATTCAACACCTGAGCATTCATAGAGTACACCATGCCGTATGAGCAACTTAGAATTTACAGTGCACCATGTCGTATGAGTAACATAGAATTTATAATGCCGGCCATAGACCACACAAGTAAACTGCACAAGTCTAGCACTGTGCAAAAAAAAACTGCGACTCGCACTATACAAGCCAACTGTGCAAGTTTTTATTTTAATGTTGAAAGCGAAACAGACAACATGTGTAAATATTGCGCGATACCACCATATCTCTGTTTGCGTCGGGATATTTTTGTTTTAATTTTAAAACTAATTTTTCGTATGCTTCAGCTTTCATTATTCTGTTGCTATATTCTTTGCTTTTTATTCGCCATAATGAAGGTGATTCTTTATAAAATTCAAGGAACTCGGCCCAAAACTGTTTGTCATCACTCATAATTAAAATAAATGCGTTGTTTCCTTTTTTGTTTTGATGTTAACTTCACAAAAACTGAAACAAAACTGAGCTAATTTCGCCATATACTACGCAAATTCACTGCGCAGTATTCAGACTTGTGTAAAAATATCAAAATCGTTTTGATATTGCTCAGTTCACTGCACAAGTAGCACAAACACCCCCATACACTACACAAACGCACTGTGCAGTGCTAGACTTGTGCAGTTTACTTGTGTGGTCTATGGCCGGCATAAGGCATTTGTATGAACGTTCAGCACATTTGATGAATAATATTAACTGCGCATAACTTTTAAGGAGCTGGTTTTAGGAAATAATCTTTAAATTTCTTTTGGAGACTGGAAAGAATTGTGTTAGAATAGAAAGTTTTTCATACAAGAACTTGATTTTAATGATTAAGTTTGTATGACAGCTATATGCTATAGTATTCTGATTTGAAAATTTCTTCAGATTTTGCAGAATTGCTTTAGAGAACAACGTATGCCGAATTTTATGAAAATATCTCAACAAATAAAAAGGTTTTCCTTACAAGAACTTGATTTTATCGTACAGTTTGTTTGACAGCAATATGCTATAATTTTGCGATCTGAAAAAACTTCATCATATATTTTAGCGCTGCTTTAGAATATAATCCCCGCTAAATCTTGTGAAGATATCTTGTCAATTGAAAAAGTTTTATATACAAGAACTTAATTTTTATCACCAATTTGTATGGCAGCTATATGTTTTAATGGTTAAATCTGGAAAATTTTCTTCTTATATTTTAGCAGTGCCTTAAAAAATAAACCATGACGAATCTCATGAAGATAGCTCATCAATTAAAAAAATTTGCATACAATAACTTAATTTTCATCGTTCAGTTTGTATGGCAGCTATATGTTATAGTAGTCTGATAAAAGCGGATAAAAAGCTTCTTGGAGAGAAAAGAATTTGTGCAAAATTTCAGAGCAATATATCAAAAACTGAGCGAGTAATTCACGTATATATGTCTACAGCCTTAGAGATGTTCAGCTGGATATGGCTAAATCAACTCAGTTCATCATGCTGCTCATTACTATACTCGTATTATATTTTATGGGTCTTCCACGTTTCCGCCTGGGTATTATAAACTTCGTCGCCAAGTTAATATACCTTCATCAGTGCATAGTAAAGAGTTTCTTTATGCTGAATAAATATATTTTCAGCAAAAAACTGACACTTCAAGAGTCGTCAGCAAAAAAAACATCAATTTGGGAAATAACGCACACCCTAATATACATATACGCACATTTTCTGTTATCAAAGTGCAGAAATATACGAGTACTCAGCCCTTGGGTATATTTTATATGCACTTCTTTACCACAAATATTGGTTGCCCCTCCAACTCTCCCCCGCCCGCTGTTTTTTCGCTTAATTGGCAGTGTCAAACTAATAAATTTTCGTTTAATCAAATTGGCCATCAACCCAGAAAGGCTTGTCGTAAGCGTTTAATATTAATATGGCCACATTAAAATCAATGCTGGCATACACATGCACACACGCGCATATAAGTGTAAGTATCAGTGTAGGTGTAAACATTATCGTAACAATTAAAGTATTTTTGGCGTGTATTTGCACTTCGACCGTTATATTTACATAAATAGCCACATACTTGTGCGGCTTTAAAGCCTATAACAGCGCCACCTGCGCCGCTGTGCCGCACAACCCCTCGTCCACGCGAATTGTCATAATTTATTTACTTTGATGGCATTAATAATTCGCGCTTCGCTGTGATTTAATAATTTATGGCGCTCATAAATATTTACAATGTTTATTTTTGCACATGTGTGTGTGTGTGATTATTTGCTTACACATAATTTCACACACACACACACACGCACTCATAAAGTGTGACATAAATTTTACTGCTAAAGCATTTTTATGCTCGTTAAATATATATATACGCTCATCTCATATAATGGCACTCACACAGACTCACGCATATACGCATGTATTTGCACATTGACATTCCTCAAAGCAAATATTTATGCGCGTGCAGTCTATTAATTTCCAGTAATCCCATTTATTTAGACACTGTGTTTATTTTGCCGCAAGCCTTCTCATTTGTGCAGCTTAATTTTTAATAATGTTGTCGCTTTAATGTTCGATTAATTGGAAATAAATTGCAAACACAAACGCATTGAAGATTTGCCATAAGCTTTAAGACCGCAATATTGCCAATCAATTACAGTTATTTACCTGGCACGCTTTGTACGCTGACATTTATTATTATTTATCTACTATTTAAGCAATTGATTTAGTAATAGGTATGCTGAGCACTGGTGTTTGTCATCAACCATTTTGGCAATTAAATAATTCTATGAATCTCTAATCGCTTTCTATTGCTCTAAATTACCAGCAGAGCTGCATAATAAATATTAATATCATGTTCAGGCCAACATTTAATCATCTAATTAATCGCTAATAATTGGTTTAATCTAAATTAATGGGTTATTTCAACTAGGAAGTCTGAAAACAATTTTTTTTTGTATTTTTTTGTATAAGTACTTTGTTTTTGGAGTTTCAATATATTTAATTAATAAGTAAAAAATAATGTAAATGTGCCGAATTTAATGTGCTTTAATAATCGACGATTCAAATCTCGAATCTCCTTGATACTGTTGTCAATTGATGATCGACAAGAGCAGTTCAAATTTATATTTTTGACGAAATGACAATTTCAAAACAAAGTCGATGTTTTTGAAAAAAATACTCTTCCTTTAACTCAACTTAACTTAACTTAACTTGAATTAACTTAACTTAACTGAAATTAACTTAACTTAACTTAACTTAACTTAACTTAACTTAACTGAACTGAACTTAACTTATTATTTATCTTAACTTAACTTAACTTAACTTGACTTGACTTGACTTAACTTAACTTAACTTAACTTAACTTAACTTAACTTAAATTAACTTAACTTAATTTAACTTAACTTAACTTAGCTTAACTCAACTTAACTTAACTTAACTTAACTTAACTTAACTTAACTTAACTTAACTTAACTTAACTTAACTTAACTTAACTTAACTTAACTTAACTTAACTTAACTAAACTTAACTTGACTTAACATAGGTTAACTTAACTTATCATAACATAACTCAACATATTTCTTATCTTAATATAACTTAACTTAACACTGCTTAACTTAACTCAGCTTCATCCTTAACTTAATACTGACATTAAATTTAAAGAATAATTCAAGCGAACTGCTTCCTTATCACAGCAAACGCAATCCCGCTGCATACCAAAAAAGCAAGAAAACCATATTTTTCTTATCCAATGACGCCCTTTATCGCATATGGCTCCTTTATATTCATATTGGCTCGTTGCCGGAAAAATTTACATAAATGCAATAAAATTGAAAGTATAACGGCAGAGCATTATTTGGATTCCTTGGCTCGCTAAGCGGCAGGCGAGTGTTTTTTCTGCGATATGCCAGCGGCCAGAAGCGTTTATCAGTTGAAGAAATTCTCACAATTCCCTGCAAATGGAAAGTAGAAAGCGGAGACTTTAAAGCGCACGCCGCACAGGAAAGCAATGAAATAAAAGTTATAATGGAATTTACTCATCAGAGAAGAAAGAAAGATTAAGACGAAAGCGAAAAAGTTAATAAGCAACATGAAGGATGAAATCAAAAGGCAGGCGATACCTTATATTTGTGAATCCGTGAAGGTGAAAGAGAATTCCACAAATGGGAGCATTACTCAAAAAGCAGCAAACAATATCAGCTGCCGTGGGGTCTTTTGGACGAAAGATATATTTGCCGTAGTTTTTTTTCTATTTGCGGTGGCTCCAGGAGATGGTTTTGCGTTGCATGCAACCTGAACGCCTTTCGATTTACTGCACGCCAGAGCTTCGCATTGAACCGCATCATGCCAGAAACTGGTCAGTTGGCGTCGCCACAGAGTCTTTGGCATCAGCAGACAATATGCACAAAAATGCAATAAACGATTTTGGTCAATGCATTGTCCGTGAATGTGCAGTGGCATGAAAGCCCAGCATTTCAAACGGAAAATAGCACCCGACCGGCGTGCCATACAAAATGCCACTGCAATGCAATTGATAAGCGGCTGGTGGAGCGGTTATGACAAGCTCGATGAAAATCGGCTTTTGTGGAAGGGGGCATATGTATGGTGCCCGATGCAGGGCGTTGATATTATTGTTATTGGGGGGAGTAAGGGCTTTAAAAATTTTGAATGATGCATGAAATGAATTTTCGCCTTTCATTATTGTATCCTCCTTATGCTTGCCAACAAAGGAGGGGAGCTTTTGACAAAAGCGTCACAGATGCGAGAATTCACTGTGCGAATCCACAAATAATTGCTTTTCAAAAAGATAGTTATGGTATAAGCGCTGGCACACAAATCCCTCATTGGTTTAAAATATGAAGATGGAAGAATATACAAAAAAAGAAGCTTCGAAGGAATGGATACCTAAAAAATTTACTCATATAAGGATTTGTGAAAAGAAATCCCTTATTTTTCAAATAGATGCATTTATTCATTTGCGAGTATATCGCGCGTTGTATGTGTGTGATCAGTTACACTACATAACGTTAGCATAAAAAGTTTTTGCACTAAAAAGCGGTAAATTTGAGATTACAAGATTCATGAAACAAATTTCCATCTACAGATAGCCGCTGAAAAGCAGAAAAATCGATCTACTTCTATTTCATTTCCAAAATTGGCGCTATCGCTTATGTCTTAATGATTTCATAAACCAGATGAGAATTGGTAATGAAGTCGAATGAAATTTATACTGTGAGCGTAGAAGCTGTCAATTATTATAAACAGTGAACACAATTCGATGTAATTACATAAAAATACATATCAATGACCAAACTGCGAACAATATTTTCATAAAAAAGAATTCTCGAAAAATATTTTCAATATATTTCCTATCCTTTAAAGCTCGCAGCAAACACTTTCTTTAACCAAACGACCCAGTTAAGAGAATTGCCTTCATTGTTGTCCTCAAGCTATGATTCTCTATGATATTTTATCTCGCAATGTACACACACAATCATACATATAAATAAGCACACACACACTTTTATTTAAGATCACCGTTATCCTTTTCCAAGTAAACAGTTTAAAGTTGTGTACTTCCGCCATTGATGGGGTGTGGCACAAGCACATAAATACCCACGCACAGGGCAAACAAGTGGCGGCAACAACAAGAACAGTCTATTGGCTAGTATATAGAGTCAATGCACACATGCTCACACTTACAAATCCGTATGAGCTCTAACACTTACCGTCTATTTTATTTTTTACTTCATTCTCTACTTCGTTTCCGTTGTTCGTGCGTTGAAATGCATTTTTGCGCACTCATTCACATGAGTTTATTTCTGCTCGCATTCGAGCGCACTTTAGTTTTTATGCTCTCAAGTATTTAGTGTGTTTTTGTTGTTATTGTTTAATGCTATAAGCTTTTTTAACTCTTCTTTGTTGTTACTAGCATTTATTGTTTGTTCGCTCTCATGCGACATGTGGCTATGATACTGAAGCTGCCACGCTGACACCCACTTATCGAATTGCGCGAGCTGCTTCAGGTATTTGATAAATGGTAGTTGCCATATCGTTAGAAAAATTTTTAAAATATATAGTTGTTAATATGTTGCAGTTCATAGCGATTCTAACCCTTCTTAAAGATTAAAAAGACTTTAAAGCATCATTAGTTGTTCAGTTATTATCTTATCTCATTTCGAATATACATACATATATCGAAAAATACTAGAGAATATACCGGATATGGTGCCCACATATCTGGTATTATTTATACTTCATTCTGTAAAGTATGATAGCCAAGTTGCAGAATTTGAGCTAAATTTTCGGTTATAGTGCGCTGAATGTCGTCTTCGAGCTCCCTGAGCGTTGCTGGTTTATTGGCTTGAACCTTTGATTTAATATACCCTCAGAGGAAATAGTCAAGAGGCGTTAAAACCCATGATCTTATTGGTCATTTGACTGGTACTGATGTTTTTAGAAGCAAATAAATTATTCCCTTACATTTCCCCAGCGACATAAGTGCGATATTTAATAAAAACTTGACACCAGCGTCATCTGTCGGAAATAAATTTATTAGAAAGTCTCTCACAAAATTGAAGATTTATCCTGCCCAAAATTCATAGACTGCCTATATTAAACAGACTGTTCCCGTCTTTTTCGAATGTGGAAAAGGCCATTCTTTGCTTTATATATTGCGAAACTACTTTGCTCCAGATGATTGACCTTTTGAGTTATACTTAATTACAAAAGATAGATTTTTTGAGCATGATCTATTATGCAATCAGCTAAAATAATAAAATTTGACAGACTTTTGAAATCATTTGCGAAAACTAAAAACAGTCAAATGTAATCAAATTTGACCCGGATTGAAGAAAACAAAAAAAGAAGAGTCAAATACCGTCTGATCAAATTTGACCCAGACTGACAAAAGCGTAAATATTCCCGTATTTCAATACAAAACAAAAAAAGAGTCAAATATCGTCTGATCAAATTTGACCCGGACTAACGAAAACCTAAAATTTCGCGTTTTCAATACAAAACAAAAAAAGTCAAATAACATCTGATGAAGTTTGACCCGGACTGACAAAAATACAATAAATTTTCACGTATTAGTTAGTTGCAAAGACATAACAAAAAAGACTCAAATACCGTCTGATCAAATTTGATTCGGACTGACAAAAAACCTAAATTTGATTTGATATTAGCCTCAAATTAATCTCCTTTCGTGTCAATATAAGCAAGCCAATGCCTAATCCAATTTTGTATTCCCTAGGATTTTATAGAGGAACAATTTCAAATCTCAAAATCAGTGAGTAGCATTTGTTTGAGAGAGGAAATATATATAAATTAGTCCTATAAGTGAATTCAAGAGAGATCAATTTCGGCGAAAAGAGGTTAATTTAAAAGGCGTATATATTTATGGGAACTCTAATTTGGATTACTCAGGAACAATTATAACGGAACTCAAAAACTTCGAGTGTAATTGCAATAATTTTAGTCTCAAAATACTTAAATAAACTCCTCAGTATAATAAAAACTTAATAAAGCTAAAATTTTATGCAAAACTTCAAGATTTATTAAAACGCTAATAACGTATTATAAATCTCCCCAAAAAACCATATATATATATTTAATATGTAAAACCACACATATTTTTATGGCTCGTGCGTCCAACTAATTAACACCCAAAGTCAATATGGGAATACTAGTAATTAAATCGTCTGCTTACTTTGGTTAACCCTGTTGGGCTAACTGCGTGAAAGCGCTGCTACTTTGTTGCCACCAGTTGACATTCCTTCTCGCGCAACAGCAGAATAGTGCGACCACATTTCATTCTAACTCTGGCAAATATTTGCACGCCAAGCGTTGTGTTTCCCCCACTGAGTAGCTATGCTGACAAGTATGACCGGCGGAATAAGAACCAACCACTTTTCGCAGAAGTATGTGGGTACACGTACTCCTAGAAATATGGTATTCGTGCTCGTCTGCTGTCAAGAGTAACACGCTGAGCAACAGTGCAAATTAATTATTATATCCTTGAGGGCCTTTCTGCAACTCACAGTGCAAATGGCGCGTACCAACACACACACGCACGCGCAACTTCATTTAGCAAACAAACACAACAAATGTGGGGTTATACAAGTGTTAGATATATAGTGTGTACTCATAAGTGCCACCTATGTTTGCTATAATGGATTGATTGAATAAGTTGTGTGCGGCAAACAGCATTAGTCACATTTATTTGCTGCAAGCAAATGCGATTGTATGCGTGCTAAGGGCCAATTTGCCACAATTTATTGTTATTATGATTGACTGTTCGCCTTTATATTATCCCTTTGTTGACTCAATATATAGTACATCCTGTTGTCCTTTATTAGTCATATTAATACAAATATATGTATTATTTTTTTGTTTTGTAGTACAATATAATTAAATATAATTATAGTGTGACTTTTAATTGAATTTGAATGATAAATTTGGTGAAAACCACGGGGTATGGAATTTTGAAAGGCCACTACTTCCATTACTAATGACAAGTTTCGTGAACAGCTTGGGTTAATCCTTTCATGTTTAAGGAAACGAAATTAAAAATATCCAGAAATACTCTCGTTCAACTAAATTATTTGCATTTAGACTGCTTTTCAGTCAAGCGACCATTTCTCCTTGAGTTTTAGAATAAAAACGGCAGGAAACTTACTTATTAATAGATTTTTCCACTTTATTGCTTAGTCTAATGAGAATAAAAATATAATGAAATTAAACAAATATGAGGCATTTTCAGTGGATTAATATAACTTCAGGTAGTCGTATGTCAGTGAAGAAAGATTAAAGAAAGATAGGAGGAGTAAAGCAGATGTTTCAATATTATGAGGAACTCCTCTAATATTCTGAGTATAAAGTTGAAATTCGACACTGAATTTTTCTACTTCCATCGGTCGTTATATTAGTTTTATTCGTGTTAACTCACCAAGTTTCGGATGAGGAAAGGACGTCTGGAAAGTTTTAGATCCATATCTAAAAACCTGGACTAGTTCGCGTATATATGGACATATAGAGATAGAGATAGACGGATATGTCTAAATCGACTCAGCTCGTCATGTTGATCATTACCGAAGTTTCCTTGTATGTATTAAAAATTTCGTGACAAATATAATGTGTATACCTTTTTCGGGTACCGATAAAAAATATCCGTAAATAATCTACATTCAATCAACAATTTCTATCCCACTACAGATTTTCTTCTTTCTGGCAATCTATTCTTATGGTTCTTTCTAAGACAGAACGTCTATCATTTTTCTATCACCAGTTTGTAGCGCCTTAAATTTCGTCATCTTTGCAGTAATAGCGATGTTCGCTGTATATAAATCTTCCGTTGAACCTTTCTCTCGAAAACTCGTAACGTCTCGTAAAGTCGACTAATCAGACGCTGTCATAGTCCATGACTCTACACCGTATAGCAGGACGGGAATAATGAGTGACTTGTAGAGTTTGGTTTTTTTTTGTCGAAAGATGACTTTACCAATTGCATACTCAATCCGAAGTAACACCATTTGACAAGAGTTATTCTGCGTTGGATTTCGAAGCAGACATTGTTGTTGGTATTTATGGTGGTTCTAAGATTGACGAAATTATCTATGACTTCGAAATAATGACAGTCAACGTTGACGAGAGAGCTAAGTCGAGAGTGCTACGACCATTTGTTTGATGGCAGGAGATATTTCGTCTTGCCCTCGTTCACCACCAGACCCATTTGCTTCGCTTCCTTATCCTGGAAAAACAGAATTAACGGTGTGCTTATTGAGGCCAATGATATCGACATCATAGGCGTACGTTAGCAGCTGTACACTCTTAAAAAAGATTGTGGCTTCTCGATTCAGCTCTCTAGCTCGTATTATTTCCTACAGTAATAGTTTGAAGGAGTCACACTATAGGGAGTCGCCTTGTCTGAAACCTAGTTTAGTATCGAACGGCTCTGAGAGGTCCTTCCAATCTTGACGAAGCTTTTGATATTGCTCAACGTCAGTTTACGACGAAGAGGTGTGTGTAGATCCTCTTTTTTTACTTTTCTTATTAGAATATTTTCAAGTTAAGCCAAATGGATTAACTCAAAACTTTTTGAACCTTTGAATATTGTTTTGGTAGAATTTGGACAAGTTTTGGTTCAAAACCACATATTATTTTCAACATAGCGTAGCGTCTGCCATTTTCATAAATTTTCCATAGCCTTTTAAGGTTAAACTTTACTCATATGAGGTTATTATTTCCCAAAGTTTATAAAGAAATCAAAAGACGACTTGCAAATCTTTTTTCTGACTTATATCTTAATAATTTAATTTTTGAAATAAGTTTGTTAAATCAAAGCCATTGACAATGGTAAAACTGCTCCAAAATCAGAAAAGAAGTGAGTTGGGAACAAACATTCGAAAAAGTGCTCAAAAGTTATAGAATTCGGTTGAATAGGGTACATAAATTGTCTATGTTTTATTATGGCATCTACAGAAACACAACTTTTTTCGAAAGAAGCAAAATGCAGAAAAAAATCTAAAACTTTTCTCTCAGATAAATTGAGTGTTGCCAAAGAGCCATGAATATGCTTCTTCAAAATTTTCAAGCCTTTCTCAAAGGACCGTAATATAATAAAACTTATCGTCGTTTTGTATTTTCATCACTTGCAACTGAAAACTCCGATGTTATGTAGAACATTTTCGCACCAGCTCATTACTTCTAACGCCATCAGCCATTTCATTTCCCGTTATTCATCAAAATTGCTTAAAGTCAAGTAGCGGAGCACCAGGTTGCAGCGTTAAAAAGCATTGCCAGCATGAAATTGCCAGCTTTGCTGCAGCAGCAGATTAGCACAAGAAAGTCAACAATTTTTATGCGCTCAGTCGAAAGTGGGAAAGTGTAAAGAAAACGAACAAACAACAACAATGGAATGCAGGCAACATAAGCAATAACAATTTAAGCTAAACTGATTGTAATGGCGAGTGAAAATGGGATCAAAAATGAAACCGGCAGATACGCAGAGGACTTGGCCTTTCGCATGGTCTACGAGCGCCCTTTAAAGTGTGTGAGAAGACTTAGTTAGATACACAGGGAAGGGTTTAGATATGGACGCAGCTTAAATTTTAAGACTAAAGCGCCAGAGCGCAAGCTTTTACAGTACTTGTTGTTGTGTTTCTTTGTTGCGTACTTGTTGTTGTTTTGGTATTTCTTTATTACAGCCCTTTGCTCCCATTTCAACTTCCTTTGCAGCATGCTGCCATGTAATCATAAAATATACGAGCGCACATTTACACACACACGCACACATATTTATGTGCTTGAATACCGTTACTAAGTGCGTATATGCGTAGATATATATATTTATTTATACATAACTGTATATTTTGTTACCATTCCGCCTTTAAATTTGCGCTCTGCTGCAGCAGAAAAACTGAAAATGCTTTTAACAGCAACACAAGACAACAACAACAACAACAACAATGCTGCCAAAAGCTTTTGAGCAGCATCAAACAACAACAACAATGCGTAACGCAATGCGATACCAAGTCCGCACAGTGAAAGAATTTTTTAAATATTTTTCTTTTGAAGCGAGTAAAGTCATAGTTATTGTCCTGTTGTTTATGCTGACTCGTCCTTGGAAGGTCGCCGACACAGCAGCCAAGCAGGGCATTACTGTGGTGCCCAATACATACATACACACATACATGCAGGCAGTTATAGGGAAATGCATTGTGACAAATAGTTGTGCTAAATGGGTGCTAGCTGGAGAGAGAGTGAGAGTGAGAGAGAGCGGTAGAAAGGGGTTTGTGAAAGAGTGGCTTGGCAGCGAGCGCCATAAATGGGGTCATACTCGTCATATCTGGAAGCGCATAAATGTTGCAGTGAATTTATAGCTGCGTAAATAAGCGTTGAATGGACACAAAGGAGCGACTATAAAGTGAATGTCTTAACAAATATTTGCAACAACAAAGCCGGAGTACTTGACACAACCCAAAAGCAGAAAGCGCAAAAATGGTCAAGGGTGTGCGCGTTGCAATTGAAATGCGAGAAATATCGGGATTATATTTCTTATTTGATATGCTTTGTTGTTGGCTGGACATGTGAAGAATTTCCGAAAGCTTTCATGATTGTAATGCCGATAACGGAACTTGGAAATTCACATAGAAAAAATCAAATAATTGCAAATTGATCGAAATTAATTTTTTCAGCACTATTTATAACAATTTAAATATAAACATTTATAATTTTTATTAAATTAATATTCTTTTAATATTTCTGCAAATACTGACAGATTTTTTTTAATTAATTTTTTTTCATATTTTCGCACATCTGGAAATTTTTTGTTTTTGCTTTTTTAATGTTCAATGATACTGAATCTGTCAAACCGTCTAAAATTATTTACTGTAATACAATTTTTCCTTTTCTTCTCCACTTGCAGTGAGTTTCGGTGCCCGCGACGGCAGCAGCGGGTCCGTCTCAGCATTCAATGTGCCATGCCCCCGAGGATTTTTTCGCTGCAACGATGGCAAGTGCATAACATCGTTGTGGGTGTGCAATTATCAAAAGGATTGCGAAGGCGGCGAAGATGAGCAGCAATCGTGTCGTAAGTAGTACAACAATAAAAACAAATTGCTACTTTGTGTTTTGGGAATTTTACAAATAATTTTTATTTACTTAAATTAACTATTAAATTTTTAATGCGGATCTTGTTTTTAAAAATTAGATTTTTCAAAAATTATGAATTCTTAATTTTTCAATTCAGTAATAATTTTTTATTGCAATAAAACTTGTATTTTCCAAAAAATTTAAATGTAATTTGCTAGCCAAAATTGGATAAAATATTGATTAAATATTTTTCTATTAAAAGATTGTAGTAAAAAAAATATTTTTTCCAATTAAAAAATGTTATGAAAAAAAAAAATATTTTCAAAACATTTTATATTTAATCCTAAATCCGAAATCAGCTATAATATTGAATAAATATTTTTTTATTAAAAAATTATAGTAAAAAAAAATATTTTTCCAATTAAAAAATGAAATGAAAAGAAAAAAATATTTTTCAAAAATTTTAAATTTAATCCGTAATAAAAAATCAAATATGGTATTAATAAAATATATTATATAAATATTTTTTAAAATTTATTCGTACTCCAAAATCAGATATATATATTTAATTTTTTTTTAATTAAAAAACTGAAGTAAAAAAAATATTTTTTAAATCAAAAAATGAAATGAAAATTAATAAAAAATATTTTACAAAAATTTTAAATTTAATTCGTAATACAAAACAGCTAAAATATTGATTAAATTTTTTTTAATTAAAAAATTGGAGTTAAAAAAATATTTTTTCAATTAAAAGATGGGATGAAAAAGAATAAAAATATTTAAAAAAATGTTAAATTTAATCCGTAAACAAAAATCGGATATGATATTGATAAAATATTTGTTTATTAAATAAAATAGAAGCAAAAAAATTATTTTTATTAAAGGATGAGATGAAAAGAAATAAAAGCATTTCCAAAAATGTTGGTAAAATTTTTTTTTTTTCAAAATAAAAAGAACTGAAACGTTATAAATAAAATTAATTAAATGCAGGAAAAGCGTCGAAATTTTGATAAAATTAAGCTTTTTGTAAGTTTGGGACTATTTTTTTTTTTAAACCGGCACTTAACTAAAATATGTACTAAAACTTTCATTTTTAATTTTTAAACCGATTTTTGGGACACGAAATTTATTTTTAATTTTTAGATAAGGTCAGCAAAATTTGTTTTCTGCTTCAAAATGGCGCTCAGCATTGTCTGATATCATCATATCATATTTTTCTAGCGCTAGAGCACAGGTTTCTAAACAAAATATTGTTTAAAGCCATACAGGACAGATGCAGAAATAGTTCTAAAAATAATTCAAGCGATTTTGACATAATTTTCAATGACTTATGCTTTGAAACCGCAATTGCTTTTTCATCGAATCTGGTCACTTTATTCACGATATCATCCTTTAAAAGTCCCAAATTCCTATAGAATAATCTCTGTTGATAGTTTCCCTTTCTCAAGGTAGTCTCGATGAAAATTTATATATAAAATGTAGCGTTTCGATCGTACTTCTGAGGCTCTCCATGTTCTGCATTCAGTTCGTCACTTACAGTTCGTGCGAATGTCTGTCAATTGGAGTACGAAGAGAAATTATGTGGCCAAGTATCTATTTTCATATGCTGAGACAAAAATACGGGTCTATTACGAATGAAGTGTTTAAAAGACTGCCTAAAAACGTCCATTTCTCTGCTTGCATTTACGCAAACTATTTTCATAGTTTTTGAGATTTTGTTCTAAAATTTCGGACAAGCCCTTTTCTGTCAAAGAGACCTCAGAGATAAAGAGAGACATCTGAAATTTGACATATTTTCTTTTCTGCCCAAGGAGCTACTCCTTTGTCGGAACTTCCGCTATCAGACCTCTTAAGGGTATAGCTGCGATACAAACTGACCGAAAATTGGCGTAGATTACTGTCTAGGACAATGCTATAATCTTGAAACGAATTTTTCTGAAAGACTCACTGTTGCATGTAGCTTCCATTTACACTGACTGATCAAAAGCAAGGATAATCATATGTAAAACATGTTTTTTGGTTGAAAACATAATTCCTTCTATCCTCTCTATAAACATTACTAACCCTTCGTAAACAGCGTAGATCATTTCACTTCCGTATCTTACAATATAAAACTTTAATATTTATGTAAATCATTTTTTTACTATTTTATAATTATTTTAATTTAGTTCAGTATTAATAATTCAGCTCATTTTACATATTCAATTTTCTCTCTCATAATAAATGAATTTAAATTTTCAATTTGCAGCGCCACCTGAGTGTGAGGCGGGCCAAATCAACTGCGGTCAATATGTCTTCAATAAGACCTACTGCATACCGCCGCATTTTCGTTGTGATATGACCGACGATTGCGAGGACAAATCGGACGAGTCGCAGTGCAGTGAGTAGAAGATTTATTAAAAGAAATTTACATACGAAATATTAAGAACTTATGCGTTCACATACATACAAACAAAAAAATAAAGAATTATGAAATATTTCTCTTTCAGTTCGGTTTGGCAAAAGTCTGCCAAAGCAAATATGTATTTCGAAATTTCAAAAGTCAGCTTGCTTTCTTTCAACAACTTATTGCTGTTTTCAAATTATGCAAATAACTGTGCAGGCAAAGCACCACTTCAGCTTAATATTTGATGTATTTTCGTTTTTCTGTTTTTGTTTCTTTTCAAAATTTTCTTCTATTACTTTACTTTACGAATTCTTTCGCTGCATATTGTTTGCGTGCTTATTTTGTGTTGTTATTGTACTTTTCATTATTTACTCGCTGCATGCTGAATGCGCAAAACAAATGGTTTGCGCCAAACGCTTGTTGTGCGCAGTGTCTGTGTTTGTGTTATTGTTGTGGCATTGCTGCCGCTGCTGCTGCTGATTATTATGCCAAATTTCAACTTTTCTCAATTGCTCAAAACGCACCACGAGCACACAAAAGACGCTGCGACTGTGCAGCTTTCCAGCGCTAGGGTGACGTTCCAAGGCAAAACGGCGAAGTTTGGAAATGAAAATTTCTCGCAAAGTTGTGAGACGGGACTTAGGGCGCGAGTTTTTTCGTTTTTTTTTTTTTGTTTTCTGACTGCATTCCAAATGAGCACTTCTTGTGAATAAAAACCTCTCACTTTTGGTGTAAAAATCAAGCGCATTTGTGTAGATGTGTTTGCGTGTGGCACAGTTGTATAGAACAATAGCAAGTTGTTTGATGTTAGAAAGAAGTTGAGATTTTCTGTTTTGCCTGTTTTGTTTTGTAAATTCCATACTTTTCATTTCTAGACTCTTCTGAGGAAATCGTTTTTCTAGGTAAAACAAAAAGCATTCAATTTTTAATTTATTACTTTGTTTGTTGACGCAAAATAATAAGTCCAGAACTGAACTCAAAATAATAATTAAGTCTTTGTATGACGAACTTTTTTATTTCAATAGATATTTTATACATAGTTTGGCATAATTAATTCTGCATGATAGCGGTAAAATTGCCGAACAAATTGTTCAGATCGGACTACTATAGCATATAGCTGTCATACAAACCGATTGATCAAAATTAAGTCTTTGTATGAAAAACTTTTTTATTTGATAAGATATCTTAACGAAATTCTGCACGAATTTATATCCAATGCATCGGTATAATCTCCGAAGAAATTGTTCAGATCGGGGTACTATAGCATATAGCTGCCATATAAACTTAACGATCAAAATCAAGTCTTTCTATGGAAAACTTTTTTATTCATCAAGATATTTTCGGGAAATTTGGCAAAGTATATTATCCAAAGCAGTGCTGTAACTTCCTAAGAAATTGTTCAAATCGTACCACTACAGCATATAGCTTCCATACAAACTTAACGATCAAAATGGAAAACTTTTTTATTTGCCAAATTATCTTCGAGAAATTTGGCACAGTGTATTATCCAAAGCAGTGCTGCAATCTCCTTAGAAATTGTTCAGATCGGACCACTACAGCATATAGCTGTCATGCAAAGTGACGTATGAAGATCAAGTTTTTATATGAAAATGTTTATATTTGTGAAGGACTTCTAGCAGCGCTTAAGATTTTTTCCTGTTTAATAAAGCTTGCCTACAACCAAATTCACTTCCAGGAAGTACATATTAATTCATAGTAATTTTATTCAAAAAGTTACGTATACGCCCTGTCATGCATGAATTTGATTCAAATCAGCACAAGGTTACGTATACGCCACCGCTTCACAAATAAACTTATTCCTCAGTAAAAATGTTTAAAAAATAAAAAAAACTTCTTTAGCACTAATACTGGCACATTTAAAAAAAAAGTAAAATGTATCACAATATTTTTTAGCAGTCAAAATAAAATGTGTAAGGTCTCAACCACGCAGGCAACTATCACATCTCTATCACCATTTTTACACGTTTTTACGACTAATCAAATTATTTTAATAGCAACACTTTGCATAGATTGAATGGCAAGTCTAAAAACTACTACTCACACTATTTTGCTTGTAACCTAAAAGCGTATAAAATCATTTAAATACAAAAAACAAAAATAAAAAATAAAAAAGCATTCCCTTTGAACTCCCCATTTATATTTTCGCATGCTACAATTTAGCAACGTAAAAGTGCATAATGGTAAAAGCACTTTACTCATTCAAAATTAAATTATTTTCACACCACATTGCCCCCCGCCACATACAAAGCAAAAGTTACGTATACGCCACCGACCAGCCCTGTAATGGCAGCGCCTAATTAGATTACGTATACGCCCTTTGAACTTAATCAATTTAAATGCAGATTTTCCCATTTTGCTTTTTATTTTTGTTTGAACAAACAGATTTCAAAGCTTATAAACTTTATTAGCAGTAAAAAAGGGTTATCGTAACTACTTTGATTTATCAATTTCCGAATTCAAAGAGGTTAAAAGCTGCGTAATCCTATCATATTTTTCGCTGTTACGCCAATTTAAAAGCGCATGTAATTCATTTTCATGTTTGAGTGACGCGAAACTTAAATATAAAATCGCTTTTCTTCACATTACTTGCCTCGCATAGTTTGATTATCGCTGAGTAACCAATATTACAATATTTCATTATCATTTATTTCGATTTCGTTCTTTGAGCACTGATATTATTATTTTATTTTAATTTGTTATTAATTTTCAAATGAATTCTTTGGTAATTTAATACAACAACTTAAGTGCATATACATACATCGGCTTCCCACTTGCAACACACATTCACTTGGTCTGGAATTGAATTAGTCTTAGACGTGGGTTGAAACGTTGTTGAGACTCATAAATTTGCTGAACCAAAAACAAATACTTCCAGCTAAACACTTACACATACAGTCACCACAATTTTGAAAGCCTAAACAAACTGCATGAGCTTTGATGAAAAGACACGTGTTTCAATATTACCGCGGAAATTGAAAAAAAATCTGCGGCGGCTGTAAAAGTAAATAAAGCAAGTACGCTCTCACATATTTACATACCTACATAGAAGTAATTTAATAGAAACACATATGTATTTATGTACGTATGAGTATGCCCTTGTATGCACCTATTGCTTCATAGCAAAATACTTACTCACTGATACACACATATGTACATACATTTTTAGGAATGTATGTAAATATGTGTCGCCTCTCATTTCGCTTCAGCGATCGAAGCAGCATTCTCTTAGCTGCCATAGCCAAGGACATATTGTTGAACGGTGTTATAAGACAAGTGAAGTGAATGAATGTAAATTTAGTAGACATTTGTAAAATGATTGAATATTTACAAAATGTGTGTATATATGTGCACTTGAAGAAGGTAACCAATAAGCAACCAGAGCCTGGCAACAGAACGAAGAAATTAGAGACGCGGTGTGTGCTGATTTTGTATGATTGTGTCGGTGATTTTAGGCATATGCGTTTCCAAAAGCATGTTTATAAAAATGAAATTTTAATCGCGATCCCGAAATTTCAGGACCCCAATATTTGATATTAGACAATTTAATAAAAATGTTGTTTATGGTAAAATAAATAAAAATAAATTCTCATTTAAAATTGGAATCCCGAAACCTAAATCCCGAAGTTTCGGGATTCCGTTTTTCAATACTTTACTCAAAGATTTGGAAATTTTAAAAGTGTTTTCGTTTTAGTTTTAAACTAAATCCCGAAATGTCGGGATTCCGATTTTCGATATTTTACTCCAAGATTCAGAAATTACATAAGTATAAACGCGTTTCGAAACAACTTTTTGTTTCAAACTAAATCTCGAATTTTCGGGATCCCTAATTGTATAATATAATCCAAAATTTAGATTTGAACTATTTTCAAAGCAAATTTCAACTTAACAGTTTGTTCAAATATCCCGAAACCTAAATCCCAAAATTTCGGGACTACAATTTCTGACATTTTACTCAAAAATTTGGAAATGTTAAAAGCGTGTCGAAACAAATTTTTATTTTAAACTAAATTCCGAAATTTCGGGATCCCGACTTTAATACTATTTAACAAAATTTAGAACAGCTTAACAGTTTCTTAAAATAATACCACTAAACCAACACACAGCACATTATTTACGTTTTAAATATGTATAAACAATCCTCTCAACCCAATTCAATTTCAGTACGATCATTTGCTTTAAATCCCACGGAATTTAATACAATAAAATGAAAAAGAACGCTCCTTCAAATAGGTATATGCCATTCCAAAGCATGCACAATTATCCGCATCGCACATCGTTGCTTACCTTTGTCAGTTGCCCGACTGTCAGCCTGCCATGCCAGACTGCCGGGTTGTTTGCATGCCCATCTCATTGTTTGCGTTAGCCGGCAAGCAAGCAAACGGAGCGAATGGGCAAATACACGCAGATAGGCAAACAGTGATAAACGCCGATGGCAAGCAATCACAAGTAGACAGTGACAACCAAATGGCCTTTAAATGCTTCTTGCCAACACACAAACATGTACTTACATATACTTATCTACATATATATGCATGTATGTTGTTTGTGTTTGTGCGTTGTTTATTTGCTTCTAACGGGTGATTTTTTTGAGGTTAGGATTTTCATGCATTAGTATTTGACAGATCACGTGGGATTTCAGACATGGTGTCAAAGAGAAAGATGCTCAGTATGCTTTGACATTTCATCATGAATAGACTTACTAACGAGCAACGCTTGCAAATCATTGAATTTTATTACCAAAATCAGTGTTCGGTTCGAAATGTGTTTCGCGCGCGTGTTTTGTTCAGCGATGAGGCTCATTTCTGGTTGAATGGCTACGTAAATAAGCAAAATTGCCGCATTTGGGGTGAAGAGCAACCAGAAGCCGTTCAAGAACTGCCCATGCATCCCGAAAAATGCACTGTTTGGTGTGGTTTGTACGCTGGTGGAATCATTGGACCGTATTTTTTCAAAGATGCTGTTGGACGCAACTTTACGGTGAATGGCGATCGCTATCGTTCGATGCTAACAAACTTTTTGTTGCCAAAAATGGAAGAACTGAACTTGGTTGACATGTGGTTTCAACAAGATGGCGCTACATGCCACACAGCTCGCGATTCTATGGCCATTTTGAGGGAAAACTTCGGACAACAATTCATCTCAAGAAATGGACCCGTAAGTTGGCCACCAAGATCATGCGATTTAACGCCTTTAGACTATTTTTTGTGGGGCTACGTCAAGTCTAAAGTCTACAGAAATAAGCCAGCAACTATTCCAGCTTTGGAAGACAACATTTCCGAAGAAATTCGGGCTATTCCGGCCGAAATGCTCGAAAAAGTTGCCCAAAATTGGACTTTCCGAATGGACCACCTAAGACGCAGCCGCGGTCAACATTTAAATGAAATTATCTTCAAAAAGTAAATGTCATGAACCAATCTAACGTTTCAAATAAAGAACCGATGAGATTTTGCAAATTTTATGCGTTTTTTTTTTTAAAAAAGTTATCAAGCTCTTAAAAAATCACCCTTTATATATAAGTATTTAGCTCTATACTTGAATCTTATTACTAGTTGCCACTCGCTAAACACCGGCAAGCACCTACAATATAGATATACACACATGTATGTATGTGTTGGTAACCCGCTTTGTTGGGATTAGACAAGAAATTATTAAACCAACAAAGGTTTAGCAGGTGTGAATTGTTTACTCGGTCTGACACATTCGTGCGGCTTTAACTACACTTAACCACATGCCGTTACCCCCAATCACCATCTACCAACACAAACAAATAAAACGGTGTTTAGCTTGTCGTTGCTATAAATTTAAATTTCACTTAATTGTTACAGTCAAAGAAAATTTGTTTAAATGATAATGAATGGTTGTGTTTTTAATGAAAGCTGTCATTTGTTAGATTACAATCTATTGGCGCGGGTAAAGGTGATAAATTTCCTCAGGCATTATGGGCTGCAAAGTTTAATTTGAATTGTAAAATTGTCTTTCGGATTTTTATTGCTTTCATTAGGAGTAATTTGCGCATGCTGTTGCTTTTTAATAAAGTTGGAGGGCATAAGGAAAATAAGAGCCTAAGGAAATTAAACAATAAAGTTTAAACTAAATTTTACCACTTTTACAGAAATATTTGCAAAATTATTTAATGAAAGGGGTTATTTTGAACTAATTCTGACGGACGATTTTATGAATATACGTTTTATACTGACTGAGGTAAACGATGTCTATGCCAGTAAAGAAGAAGAACTTCAAGTTTATTAGTACACTTGTAGTAGTTACTTCTCAGCACCTGCAGCCTTTTATAAATTCTCTTCCATCATTCATTTAAACTAAACTTATTGGAATACATTAGTGTGCTCAAAACTAATTCAAAATTAATCCGGACTGACGACATTTCACGTATTTTAGTATATATCTTTACAAGAGCTCTAATACTTAATCCAAACTTACATACTTTTATTATAAGCCTGAATGGTCTTCAATGCCTTCAGTGAATTTTGGTTCCTTCAGTTTGGGCACATTTTTGAGGCACCATTCGCTGTATTATAGAGTTTCAACGTCATGTTCATAAGCACAACAATCTCGTCACCATTAATCATGAATTTGGTGAATGCATGGCCCTCAACTTATTGTCAAGTATATCTTTTCCTTTCTGGAAAATTGTGGATTCCATTCCAAAGAACTGCGAAGAAATGAAGACTCCGTTCTCATGTGAACGATATTCCAGTGAAGGTGTTCCGCATCGACCGGAACAAATGGTAAGCAGAAGGGTCAAGATCTGTGCTATAATACGAGGGCTGTCCGATAAATAACCGACCTCAACGTGAAGCTAGCGGCACATCTGAAAAAAAAGTTTCTACTTCAAATTGTGCATATTATAATAGCTACTCGCCAAAATTTCAGAAATTTATCTTGCGCAATTATCTGTTGACAGTCGTTTTTGTGAGTCTATTTCGGTGATTTTCCCAAAATGGAAAAAATTGAATATCGAGCTGTAATTAAATTTTTATTTTTGAAAGGCAATACGCCTTCACAAATCAAAGATGAGTTGGACTCTGTGTATGGTGACTCTGTACCATCGTTTACCACCGTAAAATTTTGGGCAGCTGAATTTAAACGTGGTCGCAGGAGCTTGGAAGATGATGAACGTCCTGGGCGTCCAAAAACTGTAATCACTAACGATAACATCGCTAAAGTTCATCAATTGGTACTAGACGACCGCCGGATTAAAGTTAGGGAAATAGCTGAGATTATGAAGATGTCAAAAGAAACTGTTTGTCACATATTAAACCAAGATTTGGGCATGAGAAAGCTGTCCGCGCGTTGGGTGCCGCGTTTGCTTACGCTAGACCACAAACGTGCGCGCAATAAGACCGAGTTTTGGCGCCGATTGATAACTGTAGACGAAACTTGGATTCATCATTGTACGCCCGAAACAAAAAACCAATCTAAACAGTGGATTGTAAAGGGGGAACCAGCCCCAAAAACACCTAAAGCTGTGTATTCGGCTGGGAAAGTGATGGCGAGTGTTTTTTGGGACAGCCATGGAATTATTTTTATCGACTATCTTGAAAAAGGAAAAACTATAACAGGAGCATACTACGCATCATCATTGGCCACGCTAAAGGAAGAAATTTCGAAAAATCGGCCACATTTGCAAAAAAAGAAAGTCTTGTTCCACCAAGACAACGCACCATCTCACACCTCAACAGTCGCCATGGCGAAAATCCACGAATTGCGGTTCGAACTGCTTGACCATCCACCTAATTCACCGGATCTAGCACCAAGCGACTTTTTTTTGTTTCCTCAACTTAAAACTGCGCTCGGCGGCCAGAGATTTTCGTCAAATGAGGAGGCAATCTCTTTCGTGAACTCGTATTTTGAAAAAAGACGCCAAGTACTATTTGGAAGGGAGGGTTGCAGAGATGGGAGCATCGCTGGGAGAAGTGTGTGGAGTTACAAGGAGACTATGTAGAAAAAAAAAAAAATTTTGAAAAAATCGCGTGCATCATGGTTAGGTCGGTTATTTATCGGACAGCCCTCGTATAATAACTTCGCAACCCTTATTTTCCAAAGAGATTTAAACCAATCTTGCAATATGACGTTGAGCGTTGTCACAATGGCAAATTATTGCCTCGCCTCTGGTCGTAAATTTCGTGCGCTTCTCGAATCGGTAGAGTTCCCCATTAAAGGTTTCACCCGGTTTTAGAAACTCATAATATAACACGCCCTTCCTATCCCACCAAATACAGAGCATAGGTATCATGGTTATTCAGGTTCGCGGTAGATTTTGCTGGTTGAGCATATTCCACAATTGATTTTTTGCGTTTTGTATATATAGATTCCTTTCACATCAGCAGACACAATAAGCTAGAAAAAACAATTTCTTTTCATAGCATTCAAGCAGCATTTCTGTTATGCAAAGTCCTTCTTAAGCATTTCTTGGCATCAATTCATGTGACACACAATTGTTATTGAATGTACGAGTATTCATCTGCCTTTAAACGTTTTGCAGTGGCTGTCTGAGTGACTCTCAAAGATGTTGCCCTCTTTTATCATCGAGTAGAGCTTCAGTACTTCATCTCGAGCTCTTTTTCTTAGCCTCTTCGAAGAGAAAAAGGCCGGCAAGCCACTTTTGGCACATTTGTTTTTAACCGAGCCAATTCCAGTCGCTTTAGAATGACAAAAATTCACCAGAAAGCCTTCCAATCCTGTTTCGAACAGTTGTTAAAGTAAATTTCCAGAATACCTTCAATGCGCGCAGCGATTCCCTTTTATATCTTCAATTGAATGCAAACGATTTCCCGGAGCGGTCGTTTCACTTTGCAATAGCCAGAAGTCATACTAAGTCAGGTGAACTCGGTGGTTGTGGCACGATATTTGTTGACAATTTAACGAAAACCTCACGAAAAATCAATACAGTATGCAATCGAGTTAGTCGGCTCATAATTCCGGCCTATTTTTATGGTTACGACGGAAGGAATTCGGAGAGCACCACACCTCGAAGAAAACTGTCAACTTAAGCTGCTTTGAAGTGTTTTTTCGACTTCGGCTCACATTTACCACGATATTCGGCCGTTTGATCGTCTGTTTCCGGGTCGTAAGCATAGATTCAAGACTCATCGGTAATAATACTACAGCATGATATCCTGGTAGTCAGAAAGCATTGTTTCACAGACGTTAATGGGACGCTGTTTTTCGAAAGAATTGAGTGATTTAGGAACAATCGTTCTTTCACTTTTCTTAAGCCCAAATGATCTTTCAAAATGGCTTTTACTGATCATTCCGATACTCCAACGATGCCTGTAAGATTTCTGGCTGTTAATCGTCGATTCTCAAGCACCAATTCTACTACTTAATAGACGTATCGATCTTCAGTTAATGTTGATGGGCTGGACGCGGTTCGTCATCAACGCGTCCTCGATCTCTTTCAATAATCTTTTACCACTTTCCCGGGGCAAACAATTATCACCAAGAGCCTTTTCCAATACTCTGTATGTTTCGTCACCAGAAATTTGATTCCGCACCCCAAATTTAATTGAATTTCTTTGCGGAATATTTTCACTCATCAAAAAATCACCGAATGCACTTTATGTACTTCAGAAAGACAAGCGTATTCTAAACACTAATCATTATTTTGCGTGATATTTGTCACAGGTGTCACTAAAAGTCATATCAACCCAGAAAAATAATATTTCGACGAATGGGTTTTCACATGAAATTTATATTAAAAGGTCTTACTATTTTTGTCCACAATACATATTATGTAATAGAAGTACTGTACGGCTCTTAATATTTTACTAAGCATCCAACTGCTGCACAGTAACATATTTGTATACATAAGTAAGCACTTAAAACAGTTAACCCGCATGCGCTTTACTTCATTGAAAACTTTTAGTACTTGGGTCACTAGCTGTGTCCACAAGTCCCCAAGAACTAAACTACTTTTCCTACATGCAATAAATATTTGTATGTGCAAACATTAGTTTAAATGTCTCAACCGGACTTTGCTCTAAAATTTACCAAGGGAAAAACTTGAAGTAGAATTCTTAGTCTTCTTAGTCTTAATTTTTCTTTTTCTTCGCCCAGACATAAATGCTCACAAAGCAATCAAACAAATTTATTCCCAAAGCACAGACAGACTGTGGAAGACGCTCTTTAGATTGGCTGTTGTAAGTGCTATACTTAGCCATACATAACGGCAAATGGTAATAAAGAAAGTGCAAGAGCCAAAAATAACTTGCACGTAGAAGCAAACTTGCACTTGCAGTCAGACACACACACATACAAAAATACACCCACACTACCAGGCGCGTGGCCCGCCCAGACGTCCAGACGACGAATTGCTTTTTGATGAGTTGAATAAATAAACTTTTGCTCGTTGATGAACTATTCGGGCTCAGCCAAATAGACAAGACAAGACAAGCCAAATATCCGGCAACTCGGTGCGGCAACTTAACGGTGCTTTACAACGGATTGCTTGTGTTTACCTTTAGTGTTGCTGATAACTTCGGTTGCACAGATAGTTGCCAATAACAGCAATAACAACAACAAATGTACACAGCGACAAGTGAGACAGTTATGTTGATATATGTGTGCATGTGGCAGACAGCTGTGGCAGCAACGGGAAGCCGGCCAACAGTAAATCAACAACAAACATCAACAACAACTGTGTAAACAGCTATGCACACAAATACACTATTACTACCTACATGCATTAACATATCCTGATACACATACAGACACACACACCTACATAAATGCATGCCTCCACTTGCCACAGCAGTCACACTTCGTTGTGTTGCATGCAATTATCTGGCGCACAGAAATGTCGCCTGCTGCAACTAACTACAGCAAACATGTTGCACTTGCAACGGCAATAAACAACCAGAAGATAAATGTGTGTGCCCTCACCATATATAATATGTGTACTATATATATATATATGTGTGTGTGTCTGCATATTTACACGTCGGCTTGAAAACGTGTGTGCCACAGTGAGTTGGCGACATGGCAATAACCTTTTAAAAATTTCATGCAATAAAGTATTTTCGTCAACTACCGACAAGCATGCAACACGAAATCACACGCACGAGCTTTACCTATAATTTTTAAGCTTTATTTGCATACTGGCAGCTACACCTTAGCCGAGATATATATGTATGTGTGCGTGTAAACTTTACCCAATGAACCAAAAAAAGTTCCTTAGCTTTCTCGAACGGCAGTTTGCTGTTATGTTGAGAAAGAATGAGCTGCTTTGACAGCGAATCCGAGATAAAGAATTCTTTCTTTCTCCGATCTATCAAAGAAGAGCAAATTTTTTTTAGAGTTGCCAATCCTTTTCATATAGATTTTTTAATCCACTCCGGCCAACTTAGCTTGTAGCTTCGAGAGCAAACCTTTAAACTCCTCAGATCAACAGCATCATGGAAATGTTTCAGAGTTAACGTAGAGTTTAAGCTCCTCAGATAGTTTCGGTTAGGTTGTAGAGTTGATCCAAAATCGATAGATCTCACTTGGACAAATATTTGTGCTTTGCGTTACCCAAAAACACCTTACAGAGATCATCTCTATGTCAATGAACCTACATGGTTCAAACTCAGAGTAACAAAAGCCGGGCTTTAGAGTAGAAAGCGACAAGGTGTCTTTCTTACAGCTTTGGCAAATCGAGTAACCGATATTGAGACACAACGTATGTGTACCTCTTGAGCAGTGTTCTCTCAGAATACCTACAATAACTGCGCGATTGACTTTGCTAAGTGCAAGTAGTTCAGAGAATCTTTAACTATTGGGTCAGAAAAATCTCGCAGTCGCACAAGTTCTGGTTGTCCACCAAGCTCTCAGTTGTAGGTTAGTGTTCAAAGTGAAAATTTAGCTGGATTGACTGAAGATTGATATCTTGTTCCAAAAATTTCGTCTGTGGACAGTAGAAGATCCATCCCGATTTATAACACAAAAGGAAGAATATTTTGCGCAAATGACTACCAAGATATACACCAAACCTGATTACGATATATTTTGACAAGCCAGACTTGGTTTAGCTTCATATCGATCTTAAAAATTTAGACTAATAATGACCCACCAAAAAAAGAAGGTCATATTCATATTCATTTCTGACCTCGGTCAGCTTAGTATGTTTTATAAGGATAAGGAAAAGAATATGACTTCAATTCTGTGAATAATCATTATCAGGTTAGCAAAGCATTATCCAAGTCATCGATTTGAGGAATGTCGTTCACCATCTCCTAGTGTTGTGCTTTCACTGCCATTCAGCAGGCTGGAGAAGTGTTCCTTCCATAATTTTAGTATGCTCTGGGCATCGGTTACTAGATCACCTCTGGGGGTTCTACAAGGGCATGATCCGGTGTCTTTAAACCTTCTGGTTAAGACTTTTAGCTCACGTCCCCATCAAATTATAATAAAAGAGCAGTCATACCTGTTTTAAAAGTCATATTGGTTAAAGTATCTCGTAATACTATCTTGTATATACATATATTATATTTTTCGCTTTTTTTTAACATCTGTCTACTCAAGTTGGGCGAAATTTTTATAGTCGACAACTGCAACACACTTGAGCAAACATGAGAGCAACGTAGTAACACTGCTAAATGAGTGTAAAGCAAGCAACAAGGTTACCGTTAAGAGTGTCAAAGTAAATGCTTATGAAGTGCAAACGTAAAGAGGCCCAGAAAGGGAGGCAAAGCGTTTATTAATGCACCGCATGTGAGCAGATTCAACGCGAAACATAAATTTAATGACAGCTTACAAGCGCGACAAGAATTCAGGCCGGCAAAAAGCCACTTGTCGTGCAAAATTATGAAAAATTCGTTAACGGCATAACTGTGAAGAGTAAGCGAGCAGCGGGAGAAATATAAAAGAAGTGAGGGAGAAATATGAAAAAAAAGAAGAAGAAATATAAAAAAGTGAGGGAAAACTGTAAAGAAGTGACAGGAAAAAGTATAATAGACTTTGCAAAGAAAATTGCTTGGAAAATATTTTGCAAATAACTTTTTGTTGCCACACCTCAATTTATTGCTGTGGAAATTAATTTGAAATTGTGGCTGATAGTTGCCAAGGGAACCATGGCTGTCAGGTTTTGCAAGATTTTTTTTGTTTTATATTTTTTGCCAGTGCTTTTTTGTTATTCAACTTTGCTTCTTGCCTTATTTGATTGATGAAAATTTTTTGTTTGACTTTGTAGTGGCTGCAAGAAAATATAAAAAATGATAATAAGAAAAAGATTTTCAGAGTTAATGCGATGCATTATGCACTTAAATGAGTTTTTGTGTTGAAGAAGTTGTTGTTCCAATAAAAAACAAGAGAACACATTAACTTTGGAGCAATTTTACCCTTCACTGTTGTTTATTTTTATATAATAAAAGGGTATAAAAACATTTTTATCTTGATTTTGATCGGTCTGTTTGTATGGCAGCTATATGCTATAGCAGACCGATCTGAACTAATTTTTTGGGACATATAGCATTGCTTTAGATAATAGTCTGTGTTAAGTCTCATGAAGATATCTTGCTAATTAAAAAAGTTTTTCATACAAGAACTTGAGCCCGAACGTTCAATTTGTATGGCAGCTATGTGATATAGTGGTTCGATCTGAACAATTTCTTCGAAGTTTATTAAATAAAAAAGTTTTTCATACAAGACTTTGATTTTGAACGTTCAGTTTGTATGGCAGCTATATGATATAGTATTCCGATCTGATCAATTTCTTTAAAAATTATTCATTTGCCTTAATCAACAATCCAGGTCAAATTTCATGCAGATAACGGGTGATTTTTTTGAGGTTAGGATTTTCATGCATTAGTATTTGACAGATCACGTGGGATTTCAGACATGGTGTCAAAGAGAAAGATGCTCAGTATGCTTTGACATTTCATCATGAATAGACTTACTAACGAGCAACGCTTGCAAATCATTGAATTTTATTACCAAAATCAGTGTTCGGTTCGAAATGTGTTTTTATCGACAAATTTTGTTCAGCGATGAGGCTCATTTCTGGTTGAATGGCTACGTAAATAAGCAAAATTGCCGCATTTGGGGTGAAGAGCAACCAGAAGCCGTTCAAGAACTGCCCATGCATCCCGAAAAATGCACTGTTTGGTGTGGTTTGTACGCTGGTGGAATCATTGGACCGTATTTTTTCAAAGATGCTGTTGGACGCAACGTTACGGTGAATGGCGATCGCTATCGTTCGATGCTAACAAACTTTTTGTTGCCAAAATGGAAGAACTGAACTTGGTTGACATGTGGTTTCAACAAGATGGCGCTACATGCCACACAGCTCGCGATTCTATGGCCATTTTGAGGGAAAACTTCGGACAACAATTCATCTCAAGAAATGGACCCGTAAGTTGGCCACCAAGATCATGCGATTTAACGCCTTTAGACTATTTTTTGTGGGGCTACGTCAAGTCTAAAGTCTACAGAAATAAGCCAGCAACTATTCCAGCTTTGGAAGACAACATTTCCGAAGAAATTCGGGCTATTCCGGCCGAAATGCTCGAAAAAGTTGCCCAAAATTGGACTTTCCGAATGGACCACCTAAGACGCAGCCGCGGTCAACATTTAAATGAAATTATCTTCAAAAAGTAAATGTCATGAACCAATCTAACGTTTCAAATAAAGAACCGATGAGATTTTGCAAATTTTATGCGTTTTTTTTTTTTAAAAAGTTATCAAGCTCTTAAAAAATCACCCTTTATTTTGTAAAATAAAACAGTTTTCCATACAAGGACTTGATTTTGAGCGCTTACTTTGTATGGCAGCTACATGTAATAATGATCCTATATCAAATATTCCGACAAGTGAGCATGCTCCTGGAGAGAAAAGAGCTGTAGTAAAATTTCTTATCGATATCTCAAAAACTTATGGACTAATTCGCTTATATACAAACAGTCTGTAGCGTCTCCGTCGTTTCCTTCTGGCTCTTACAGCCTTCATGACAAATTTCATATAAACTGTGCAGGGTATAAAAACGACATAATCTCCTGCTTGAGAGTAAGTGCAGCAGTGCAACAACAGCCTGCTAATAGCTAGCACACCAGAGTAAACTTTCTCGCCTTAACCACAAGCCTGCGCTCGCCAACTATTTTGTTTACCACCACAAAAGCCAATGTTATTGCTGCCGTACTTAATACTTTTTCATTACTTTAGCGCCACCCGCCATCCTGCCCATCAAAACAGTCCTAAATTGCATACTGCTAAGCGTTCCACTTTAACTGCCAGGTGACCACTCGGAAAATTTAATTATGCCCGCCGGCACTTGTGATAGTTCTTAGTTCTTTATGCGACCAACCATTAAATCGTTAGTCTCTTAGTCCTTAGCCCATCAAGTTTGTCCTTCACTCATATCTGAATTAGTAAATACATATATGTGTGTGTGTGTGTTGTAAGCGCGGCGGCACATTTAATGCGCGGCACTTCACTCTCGCTATTTCTCTCTTCCTCTCTCTCTTTATATGTGATTATGTGCATATCCAGGGTATCAGCGGGTAGTAAATCGCGTTAAGGAAGTCGTAAAAAACCGGAAGACACTTGAAATGCTAACTTCCGTTACACTAATGAACTTCTTCTTTCGTTCTCGCTTAATGCAAGCGCAGGCGCGCTCTAAGTTTGTGCAGCAAATGTTGCGGCTTTAATCACAGCGGGTAGTCCTAGTCCTTTATTTAATTATGTTTACAATTTAATTTTCTTGCTTAGTTGTTGTTGTTGTTTCCTTTTTCATGCCGGCGGCAGTAAACTTGCTTAACTTTTTGTTAATTGTTATAACTTTTAGGAGAAAAGTTTCCTTTGTTAGTTAGCGGTGGGCAAGTGCTGGAAAGCTTTTGTTGCTCTCACCTTTTTTTGTTGTGGCAGGTAACTGAAATTATGATATAGACTGCCAAAGACATGTCCTGAATCTGCGTTCTTTACTCCTCATCGGATGCATTTTGTCACTCACTTGTTGTTACAAAAAAGTACCCGGAAATTGTAAATAAAGCGCATAATATGTAATTTTTCTTCAATGTTTATTTTGTCATCTTCAAAGTTGTCCCCACCAGATTTAATACACTAATACCAACGATTTTTCCAGTCCTCGAAGCACTTTTGATAAGCACTTTTTGGGATGGCCTTTAGCTCCTTCAGCGAATTTTGTTTTATATCTTCATCGGTTGAAAACGTGTTCCATCCTGATGATAGTTAACTTGTTTGTAGGTCAAACGCATGTCTCATCGTCTGTTATATTGCTCTCTATGAATGTGGGATCAGAATTCGCACGATAAAGCATGTCCAAAGCTTTATCGGGACTAGTCGAGCAAGAACATGTTTTATACCCAAAATATCCACCAAAATCACTCGCAAGAGATCTCTTGCCGTCTCTCTAACACTTGCCTGACGATTCTCAAGCACCATATCTTTCACTTTTTTTAATATTTTCATCGGTTAAAAAGATCAGAGATTGCCCAGAACGAGGCAAATCTTCAAAGATCTCTCGATCGTCTTTGAAGGCTTTGTACCACTCGTAGGCTTGCGTTTTTGATGAAACTAAAACACGAAATTTGGTTAGAAATACAAAATTTTAGACAAATTCTTTGTTCGATAGTTTTGTATATTTTATTCTACGCAATTTTGGTAATCTAAAGAAGAGTTTTTGTTTTCTTTATTTATTACATTTTATTTAGATATAAGCAACTTTACGAATTAATGCTTAAGAAATACCACCGCTTTAGAGTCTCTCCTACTCAATACACAATAATGCTCGAGTATTGTTCATAAAAGTGGCCTATAAATTCTTAAAAAGAGGATTATATTTTCATAAAATGTATTCCTTCAATTCATCTTCCTCTATTACTATTAACGTATAAGTGATGGTCACTTTGTTGAGCTTATTGTGCTTTTGAAACATTCTCAAGTAACTCAAAAGAGAGTACACCAAAAATATACTTATTGCTCTCTATTTTTCTGTATGTGTCTCTCTCTCTCTCTCCGTAATTCTCTCTCTTGTCTCTATCTCTGTGTGTCTCCTTTTCACTATTTTCTAACCCTCTTACTCTTTTTCACCTTTTCAAGCAAAAAGAGGCAGAGAGAACCAGTTTGACAGCTGTGTGTTAGAAAAAACTAGAAAAAAAATGTTGATTATTTTCAGAAAGACGCCTTTCCAAAAACCACGAGTCGTTTTTGTGAAAAGTTTTACACTTCAGAGTAACTCAAAAAGTCGAAATTATTATAAAAAATTGTATTCCTTCAATCAGTACCCTTCAAATATGTCTATGAAGACGTCTTAGATGGTCGATCCGTTGAGTCCAATTTTCGAAGATTCGTTCGAGCATTTCGACTGGTAACTGGCCAATAACACGCTGATGTTTTGCTTCAAGACCTGAATCGAAGCGGGATTGTCCGCATAGATTTTAGACTTTACATATCCCCACAGTTAAGAGTCTAATGGTGTGATATCAGACGATCTTGATGGCCAGCACTCTCTACAGTTTTCGTGCACACTCTCAGCTACGGCTGAAATATTTTTTTCACCGCCTGTTGGAAGACGTCTATTGGGTCGAATATATATCCAATAACAAATGTTGGGTCTCAAGATGGGATATGGTGTTGTGAATAGTACGGTCAGTAGACCGATTATGTTGACCATAGGTTTATCGAATCACACGAAACACACTCCATAAGAACATGAATTTTTGTTTGTATTTTTCCGATTGCAACCAGCAACACTTTTATTTGCTCATTGCTTTTTCCCTAATTTCCTAAACTTCTTTCTTGTCTTGCATATATGTACTTATATTAATTCACGTCTCATTTCGACTAAAAACGTTATGCATTTATATTATGTCTGGTATGAAAATAATTGGCATTATTACATTATATATACCAGCACATAACCTCACTTTAGAGCGACCTGCAACTACTTACATACTCACAATCCTTTGTGTTATTTTTTCTTTTTCCTTTAACTTAATTATTACCGCTATTGTTAGCACATTTTCCCTCGTTGCTCGAGTTTACAAAGAATTGTTATAGAATTTTGCTTTACTCTCCCATTATTCCTTGCACACTTTTAATTTTACTATGTGCGTGCTAATGCCAACTAAGCTACAAGCAGCTACTATGTCTGCTAATTTGTATGAACAACATAGTGTTTGCAAAACTATTATGCTTTCAACTTGTTCGTCCATCCGTTGTGTTTCATATTCATAGACTGTAATTATACTACTGTTGGAGCTAAGAATATTTAGTTTTACTAACAGGCATCGACATTAGGGTGGGTTGTAAAAGTCAAATGAATCCAAATTCAAGTTATTACCAGGAAAGTTTTTGATTGTTAGTTAACGCTTATCACAGAAATTTAGTTTTTGAAAATAAAATTAGGAATCTTCGTCTAATTTCCTCTACTTTTCTATGCACCAGTTAGGACCCGAAATTTATCTTCATCTCTCAAAGTCTATAGTATCTGCGTAATTTTCAAACTTTATGAAAAACTAATTTAAAATTTTCCTTCCTCCATTTATTTACCACCCTAATGTGCATATACTGCCACTGCACACAATGCTGTCTGCTTTGCTTAAAATTAATAGGAAAAGTCAGCTTTAGTATCTTATAGCTTTTGTTTCCTATTGTTGCTGGAAATTATTAGTGTCATACAACTCGTTCTTTCTTTTTTTTGCTAATCATTCTTTCTGCTTTAGTTTTCAAAGGGGCAAAGTTGATTGCTGCAATTACAGGGATTTTTCAATTAGAATATTTGTCTGTGTGTCCGTATAGGTGTATAAGTCGAAAGAGTTTTTGCATTAGTATTTGCTTTAAACTCTGTAAAGGCAGACTTCCCTAGCATCTTCAGCACACTCACACACGTGCAAATATATAAAAGTGCAGCTTGTACATAGAACTTCTGACTCACTTCTCGTTTAAACTTTTACGACGCCATCCGACGCTTTGCAACATTTTCCTTCATAAATATTTTATTTAATATGCGGTCTTTAGGCGAATTTGTAGTTGTGTGTGCGTATTTTCTTTTACTCAATATTAGCAGTTTTTTCTTATTTCATTAGTTGGAAATTCAATTATAAAATTTAGCTTTAGCGCAAGTTAAAAGATAAAGACTATTAAGCTAAAGGGTTAAAGTTTTACTGCATAAAAAGCATAAGGTTAGATGGTTTCTTTGCTTAATACAGAAATTTTGAACACGTCCTTCTTACTTCAAAAAGCTTATCATTTGTGGAAACCAACTATATGGGATCACTATAGATTATAGCTGTCATACAAACTGAACAATCACGTTCTAATGCCTCTTAACCATCAAAATCTAGAAAAAGAACTTTTTACACCCTTTGCTATGAGAGATGCACCTGTGAAGGGTATTGTACCTTCTGTGCAGACGTTTTTTCTGCTTGAAATGAGAAACTTAAGAGAGAGAAGGGTGATCCATTTCGAGGTTTCCTAGTTTTTTAGAGATTATCATTCGAAAGAACATTCTTCGGCATATTTTTTTGCTCCAAGAAAACCTTCCTGTCTTTTCGTTCTTGACATCACATATTCTCTAATTTTGCTGTCAAATGAAGAAAAGTAAGGGCATTAAACGGTCATAATACTATATTTTTAATCAGCTCTCCGCAATTTTCGTATTAAAGAAACCTAATGTTTGGAAAGAAGCGCATTACTGCAACCATCTACCAAATAATAATCGTGTCACAGTTCCGACTGGATGCTTATTGGAAAATATTTGAATTGGCTTACATTTTACAAGGTCCTTACTTTTCCACTTGCTTATACCATCTTAAGTATCTGACAAGCACTCAATTCGAGCAGTAATTTCCTTACAGCAACTTTTCCAATGAATTTCATAAAGTCGTGCAAAAGCCTTAATGCAAAGTATTCCACAATGCACATATTAATTACACTCAAATGCGTTGGCAATCAATCGCGTTAAAGACCAATATGCACAACTGCCGCTAGAGTACTCAAGATGATTGGCAGCGAATGGAAAGTCATCAAGAAGTAAAAGCAAATTTAAACCTCGAGAGTAATGCCGACTTGTATGCCTTTGTGCTTTCATGCAAAGCTCCTGAAGGTGGATGTTAAATATATTACAATGTACATACATACGCATATATGTCATATGTAAATATTTTTTTGTTTGCAAATACATCACGTGACAAATGCATGCAAAGCGAAAGCAGCACTCACATAAATATATATATGGTGGTATATACATATGTATGTACTATATAAGCTTTTAGCTGTTAAATATATAAGTTCGTGCTTTTTGGCCCAACGCATGTATTGTACAACAGCTCCGTTGCAATATCCGGTATTATCCTTTTTCAACTTTTTTTCCAATACGACAACGTGGCGAAAAGCGAAAATGATAAGTGGCAAACGTTCGATGACATTCGTATGCAAGTGCAAATATAGATGTATGTATATTGTATATACCATAAATAATGCATCATATACATTTATATATCACATGTGTGAAATAAAATAAAATAACATACATAATTTATAGCTTGACCAGCGGCTGCATACAATGCCATGTTCCGCATGAGACTGGTTAACAATACATTGCGAATGAGTTGTCATACCTATTTTTAATCGATGTATGTATAAATATTGGTATTCATGTTTACATATAAAACATATATGTATGTATGTATATAAATAATATTTGCATACAAAAACATACCCTGAATCAATCATTTATTATTTTGTCGACTTCAAAGTAATCCCAACCAGATGTAATACACTTATGACAACGATTTTTCCAGTCCTCGAAACACTTTTCCCAAGTACTTTTTGGGATGGTCTTCAGCTCCTGCAGCGAATCGACTGAAAACGGGTTCCACGGAGCGGCAATTTCAATTTTGGGAATAAGAAAAAGTCACACGGAACCAAATCTGGTGAATACGGTGGTTGATCGATGGAATTCAATGCGTTTCTGGTTTTAAATTCAATCGAAATCGTGGCTCGATGCGATATTGAATTATCATCGTGTAAAATCCATGAATTGTTCCTCCACAATTTCGGCCGTTTTCGACGATTGTTCTCACGCAAACCTCTCAATACGGCCAACAATGAACGTCACCTTGAGCGTCGGCTCATTTTTCCCTCTATTGCGAGGATTGTTGACTTGTTTGCATGTCAAACTCATAAACCCATGGCTTATCAGCAGTAATAATGCTCTCCATGAATATGGGATCGGAATTCGCACAATCAAGCATGTCCAATGAGACTTATTTACGGTACTCTTTTTGAAAAACATTCACCTTTATCGAGCGAGTTAAGCAAGAACGCGTTTCATACCCAAAATATCGACCAAAATCATTCGAACGGACTCGCGGGACTTGTCATGCTCTCTTGCCATCTTTCTAACACTTGCCTGACTATTTCCAAAATCCATATCCGTCATTTATTTAATATTTTCATCAGCTGAAGGTTGTCCAGAACGAGACTTGTTTTCAACGATCGGACTAAAATATTCGAAATAATATATTTTCTAAACTGTTTAACCCTGCAATGACCTGTTTGTTCCTTTTGTTTCATTATATTCTCAATTAGACAAAATCACACAAAACATGTAATGAAAATAAATTTTACTAAAGCGTTTAATTTAATTTAAATGAAATAATTGGTAATCCAAATTAACAAAACCCTCACAATTCTAAGAAAACATAATTGATATCATTCGTTCTCCCTTTTACCATATAGCTCACTTTTACAGCTTCTTACGCTCCTTATTCATCCTTAAATACCCCACTGAGCCATCCATAAATATGAAATTTTCCATCTGAGTTATAGCGAAAATGATGAGTTGATGTGTCACCTCTTTCTTTGTTCCATTACTCGCAAACTGTTACTGACTGTTTTCCTCCAGCAGTGCCTTTTATGCACTCAATCAGCCACTGGCCATTCATTTATTTCAGCACTTTATGATGGCCATGTCGGTGATAAAACTAAAGAGGTGCGACCGTACAGCAGGTGATTTTTCTCAAGCCTACCCCACTGAGTTTCGACATGATTCATTTGCTTTTGTTGCTTTACCTTTACTTGTCTTAACGATGCCTTGATTTAAGGTTTCGATCTGATTTTGACGTTATGTGCCTACACGCTTGATTAATTTTCAAACAAAGACTGCGTTTATTCATCATAAGGCAAAATTTTTGCGACAGTACTACTTGGCAATTTAATGTTGCAATGATAGAGCGGTAGATTATATAATTGTATAACTGTAAACGATTCTTTGATACTAGAGCTAATTTGAAATCATTGAATATTTCAGAAAACTTCTTTTCAAAATGTCGTCATAAAGTTAACATTACTGATCGAAACGTGTTCCTTTCGCAACAAATTTTTTTCCTTAAATTTGTTTAGTATTCTTAATGAATCATATACATTTTAGTAGCTAGAATTCAGAAATGATAGAAACAAACCATACTTCTAAAGTCAGCTTCTCGTAAAAAATTTTAAGAAGATTTAAACTGAGGGCACTGGTTATGATAATGGATAATTTACATATACATTTCAGGGAGTTGTGCATTCACACTGATAAAAGAAGCACAACACAGGTCTAGAACTCGCTAACAATGTTCTCAAAGCTGGTAAACGAATGTATGGCCACGGTGAGGTGAAATCATATAGCCATTTTCATGATACTTTTAAACATTTGGGGAACCAGAAGGTATATCAGAAATTGGGATTAGAGTTCTGAATGTTACAACTGATACGCTTTCTGCTGTTCAAGCGGGATTATTCCAGGCTTCACGAAAATCAGCCTGACTATCTAACCAGTAGTAATTATCGATAGAATGTCTCCGAAAAAAACTTTAGCGTTTCTTGCTCAAATAAACGGTTTAATCTTATTCTTAAGTACATTTCGGGTAAGATTCTTAGGAGTGGCTTTTTAAATCTACTAACTTGGGTCTCTAAAATATAGTACAGCTTATGCTTACGCCTTATAATTCACTACTAGTCTGATTAGTCCTTGGTGTGATATAAATCCGCAAAGTTTTCAAATATGTTCTGAGAACCTTCTTCAACAGGTCATTGAGCTCAGATAGATAATTTTGATTTTGTTCCAAATTTCTTCTTGTATCTCTAAGTCCTTCGAACTGAAATACTCGTATATGCAACCATTCAATTTCACTCCTGCGAACAGCAAACGGAATATGAAGCGAATAATTGCTTCCTGCGTATTTGCTGCTTGCCAAAAGCCAACACAAACAATCATGCAACAAGTACGAAGTGAACAGTTCTAGTATAAAAAAGTGGGCCTGTTCTAAGAAATATGCAGAAAAATGAAGAAAGAACAAACAGTCTTCCAATAAAAGCTAGTAAATGACAACAAAGAGCTGCGTCTTCTTCTTCTTTTGCATTTGAATGGGACAATTAGGTTGATTTCTTCATTTTCACTTATTCTTTTAATTTTCCAATTTTCTCTTTCATAACCGACCATTGCCAAAACAACGGCAACTAGTGCGTAAAGCAATCGAAACATAAGGAATGAAAAAACAAAGTACAAGTACAGTTATGAGTACGAAAATTCCATATAAGAACATGTTTTCGACAGGTCAGTTTGTATGACAGCTATATGCTATAATGTTTCGATCTGAATGACTTCTTTGGAGATTGTATTATTTTTTCCCATACAAGCGCTTGATTCCAATCGCTCAGTTTATATTATAGCTATATGCTATAGTGCCCCGATAAGGGCGGTTCCGACAAGTAAGCAGCTTCTCGGGAAGAAAAGGACGTATTCGAAATTTCAGATCGATATCTCAAAACTGAAGAACTAGGTCATGTAACTACAGATAAATATACCAACTGACATCGATTCTTCCCTTCACGCTGATCATTTACATAGGTACCATACATGAGTACCTACTTTAAAGGGTCTCCAACGTTTTCATAGTCTCATGATTTTTTGTATGTTCGATTTCGATTCAACCAACAAATCACTTTATTTTCACGCACTTTTCAAAATTGATGCATATTTCTTTAGGCAGTAAATCCCGAAATTTCGGGACTATTTTTCGGGATCCCGAAAATCTTCTCAAACAACAAATCACATTATTTTCAAGCACTATTCAAATGTAGCGTATTTTTAAGGGCAGTCCCGAAATTTCGATATTGTTTTTCCGGATCCCAAAAATATTTTTATTGGTTTTTATCGCAAATCCCTATAATTTTTTTTTAAATATTTATTTTCGGTTCCATATCACAAAGGCCTTGAGCATTCCATCTCGAAAATTCGGGTTGTTGAAAAACGTGCTTTTCTTTTGGGTGCAGCAGAAGGATATATGTATAAAAAGTGTTTGTAGATTAATTCACAAACAGTTAGCAAAGCAAAAACAACAAAAACATGTTTTAAGCACTTAAGCACGAAAACGGATGTGGGAACGGGAATGTGTTCCGATTACATAGTCATTGCAATTTTTAAAGCTTCCCTACTGTTTTTCATGCTGCACATACATTGCTTGAGGTCTTATGTCTGTAGATATGTGTATGTATTTGTTTGTTTGTATGTCAACGCATAGAACTTTCATGCTTGAAAAAATTCAATTCGATTTACTAATTCTTTGTATTTTTTCTCTTTTTTTCCTCAATTTTTTTCTTTTCATGCTTTTCAATCATCGTTTGTATGGACCGACGCTTCGCCTTTGCCGCACCAAACACGTGTGTTGCTGCTCTGTTGCGTGCCATTGTGGTTGCGCCTGTTGCGATGACTGTCAACAACGCTGCCGCCAACTTGCCGCTCTGACGCCGTTGACGATGCTGCAATTTTCCGTTTTGTTGCCTACGAAATTCGCCTGTCTACGTTATTTCGCCACCAACAATACGCACGTCTGTGTGTGGGTGTGCGCGTATGGGCAACCGCCGATACTGACAACTACATTACGCTATTGATGCCGGTCGAATTCACGCATACTCACAACCACTTCTCTAACGGCACGAAACGAACGCACAATGGTCGCTGGTCAATACATCTCCGCTTCCAATTTCTCTGTGTAATGCTTTGCACTTCCGCTTTGCTTGGCTGCGTGGCTGTGTCTCTGCTGGCTGTCAATACAAATTTTCCGATGTCGCTAACACTCAACACTCACCACGCAACAACAACAACAATAACAATAACGACCATTACGAATGTCGTCCGCAACTATTGTGCGCACCCATATCCCGCTGCTCGTGCACGTCCACTCAACAACAGCTTACAGAAAATGTCAATCGAGCGATGTATTCTGCAATGCACCCGGCGGTTTGGCACCCTCCGATGGCAGTCGGCTCGCCGGCCCATGTGTGCCGAAGGAGAAACGCTGCGATGGCTATCTGGATTGTCGTAATGGTCGTGACGAGGAGGGCTGCACCGGCATCTCGTGTCGTTTGGATCAGTTTCGCTGTGCCAATGGGCAGAAGTGTATTGATGCTTCGCTCAAGTGTAATCACAAAGACGATTGCGGTGACAAATCTGATGAACAGGGCTGCAGTAAGTATTCAATCGTAAAATCATAGTCATCATCTTCATCATCAGCATCACAAACACTGCCGACAGATACTCCAGACACTAGTGCACTTCAAGCCATGCATGCTGGTGCATTTGAAGCGTGTTGTCAAAAAGTTGTTAGCATTCAAGTGTTTGCCGTTACAAGAACCAGAATTTTTGTGAATTGGAACAAAGTGCTGAAATTTCTCTGTAAGCTTTTTTATGCAAACCAATCCAATTGGTCTGCAAATGATAACAAGCTGTTAGTCAAACTCTTCAACGGCATCCAATGAACATCATTCAAAGTGACCAACGGCCCCTGGCGCTCCAGAGTTTTACGTTGCTTTAAGTTACCTTAAAGGTAGCGTTACGTTTGAAGCGCTTTGATTTTTGATTGCAGTTTATTTAAAGCATCTTCGTGTGTGCAACTTCCGGCGCAACATCCCTTTCCGTAGTCTCGTCAAACTTCTTTCTATTACTATTCGACTTCGCTTCAACCAACAAATCACTTTCTTTTCACGCACTTTTCCACATTTGTGCACATTTTTGTAGAAACTAAATCCCGAAATTTCGGGACTATTTTTCGGGGTCCCGAAAATTATTTCTCTCCTCTTTTCGCATCATCTTAAACGATAAATCACATTTTTTCACGCACTATTTACAGCACTCAGTCCCGAAATTTCAATATTATTTTTCGGGATGCCAAATATGTTTTCATTTGCTCGCAAATCCCCATAATTTTGTGCAGATATTTCTTTTCGGTTCATTCTAACCAAGGCACTTCATCTTGAAAATTCGAGACTAAATTTTCGGGATCTCCAAAAAAATCTCTTTTATCGCCTAACATCAACTGTCTTTAGGAACTCTATACCGAAAAATTAAAAAAAAAAAACTAAATTTTGTTTGGTGATCCCGAACATTTTTTTCCTTTTTGGATTGTAGTTCCGAATTTAAATAATAACTGAGTTTCACAAATAAATCCCCAATAGGTAGTTAACGTGTTCCTTACCACAGCATAAAAATCGCATCTTCTTGATCTGAGATAGACCACGGGAACCAAAATACCTCCTACCCATTGATAGCATCTTCTAAATTCGAATAACTGGACTTTACCTTGTCATTCCGAATTCCATTTTTGAAAGTGCAACTCTACAACTCAACCTACTGCAACACACAACTTCCCATCTCTCCATCAGAACAATAAACCAATTACGTCCTTTTTAGTTTTCGTTCTCCTTTCGTCCACTTCATTCGTCGCTGCTTAAGTGTGTGCCAGAAATTTTCCATCAATTCAACTCGTTTTCATCCAGGCACCAACATCATTCAGCCATCATACGCAATCGCATTCATTCATTCTCGATTTACTATTCTCTTTTCCAGACTTTCCACCCTGCCATCATGGACAATTTCGTTGCACGAATGCCCTGTGCATACCATCGAACTTCTATTGTGACGGATATCACGATTGTGCGGACGAAAGTGATGAGGCCAATTGCACGGCAATCGCATGTCCTGATAACAAGTTCCTTTGTCCGCGCGGTGGCCCAAAAGGCACGCCCAAGTGCATATTGAAATCACAACTGTGCGATGGCCATCGTGATTGTGAAGATGGCAGTGATGAGGAGACCGCTTGCTGTAAGTTTGGCAAAAACTCTATATTTTCTTTTACATTTAGACAGCTCTTCCTTCAATTACTTATTCACTCTCACTTTGCTAATTTGAACCCACACAGCTACCGGCTCGTGTCCGGCGCTCAGTTGCGAGTACCGTTGTGGACCTTCGCTGACGGGTGGCGCCTGCTACTGTCCGGATGGTCAGTCCATTGCCGCCGATAACCGTACTTGCATGGATCGTGATGAATGCGCTGAATGGGGTTATTGCGATCAGTTGTGTACGAACACCGATGGCTCGTTTACTTGCCAGTGCACGCAAGGCTATAGTTTATACAATAGCACGAAGTGTATTGTGCCAGACCCGAGAACTATGCAGCTGATCATCGCACATGATCGTGCTGTTGTGCGCATGTCGGCGCATGGTGGCGATCCACGCGTACTGGCCAATGCTACAGCGGCCTCCGGTGTGGCTTTCCACTATCAGCGCAACACTTTGTATTGGTCCGACATTAAGACACGTAAGGTGCAATCCATACCACTGGATGTGTTCAACGGTGCTATCTCGCCGCTAGATCTCACACTGCCCGGCACATGGGCGCCCGTCGCGCTGGCCGTCGATTGGGTGGGCGACAAGATCTACGTGGCCGATTTGATTGGTCAGAAAATTGATGTTTTCGAATTGAGCGGTCATTGGCACGCCGTTGTGTTGGGCTCAAATCTTACCAGCCCTGCCGATTTGGCTTTGGATCCCACATCCGGTCTCATGTTTGTCGCTGATGGTGGTCAAGTTTTACGCGCACATATGGATGGTACACATGCACGTTCCATTGTCTCCGAAGCTGCGTACAAAGCCTCTGGTGTAACTGTAGATATTATTGCCAAGCGCGTTTACTGGTGCGACTCATTGTTGGACTATATTGAAACTGTGAACTATGAGGGTGAAAACCGCATTATGGTGCTGCGCGGACAACAAGTGCCGAGTCCATCACGATTGGCACTCTTTGAAAATCGCATTTACTGGACGGATGCCACCAAGCAGGGTATTATGTCCGTAGACAAATATGCCGGGCCCACATCGATACAGGTTACCTACAAGGCAAAGGATATACGCGAACCAAAGGGTATTGTGGCTGTGCATGCCTTAAGTCAGCCACGTGTGTCGAACCCTTGTGGCAACAACAATGGCGGTTGTAATCACATGTGTATTGTAACGGCTGTTAAAGGTGCACCCACCGGTTTGGGTTATCGTTGCGCCTGTCATACAGGTTATCAGCTGCAGACGGACTTGAAGAATTGTAAAATAGTGCGTGAGTTCCTGATGTACTCACAACAGCGCTTCATCAAAGGTAAAGTGCTGGAACCAGTTATTGAGGGTTTCAGCGATGCCATACTGCCGGTGGTGTCGAGACGTGCACGCTTCGTGGGTTTGGATTACGATTCACGCGATGAGTTCATCTACTACTCAGATGTGTTGCAGGATGTCATCTACCGTGTGCACCGTAATGGCACAGGTCGCGAAATTGTGCTGGCCTCGCAGAACGAAGGTGTTGAGGGCTTGGCAGTGGATTGGGCTTCGAAGAATCTCTACTACATCGACTCACGCAAAGGCACGCTGAATGTGCTCTCTACGCGTAACGTAACCTATCGACGCACGCTGTTGAAGAACCTCAAACGACCACGCGCCATCGTTGTGCACCCCAATAGGGGTTTTATCTTTTTCTCCGAATGGGATCGTCCAGCAAATATCACGCGTGCAAACACTGACGGCACCAATTTGCTTGTCTTTAAGAATGTCACACTAGGCTGGCCCAATGGTCTATCGATCGACTTCAAAGAGGATCGTGTTTACTGGTGCGACGCTTTGCTGGATCATGTGCAACATTCCAATCTCGATGGTACCGACATTAAAACGGTTAACTCACGCTTGGTGCGTCATCCATTCTCGATTGTCATACACAACGATTGGATGTACATCACTGACTGGCGTCTCGATGCCATCATACGTCTGCACAAACTTACTGGCGAACAAGAGGAAATGATGGTCCGCGAACCGCAAACTAATCGATTATACGGCGTGAAAGTTTACAGTCATGAGGTGCAAACTATAACCGATATACATCCCTGTCATGTAAACAATGGCGGTTGCGAGAAGATTTGCTTTGCCATACCAAGGAACGACTCCGTGTTGCCGTCCTTGCAGACGCGCTGCTCATGTCCGTATGGCGAACGTTTGGCCGAAGATCAACGCTCCTGTATGGCCGACCCTAATGCAGAGCCACCAGTACAACCCTGCCCTAATACTTGGGACTTCACTTGTAACAACCAACGTTGTATACCCAAATCGTGGGTTTGCGACGGCGATGACGATTGCTTGGATAACAGTGATGAGGAGCAAAATTGCACCAGTGAGTAAAATTCTTCTATAGAAAATAACTCTTTTTAAAATTAATAACTGTATTTTCTTTTATCTTTCTTACCAATAGAACCGACCTGCGGCTCCAATGAGTTCCAATGCAAATCTGGCCGTTGTATACCACTCAACTTCCGTTGCGATCAGGAGAACGACTGTGGCGACAACTCGGATGAGTTCGAATGTGGCAATGTCACTTGTGGCACTGCTCAATTTGCCTGCGACAATGGCCGCTGCATACCGAACATGTGGAAATGTGATAGCGAGAACGATTGCGGCGATGGCTCTGACGAGGGTGACTTCTGCGCTGAAAAGACTTGCGCTTACTTCCAGTTTACGTGTCCACGTACGGGTCACTGCATACCGCAGAGTTGGGTTTGCGACGGCGATGATGATTGCTTCGACAAACAGGATGAGAAGGACTGTCCGCCGATTACTTGTTTGGCGAATCAATTTAAATGCGCCGATCTACGGCAGTGTGTGGAGGAATCGTACAAATGTGATGGCATACCGGATTGTAATGATGGCAGTGATGAGCTGGATTGCCCGTCGATGGGTCCAAATCAGTGTAATTTGGAGAAACACTTCCGCTGCAAGTCCTCTGGCTTCTGTATACCGATCGCTTGGCATTGCGATGGCTCCAACGATTGCTCCGATCAGTCTGATGAAGAGGATTGCGGACAGATTACTTGCGCACAAAACTTCTTCAAATGTAATAACTCCAATTGTGTTTTCAAGGCGTATATATGTGATGGCAAAGACGATTGCGGCGATGGTTCTGATGAGAGCTCACTGCATGCCTGCGTACCGCCACCATTCAAGTGTCCCTACGGCCAATGGAAGTGTCCGGATGTTAGCGAACGTTGTGTCAATATGACATCGGTGTGTGATGGCACACCCGATTGTCCCAATGGCGCGGATGAAGGTGAAGGTTGCGATTTGGCCGAATGTACACATCAAGGTGGGCTTTGTTCAAATGGTTGTCAGAAGACACCCTTGGGTGCTACATGCGTTTGCCCACCAGGCTCGGAGATCGGTGAAGATGGTTACACATGCGTCGATATGAATGAATGCGATCCACCAGGACTTTGCTCACAACAATGTACAAATACAAAAGGCTCTTACTTCTGCTCGTGTACCGATGGTTATTTACTGGAGCCCAACAAGCACACTTGCAAGGCCGTCAATCACTCTGCTGCATTCCTAATTATATCGAATCGTCATTCTATACTCGTTGCCGATTTGAAGGAACAAGGCTTGGAACGTGTCCCAATAATTGTGGAGAATGTGGTGGCAACTGCCTCAAATATGCACACTGGCACAATATTCTGGAGCGATATGAAACTGAAGAAGATCTCACGTTTAGATCGTGGTCAAGAACCGCAAGAGATCATCAATACCGGCTTGGACTTGGTTGAAGGTTTGGCTTACGATTGGGTTGCACGAAATCTCTACTGGCTGGACAGTAAATTGAATACGATTGAAGTATCTGCAGAAAATGGCTCGAATCGTTTGGTTTTGGTACGCGAAAATATCACACAACCACGTGGTATGTGTCTCGATCCAAGCCCCGAAGCACGTTTCATCTTCTGGACCGATTGGGGTGAGAATCCACGCATCGAACGCGTCGGTATGGATGGTACTATGCGTGAAACAATTATTAACACTAAAATCTATTGGCCTAACGGTCTCACTTTGGACATTGCAACCAAACGTGTGTACTTCGCAGACTCTAAATTGGATTTCATTGACTTCTGCTACTATAACGGCACTGGTCGGCAACAAGTTTTAGCCAACAGCCATTACTTACTACATCCACACTCGCTCTCACTATTTGAAGACACACTTTACTGGACAGATCGTCAACTGAATCGTGTGCTATCGGCCAACAAATTCCGTGGCAAGAATCAAACAGTTGTCTCACATCTAATCAGTCAACCACTCTCCATACACGTACACCATCCCTCACTACAGCCCATCCATCCGAATCCATGTGAGAAATCTAATTGCCAACATCTCTGTTTGTTGAGTCCAAGTGCAGAGGAGGGCTTCTCCTGCAAGTGTAAACCAGGTTTCCGTCTAATGAGCGAGGGTCGTTGCGTCGAAGAAGAGAATCCATTCTTGGTTGTTGTAAAGGGCACACAAATTGTCGATATACCATTGAACGGCGGTGATGCACGCGCTGGCTCGCTGGCACCGGTTATTGGCATTGAAAGTAGCACTGGCTTGGACTTCGACCGCAAGGGTGAAACGCTATATTGGGTGCAAGGACGCGAAGGTGACGATGAAAATTGCACGATATTCTCCACACCTTACGGTGGTGGCAACAAGACACAATTCCTCGGCGCCGATACGGGCATTGTCGGTTCCCCCTACACCATCGCCTTTGACTGGCTGGGCCGCAATCTGTACATGGGCAACCGTATTGCCAGCAATATTGAGGCGGTGCGCGTGGATGGTAAAATCAAGTATCGCACAATCATCCTTGCCAACGACGGCAATCAAACATCCGTTTCGAAACCCAAACAAATGGTGCTAGATCCCAACGATGGCAAACTCTTCTGGATCGATGAGGGTGGTTATGGTGTGCCCGTGAAGATTGGGCGTGTCAATATGAACGGTAATAATCCCATGGTGCTGAAATCGGAAATCGACCAACCCGAGAGTATTGCTTTGGATATCGAAAAGAAATTGGTTTACTATAGTACACAATATCCGCCGACAATCTGTGTCATGGACTATCACGGTGAGGATCATCGTGTTTTGCTTTCGGAGGAGAATGCGATTTCGCGCCCAAGAAGCTTAGGAATTTTAGATTCAAGATTGTACTATCTCGACCCAATTTATGAGAAGATCGTACGCATTGACTTGCCACGTGGCGATAATCCTAAAGTAATTGTGGACAACGAACCCGATCTAAGGAGCATGATCATCTTCAAAAAACGTCCCATGATGCAACATCCTTGTCAAATAAATAACGGTGGCTGTGAGCATCTTTGCATACCAGATGATGTTTCGTCGCGCACTTGTGCTTGCGGTGTTGGCTATCGCAAGGATAACGATATTAACTGTGTGGCATACAAGACCTTTGCCGTCGTATCACAACTTGACGTGACTCGTGGCTACAGTTTGAGCGATAGCTCCGAGGCGATGGTGCCAATTAGTGGACCTGGCCATCACATCTTACACGTTGATGTGCTCTTCCGCGAACAATGGATCTACTGGGCCGAATACAATCGTGGCACATGGAATGGCATTTTCCGACGTCGTCCGAATGGCACCGAACTTCAACATATCGTTAAGGATGGCATTGGTAGTAACGGCATACGTGGTCTGACCATTGATTGGGTCGCTGGCAATATGTATTTCACAAATATTTATCCACATGAGAATTATGTCGAAGTCTGTTGGTTGGATGGCAGCAATCGTAAAGTGCTGGTGAAGACGACAACTGATGCACCGCGTGAACTCGCTGTAAATCCAATCAAACGCCTACTCTACTGGATTGATTATGGTCAACACCCACGCATTGGTAAGGCTTTCTTAGATGGCTCACACTGGACGCCTTTGGTAACATCCGGTATATCGAATCCACGTGATTTGACAATCGATATGTTGACACACGACGTCTATTGGGTGGACTCAAAATTGGATACCATTCAAAAGATTTCCTTCTCCGGTGGCAATCGTAAGGTCATCCGTCGCAATTTAGCCAATCCAATGGGTATAGCTATACATCTTGGCGATGTTTACTGGGTGGATCGTAATTTGAACTCGGTATACAAGGCCTCCAAATTATCTGGCAACGAATCGGCACCGGTACGTGTGCGCACCAATTTACAAAAGTTACGTGACATTGCCATTTATAACATCAACAATCAGCCACAAGATGAGGGCAATCCGTGTGCACGTCTCGGTAATGGCGGTTGCGATCAACTTTGCTTCAGTTTTCCGCCTGATCAAGCGACAACTTCCCGCGCGCATTACCGCTGCGATTGTGCCACTGGTAAACTCGCAGATGACGAACGCAAATGTGAGGTGGTCAATGAGTATCTCGTCTTCGCTACACGCACTGAAATACGCGCCGTCAACTTGGATCCACACTCCACCCAAGTGCCATTTACACCAATGAGCAATCTCACCAATGTGGTCGGTCTCGACTTTGACTTTGCAGACAATCACATGTTATTCACACAAATCCGTCCATGGGCTAAGATTGCCTACACCAAGGCTGACAATCCGAACAGCAACGATGTTAATGTGGTGCTGAGCAGAGGCATTAATCCGGAGGGTATCGCGTACGATTGGACACAGAAGAAGATCTACTGGACTGACAGCTCGAATAACTCAATTTATGCCATGAACTTGGATGGCACTGATTTGGTAATGATAGCGCGTGTGGAACGGCCACGTGCCATCGTGCTAGATCCATGCAATGGCACACTATACTTCACCGATTGGGGTCGTTTCGGTACATCGGGCAAAATCTTCCGCACCACGATGGCTGGCTCCTTGAAACGCGCCATTGTTGACAAAGAACTCTCACAACCCAGTGGTCTCGCAATTGATTATGAAGAACGTAAACTCTATTGGACCGACGCCGTGCGTGAGAAGATCGAACGCTCTGATTTGGATGGCAAGAACCGGGAACTGCTCGTGGATGCCACAATTTATCCTTTCGCCATAACCGTGTTCCGCAATTATATTTATTGGACAGATCTGCAGTTACGTGGCGTGTATCGCGCTGAGAAGCATACTGGCGCCAATGTCGTAGAGATGGTCAAACGTTTGGAGGACTCACCACGTGATATACGTGTCTATAGCGCTGAACGACAGAAATGTGCGGTTAATCCATGTCTTATCAAGAATGGTGGCTGCGCGCAAAGTTGTCATCCGGCACCGAATGGCAAGGCAGAATGCAAGTGTGGCGACAACTCAAAGGTGGTCAACGAGGGACGCATGTGTGCGCCACGCAACAACACTTGCGAGGCAAGCAAATTCTATTGCCAGAACGGCAAGTGTATCTCGCGTATGTGGTCTTGCGATGGTGATGACGATTGTGGCGACAACTCAGATGAGGATCCAAATTACTGCGCCTACCATTCGTGCTCACCCACCGAATTCCGTTGCAACAATGGACGTTGTATCTTCAAGTCGTGGAAGTGCGATCATGAGAACGACTGCAAGGATGGCTCAGATGAGATCGACTGTACTTATCCGCCTTGCGTTGATGGCGAATTCACTTGCGGTAATGGTCGTTGCATACCAATGACACAAGTTTGTAATGGCGTCAACGATTGCAAAGACAATACAACTTCGGATGAAACACACGAACGTTGTCCGCAAAATACGACTTGCCCACCGAATCACCTCAAATGCGAAAAGACCAATATCTGTGTGGAACCGTACTGGCTATGTGATGGCGACAATGATTGCGGTGATAACTCAGATGAGGATCCACTACACTGCGGTCAACGCACTTGCCCGACTAACAGCTTCCGTTGCCCCAACCACCGCTGCATACCGGCCACTTGGTATTGTGATGGCGATGATGATTGCGGTGATGGTGCCGACGAACCGCCAGAGTATTGCAAATCCGAGGGACGTACTTGCTTTGGTGATCTCTTCACCTGTGACAATGGTAACTGCATACCGAGAATATACATATGCGATGGTGATAACGATTGCCTGGATAACAGTGATGAGGACAGCAGACATCAATGCAGTAAGTTTCGCAGAATTTTTAGGTTATAATTAGGTTTTTCTAATTTACTTTTTTCTTTCCTCTAGATGATCGCAAATGTGATGAAGAAACAGAATTCACTTGTCTGGAGAATAAAGCCTGGGGACGTGCTCAATGTATACCCAAGAAATGGATATGTGATGGCGATCCGGATTGTGTGGATGGCGCGGATGAGAATACAACACTGCATTCCTGCGCGACACAACAGCCTTGCGGCGAGGACATGTTCACTTGCGATAACGGCCGTTGCATCAATAAGGTAAGTCATACGGCTCACAAACTTTGTACTTTTCGACTAAAAATTTGTATGTTTTCCAAACCAAACTTAGGGCTGGACTTGTGATCATGACAATGACTGCGGCGATGGCTCTGATGAGGGTAAATTCTGCAGTTCCAAATACAAGAGTTGCTCCGAACAAGAATTCACATGTCAGAACTTCAAATGCATACGCAATCAGTATCGTTGCGATGGCGAAGACGATTGTGGCGATCACTCTGATGAAGTGGGTTGCAAGAAAGAGAACACAACATGTCCGAATGGTCAATTCACCTGCACGAATGGACAATGTATTGACTATCATTTGGTGTGTAACAAAGTGCCCGACTGCAGCGATGAATCGGATGAGCCGGCGCATTGTAATGTGGACGAGTGCGCGAAGGTGGAGATACACCAGTGCGGCCATAAGTGTGTGGACACGCTGACTGGCTACTACTGTGACTGCAACCAAGGCTACAAGTAAGTATTATTAGGAGACACTGGAAAGGTATTATTTTTTACTCAATAAATAAATTTTCTCCTCCACTTTACAGACTCATGCCCGACGGCAAGGCCTGCGCTGATATCGATGAATGTCTGGAGTTGCCTGGTGCTTGCTCACAACACTGTTCGAACACACCTGGCGGCTATTACTGCAAATGCGACGAACGCTACTACGAACGTCAAACGGACGAGCATACGTGCAAACGAAAGGACACCGAAACACCGTGGCTAGTCTTCACCAACAAATATTATGTACGCAATATGTCGCTCGATGGCAAGCAGTATAATCTTATGCATCAAGATTTGATGAACGTCGTCGCTTTGGACTTTGATATACAAGAGCAGTACATGTATTTCTGCGATGTGACCGCCAAAACTATCTTCCGCTCCAAGTATGGGCTCGATGATGACGAAAAACCCGAACGTGAAGCTATAATACGTCACGACTCGCACGGCTTGGAGGGCATAGCTGTCGATTGGGTGGGACGCAAGCTCTATTGGCTGGACAGACATTCGAAGAATTTGGACGTCTCGGAATTGGATGGCACAAAACGTAAGACGCTACGCAGTGGCGTGATCGATCCACGCGCGCTTGTCGTGCATCCCGGTATTGGTTATCTCTACTTCACATCGTGGCACTTGCAAGCTTACATTGCTAAAATGGGCATGGATGGCTCGAACTTTACGCGCATACTCACCTGGGACGATGATATTGCTTGGCCCAACGCTTTGACGCTCGACTACTTCACGGATCGTATTTATTGGGCTGACGCACATTTGGACTATGTTGCCTACACGGATTTGGAAGGTCGCCACCGTCATGTAGTGTTATCGGGCGTAAAAGTGCCACACATTTTCGCGCTATCACTCTTCGATGACTATCTCTACTGGACCGATTGGAATTTGAAGGGCATTATGCGCGCCAATAAATTTACTGGTCAAAATTACACCGTGCTACGCAATACGACCCACCGTCCATACGACATACATATCAACCATCCGCTGCGTCAATTACCTTACACGAATCCTTGCGGCAAGGATAATGGCGGCTGCTCACATCTCTGTCTAATTGCACCACCACCAGAGTCCACTTACTTTAATATCGAGGGCTACATCGAGGAGGGCGCGCCAAGCTACAAGTGCGCCTGTCCCAATCAATTCTATTTGGCACGCGACAGCAAAACTTGCATAGCCAACTGTACCGCCGGTCAACACCGCTGTGGTGGCAACGACGAGAAATGTATACCCTGGTTCTGGAAGTGCGACGGTGAAAAAGACTGTAAGGATGGCTCCGATGAGCCCACAACTTGTCCGACACGTCACTGCCGCGCTGGCACATTCCAATGTAAGAATACGAATTGCACACCTTCGGCGACGATCTGTGATGGCACCGACGATTGCGGCGATGGTAGCGATGAACAAAACTGCGATCTGCCCTGCCCCGAATCGGACTTCAAATGTAAGTCGAGCGGACGTTGCATATTGGACAGCTGGCGTTGTGATGGCGACGCTGACTGTAAGGATGGCAGCGACGAGGATCCGGCTGTGTGTCGTAAGTCTAGCCTACATTATATTTTTCCCTGAATTAAAATAACTCATAAAATTTTTTTTTCCCCCTCAGACAAACGCGCTTGCGATCCGGAGACGGAGTTCAGCTGCAAGAACGGCCGCTGCATACCGAAACTGTGGATGTGTGACTTCGACAATGACTGTGGTGATGACTCCGATGAGCCAGCGTACATGTGTCGTCAACGTAACTGCACTACCGGCTGGCAACGCTGTCCTGGTCAGTCCAACTACCGTTGCATACCAAAATGGCTCTTCTGCGATGGCAAAGACGATTGCCGTGACAATAGCGATGAGCTGCCAGAGAACTGTCCAAAATGCTCCAGCGAGACCGACTTCAAGTGCGCCAACAATCGCTGCATACCAAAGTAAGGCGAAAACACCGTTACTAGAACGTACTGTTATTGCTAATATTATCTTATTTATTTCTTCTACTTCGCTCTAGACAATGGATGTGCGACTTCTCGGACGATTGCGGTGATGGTAGTGATGAGAATGACGCCATTTGCAAGGGTAAATATCGCGAATGCTCCGAGTCGGAATTCCACTGCGCCAACGGCAAGTGTATATCGTCGCGTTGGCAGTGCGATCATGAGGACGATTGTGGTGACAACTCGGATGAGATGAATTGTGAGGGTTATAAGTGCAAGAACGGTACATTCCAGTGCATGTCTGGTCACTGTATTGCCTCGTACTTCCGTTGCGATGGCGATCGTGATTGTCGCGATATGTCTGACGAAATTGACTGTCCACCACGCTTCCCCGGTGGCCGTTACTGTCCCGAATCGCGCTTCCAGTGTAATAACAATCTTTGTGTTTCACCCTCGGATCTCTGCGATGGCACTGACGATTGCGGTGATGGCTCAGATGAGGATGTCAAGGTTTGCACCGATTTCAACTGCGACACGCTGCGTCGCTTCCAGTGCGCCAATCATCGCTGTGTGGCACGTTATCAGATTTGTGATGGCATCGACAATTGTGGTGATGGCTCGGACGAAAATAATATGACGCTCTGCGCCAACAAGCAGAAACCATGTGACCTGTATACACAATACCAATGCGCCAATAAGAATTGTGTGGAGCGTGCGCAAGTTTGTGATTACTCGGATGATTGTGGTGATGCTTCCGATGAGTTGGGTTGCCACCACACGAACACATGCTCCGAACTGACACGAGGCGGTTGCGAACATCACTGTCACAATCTGACCGATGGCGGCTACATCTGCGCCTGTTATCCGGGCTATATAATATCCGCGGAGAATAAGAAACGCTGCTTGGACGTGGATGAGTGTGTCACACGACAGCATACCTGCTCTCACAAATGTCAGAATCTCAATGGCACTTACTCGTGCTCGTGTCGCGAAGGTTTCCGCTTGGTTGACAGTCAATCCGGTGTTTGTCGTGCTGAGAAAGAAGATATTGTGTTGGTATTTGCTAACGGACCCGAAATACGTGCATTGGATCTACAAAAACGTGAAGAATTTGATGTGATTGCGGCGGAGAAACGTATTGAAGCTTTGGATTATGACGCACAACAGCAGATCGTCTTCTGGGCTGACAGCTACGACAAGACAATCAAACGTTCGTACATGGTGAATGCCTTGGATGGACAGGCAAAGATCGGTTTCGCACAAGATCTCAATATGAAGGGTGGCTCCAAACCAACAGCTGTTGCCGTCGACTGGCTGGCATCCAATCTTTACTGGACTGAGGTAGACCGCACCGGCTCGAAACCACGTGGACGCGTTATGGTCGCGAAAACAGATGGCCGCTACAGACGTTCGATAGTTAATGCCGGCCTTGAGGTGCCAACTTCCATTGTGGTGAATCCACAATTGGGTCGCATCTATTGGGCTGATGCTGGTTCTGCGCCAAAGATTGAGGTATCTTGGATGGATGGCTCGAAACGTCGTCCGCTCATGACCGACCGCATACGTCACCCAACTGGCCTGACTATCGACTACTCCCAAGACCACACAATTTACTGGGTAGACACCAAGTTAAACACCATCGAATCAATGCGCCCCGATGGCTCGTACCGCAAGTTGATAGTGAAGGGCGATCAGCTACGTCATCCCATCTCTTTGGATGTGTTCGAATCCACCATATATTGGGTGACACGTGACTCCGGCGAAGTGATACGTCAGGACAAATTCGGTCGTGGCGTACAAGTCACCGTTCATCGCAATCTCGTCAATCCGTCCGGCATTAAGGTCTACCACGAACAACGTTACAACACCTCATTACGCAATCCATGTTACGATTCAAGTTGCTCACATTTATGCCTGCTCGTACCTGGCGGTCATCGTTGCGCTTGCCCCGACACTTCCGGATTGCCCTCGCATCGCAGCACTGCCGAAGTGATCTGCGATGCTGCAGCTGAGCGACCGCGTCCATCGCCGCGCATTTGCCCGTGCCAGAATGGCGGCCTTTGTCGCGAAGATGAGCGCGGTGATTTGTACTGCGAATGCCAGCCCGACTTCAAGGGTGAGCATTGCGATCGCAGCATGGCAGGCGCATTCGGCCACGGCGGCGCAAATGTAACGGCTGTTGTGGTACCAATAATGGTGATATTGTTGGTACTGCTGACGGCGGGCGGTGCGTGGTATGTCATACGGAAGAAGCCATTGTAAGTATAGAATTTATTTGTTGTTCTTCTGCTATATGCTTTATACAAATTAAAGGGTCTTTTCCACTTTCAGTGGCAAATTGGCGCGTTTGCCCACATTAACGTCGTCGCAAAGTGTCACCTTCCGCCATGGCACGAATGTTGAGTTTAACGCTCCAGATTTTCCAGGTGGCGCCTCGGCGGGTCCGTCCAACGATGTAGCTCCCATTGAGGGCTATAATCTACAGACCGTGAATACGGCCAAAACGCGCGACTTCTCGAATCCGATGTACGATGCCGTGCAGTCCGGCACCAACACAGATCCGAGCCTGAGTAATGGAACAGGTAAATGGCAAATATTTTATAGTACGGGGGGAAAGGGTGTATGGGAAAGAAATTTAGTTCAGATCGTGCTTAAATTAAAAAGAAAATATTGAGACGTTCTTAGGGTCTAGGGTTGATATCCGTTAGTGATTTATATGATAATGTATGACGAGACTCCGACAAAAAAGGTTTTCGCTGCGAGAGTTGGAGGTAAACGACATAGAAGTAGAGCGGGTCTCTAGTGGAGTCCAAGTAGAAGAAGCATGAACGAAACTTGGCATATGGGACTGGAGAAGGCTAGCGTGCAGCAGGAGCGCCTCTAAGGCATTCTTACGATAGACAGAATTGATTATACGTATACACCTAAAATTATTTAGTTAAATATTAGGTTAGGGGAACTCTGCCGAAGAAAATTTTTGTTGAGAAATTTTTGAGATTTGTAAGAGTTTTATTGACTCTCATGATAAATTGAGATCTTTGTTGTCTATGCTTCTTTGAAGGGTTTTCAGATAGTCTTGCTTGTTAGCTGTAAAAGCTTCTGGAGCTCTTGTACTTTTAATCTGAGAGAAAGAGGGAGAGATAGAGAGAGAGAGACACATCCCCTATTCGACTATGCTACCACAGACCTAGAATACGCTTCAGACTGTGCGCGCAGACCTTTTCGGATTCCCATCAGATTCTTAATATCCAATTTTCTTAGCACTTTTATAGAATAGTGTAACTTCTAAAGATTGTACCTTAAAACTCAATATCTGAAGACTCTCTTGAGAAGATCCCAGTTAAAATTATGGACTCACAATCTCATATAACTATGTTTAAAATGATTTTTTTTTAGGTATTTACGAAGTGCCACATGATCCCTCCAAAACCAAAACGGTTGGTCCATTCACCGAACCCGTCTCGGCCATATTAGCGCCCAGCAGCATAACACACAAATCATCACCGCAATTACAGTTGCGTACCAGAGAGCTGGATCCGTCGGCGGACACCGGCAAGGATACGCAATATCTTGTTGAAGAGGATAAGTCTGAATGCTGATATAAAATTATATAGAACGAAATGAAACAACAACAACAAGAACTAAAACAACAGCAACAGCTAGAAAAACAACAACAACTAAAACACCACCACCACCAACAACAACAACAAAAACACCAACACTACATATGTAAAAACAACAACAACAACAATCACAAAACAAATATAACAAGTACATATTCAAATTACTGTATACAAACAACAACAAAAACAAAAACACGAGCGAAATGCAAAAAAAAACAACAATACGCCGAAATCTACACAACGCTTTAGAAGCAAACTCCAGACGCACGCCAACTGCGCTTGTAAATTGTAAAGAAATCATAGCAATTATATGTATGTAACTGTAAAATTAGCTATTAGCCGAAAACACGAAAGTCAAACACAAGGAAGAAGAAGCATACATATTATATATTTGTAATTAGTGGAAGACGAAGCGAATTTTTGCGAAATTTTTAAATGCCGCTTGCTTACAAAACACAACAATACAACATAAACAACAACAAAAACTGCTTTTTAAGAATTTACAACGTGACACGCGTTCGTGTGGTGGACAAATTGAAGAAAATAATTGGAAAAAATGAAAAATGTGAAACACCGTTAGCTAAACATATCCTTTTTCGTGCGAATTGCGCCATATAATACAAATTTATCTGTATGTATGTATGTGTGTATGCACTATAAACAGCTGAAGCTGCTGGCGAAAGCTTTATGAAAGCGATGTATGTACGCAGTGGAGAAAGTAGAACAAGTGACGAGCGATTACTACTGATGCAATTATTAAATATTAAGTTAAATTATAAAAAACAACAAAAACAAAAAAAACAACAAGAAAAGTAAAGCAAAGGATGTAAGTAGATGTCAAAGCGCAGAGCATATACCATATATGTATGTATGTATTTGCGTGAGAAAAACTTAAAACTTGTTTAGTACACTTGTTAAGCCACATATGTTTTTCGATTTTGAACACATAGCCACACACACACACAGACACAATGCGAAACTCTGCATTCCAAAGCAAACATTTCCGAATACATATGTACATAAATTTGTGTGTATATATGTATCTTAAACACAAACAATTCTTTTACTACACTGAAAAGTGATTTCAAACAACAACAACAACACATCACATTTTGCTTAGTGTTGAGGATATCGTATACAAATATACTTATATATAAAAAAATATATATATACAACTACATATAAACAAGTATATATTTTTCTGATTGCTAAATGACAATATCACTACAAAAACAAAAACAAAAACAAATATATGTATGCTACGAAAGATACATTTAAAAAGTAAATGAAAAATGAAAAATGAAAAAAGCTAATTTGTATTTAAAATAAAATTAAAAAACACGAAACAACAACATTATACTAGCTAAAGTGTAATGCAAATGAAAAAAAAACACTAAAAACAAAAACAAAAAATAATTAATTTAATTTTTAAAAATTTGCATAAATGTATATGCGCGTAGTAGTATATATATAAATGTGCAATGAGAGTGTTTAAAGTATATTTCCATATATATTTTTCTATATTAGGCAGGTGAAGCAAAAACAAAAACAAAAACTAAAACTAAAATAAATAAATATTAAAAATTAAGTAAAATAAAGCGAAAAATAGCAACAAAAATAGTGAAAATGTAAAAGTAACAAAAGAATCGCGAAAATAAGCAAAGCAATCGATAAAAAAAAAATTGAAGAAAAGAGAAAAAACTTTTTATATACATATTTTAAAATGTTTTAGATTAGGGCAAATGAGTAAATAATTAAAAATGTAAAAGAATTTAACTAAAAACTCAACTGCAAGCAGCGAAAAACCGGCAACACCACACACTTTTTACTATGTTGTTACTAAAAAATGTTTTATATAAAAAAGAGCAACAGCGCAGTAGAGCGGAAAAAACATGCAACCTTATTAATTAACTATTATTAATATTGATAAATATATTTTTATGTATATGTATGTACGTTATATACTTTTTTATTATTATTACTATTATTATTATTTACATATTATTCGCACGATGAAAAACAAGTTGGCATAGATAAGAGAAGAGCGAGAAAAAAAAGTTTAACAAAAAGCTTAAAGTAAATGTAAGCAGGAAGTGCGCATGTGACGGGAATATAACGCTGTGTAAAATTTAACTGTAATGCAAATGTTAAAACACCTATTTTTAAAACAGATTTTCGAAATAGCTGCTAAATTAGTTTTCAAAATTCTGCTAAATTATTTTTAAAAAAATTTTAAAAACCAAAAAACTTATGAAAAAATTTAAATTACTGTATAACATTAACTTTCCAGCTTTAAAACTGCTAAATTATATTTCAAAATTTTTTAAAGGCAGAAAAATAGAAAGAAATTAACATAAAACAATAATAATTTTCCGTTCATCAGTATTTAAAAAATAATAATTTTTCAACTCAACACAACATTCAAAGAATTTAAATTTAAAAAATGCTAAATTATTTTTCAAAATTTATTTACAAACAAAAAATATTATAAAAATATTTAAAATTACTTTTTCATTTGTTAATATTTTAAAAATATTAATTTTTCAACTCTACGTATCATTCCAAAAATTTAAATTCAAAAACTGCAAAAATATTTTTCAAAATCATTTACAAGCAAAACAGTTTTGAAAACAAATTATCTTACCTTCCTATTCAATTGAATTCTATTTTTCAAAATTTTTTACAAGCAAACCAAACTTAAAAAAAAAAAAATTAACTTATTTTTTTTCCAATCCTATTTTTCAAAATTTTTTACAAACAAAACAAATTTGAAAAAAAATGAACTTACTTTTTCATTGTTTATAAAATTATAATAAAATTTTGAATTTTCCAACTCAATACAACATTCCAAAAATTTGAATTTAAAAACTGCTAAATAATTTTACAAAATTAATAATAAAAATACAAAAACATAGAATAAATAAAATCTGATTTTAAAAATTATAATTTTTAAACTCAACACAACATTCCAACAAAAAAAATTTAAAAGCGTCCTTTTAAAATTAAAAAAAATCAAACCAATTACAAAAATACTATTTTTTTTAATAAAATTCAATTTCAAAATTTTTTTTTTTAATTATGTAAAATATTTTTTTTTGTTTATAAATTAAAATTTATTTATTTTTTTCATGCCTACCCAGCAGTGAACTTTACACTTTTATAAAAAAAAATTCCTAAACAATACACACATAGCGAAATAACAGTTACTAAAGCATACAACTTTTCCTCATTTGCAATAAAAAACAAGTTTTCTGTTCTATAAAAAAAAAGCTTAGCTTTTCTATAGTTTAATACGAAACAAAAAACGAGAAAATACATAAAATGCGTTAAAAAGTGAAAATGAAATCAATGGCGATTGTATTACAAATCTGTGCTTCCTTTCATTTAAGAATGTTAGCATAATTTAATACTAGTAAAGAGAAAATAAATATTAAATAAAAAAGGATAATTTGTTGAAATAATAAAAAAAAAATATTTGAAAAAAAAAGTTTATTTATTTTCAAACAAAAGTGTGAACTGTAAGTAACTCTCTAGCTTAATTGGAAAATTTTCAGCAATAAAATTGAAAAATAATAATTATTGATATTAATTATATTTTTATTATTTTTTGATATTTAGTTGTTAAAAAGTTTTAAAATATTTTTTAAATAATTATTTTCACTTATTATTTAGTTAAAATCATTTTTCAAACCTAACTTTCCAATATGCATAATAAAATTATGTATAAAAAATAATTATGTAACATTTTTTACACATTTCTTGATTAAAAATATTATTAAATTTTCTTTTAATATTTATTTTAATTTTTTTTTCAATAAAATCCAATTTTAGGTAAAATTTTAACTCTCAAACTCATCTTTCCAATTTTCCAAATTAAACCACTTTAATTTAATAATTTAACAATTTTTCGCTCATTTATTTACTTCAAAATAATTTTATATTATTTTGCAATTCATCTCCATTTTTTATTTCATTAAATTCCAACAATTTTCCCAAAAATTTTAACTTAAAAACACAACTCTCCAATTTTTGCAATAAAACTGCTATAAATAAATTATTCAACATTTTTTCCACATCAATTTATTAAAAAAATAATTAAATATTATTTTTCTATTTATTTCCATTTTTTATTTCATTAAAATCCATCAATTTTAGCCGAAATTAGCTTAATTTAGTCAAACGCAGTGCATTTGCACTGTAGCAGCAGCGACGCCGGCAGCGGTGCTGCGAAAGCGCGACGAGCCAAACTCACTTTTTCCCCAATTCCACCAGGTACCCATAAACTGCATATATGCAGCAAGCAACCGTGTGTGCGCACAGTTTGGTTGCCACAGAAGTAGCGTGGAAGCTCCACAACTGTTGGCCGCGAAATGTCACCAAACTGTTTTGACTTCCGTTGCGCCTAAAAATATGCAAAATGGTAAGATGTTTTCTGCATTTAGGCGTCATTCTCCGGCTACAGGGTGAAGTTAATTAAATAAATGCAATGCATGTACACATATTGCTTCATTTGTAATAAAAAAAAATAAATTTTTGATGAGTTATAAATAAAAATATATGTTTATTAATAAAAATTAAGGTATAATATAATATTATATATATAATATTAGTATTACAATTTTAAGAGAGATTTTTTTATTATCGTTACTACAATTTATTTTCGTTTTTTAATGTTATAAATATTTCAAGCGACTTTTCCCTTAACATCAAACCTTCAACCTCTTTAGACAGTGTTCGTACAGGAAAAGTGGTGTTTCTTATTATTACATGTTTCTCTGTTAGCGTTGGCAAATCCAGCAGCCCGCTTCCGCCAATTTTATCCTCTTACACCATTCGTGAAACATTTACTAAAATAAATGTAGATAATAAATTTGTTAAATAATGTAGTAATATGCTAAATTATTATTATATTATATTAAAGTTAGTCGAAAGAGAAGCTCATAATACTTCGTATAAGTTTTGCAAAAAAATTTAAATTTCAGTGAAAATTTCGCGATATTTTTCTTTTTTTTTCAAATAGTTGTAGTCGAAAAAAAAACCATTTGTCCAAGTCCTTCAGGATTGTATCTATACGAAAATGTATAAAATTTCCGTTGAATAGTTTCGAGAAAAACGCATTTAAAGACGGCGCACTTAGCCTAGCTGGCCTCCAGCGCACAAGTTCTCAAGGCTGTATCTCCGAAACTATTAGTCGGATCAACTTGAAAACTTAGGACAATATTCTAGAGGTGTTATAGAATTTAAAAATACAATAAAAAATCAATTTTTTTGCAACCCGTAAACCCATGTAACCCTTTAATTGTAATGCGAAGTTCCTTCTATTCTATTTTTACTTATTATCAGTTAGAAAACATCAAATCTCGCTTCCAACTACTTAAAAAATAATCACATTTTATAGATTTTGTAAAAAATTTAATTAATCTTTCATTGTTTTTAATCCTTCTTCAAAGTTCGAGCTGCCGAAACAAAAGTTTACGCGTCTAAGCCCAGCCTTTTCTCGCTGTGAAATAGTTTGAAATGCATTGTACTAATCGCTAGTAAACGCAAAAATGTCTCAGTAAGTGCTGCCCATTTTCATGTAGCGTTTATAAGCTAATGTCATTACTTTTTGACATTTCCGGAAGCAGTCTTGGACAAGCCAGCAATTTATGACTACCGAAACTCCAATACATTGAAAGAATTAGCAAGGAAACTAACAGATAAATGGCTTACAAGGTTATAAATACGTCTTATAAATTAACTTATTGTTGCCCACAAGCAATATTTGTTATCATGATAATTAACCGTAGGCAATATTTTGGCTAATTGAGAAAATATATTGCTTATTTCAAAACAACTATCAAAATTTTATTTTCAAAACCCTCTGTTTTAGGTGTTAAAGACATGGTAATATACAAATAAAATATTAAATGAGGGGCTAAAAATCTGTCAAACTCGCAGACAAATAGCAAATTGCAAAATACACTCAATGCGCAGTCTCAATTTGCAATAATAATTACCGACAATAAAAAATTGCTTTTCGACATATCAAGTTAGAACTTCAACATACATATATGTATATATAAAGTTACTCACGACATGTGTTCATATTTTGGTTATACTCTTGGAAGATTTTACCTCAAAGGTTTGGCATTTCATCGAAATTGAATTACAAATTTTCAGGACCCTAGATACCGAATTTGTGAACTTTGATGTGCCTGACTTTATACCGAAAATATCGATTACTTTGTGGAATATTTTGATAAATAATAGATAAAAATGGACAAAATCGTTTCAGTATTCCCACAACTACGAAATACCTAATATAGCGATTTCCAAGCTTCCGCCTGATTTGATTCAATGTGTGATAATTCTTAAGACATTTAAGAGAGCATATAATTTTCGGCATATGATGACCACTATAGCAAATGGTTAGATTAGGTTGTGAGATCGCTTCTAATAGGAATATCACTTGGACAGCTTAGAATGCCGGTGCATTATGCTACTTAAAATTGATATATAACAGCTCACAAGACGCTTGCAAATCGACAAACCAGTAACAAACCAACAAATCTGTTGAGACGGCTAATGTCAGTTTCGGCTGCGTCGCCTGGTTCACCGCAGGCAAGACTGCTCTTCTATACCCTGACTTTTATACCATTTTATGCTTTAACAAAGGCACCTGTGAAGGGTATTAAAGCTGCGCTGCAGCAACAGTTAACCTTTTTCCTTGTTTTCTTACACATCAATATCTCAATTCAATAAGTTTTTCTCAAGAAAAATGTATTCACAAAAAATTATGTTCACAGACAATTTTTGCGAATAATTGGCCATAATTATTTAATTATAATTTTTATCCAAATTTTGTGTATTTTAAGAATTATTTTTATATTTTTGAGTAAAATTCACACAAACACCTCATAGTCCATGCATTTTCAGCTATTTTTATTTAATACTTTATTGTTTGTAAACAATATTTTAGAGATGCGTTTGACAGTTCAGTTCATTGTACACTGCACACACACGTGCTCACACACATTTATGTTGCTCATATATTAAAGAAATATTTTTGGTAGCATTCCAACAGAACTCTCCGCTAAGCTCACGCGGCCATATGCTGTTTTTTAGCGAACTCACATGCGCTCGTTTGCACAAAGCTTTTTGGATGCCACCCAACACCATACAAAGCTAAGAGAGCGCGAAGTCACTAAATTTGAGGCGACTGCAAACCTCAATGACCACGTACTCAACAGTCTAGCTGGAGCGTTTGTAGTGCGTGGTGGGTACTGAATCGATTTTATTACGCTTTCTATATACAATTTATATAAAAAGAGAGTTGTTTGTGTAAATCACAGCAAAATCAAAGATAAATAACTTCAATTAATTCAGTGAACACCGATAGAATGCTATCGCGATTGCTCGCATAAAAATAGCAAATGCAATGATAAATAAGTGAAAAGCAAACATGAAAAACGAGTGAGCAGTAATGTGAACTAATTAGCATGTAGAAGGAAAATAAAAAAGCATTAAAAAGAACGAAATGAATATTTTGCACGCAGAAAATCAGAAATATATATACAATATTTTTTGTCTGAGAAAGTGTTGTATTTCACATTGTTCTTATATTATATTTGGCTATGCTTGTGTTTGGTTAATAGAAGAAAGCAAAAATTAAAAGAAAAAACTGTCGATGCAAGCTGCATTTGACCCACTTCTGTGCAGCACCCATTTGCCACTTTGCCAGCATATCACGGCTGCAACGCGCAGGTTGAGTGTCCGTCTGTGTCGGCAAACAGCGCTACAAACATAACGTCAAACGCGCATTGCCATTGAATTGGCTTGACTGACTGCGGGGTTTTCGTTTTCGCAGCGTTGGAATGTCACGATTGCCGGCTTTTGGCATTTCTAAGTGTTCTCGTTAAGAATTCTTGTTGATTCTTCGCTAATTATTGTTGTCTTAATTGCTTGTAGGCACTCGACAATGTATAAATAACAAAATAATAATTTCTATTGAAAATGGCTAAAGAAGTAAACAATTTAGAGAGTGAAAACTAATACTCGTACATATAGTATGTACATATATATTATACATAAATAAGTATGTATATATGTGTATACGTCCACGTTTGTAGTTTCTTCTCTTCTACCTGTTTCTTTAATTTTTAAAATTTTCCACCTTTTTCGTGAAACATTCGCGGTTTTTCGGCACATGTTGCGCAACTTATTACCTTTCTGCTATGTTCGTTATGAGATTGGCATACAACGAGTGTTTAAAAGTGCTGATAAACGTGTGGCCTCAAAACAGTTGACAATTTGTGAATTTAAAGACGTGAAAGCTTGGCCATAAAAGTATTTAGTTAATGGAAAATGTATAAAGGCGTGTTAGAATGATTTTCAATTGATTACATTTGTGCATATCTAGTGATATACGTTATTTACAGGTTATGTACAGGGTGCTCTATTTTATCGGAATTGAAAATTTTGCAAAAAAATTTATTTATTTTTACTTGAATTACATTTTTAATAAGTAAAATATCAACCAAGTGGTCCCTTTATTAACCAAAAAGAAATTGGCTATCTTGGCTGCGTTTTCTGCCTGTTTTATGCATCTCAGGTGATATAAAGACGATTTCTGGGTTTTCTCAATGAACGGAGAATTACTGGCATACATTTTTTAGTCACCTTAGTCAATTTCTGTTCTCCAAATTTGATTGAAATATTGTACTTATTAACCCTGCTGTTAGGTTAAAAAAAACTTACGAATCTTAGGTTAGAGGACCATTTGGTCCATACTGCAGTTTTCTTACAAAATAACAATTTAATCTTAGTCTTTACATTTAGTTTGGTTCAATACTTGCTAAATATTATTATTTTATTATTTACTCAACTCTGGTAAAATAAAAACTAGGCGAGGGGTTCCCCCGTTTCGCATGTTACAAAGAAAAAAAAAAAAATTGGACCAAATGGTCCTTAACCTAACAGCAGGGTTAATACAACTTCCCATACACTTGTTATAAGTTTCGGCTGGGTTGACCTTCTGCGCCATCAGCGATTGATTTTTAGTGTCTTCAATGAACTCGTAACTTGTTACCCGTAGATAAAAAAAAAAACATTGGTTTTCTGCACTTTGACGGTCCTAAATGACCAATTTGTATTCCTTATTCATTATATGACCCTCTGACGACTTTTTTGAGAATCATACTACAATAATCAAAGAAAACGATGAGCATCACCTGATTTTTGACCGAAATTGATGTTTTTCCAATTTCGACTCATTTTTTAGAACGCCATTTGTTAGATTGTTCGACAATTTTGACGTCATATTCATAAACTCATATCTCGTCACCAGTAATGATACGTTTCAGAAATGTAGGTTCCTCACCGACGTCTTCAAGTATTCTTTCTTTCTTCAAAAGATTCAGGTATCTTGGTATGACTCTAGCCTTGACACGCTTCATACCCAAAACATTTATTAAATATGCTGATAGATATGTTGAGCTACTCTGCTATCCCTCCAATGCCAACACCATGATTTTCAGGTATTGTTTGTTTAACTTTTACGATTATATCATCAGTAAAAGAGATGAATGGACGATTCGCAGTAAGCCATAGGAAAGACAAAATTTCAAGCAAAGTAATTTGTATAGTATATACCGACGGAAATGGAATCGCACCCTATATGAAATACCATACCATAATATGTATATTATACATACATACATAAATCAATAAATCTTCAAAAATATGTATGTGTCTATTTTACGTTTTTTTCCCCCAATATTTGATAATGCCTAATAAATACTCAGTATCTTACGGCTTAATTTTTTTAGCTTAGATGAGTACATTGTAAGCCACACTGATAGCGGCAACTGCGACTTTTAATTTATTGTTCAGTGAATATTTTATAATTACTCCAGTGAATTTCTTCCACATTTTATATTTATATATGTATGTGTATGTCTATATGCAACCAAAGTTATAATTAATTTAATTTAAATATGAAGCGTTTGGTTCGCTTTGGACACACACACTTCTAAAAATGTTTACCAAAAAATTAGCACCAAATAAAATTGATTAGATATGAGTTTTATAAATAATTTGTGTGCTTTTATCTCGTTATTTTATGTGATTTAATCACTAAAATTTAATCACATACATACATATGGTCAAACTTAGAAATACATTGTGTAGTCAAGCGTAATGTTTTGTCTTGCAATGTGAACCGCGTGGGGTGGTATCTCTATTTGGTTGGGGATTTTTTTATTTCTAATGCAAATAAACATTTTTATTACACTTATGCAATAACATGGCCAGAAACGAGAGCAAATACAATTTAAGCACGTGTAAATATAAATATTGATAGCGAATCTAGCTTGCTTTAAAGTACGGGGGCTAATAAAGTAGCGAGAAAGTAAAGAACAAAAAAAGAAAAAAAAACAAAAGAGTAATTCAGAGCAAAATACAATTTTACTGCTTATTTTAGTATTTCTATTGCATAATTTTATTTTATTTTAAATATAATTTCAACATAAAGTTGAATTTTTTAGTTATGTGCCGTAAAGATCACTGTGTCATAACTTAATAAACATAAAATAAACTTATTAGGTGGCAAAACCTTATATTAAACAAGTAAGGAGGGCTAATTTCAGGTGCAACCGAACATTTTATACTCTTGCAACTTGCAAGAATCAAAACCAGGGAAATGCTTTAAAGTGTAAAACCAATCATATGGAGTAAAGTCAGCCGGATGTTCGAAAATCTTGTTATTAATTATATAAGGGCTAGGCCAAGTTTTCGTTCAAATTTGTCCATTTTTGGCACAAATATACACTGTTACTCATATGATTAAAACGAGCTCTCTTATTTTCAGTGGGTTAACTCTCATATTGGCCGATATTTGCGGTACAAAGTCACCTGGGAGTTCGAAAATCTTTATATTAGGTATATGGAGACTAAGGGAAGTATTCAACCCATTTTTGATATACAGACGTACCATTATAAGGAAAGAATGATACCTCATTTTCATTTATATATATCACACATTGACCGAAATTTTCGAACAAAGGTCAACTATTGGTACCGGGGTCTGAATATTCGATACCTAGGAGCTGAAACAGTTTTGGTTCTATTTAAACAATTTTTGGTCATATTTGGTTGCATAGTTTAAAGCCACTATTCCTGCAAAGTTTTATCACGATATATTCATTGGTGCTTGATTTGTATACTGGAAAGTAAAATAATAAAAATGGAAAGTAAAATAATCAAGTGGAATTTAAAATTATGTTATATGGAAAGTCCGCGAGGCTTTGGCATTGGAACACAGGAATGTCAGTAGAATGGTATGTGTCGAATTTGCAAATTCACCAGGTCCCGAGATCGGAAGTAGAGCATGATTATAGACCGAATTTGAAAAAAAAGGTCACAAGTACAATACTATGTACCATATTTGATGGAAATTATTAAATTTTTCCGGAGGTCTAGGACTTTAACTAAAGATAAGCAGTGCCACCACCATTATTCAATTTCGATACCGATTCCTATGAAACTTTTTCGAACCATGACGGATGTTAAATTTAATGTCTCTGACGCAGAGACTTTTAGATTTTTTTAAACCATCGCAAGCACTTTCGAGAAGCTTACATTTTTATAATGTAGACATTACTGCTTTACTTCCTAAATAATTTATTTATATATCACTTTTAAATTCACTTTGACTTTGTTCATAGGTTTGAAAAGTTCAAAGTACAATTTACTTGCAAGTTTTACGTCAGACTGCGCAATAAGTAAATATAATATTTGATTTAATTACACAAATCATATATATAGGATTCGAACTCGTTTGAGCGTATTTAAAAATCTAATAATGATAACGCTGTATGAACACTCTTAATCATGCATCATTAAATTTGCAGAAGCTTAACCTAAACCTCTACCTACATTGCGTGAGAGAGTCTTATCAAGTTGCCTTCAAATAATCATTACAACTTTGTACTTATTTTGTGAGGCATTTGTTAGTAGACAAACTAATATAAGCTGCAATGCGTGGGTCGCCTTTTATATTTCGGAATTCGAGTAAAAAAACAAAATTTAATCTTCGAAAATTGCTTTATTGTTTTTCAAAATGTGCTATATTAAGATCTATATACTTTTGAATGCGTTTGAGCCAATTGTTGAAGCACTTTTACCACTCTGATTGAGGTATCTCCAAAACATGCCTTTTGAACGCATCAACCGCCGCTTCAGGTGCCGAAAAACGTTGAGCTCTTAGCTTATTTTTAACGAACGGGAATAAATAGAAGTCATTCGGTGCCAAGTCAGGGCTATACGGAGAACTTATCTAATCGAAACCGTAGATGTTTTGTCGTTTTTGTTATTATTGTAACGGTTATCTAAGCCCCGTTTGTCGACATAGTTAAGGAAGGACCTCTTGATACTCCGCTTTAAATAGGTTACTGCAGGAATGGTGTCTAGGAAAATACCTCAGCAGACGCTGCTTTCGGATTTGCTTCCAGGCCAAGAAGAGTTGTGAAGAGTAAACCGTCTTCGCCGGTTGGTTTTCCTGATTTCTTGAAAGACAATTGGCAAACAAATAGTTGTGTACCACACAGAATTTACTGTTCTGCGTTGTTCTAGTGACATTACTGATCTACGACCTTATATTCACCACACCTTCGTTAAGCTCTGATCCTTGATGGAGCTTCATCAGCAAAAAGCGGCTTTAAGTTCATCTGTGCACTCTTGATCAGTTAATCCACGTCGAAAGTTTTAAAAAATAAACGCGCGAAAATATTCCTGATTTAATTCTATTTTTTGCTCGAGAAGAATATTTTGAGTTACTGTACACAATACGCTCGTATGTCAAAAAGGTAGTAGGTAAGTGAGTATGCCTACTCTCAAAAAGTCAAACTTTACGATAAAATTGTGAGTTTCCAGATTGCAATACTAGTGTCGACATCCCCCGAAATAAATAAGGCAACCTAGGTATAAACTTTTCCTCTACGCAAAGTTACTGGGAAGGCATACTTTCATCATTATATTACGGAAAAGTGTTAAAAGAATGTAGATTTTCCCGAATTTATATATAGTTTAATACCCATTAGAGCAAACAATTTGTGCAGAGTATTCATCATGATTTATTCCCTCAATTACTTAATACGGTTCCGCGATATATCAACTGTTTTTTAATATGTAGTCTAAATATTCATACATTATATGAGTATAGATGTCCGTCTGTATAATTGTGGGTTATCAACCAATACTACTACATACATACATACATATGTACATGTACATACATCGCCACTAATTTTTAAGCCAAACAAAAAATTGAAGAGCACTCAAAAGTCAAGTGTAAAATCTGTTAGCAGTAGACAAGTATTGATTGATATTGAGTGGTGCGCTTTTGTGGGTGTGTATTGCTATAAGTATTCAAAGGCAGACCCTATAAGAAAAGTATTTGACAAAACACTCCAAAAAATATAAAAATATAGAAAAGTATCCCGTTTTTAGTAATTGCATAAAATGAAGAGATTCAAATATAATCGATGATTTTAAATTACCTGCCGAGGGCTGAATTATGCTAAAGACATTTTTTATAATTTTAAATTTTATTTTCACGATTTTGGGTCGCACCCACAACGGCTGTATTCAATCTCTCTGTTCTTTATGTGGAAGTATAAGGAGCCTAATGTCCAAATTTTATTTAAAAAAACTGTGAGAAAGTACATTTTATATACTAGATAGGTTTCTTCATTGTGCAAATATGAAACAGCTGTTGTTTCATCAGCTGTTTTCTTTCTGACAAATTTTCGATGGCAAGAACTATTTAAAATAGCTAAAATCAGCCTCAGTCAGTAGGCACATTTAAGGTTATACTCAGACCTATTTGAATATATACAATGCGTGCTACTTCTATAAGGTCGAGGGATCACAAATTTTGTGAAAAAAAAATAATATAAATTTTCATTTCTTAAGTAAATATAAACAAAAATTTTCTTTGTTTTAAATGCATACAGAATACAAAAGTTATATAGTGATTAATAGAATTTTTTTGTATAGATATGTATGTATATATATAAGTACCTTTGTTTTCAAACATTTTTTATTGCCATGCACCGTTTGCCAAAATTTTCGAAATTTATAAAAAATTTATGAATGTTTCTTAAGACCAAAATATATGCAAATTTCTTTTTGTTTACATTGCAGTTGTTGATCAGCAATGAAAGAAATGTAAATATGTATATTTATATACATATGCCAAAGATACATATATGACTTTTTTGACTTTAATTTGTAGAGGTACATATGTATGTATGTACATACTTGACTGTCTGCCAAATGAGCCGGCAATGAGAGCACAACCAAAATGTACTCTCTGAACAGTAGCCCGTTCAAAAAACTGCAGAGCAAACATTAGCAGCTTCCGTCAGCTGTTGCGGGTGCGTGACTCAGCTAAAAGCTCAACGAAAACCAATTGTCACTACTGTGCTGTATACGATGTCGATTTTTTGACATTTCCGCCAAACGCCATATTCGCATTGCGCTTCCATTGTTGTTTGGGCGTTTGCAGAAAACACACAAAAGTTAAATGTCAAGTCACAAGCAAAATTATGTATACAAAAACAAAGCAGAAAACAGCTTTGTTTTGCTCAAACTTATATTTACACGCTCACTACCACTTATGTATCACCATGTTTCTCTCTCTATATCTCTCTTACTAATTCTTCTTCTTACTTTCTCGTATATTCTCTGTTTATTTTTTAGCAACTCATACTAACAACAACTTCCAGCGTCACATAAAAGTTAACAGCACCAATACCAGCCATCAACCACCAACCAATACACACACATACACTGACAACGGGCGAAGCGAACTTTCGATACCAAAACAAAAACAAACAGGAAGAGGAACAACAAAAGCAAAAGCCAAAAACATGAATCGCATCAGTACTGCCGTCTATCGCCATTGGAAGTAAGCCACCCTAGTTGAAATTGTAGTTCGCAGTTCACTTTGACGTTTCTGTTTGTCAACGCGTTTCGTATCAGTCGTTTTACTCATATATACATACATAAAACTTACTTTGTAAAATCGCATTAATATTACTTACGCTTTATCTCACTACTTTAATTCGCTGTTATTTGTCGTTTACTGTACACACTTTCTTTATCGCTCACCGCTCGAAAACGCTCGTACATAACAGCTAACGCGCCGCATGATTTGCCTACTTTTGACTATTTGTGCACACTTAATACACAGTCGCTCGAGACGCGTTGGAAGAGTTGTGTCGTCGTCGCCGTTGCCCTCGTAGTTCTCGTTGTAATCCTTCATTTTGCGCTAAACATTTGACAAACGTAGTGGAAGTGTACGAATCGCATCGCGCATGCAACAGACGCTTGCTTATTTGCTTCTAGAAAATTAAAAATTAGTGAATTGCTAGTTTTGTAAGGACTTACAAACTTTACTTCATTTCTTTCAACTAATTTAGTGCTTCGCTAGCGAACATCGCGCAGGCGAATACCAGCCGTAGTTGTAGACTCTCGGCAGCAGCTTTCATAAACGCCAAACGCGAAATGTCCTCGTCATCGTCGCATAATGCCGCCGCGTCGGACAAATGTCTGTCGCTAGACAACATAAATCCGCAATTCATCGAATTGGAGTACGCTGTGCGTGGTCCACTAGTCATACGTGCTGGACAAATCGAGAAGGAGTTGCAGCAGGTGAGTTGCAGCTTTTAGTTGTATAAGAAAACCAATTAAGCGTATAAAAAACGTTAAAAATTACTGAAACACCACTTTTAGTATTAAAAACACTTATTTAACCTTACAATTTTATTTATTTTATTCCTGGCTGATTTTCTCTTTGACATTTGATCAGCTGTCAATTAATCCTTTTATTTATACACGAAAGTGAATATTCGAATTGGTATAACTGTCTTGCCAAAACATTAGGAAGGTGTGCTTAAAGCCCATTTTTTGTTTAACGGCTATAAAAATGTTTTTATTTTTATTTAATGATTTTTTTTATTTTAACGGAATATTGAAATATATAACTATGTAGGTAACAGAAAAATAGCATAATTTTTCGATTTTTCCAAAAAAAAAATCCAATTAGCCAAAACATTAGACCGGAATGTTCAAAAATTTTTGTTTTTATTTTAATTATTTTTTTTTTAATTTGATAGAATCTTTATATATAAAAATATTAGAGAAATTCAAGTAATGATAATACGTTTGAATACAAACAGGGAGCAAAATGAAAACATGTGACTTAATTTAATAAAAAAATAAAACAATTCTAAGCTATACACTAATTAGTTATTCAATGAGCGTTTCATTTGCACAAAACGCAATTCATTAAGTCAGCCGGCAAAAAAAGCTTAGCAAATTGAAATTATTGATGTATGAAATGGGAAGCTTAGCTTTTGGGTTAGGCCCATAAAAAATAATAAAGTGATTAGTATAAAATTATAGAGACGTGTGATAATATGTACATATACATATGAAAGAATGAAAGGTGTGTGATAGAAGGTGCTACAATAACCTAAAAATCCGCTAAAATACTTTTTTGCGCTAAAATTGTGTGAAAAACGTTAGAGAGATTTTAGAAAACGATTAATGATACTAAAAATCTGCTTTCGCGCGCTTTAAAAATTAAAAGCCTGTCACAAGTGAAAATTAGAATATTTCTTGAAATAAAATATCCGAAAGTATTGGTTAGTTTATTTTAATACTATTATATTATTTAATATTATTTTCTAATAAATTTTATTTTTCAGTTACTTAAAATCCACCCTAATATCGGTTTGTTTTGTGCATAATTATTTTTTTTTTCCTTTCTTATGCGTAAATACCCTAATATAAAAAGCAAACTGGTTTTTAAAACACGCGCTCCCCTTTTTCGCTCAATACTTTTGACAATTGTGTTCTATTATTCATTAATTCACATTCGTATGTGCATATTATATCAAGCCGGTGTTAATGTAGAGGCATAAGTATATGCAGTTACACTAGTGCGCAAAAGAAATGCAATTCAAGAAGCGTTTGTGTACCAAAAAGTTTGCGTCTAGTTTACAAAAGTTCACTAAACGATGGTTCTAATTCTGTCCTCTTGTTTCTATGCTAATTTTGTGTATAAATTTATGGAAATTGTTGACAAACTGGAACATGTTTCGAACATATTTAAATAAAAATATGTGTTTAAGTGCAATGCAAACAAAAATAAGTGACTGATATAGAATTAAAAAAAAAAAATTATCATATAGTACACTTTTAATACAAATTTCTATTTCTTTGTGTGCTCATATCGCTGTGATATACCATACATACATATACACATACATATAGATTATTATATACATATATACAAAGTCACCTATCATTCGAGAAAACAAAATATCCATTCCAACCTGAAAGCAAACAAACATGTCTAAATATTTGCTTAGAATATTCACACATCTACATACTTACATACATACATATATACTTATGTTTGCATTGCGAGAGCAAAGATACATGTATTCGCAAACAAATGTGAAAATAGCACAGCAGAACAAAAATTAAATGAACAATTTATCACATAAAACGAAAAGCGGATGCATTTGCCGCACGCCGTAAGGGGATCACCGTCATTTATCTGCCCACCAACAAGTTTACCGGTATGCTTACATACCTACCCAACTGCGGCATTGCATTTTATTAGAGCCCACTTGGTTCTAATCAAAGGCCAGTTAGCGTTGCTAGACTTACATACATATGTATGTACATACATACATACGTTATATAGCACGTCAGGTGCTGGGTCCATGTGTGTTTACATTTGAGCGCTGCGGTTATAAAATTATGGTGTATAAATACGTATGTACATATGTATACGCTGCTCTGAAAAATTATAAGCGAACTCGCGAAATATCTTTATATCGCTATATTTATAGCAATATTTGCGGATTGTATTGTTATCGTATTATTGCCTTGATGTTAACTGTTTATTAGCTTATTCAGAAGCTTTTCACAGACAATTACTAATTTTTTGGATACTGATAGATGAAAGTAAATATTTGGTTAACGATCGACAATTGATCCACATTAATGCTGAAATTCCGGCTGGCTGGATTTTCATTCGCCGTTGCATTCGAACTTCGAGTGTCGAATTCATTGGCGAATCGGCAGCCGAACGCGATTATTTATCGATGATGTTACTTCCTATCAATTTTTTGCATATTTCTAGTTGCTTCGAAGTATGCCACCTCGGGTCTAAAAATTTGTCAAATCAAACCATAACTATTAAGAGGTTACATGGGTTTTCTCGGGTAAAATACAGCCTTTTTTCAACAATTTTTTTTCATATAAAAAATTAAATGTTTTATTCGAATTTTTTATTGTTACAAATATACACTATTAACAGAGAAATTCTGAAATTTTTGGAAAAAAAATATTTTAAACTCGCCCACTGCGACGCCAGATCCGGCGACACCTCAGAAAGAAGATGACCCCTTACAGGAACTAATTCCGAATATGTGGACCCCACTGCGTATGGCTGACTTTTTGGCAAAAATAGCGGTCTGGCTATCTGATATGTTATTGAAATTCGGAGAAAATGTTTCTTTGATAATAATTTACACAAATTAAAAATGGGTTGAATCGGGTCAATCGGGTAATATAAAGATTTTCGAACTTCCAGTTGAATGGATGAAATCGCGTGAAAACTTGCCCTAGACCTCATGTAACTAACAAGACTTATGTAGCTGAAGGTATTTATAGAGTTTGGTTCTTGTTCGTCAAGAGAGGACTTTACTTCTCAATTGCCTACTGAGTCCGTAGTAACATTTGTTGGTTATTCTGCGTTGGATTTCGGGACTGGCATTGTTATTGCTGTTAATACTGATACTCCACCAAGAAGCAATATTTTCCGAATTAATTTTATAAAATAAAAAAAAATTAAAGTTTGATATAAAGAAGCAAAACATCACAAAATTATACTCAGAGTGAAGAATTTAGCAAAACAATAAACAATTTTACAGTTACGCTATTCATTTTACTTATGAGAATTTGTTTTCACTCAGTTAATTTATTTTAGGTTAGGAAAAGAAAAATATAATAAGTGTCTCTCTTGATATTTGTTTTTATAATTGAAATTTAAGTGCCACTTACATACATATACATAGTTATTTGTACATGCATATATACATATGTACATTTTTGCATGAAAAATTAATTATTTTTATTATTAATACACCCACAAGCTCGTGACTGTTATAGGAAAACAAAAAATTACAACGCAAATGCCGTCTTCAGCGGAAGCATGACCGTCTACTTATGGAGACTATTACAAATATTTATTGTTGTACATGTGTACATACATATATGTAGTGTATAGGCAATACATACTTACTGTCTTAATGGTCATATGCGCAGGCAAGGACAAGTGGCACGCTCGCATTGAGTCCTTTCCTTGCCTTAGACTGAATGGAAAATTGATTTTCACTTAAAGACACGGTAGCTAAGGTCCTTTGTGGAAATTGTTCGTAGAAAAAGTATGGTAAGAAGGTCTTAAAATCGGCACGAACAGTGTGTAGTCTGCATAGAGGATAAGGAAAGTAATAGAACTGAGTAGATTTAGAAAAAAATATTGAACCAATATCTAAAATCCTTTTTGGTCGCTTATACTGATCATAATAATGTCCTCATGTATGTAGGGCCACAAAAGTTCACAATACCTTAACACATTGCACTCGGGTTGAAAAATGGTATCCACAAGTAATTACAGAAATGTGCAGGCATCTACTATACTTTAATGCATTCATTCACCGACACACCTACACACACGCAAACATAAGTAGTTTTATGCATATACTCGTATATTAAATAGCAGACATTTACTGCCAGCTGAGATGGCTGTAAAATGCTTTCAAATGGCATTACCGCATGTAATCACATTGACGAATACGTAATTTTTTCATTATTTCGCCTTATTACTTTGCTTTTCTTTGCCAAAACTCATTTGCATTTGACTATTTGCTCATTTTGCGCTTATTGCCGGTCATTAATCTTGAATTTGCATAAAATGTGAGGCAGCGAGTGAGTCAAATTAAGCTGAGATTGTTTACGGTTACTCAGTAAATTTAGCATATTACTTTCGCTTTGGCTGTTTGTTTTGTAAAGTGAGAGTAAATGGTAAATAAAATCGATTCAATGTTTTAACTAAGGGGTTGATACATTTTGCTTGAAGCTAGGGCAAGAATTACCATACTTTTTATAGCAAAAAAAAAAATTTTATATAAACAAATATCATATGTATGTGTAACATCTTTGTATACATGTCAGGGAATCCGAGAAATGTACTACAAAGCTAATCCCCATCATGCGATGCCAAATTGAGCTTTTTAAATTGTCGTGACATTGAAATAAAGACCAATAAATACAAATTACCCATATAAGTAAGCGTTTACACATATGTATTTACATATGTACGTATAAAAGAATAAGAGAAAGGAAAATTGCTTCGAATTGATGTAAAATATGTCTAACGTCATGCTTGAATTAGTGCACTCACGGGATTTTTGCTAGGTCAATAAGATAATTATATTATATGTACATATGTATATATAAATGATCAGTGTGGCGAGCCGATTTATCTACTATGTCCATCTGTACCTCTTTTTGACTGTTTTTGAAATATCGAGTATAAATTTTGCAGACGTCCTTTTCTGCCCAAATAGCTGCCTATATGTCGAAACCGCCGATATCGGACCACTAAAGCATATATGTAGCTACAGTGCAAACTGGCCTATCAAACTCAAATTATTAAAAGAAAAATATTTTTCTTTGACATCTTCACGAAATTTACCTACGGTTTCGAGGTTCCCTACTTTTTTTCTAGAAAAAACACAGAAATTTCAAATTTAATAGGGAATGTTTATTATCATTCGAAAGAACATTCTTTGTCATTTATTTTTCGAAGATTATCTCTCTCAAATGTTGGTCGTGGCGACGTCTCAGATCGTCCATCCAATGAGTGAAATTTTCGATGACTTGAACGAGCATTTCGACTGGTAACTGGCGAATGACATTCGTGATGTTTTGCTCCAAGGCCTGAATCGAAGTGGAATTGTCCGCATAGACTTTAGACTTCACATATCCCTGAGGAAAAGTCTTACGGTATAACATCACAAGACCTTTGTGGCTAATCGGCCTTTCCAAAACGTGAAATTATCTGCTCACCGAAGTGATCTCTCAATAAGTCCATTGGTTGATGCGATGTGTGGGAAGAGGCAACGTATTGTTGAAGCCAAATGTCGCCAAGATCACGAGCTTTAATTTCAGACATCAAATAGTCGGTTATCATGGCGCGATAAAAGTCACCATCGACAGTTACGGCCTCACCGGTATCATTTTCGAAGAATTATGGACTGATAATTCCACCGGCTCACACACCACACCAAATCGTTATTTTTCTTGGATTAAATGGCAGCTCTTGAGCTTCTCCAAGTTGCTCTTTGTCCCAAATATGACCTTTTCGATTGTTTACATACTCGTTGAGCCAGAAATGGGACTCATAGCTGAACAAAATTTGTCTCGAAAACGTCGGATCTTCTTGGAACTTTTGAAGAGGCCATTGACTGAAGCGATGACGCTTGGAACGGTCGAACTATTGAAAATTTTAAGTCCCAAAACACTACTCCGTATACAAACTAAGCACAGAAGCATTTTAATTGAACTCACACCTGCTAGAAAGAACATTTTTTAGCACAAAACCAAAAAAACAAAAATCGAAAACAAAAGCATATGTATCTCCAAAACAACAAAATTGTTCAAAATCCACCACTGAATGACTTCAATAGCGAACTATAAAATAATCAATGATTTCTTGACCCCCAACATTGTGGGCGCTCATTAATGTCCGCACTTAATCCACCAGTGTACATATGTATGTAAGTAAGCATGTTTATGTTGCTTATGTTCGAGTTTTCATCGAATGCCTCACCATCATGCAACAATTTGGCCAATCATTAATTTATTGTGCCACAACACTTAAACACCACGTCTTCAACGTAAATATGTATGCACATACACTCACATATTTATATGTATAGCTACAAATACATACATACATATGTTTGTTGGCAACATGCGCAGAAGCAAGCAGCAAAACAACAAACAGGCGAAAAAACAAACAAAAGCAACAACTTTATGCGTCATGTCGTCTTAAGCAGACGTTGCATGTGGGGTTATTTACCTCGTCCCTTTATCGCACTTCAACCGATGACGCCAATTTTATACACTCTCTTCAAGAGAGCACATTTACATATATAAATATGGTCTTTTCTTTGCTAATGCAAGCTATGGGTGTGCTTCAACAGCATTGGCACATATACATACATGAGTGTGTGGTATATGTTGCTCGCAATGGTGATATTTTGACACCACACTTGCCGGCAAACGCGACTTTTCATTGATGACAAATCATTCGGTGCGAAATACTTGCACTTGGGTGCAAGTGCCGTTGCTCGTTTCAAGGTGGCCAAGTGGAAAATTTTCTATGGCGCTTTAATTGACGTATTTGGTTAAGTACGTGAAGTGGGTTTGTTTGCATCAGAAAGCATTTCATATGCAATTAGCTTAAGCTATTCCAGTGCCTTTGCAACTGCGCTGCACTTTTCTTGCCACATTATGTTTTTAGTTGCTCTCTATTTATTATCCTTGTTGCCTTAGCTCTCTTATTGTACTGTACAAATATGTGTGTATATATGTTAGTATATATTTACTTGTATATACATATGTACATAGGTATTTAATGATTTAGTCTATTACGACTTTCGATACACATGATTTTATCTTAACCATATAATACATAAGTACATAAGAGACTGAAGGACTAATTCCTTTTTATACTTCCACATAGTTCTTCTAAATCCATTTTCTCCACCCTATGTTTGTTTTGCCATTGCATAGTGTAATATTAAACCGTAAAAAATATGTTGTTCTATTTTTTGTTATCAATTATTAAATTCGGTGCCCACCCAGTGAGATCGCCTTAAAAAGGTAAAGTTTGGAATTTTTTTTAAAGAAATCTATATACATATCATATATATAATTAATGAATTCACACAAAAAAACTCTAAAAGTTAATTTTTAGTGGCTTATTCAATATTTCCCAATATTACTAAAAAATCGTCCACCGGGATTCCGACCATCACTGTGGTTGAAAATAAAAAAATAAGAAATATTATTAGTCTGTTGTGTATTGCCTCTACAATGACCCATCAAATTAAAAAAAAAAAGTTTTTAACAAAGTGGCAAACCTTAAAAAATGTCGAATTTTACTTAAAAAATGGATGATTCTCATTCCATCTATATTACTTTTGAAATTCATAGAACTGAAAAGTCATTAACAAAATAAACATTTTTAAAAGCAGTAAAAATGCTATCGAACGATTTTCCTCCGAATAATCACTCCACCCAATTTAAACGATACTCTGTTTGAACTTATTTAACTGGAACACTTGACAAAGCAAAAAATATATTTTTTCACATTTTTTTTTTGTGAAAACCCTATTTCTTCTTCCTTACGCTTACGCAGTTGGGCGCCAATTGGGTATTCCAAGTGTAACCAGGTACTTCTTCACCTGATCTTTCCAACGGAGTGAAGGTCTTCCTCTTCCTCTGCATCCCCGGCTGGGTACTGCGTGAAATACTCTCAGAGATGGAGTGTTTTCATCCATTCGCATGACATGACCTAGCCAGTGTAGCCCCTGTCTCTTAATTCGCTGAATTAAGTCAATGTCGAATATGTGATGGTTATTTTTGCGAAACGATAATTAATTGGTGAAATTTTAGTTTGAATGAAAAAACGAAAATTACTATGTTAAATGAATAGGAAACTAAAAAACAAAAGCGACCCCTTGGAGTTAAGCTACAGCGCCTGGCTTGAGCGAGGATTTTTTTTATTCAATCCCTAACATTTGAGGGGGTAAGAGTTGAAAAAAAATTTAAAAAAATTTGTTTAAGCACCCTAATGTTCCTAGTTTGAGTTACTATACGTAATAACACCTTTCAGTGGCTTTCAGAGAATCACCAATGCTTGTATATACAAACATATATATATATATACATATATATAAATATTGAATTTCTAAAAGGATAATAATCACTTAGTGCATCAAGAGCTAATTCAATTGAATTGTTGGAAAAATTCCATTGCAAAATTACACCATTTTACTTCAGGGGAGTGTATCTTTAATAAATATATAACAATTCCATCAATTTTATTGCTTTGAAAGATAGAAAATGTAATTTCCTTAAAAGGCTTCTAAAAGCTTTTTGATATGTTGATGGTGCTATGTAAGTTGTATTGTATTTATGAATCTTTAATTTCTAGAATGGCAGCTGTCAAAAGACGGGCAGTTAAGTTCGTATATACATATGTATGTACATATGTATAGTTATATTCAAATGTCAACTCATCGGAAAGTAGTTTAAAATAACCATTATAGCTAATTATTAATATATTTTATATAAGTGACAGCGAATCTACTTTCTTTATATGCTCCATACTTATGTATGTATATATGGCATGTCCCTTTGTACCACTGTATAAGCTTATTGAACTGGCACGCCCATCACTTAAATTCCAATAAAGCTTCCAAAAGTGTGGTTGTTATATGAAAGTATAAAAAGACTTTATTGCCGGCAGTCCATAAACTACACACATAACTGCAATATAGAATACATACATATATGTGTACATGTTTATATCATTCGTAAACAAGTTGATGTTGTTGTTGGCGGTGTCTTAGATATTGGCGTGATCGTTTGCTGTCATATAATTACGTAATTAAAATGTCACAAAGTCAATGCATGATGGGATCGATTTAGGATATGGGTGTATACACTAAACATTGTATGCGCATATATATTATAAGTATGTACTTACATAAACGAATATGTATACAAGTAATTACGCTGATAAAAAAATATCAAAACATCATAAAGTCATAAGCATATTAAATACTAATTAAGCGTATAAAAGCATATAAGCCAGGGTACAGAGGTAACTATGGACAAATGTGCATATGTATTAAATGAAATGAAATCAAAATGAATAAAGTACTTAGTTGTTTTTGTCATAACAAAATTTTACAAAAATTGTCCTGATTATTTGTTAATGATATTGGAGAAATTTCTTGTGGTATGAAAAGGCTATTAAGGTTTTATTAGCACACATATGTATGTATATACGTACATAGATACTATTATATTATATAAAGAATACTCCCGACATTAACTTAGAAATTGGAGATTTTTTCCAAAACAACAAAACTAATTATCCCCATATAACTAGTAAGTTAAAGAGTATTTATACATACATACACACCTATATGTAAGCACTCTCTTACTATTCTATAACACATTGTTTGACTGTCATAAAACAGCACGCCACGGCAACAGGCTTATTTTATCAAAAATAGTGTCAAATGCTGATAAAGAAATTCGATTGGCAAACACTTATTGAGTATTTATAGAACTACTTGGACACAACCGGCCAGGCATTTCATTAAAAATGGCAGCATAATTAGTAAAAATGTGATGAAAATAATTTTCTTATCAACCGATGTTAAAGCAATATAGCAATTAAATTATATATGTATACGTATACTATCTGAAGTATATATATGAAGCTCTTTACGTTTCAATGCAAAAACTCGGCTGGAGATGAAAGGAAGCTGGATTTCATCAGTCTGAATCACTGTTACCAAGAGATCGAAATTTTAATTATTTTACTATCATCTAGTACACAAAGTAGCTTATTAATAAACCAAAAAATCCGAATATTATCAAGTAATTAACAACAAAATTTTCTGCTCAAAGTACGATTGTTTAATTTTGGAATCATTATTATATTTTCATGAATTTGTTTTTATATGAAACACTTCTGCTGATTATTTATCATATATAATATATAGACTAGTTAAAAGAAATAAATAATATTTTCATTAAATTTAAGGTTTTATTTAGGATAGTTACAATGATCCCATTAAAGTCTATGGAAGTAATAATATCTCTCTAATAGAAACCATCGTCCCTCTCGGTAACTGCGACAATAGATTTTAATTTTTCACCAGCAAGCACTTTCGCTATAGATAGGAACAGGTGGTGCTTGGTCCAGACTCTAACGAGAATGCTTAAGAGCCCATAAACTATGCCTCCAGGCGCTTATAACGCATGGCTATCGATGTGTATGGCATGTCGTTATCCAAATGGCTTAAAACTCCTTTTCTATTAGTCAAAGTTAGACACTTGTGGGCGATTGATTTTTTCCAAAGGTCGAAATTATGAGTTCAAATGAAACAAGAAAAAACGTTAACTTCGGTTGCACCGAAGCTAAATACCCTTCACAGGTGTATTTCTGTTAGTAATTATGTGTTCAGTTTGTATGGCAGCTATATGCTATAGCAATCCGATATGAACAATTTCTTCGGATATTACATTGTTGGCTTAAAAAATAATCTGTACCAAATTTCGTGAATATATCTTGTCAAATGTGAAAGTTTTCCATACAAGAACTTGATTCCGATCGTTCAGTTTGTATGGCAGCTATATGTTATAGTGGTCCGATATCGGCAGTTCCGACAAATGAGTAGCTTCTTGAAGAGAAAATGACGTTTGCAAAATTTCAAAACGATATCTTAAAAACTGAGGGACTAGTTTGTATATATACAGACAGACAGACGGACAGACGGACAGACAGACGGACATGGCTAAATCGACTCAGGTCGACATACTGATCATTTATATATATGCTTTATAGGGTCTCCGACCCTTCCTTCTGGGTGTTACAAACATCGTGACAAACTTAATATACCCTGTTCAGGGTATAAAAAGCTCAAAGCAGAAAATTTCCTGCCAATCAAACATATAGTAAAACTTTACTAACCGTCAATCCTTTGCACCGGCTCATGCGGCTATGCCTATTTTTCCTTGACCTTGTCTTAATTGATCCACAACAACAGTAAACATAATCTTCAGAATGGATCGCCAATGGAAATTCGGTCCATTAGGTTAATCGGTTATATCAGGCTTTTTGCTGTTTCCAAAATTATTTAATTTGTTCCAAACAGTTGGCAAAACCAAATTTGTGTAATTTGATGTTACAGTATCAGGAACATATACTCTATTATCTATTTCAGCGGGCTGGCCGGGTATTCGACTTTGTTGAAGAAAAACTCTCTGAGAAATTCGTTTAGTACAAAATCTTATCTTTCCAAAGTCAAATGGCGCAACTCGAATTCAAATTTATCGCAAAATACACATTACTGAAGTCATTTGTTGTAAAAATGATATACTATATGCTCTAAAACTTGTGTATGGTATAATGAACAGGTCATTTGAATGTGAGTTTTGTAATATTCTGAAACTTAACACTTTTCACACACTGGACTCATAATAAATTGAATAAATATAAAGATGTAACAAAAAATAATATATTCATTTATGTATATAGTATATTTACCATTTTACAATTCATTGATTTGTGGTTTTAATTGATATGTCTGATATTAATTTCATTCGCATAGTGCTGTGAAATTTTTAGTCTTTCTGTCAGTCACACTTTAAATCACTTAGAGAGATTGTAATGTGAACATCATATCAAATACTGAAAATATAACGAAAATCGAACTAGTTCATAACTAGATAAAAATATATTGAATGAGGTCAGGTGTTAATTATTACTGGCTATGAGTCTTGGATCTATGATTACGACCCGCAAACTGACGATCAATCGGCCGAATGTCGAGATATAGGTGAGCTGAAGCCGAAGATTTCTTTCAAGTTGGTGATGTGACAAAGGCATTGCATACACTTTAATAAGTCTAATAAGAAAACAAACAAAAATTAAATGTCGAAACAAAGTACCTATTCACCATTTGAGATATTCGCATGATACTATGTTTGCTGATTGCACTTTGGCATTAAATATTTATTTTCCACTTTCTTTTATGTTGTTTAATCAGCCACCTCTTATCGCGTTCTGATAGTGAGTAAAAATATCAGCTCTGTTGGTTTTTTGGACACACTTATACACAAATCTTCACGCCATGTTATAATTTAACGGTATTTTGAAGAAAAATATGAGTGCACTTGAGAGAAGCATTCTTATCAATTTAATACTGAACTTGAATATAACTCCTTGTGGAAAGGGGAATATGTATGTACCGTATATGAGATATAGGGTGGGCCATATTTTATGTCGATTTCTAAATATATAGTTTGACATATTTTGGAAACCATAATTCAGTTTAATCATAATCATAAGTCATAGTCATACTTGGAAAACATGAAATCTATTCTATATCTATGAAATCGCATTTTACGAGTATGACCAACAAGTGACAGCGACGGCTCAATACGTTTACTCGCGATTGTGTGAAAATGATTCTGACGGTTAATGTTTAGATAACACCGCACGCAATACAACAAAAATTCTTTTAAACCCCAATGTCCGAAGGAACTGACAGGTCTCCAGATTTTCCTACCACTGACGTCTGTTTGTGGGTATCAGGTTCACCATCACCTGGTGTTACTTTCACTGCCATTCAACAGGCTGGAGAAATGTTCCCTCCATAATTACGGTATGCTCTGGGCATCGGTCACTAGATCACCCTTGGGGGTTCTACTTGAGTATGCTCCGGTCTTGAAACCTTCTATTAGCCGCCGCATTTTTTTGTAGAATTTTTGAATAGGAGTCCAGCCTGCCAAACTCTTCTTACTCACGCATTTCGGCCTCTTTTTTTCTGTCTGCAAATGCGTCTCGCTTCCCCCTTCAACTCTCGATATCTATTCCATCCCGTACTTGTTGTGGTCGATTGTAACGTTGCGATATAACAGTCTGTTTTCTCTTCACTACGACACGGCACTCCTCATCGCACCAGCTGTTCATTTGCCTTTTCTGAAAACCAATGGCTTTGTTTGCAGCTGTACGTATGGAGCTTGAACTGCCGTTCGACAGTTTCTTTATACTGAGTTGCTGCCGAGTGCTCTCAGAGAGCAGGAGAGCAAGTCGAGTAAAAACTCGTTCTACTGTCTGTTGTGATTCTCGACGTCGAACCTTCCTTGTGTTTGTTGACGTGCGTTTTTTGCTGCACAGAGGCGGGTGCGAATCTTGACTTGAATAAGATAGTGGTCCGAGTCAATGATAGGACCTCGAAGCGTATGCTCGTCTAAAACAGTGGATACATGTCTTTCGTCTATCACAACATCTTGATCTGGTTGGTGGCCTTTCGATCCGAAGACAGGTTGATGACTTTTTTTATGCTGGAATCTTGTACTACTGATAGCCATATTTCAGCCTTTGGTGAAGTCGATCAGCCTCAACTCATTTGAGGATGTTTGGGGATTGTAGCTAGACGTTCATACTCGGCGACGGAGTCTCTCTCACCACGAATCCCACACCGAATTTGGCCATTATAGTAAATGCCACAAGAACCTACTTGCCTCAGTCATTGTCCCGTCCATCGTACTTTTTAGACAGCGGTGATGTCAGCTTTTTACGTGGCGGGTCCCAAAGCCAGTCCACAACCCTGGGGAGGGATGGTTCGCCTTTTCATTTTAGCTCGCCTTCAAACGGATGGTTTTTGGCTATCCAGAGCATACTTGGTCTAAGACCGGAAGTTGTGAGCTGCTGGAGCCATATGTAAAATCGTTTCTGACCATTGTGAAGTGAATGGCACTCAGAGAACTTTCCTCACTTGCATGAGCTTCTACACATAGCTTCATCCTCCAGTAATCACTTATCCAAATTTAAAAAAAATTGTTTTGAAAAAAAAAAACGTCGATTGCTTTCAATTTCCCCACTAGGTACGACCCTTAAAAATTAACTTGAAACAAAAGACTTTTGCAACAAACTCAACCTGACTTACTTCCTTAGATCAAGTTCAACGAAATAGCAAAATTTTTGGAAGTTACGATGATGTTTAAAAGAACTTCATTACAATCACAACAAATATATATACATAAGTATTATTCCGAAAAGGTTTTATGAACTATTTTCCATTTCGATCCATTTTTCTGTTAAGTGTCTTTTTTTGTGATGAAAAAATATAAATTTTTAATTTCTTTAAGATAATATTTTGATTAATATTAAATATTTTTTTTTGTATTGCCTTTTTTTGCAGGGTGTGAAGAAACCTTTCGACCAAGTGATACGCGCCAACATTGGAGATTGTCATGCTATGGGACAAAAGCCTATTACGTTCCTGAGACAGGTAACATTTCAAAGCAGAAACTAATAGCACCCATTCTACAACATTTTGTTCTACTCTCCTCGCACAGCTGCTCGCGCTTACATTCGATACAAGTCTCTTCGACTCGCCCGCCTACCCTGAGGATGTGAAGAAACGCGCACGCATCATCTTAGATGGCTGCCAAGGTCAATCCGTCGGCTCATACACCGACTCCGCTGGCATCGAAGTGATACGCCGCCAAGTGGCTGACTTCATCGAGAAGCGTGATGGCATTCCAACCAACTGGGAGAATATATATCTGACTGGTGGTGCCTCACCCGGCATCAAAAGCATACTCTCACTTGTGCGGTGAGCATCTCCACTTTCCTCTGCAACATAAAAAACTTATTGTATAAATTTTTTTTTATTTTTGCAGCGCTAAGGTTGACGGCAAACGTCCCGGCGTGATGGTGCCAATACCACAATATCCACTCTATTCGGCCACGATCTCCGAATACGCCATGACCCGCATCGGTTACTACCTGAATGAAGAGCAAAACTGGAGTTTGGAGGTGCCCGAACTGGAACGCGCCTACAATGAAGCACGCAAGACAAGCGAACCACGTGCGCTGGTCGTCATCAACCCAGGCAATCCCACCGGTCAGGTGTTAACACGTGAAAATATCGTTGACGTCATCAAATTCGCGCATAAACACAAGCTGCTGTTGCTAGCCGATGAAGTGTATCAGGCGAATATCTACGACCCGAACTCGAAATTCTACTCCTTCAAGAGTGTCGCCTACGAGATGGGTTCGCCCTATAGAGAAATGGAATTGTGCAGCTTCTTGTCCACATCGAAGGGTTATCTGGGTGAATGTGGCATACGTGGTGGTTACATGGAGGTGCTAAATATGTGTCCACAAGTACAAGCTATGCTAACGAAATCGATAACGGCGTCGCTGTGCAGTACCACCGCCGGTCAGGTGGCGGTGAGCGCTTTGGTGAGTGAAAGGCTAAAATTTTGTGACATTACTGTTATTTATTATATACCTTAATTTTTGTAGGTTTATCCACCAGAGAAGGGCGAACCCTCATATGAGCAATATGTTGCCGAAAGGGATGCTGTTTTGGATGCGCTCAAAGAGCGCGCCGAGTTGGTGTACAAAACATTCAACAGCTTCGAAGGCTTCAAGGTGAATGTGGTGCAGGGCGCTATGTACGCTTTCCCGCAAATCGTCATACCACCAAAGGCCATTGCGGCAGCTAAGGCGAAGAACATGCCACCCGATACCTTCTATGCATTTGAATTGCTGGAATCAACTGGTTAGTGTACTCATTGTGTATAAGTTTGATACACTTTTTATAAAATCCTTTTTTTTTATGAAATCTTGCAGGCATTTGCATTGTTTCCGGTAGCGGTTTCGGCCAAAAGGAGGGCACATATCACTTCCGCACCACAATTCTGCCACAAACCGACAAGCTGAAAATCATGTTGGACAAATTCCAGACCTTCCACGCCGACTTCATGAAGAAATACAAGTAAACTGTATTTTTGCGCACGAAATAGGGCAGCCAAGTGATATACAAGAAATGCGGCATGCGGCATGGCAATGTTGTGGCGTTGCAACATAATTACTATTTGATGGCGTTGTGTGTTTTGGACGATTTGCGATTGTTTTATTGTGTTATTTTCAACATTTTTATAAAATAAAGTAATTAGTAAGCGCTTAGACTAAATTAAAGGCAGGAGAGTTATTGCTTAAAATATATAATTGAAGAAATTAAAAGATGTGTACTTGTAAAAAATATACATACATACATACATAGGTTCGTAAAAATGTATTAGTTAAAAGATTGTTAGTTTTTACATTGTTGTAGCTAAAGTTATAAAAGTAAAATATTGGAAAACTGAAAATATATACACATATTTGTATTGTGAATTTGCCAAATTTTGATTGAGAAGAAATATTAAATTGCATGAAAAGTGTTTGTGGTTTTATTTTACATTGGCTTTGCTTATTGGTGTAATTGTCTGATATTAAGAAGAATAATGTAGCCGTTTACACAACGTTTTGTATACAAGTTTTGAAAGTATTGAATAAAAAAAATTATAAATGGGAAAAATTGTGTTTTTTAATGTTAGTGAGAAACAGGGTTGCAAACAATTTATTGAAAATAATTTTATCAATTTTAATTTTTTTTTGTAGTGCCGAAAATCCTTAATAATTTTCCTATTTTTAATTTGAAATACAAATAAAATGCACACATTTTTTTTTTATCAAATTTAATTTATTTATTTTGTAATCCCGAAAATCTTAATTAGAAATCATTTTTTCAAATTTTGAATTCAAAAAAGAGTATTAATAGTATAGTATGAATAATTATAAAAGAATTAAAACCAAATTTGATATTGAAAAAGAGTTTTAATCCCAAAAACTGTATTTAATTTTTAATACCAGAAGGAAAAATTAAAAAAATTACCACCAAATACATCCATATATGTATGTATGTTTGTACAAAAAAAATTTTTTTTTAGTTTTTATACAAAATACCGAATTAAAAAATAAAAAAATATTATACCGAAGCATAAATTAATTAAGAATTGAAAAAAAATGTTTAGGATTAAAGTTTTTTTCGCGTTTGGGTATTTATTTCTACCCTTTTGAAGTAGGCCTCACTCAGAGTCATCTTATTAAATACTATAGAGCAGTAGTCGAAAAACTTACACTTTTACTATAATTTATCAATAATATAATTGATTTTGCATTAAAAACAAGAATTTAATTTCTTACTTAAAAAAAAAAATTTTCAATTTACAACTCCAAGCATATTCGATAAAAAACTAAATATTTCATTTTTAATTCCAATTTTGCAAATGAAAATCAAATTTTCTGAATTTTAATCCAAAATTAAAAAAAAAAAAAGATTCGCAACCCTGGCTATAAATCGGAAAATATTAACAATTACAGTAATTACCCAAGTTTTCCCAAGTTAGCATACAATTAAAAAGTCGTTTTTTTTTTCTTAGAGCAAAAATGTAATCTTTAATACAAACTTTAATAAATTAATATTGATTTATTCAACTGACAGAGACTCGAAATATGCAGATTTTAAGTTACGTACGTGCCTTCAGACAGCCTCATTACGTTAACCGTACAATGTGCACGATCACCGCCATTGCGTGGTATATTATTTTTGTAGGTATGTATGTTTTAATTGTATTTGTATTTAATGCGGACTTTTAATGCAATTGTCTGCTCGCACACTACCATTAACTAAGAAAAAGAATAAAAAAAAAAATTGTACAATATAATGAAAATGTCTTCATCATAATCAACACTATTAATACGATTGTAAAAATTCTCCGTGTGCACACACTCCTTCTCCATAACACTTGCACGGAGAAAGTGTATTTTTTTTATATTTATAAATTACAAAATTTGGAGAAGGATTTCACTTAATACTAGAGTAATGATGACTAAGCTAGGCGCACATTTCATATATGTAAGTAAATTAAATTATTTAATATAATAAATTGCTTAAAATTAATTAGTTAGCAGCAGTAGCTCAGCGTAGTAGAAAATATTTGTATGCGATATTTAATTTCCACAAATACAATACTACTCTGCAGCGTACAAAATATCCATGGGAATTAATTTTCTCTATTTTTTTGTTTTTGTTTTTCCTTCAATAACATAAATTAATTTTTCAATTCTTGAAAATTGCTTGATTTTCGAGTGTGACTGATTGCGTTTTGCAGTGGATGCGATACGAACATGTTTATTTAAGAATATATTATAATTAATCACTAGTTTTTAGTCGTTTCACTGGACCTTCACTGCCTTGCGAGTTGGAATCCTCAGAAAATGGCATGCTAGAAACAAATTCTGTGGCACCTTGGGAATCGCTCACCATAGAAAAACCTGTGAAATAGTGGTAGAGATTTTGTTTTAATACCTAATGCTAATAAATATAACTCTAAATATTATTTATTGATGTTAAGGAAATAAATTCGAATGCAAACATTTGAACTCATCAGTTTGTGTGCTTCGACTCACAGGTGTTCGAATCTTCCGCAGTCAGACCGGCGTAGGGCGTTATTTGAGGTGGTGTTGGCGTGCCTTTCTGCGAATTTTCCTTATCACTCTTATTAACACTGCTCACTTTTTTCTTCTCTGAATTCGATATGGGCACCCATTTGTAAATTTTCATGGTTGTATCACCAATTGTAACCCATTTCTTTTCCCTAAAATTTCAAATTAAGTTTCAAAATTAATTGGCACATTTTACTATTAGCTAGTGGAGGCCATCTTACCAATGTCTCACTTTTTCCACTGCATTCATAACACGTTTGATGTCATCTTTAGCTCGGCTACGAGTTTCCGCACGAACACTACGCGACATTTTCCACTATTTTATACAGTATTTAGGATATTTTGCTAATTTTTTGGTAATTAAATTGCAAGTTTTTCGAAATTTGCTGCTTTAACTTCAACGATGTAAACAGAAAACGAAGATTCGTCGAAAATGGCCGCTAAATGCCGAGTACTACCATATGACAGCTGACCATGCCTTTAAGACGCCTGTACACAAATATTTGTTGTAGTAAACAGATGTGAGCAAATGAATGAAATAAACTGTTTTAATAAAAGTAATGTAAATTTAATTTCTTATTGGAAGAGTGGCTATGAAATATAGTTAAGTAAATGCAAATGACCTTTATAATATAACGTTTTTTCAGAATATTATATTTGGTTCCACGAATTGTTTAAATTTTATACACAGGGACCTTAAGCAAAACAAGAAATCAATAAGTTGTGTTGCTGTCAAAATTTAACGAAACAGAGTGGTTGAATTTGACCAGAACGTCAAAAGTTTTGTAATTTTTTATTTTTTTTATAAACTTTTTATTCAGAAAGGCGCTATGTAATAACATTTTATAATTATACTAGAAACATGTTAGAGAAAAATATTGTTTTATTAATTCCAGAAGTTTGACAAAACAAATTTAAAAGTACTTGCTTATGTTATTGAGTCTTTCTATGAAAAAATATTGTTTAAGTATGTAATATCTGCCAATCAATTTAACATTTAGGTATATTTATTAGATATGTTAACAAAATATTTTAAAAAACCCCAATAAGATAGTGAATACCACTATTATGAGTTTCTTTTCGTTCGTTCCATTTGACGATTCGTTGATTATTTTGAGCATATAACAAAATGCAGCCCTGCAATCGGAGTGGCAAACAAATTTGAGACTTGAGGAAATTGTACGAAAACGAGCGATCGAGCGAATGCGTGTGAATATGGAGCGTTGTGAAAATTCTTCAAATTAATAAATAAATTGTACGAAAAACGCGAACAATTTTATATATATTAATAATAACGCGCGTAGTGTGTGTAATATTTAAAATTTTGTAAGAAGAAAGCTTTTATCTATGCGGTGGTGTCATATTAGAATTTCTTATAGTGCTGTCAGCTGCAAGGTGTAGCGACACGGTTGAAGAAAAACTCGCTGTTGGTTGCCTAGCGCATATACGTGAAGGAAACTCGTCGTCCGTGGTCATTTTCAAGGAGAAACTGCAAATCCAGCAATGTGAAATTCCAACATATATTCACAAATATGTTTTTATAGTTTTATATCTTAAGAATCGTTGCCAATTGATTTGGTTTAAGGGCATAGTTAGACAATGGCAGGCGTAGACGTGAGTTAAACAGTTGGAAAATTCAATAAGCAAGCGAAAAAAAATGAAAATTGGAAGTGCATCATTTGCCATGTTTCGCAAGGGCAATGTGCGGCAATGGCATATTGCTTGAAGTGTAATGTGTAGTTGAAACGAAAGTAGTGGAAAGTGTAGAATTTAAAAAGCTGAATTGAAATACAAAATAAAAGCTTTAAATATATAATACACAAAAAGTCAAGCAGAAAATAAAAAAATACAAAAAAGGCGACAACCAGCGATTGACGTACGAGAATTGTTAAATAGCCGTGCGGTGCGCGTCGGACAACAAAGTGGTGTGCATAATAATGCAAACGGCGGGGTGAAGTGCAATCCGGTTAGTCGAAAAAAGTTTGTGTAAATAAAAAATATACAAAATTTCCCAATAGTAAATGTGTACAAACGTAAACATTTTTATAAAAAAAAGTAAACAAATTACAAATTTTAATTGATCTACCAATAAAGAAATCTAAAAGTGTATATGCAGCTCTTCCTAAATGAAATTTTTTCTCCTTTATATTAACTCATCTAGAAATTTTTCTGACATAATTAAAGCACCATCTAAAACAAATCACATTGGAAAGCGCCCGCTTTAGCTTTGTTATTGTGACTAAAGTGTTTTTACTAGCGTGTATTTATATGCACACCTTGCGCTTCCAATTTTTCTACTGCAACAATTGCCGCTTTACTTAAAATCAACAGCTGTTACCTCATAACTCCTCTATAATTTCAACGTTTGTTTGTGTAAAAAATATCCGTTGTAATCAAAGTAAAACGGGTGGGGAAAAATAATAATTCTATTAGTTTAGTAACAGAATGCCCAAATGCGACATGAAGACTCGCTACATTCCTGCTACATTTGCCTGGATTCTATTGCTGTCCACGACGTTTCTCTTCTTTTTCTATCCGTAAGTATCATATTACAATTAATTATTTAATTATTATGTATATCTTAAATATTCATTACATTAAATACCTATGTGTTCTTTTTTAAGTTATAAATATTCATTTCTTCAATAAAACACAACAATTAAATTGATAATTTTTTTACGACAATGCAAAAATTAGCAAACTTTTCAAAACAGTTTTGTTCAGGTAAACAACTAGGTTTGGATTTCGTAATGTAATTACTTTTATACCAATAAAATGTATATACGAATGATCAGCGAGACTAGTTGAGTCGAGTTAACTATGTTCGGGTGTCTGTCCGTCTGTCTATATTGAAATATTGATCCGAAATTTTGCACACATACTTTTCTCCCAAAGAAATTGGTCGTTTGTCGGAACCGCTGATATCGGACCTTCTTAGCGTATAGCTGCCATACAAACTGAACGAACGAAGTTCTTGTATGAAAAATTTTTTTATTTGATAAAATATCTTGACGATATCTCTCATGGATTATTCTGAAATGCAGCTCTTAAATATCCGAAGAAATTTTCGAGAACCGACCTCTTCATCATATAGCTGTCATGAAAAACGAACAGTCAAAATTACATATGTTATTGTATGAGAACCCTTTTAAATTAATACAATTTCGAAAAAATTTCACATAGATAATTCTTCTAGACACTGCTATAATATCTGAAAACTCAATGGAATTTTTTTTCTATTCTTCTTTTATATTATTTTATTTACATATATAAAATAATTAATTGTACTAAAACATTTGTGCAGATTAGTAGAGCATATTTACATAATAAAAATTTCGATAATTAACTAATTAAGTTCGGCAAACACAAAAATTGCTAATGAGCGACTAGATAGTAGTATACATACACACATATCTATATTATTGAATAAATGCTCACATTACGTATTTTCACTATAGCCAAAATATGTACATACATATGTACATATATAAATATATAAAAGTTTATACACATGGTAAATAGACCAATTCTAGCAAATATTTGCACCGTCTTGAGAACAAAAAACGCAAAAATTTTATTTGTAAAAGTTTGTCTGCCTTTTCATTATCATTTCTATTCAACACTCCGCATAGTAAATAAAACTGTATGGCGGCATAAACTCGTAAAATAAATATATGTCTATGCATGTACTTGATTTTGCTTAATGTGTCGTTATTTTGGCGCAGCCAAAACGTCGTCTTTGCAATCATCAATAGAAATGAAAATAAAACAAGAAAAAAATAAAAAGAAAAGACTGCCTTTGTCTGGTGCAACTAAAGTGGTATGATTTTGGTGTAACGACTGTAGTAAATGCCAAAATGTGAATCGGCATAAGAGATAATATATCATCAAGTGCAGTACGCACTTTCTGCTTTCACATTGCTATATTTGTTCAACTGCTGCATCAAGCCACGTCTGCGCGTTCTAGCGTGCGAAGAGACAGACAGTCTGCGTGTCTGTCTGCTTATGTTTGCCCGTAAAAGGCACAAAAGGAGTGGTGTATCTTGCTTTGGCATCCGGCTAATGGCCATATGTGGCGGAAGAAAAGCCATAAGTTATGGAGTATGTGCATTGAGAAACCGTTATATGCGCTAATTTAATTTTGCAGCATTTACTAAGTAATATTTGTAAAGCGCTTAATTCCTAAAAGTTACAAATGTCATTAAAACTTACAAAAAAAATGAAATTCTTTCTTTATTCATACTTTGTGGTTTTAGTTTACTATTGGTAAGAAATTCACTAATTCGGCACAATCTTAAATGTTAAGTCGCCATTTTCTCAAAAAATATTCTCCATCATACCTAATTCTTTATACCACAACATAATTATCAAAATCATGTCTTGGTATTGAAAACTTATATATTTAATGAGATATTTTTATGAAATGTCCGAGGCAACGGTACGATCTCCAAAGAAATTGTTCCCATAGAACCACATAGGCACATATCATTATCCAAAGGAAAAGTAGAATCGAACTATCATAGAAAACCTTTTATACAAAGTGATCGATCCAAACGGGGTTATATATCTGAAAAAACAGCCCTTGCCCTGATAAAATTCGTGTTAACGTAGAATCGGCTATCGTGAGAATGGAAACGGCTATGCCTCCGGCCTTTCGCCCTTCCTTGCTGCACGAACCTAACATTCTCTCACACTAATTCCACAGCAACCATATTCACAAACTTAAGGAGTACAGACACAGCCGGTGTTGTTCACTCCTCACACAGCATATGAGGACAAGACAAAGAAACGTTAGGGGCAATATAAAAGGCACTACTTCGCATCAATATGGTTGCCTGGATACACTGAAACGCAGACGCTGAAGCTTCAGTTATACCAGAACACTGCACTGCGGACTATAACGGAATGCCTCTTGATGTCTCCTGTCGAACCTCTACACAGTTAGGCACGTATGCTCCACGCAGTTTTTGCTGGAGTATTTTCGTAGAAATTATCCCTGCAGTCACCTGCTTGAAGCAGAACCGCCTCCTAAAAGTATGAAGAGGTTCCCACGACAGTCGTCCGTTTCCACGATAGTCGGGTCTAGGTAACCGGAACGGACCCGGATTTTTTAACCGTCCAAGAACTGTCAATTCGCCGCTACAACAACCACAGCATTCTTCCTCAACTACGTCTACGACATAAGACAATAGGCCAACAAACCTTCGGACGCAATTAACTGCAGAACCATAAACGCCTTCACCGACTCCCTCTCAGTGAACTGTGTAATTGGAGTCAAAACACCAACCGTCGTAGACGACGAGCACGAGCCGTCGAAACAACACGTTTCCGTTGAATGACCTTGATGACAACTTATATGAACATTTGCCACCCTAACGAGGTCTAAATAAAAGTAACAAGTACAACAACAAAATGATCAATCAAAATGCAGTCTTTTTATCTTTTGTATTCGTGAAGGGTATTATAGCTTCAGTGCAACCAAAGTTAGTGTTTTTTACTCATATCTCTACATATCCGTAATGCTTGCCATATCAGCAGTTGCATTAGAAAAATTCCGTCTGAAATCTCAAACTATTTTAGTTGTGATTAATAGCCACCCAACCAAAGTCAGTTATTTATATGTACAATCATACACACATATGTACATATGTATATACGTAGGAATGATAGCAGAGTTTCACTACAATAGTAACTAAAAATACTCGACTTGGTACTATATTTTATCTCGCTTCGCTAGACATTGCATGGAGTCATTATCACGGGTTTATTGTAACATTGCTTTTGCGAGGGTATTTATCAGGCATGTTTTGTTTTATTATTTTAAATACTATGTACATATGTATATGTAAGTTCTCGGAAACCGCATTTTTGAGTTAGCACAAATACAAAATACATATACATACATATATGTAAAATTCCATATTTATCTAAAACTTTGCCTTATCGGTTTTTCAGCGCATATGTTTACTTTCCTTTATTTTTCTTGCTTCTTACCAGTTATTACATAATTTTCTCAACTATTTCGCGCACTGCAAACTTTTTTAATTTTATTATTATTTATATACCCTGTTTGGATTCATTAATCATCAGTTTATCACTCATAATTCCATTATTTATCCACGGAGAAAGTTGTTAAGATATATGATAAAAATGTTAGGTTGATAATATAATCGCAAACTATTGAGACGTTGTCAAAGAATCCAATATTTAGATAAGACGTTTTCTGTATAAAATGATATTTTGATAATATACATATGTACATACATACCATATACATATAGGTTAGGTTAATCTGGGAGGCCAATAAGCCAAGCAGAGATCAGTTTTGGTCCTTTGAGGTACCAGATAAAGTTCATTTTCTATATCCATGAGCAGTAGTCATCCTTTAAGTTGACTCTGTGGCCTCACTATCGATACTTCCCCCAATGTATCATACCCCAGATGATAAAGCGTAGACTTACCAATGTGGGACAAGTGCACAAGAAAAGTTCCATTATTTCCCTGGTGCCTTGTTCTAGACAATTTCTGTAGTCTTCTCGATCTGTCAGCGACCATGATCTTACAATCTCTTCTATCGAGTGCCAATAGGAATTTTGAGCACTTCCGATCTACCGTTTTGCACATGACTTTTCTCTACCAGATCGTTGTATCGACAAAGCATGGGTTTTCAAATGTTGATCGCGTTTCGGGTGTTATCCGTACACCATTCTTCGCAATTTCACCCACTATTTCATTGCCTTTGTGGCCTGGCACCCAGTAGAAGTAAAGTTGCCAGTTTTGTCAACACTTTCCACTGCTGTCCTGCTTCCCAAGATATTTCTAGCCGATATACGATACTAGGTTACTTTTTTAATTGCTGCTTGGTAGTTTACGTAGAGACATTGACTCTGGAATTGTCTGTAGGTGCATTACAGACTAGCTCCACCGTTTTCGCAATAGCAAAGACCTCAGTTTGAAATATATTGGAGTATGGTCTGGCAACTTTAAAGTTTGCCTTAGCCTAACTGTGGGCAGTATATTCCCGCACCAACTCAATCGGCCATTTTCGAGCCATCCATATATAGGGTGATTTTTTAAGAGCTTGATAACTTTTTTAAAAAAAAAAAAACGCATAAAATTTGCAAAATCTCATCGGTTCTTTATTTGAAACGTTAGATTGGTTCATGACATTACTTTTTGAAGATAATTTCATTTAAATGTTGACCGCGGCTGCGTCTTAGGTGGTCCATTCGGAAAGTCCAATTTTGGGCAACTTTTTCGAGCATTTCGGCCGGAATAGCCCGAATTTCTTCGGAAATGTTGTCTTCCAAAGCTGGAATAGTTGCTGGCTTATTTCTGTAGACTTTAGACTTGACGTAGCCCCACAAAAAATAGTCTAAAGGCGTTAAATCGCATGATCTTGGTGGCCAACTTACGGGTCCATTTCTTGAGATGAATTGTTGTCCGAAGTTTTCCCTCAAAAATGGCCATAGAATCGCGAGCTGTGTGGCATGTAGCGCCATCTTGTTTGAAACCACATGTCAACCAAGTTCAGTTCTTCCATTTTTGGCAACAAAAAGTTTGTTAGCATCGAACGATAGCGATCGCCATTCACCGTAACGTTGCGTCCAACAGCATCTTTGAAAAAATACGGTCCAATGATTCCACCAGCGTACAAACCACACCAAACAGTGCATTTTTCGGGATGCATGGGCAGTTCTTGAACGGCTTCTGGTTGCTCTTCACCCCAAATGCGGCAATTTTGCTTATTTACGTAGCCATTCAACCAGAAATGAGCCTCATCGCTGAACAAAATTTGTCGATAAAAAATTTTCGAACCGAACACTGATTTTGGTAATAAAATTCAATGATTTGCAAGCGTTGCTCGTTAGTAAGTCTATTCATGATGAAATGTCAAAGCATACTGAGCATCTTTCTCTTTGACACCATGTCTGAAATCCCACGTGATCTGTCAAATACTAATGCATGAAAATCCTAACCTCAAAAAAATCACCCTTTAAAAGTTTAGAGTGTTGCGCGTAGCTGGCATACCTTTACGCCATCCATCTGTTTTATGTTAACTTTGAACCTTCTTTCCCAGTGGAAAAGTGGGATCATGTAGTCGGTGTTCGTTCAACCCTCATAACCCACCGTTCTATGCCCGAAGGTTCTATATGTGAATTCTCCTGCAGCCAGTAGGCGTTCCGCCGATTTTGCTGCACGGGTTTCAACAGGTTTAGTACCAGTTCAAGAGCTACCGTTGAAGTTGTTCTTAAAGCTCCGAACAAGCTCAATTCATCTGATCAAAGCCTTATAGCATCTAGCTGCTATACAAACTCACTTTTTTATACCCTGTAATGTTTTAAGACATGCACCTGTGAAGGGTATTTATTACAGTTTCAATTCAGCAGAAGTAAGCATTTTTTCTGTGCTTTGCTTTTTTTCTTTCATAGTGCTAATACAATAAATCACAATCTAACAATCCGTCAAAAGTTCTTTCCCATTTACGAACAAGCCATTTTATACCAAACAGCCCGTCTATTCTAAACATTTAGGCAACAAAAAATCATAATATTAATTTTTATTACCGTCAGTTATTTCATTACTACTAAGTTAAGTACGTGCTTCAGGTGTAAGAGCAGCACCTGTCCATTTAGACGTACACACACATGCATACAAATGCATACACCGAAAACATTATTTTCATTTACTCAACATGTCTGTATGTAAGTACGTGGAACTGATTCACTCTGATCCACTTTGTGTAAATAGTAAAACATTTAATTATACTCGTGCTGATTACTATCCGGATAAGTGCATATTTATATACATATTTATAATTATGAAGCGTACAGTGGGTTAAAGTGGCAAACATAAAAATACAATAAATTTAAGTGTCAACGGCGCTAAAAAACACACAACAACAATAAAAATAAATATGCACGACAATATTAAAAATACATGTATATATACATATTTACGAGGCATGTTTGTGTGTGTGCGGTATATTTTTTTACCGATTAACCATTGTTAAGCAAGACAACGATAACATGACAACAACTATGTTAATTGTTGACTGCTTTGTTATAGCAACAGTGGCAAAATATGAGAGCAACAGTCGTGTTTACAAAGCAAAAAAATTACAATAAAATAAATTCACAAAACAAAATGAAAAATAGAAAATAAAAATTTAACAATTTTGCTTGAAATGTCAACAGCAATAATAACCGCAAACAAAAAGAGATTTTGTTTTTTTTTGAAATTTTTCTCCTTTTGTGTTTTGCCCAACAGCAGCTCGAGTTCGCCTGTGCTCGTGTACATATGGATGTATGCCGAGTCGGTTGAAATGTTAGATAGTGAATCAGCTAACAAACTGCCCGACGACTCATTGCCACAATCTGAGCACAATCCATGCTAGCGCACACACACACACAAATATATTTATTTATTTATTGAGGAAATAATGGAAATCGAAACCAAGGCAAAAGCATTTGCACTACCTGCAAACAAACAGACATACTTACACCAGTATGCCCGTCGAACAGAAACAGAAAACAGTAACTGTTACAATAACAGAAGTGACTAAAGCAGTTACAATAATAACACTGTGAAACAATAACAAATGTAATAACATCTGAAAAATCAATTACAGAGAAAATGGCAAATTGCAAACAAGGCGCAGATGCATAAAGTATGGATGTGTGCATGTGTGTGTGTACGTATGCAAATCGAATTGGCAAACAAAAGTGGCAAGTGCAATAATTATTATTATTAATTATACTAAGTAAATATTAAACTTAAAATTATTGACGTAATTGAAAGGGCGACGAAAAAGCAATTCAAAAATTATACAAAACATAAAAAGTATTTAAATATTTGTACTATTTGCAAATACATCCTTTGTTTATATGCATGTTTCTGTACTTCGATAATTTTTTTTCGATATTAAAATTTATTTTTCGCTGATTTTTTTGGAAAAGGTTTGTGTTTCAAACAAACAATAACAAAAAAAACAACGCAAACGGTGTTAACCGACGCTATAATACACTCCTCAAAAACACAAAGTTTCTTAGAAGAGCTTTGTTCGGTCAGTTTGTATGACAGCTATATGTTATGGTGACTCGAACTGATCAATTTCTTGGGGTATTACATCATTATCTTAGGAAATTACTCAGACCAAATTTCGTGAAGATATCTCGTCAAATGAAAAAGTTTTCCATACAAGCACTTCATTCCGATCACTCAGTTTGTATGAGAGCCATATGTTATAGTGACTCGATCTGAGCAATTTCTTCGGAGATTGCACTGTTGCCTTGAATAATAACCCATACCGAATTTGATGAAGATATCTCGTCACATAAAACAGTTTTCTATACAAAAATCCTTCGTCCAAGAAAGAATTGTATCTCCAAGAGCTGTGTAAAATTTCAAGAAGATTGATTCGGTAGTTCTCAAAAAATCGTGACAATCGACTTCAAAAACACAGTATCGAGAAAAACGCGTTCAAAGACGGCGAACTTAACCTCGTTAGCCCCGAGCGCACAAATTCTCAAGGCTCTATCTCCGAAACTATTACTCGGATCAACTTGAAAATTTAGAACAATATTCTAGAGGTGTTGTAGAATATAATAAGACAATAAAAGTTTTTTGAAACCCTTAAACCAATGTAACTCCTTAACCCTGCATTACTAACCTCAAATCATGTCGCATGGTTACTAACCATGGGTCTTATCGACCCTCATTTGTATTATCTATTAAAATCGTTTAAACTTATAAATTGCTAAAACGTATACGTCTTTTAGTATATTGTAGTATTTTATTGTTAAATTTATAAAATGATGTGTTAAAAAATTAATTTATATACTTAAATTGAAATTAAGTTTGTATTCATTACAACATAGCTAATAAAGTGAAAAAAAGTTATCCAGCCAAATTCCGCATAAAATGATAAGTTTTAAAGATATTGACTTCAAATAAAGTGCATTTGAAACCTGAAATATAAAAGTAAAATGTTAAAAAGAAAAATTGGAATGACTAATGCACAAATTTTTCAATTATGTAATCTAATCGACCCAGGCTGTTTTTTAAAACAATTTTTTATGCATAATATTTTACATGTTTCTTATTCTTATTGTTTATAAACGTTTAAATATGTACAAATTTAGATTACATATATATCTTGCGTTAAAAAATATTCTTTATTTTTTGTTAATTTAAAAAGTTTGCGTTTCTGGGTCGATTCCACCCTAAGGTTAGTAATGGAGGGTTAATAGGGTCTCTAACATTTCCCATTGGGTGTTACAAACATAGTGGCAAACATAATATACCCTGTCGAAGGTATAAATATGCAGTGATTACATCACTAACAAGGTTTATTTGCAAATCTGATCAATCTATGAAAAATATTTGATAGATTCGGTTTCCACGCGCAGCTAAAATGGACTAGTCCGAGTCAAATTTGATCGGTTTTTGTAATAATTTCAGCAGTACCCTCTTCAGTGTTAAAAATCCGCTTTCAGGAAAGCAAAAGAAAGTTTATAACATTCATGATCTTAACTTAACTATTTCAAAGAAAAATAAAGCAGTTAATTTTACATAATTTTATTAAGACGGTTTTGAGTGCTCCTTTACATATGTATGTATATACATATGTCTATTTCATCAGAAATCTAAAAAATAACTAACGAAAGGCTAAACCCAGTTATATCTTATCGAAATTACACACAGAACTGTCAAATGACTAATATTTCTACAGTTCCACAATAAAAGCGCACATTCATATAATCCAAGGTAAAGGCGAATTTCCCAATACTGATAAGAGTTTAGTTAAATTTTTTGTCGTATTATTTCATTTTGTTATAATGACCGCAACTAAACTGTTTCTACATTTCCTTTGTTTCATGCGGGTAGTCAGCGCCCGAACCGATGACTAAACCACAGAGCCGGCATACATTCCTACATACATACATACATTTGTATATAAAATACGACAGTAAAAAATTAGTACTGAACGCCAAGAGTGTGTCCATAAAACAATTAAAACAACAGCGTTGGTATTGTAACCCAAAACAAAAAAAAATAACAAAAAACAAAGAAATTGAAAAGCAAATAAAACATATCATGCTTACTCGGCTGTCAAGTGAGCACAACGCGAAAATTGCCAAACCAAATAAATGTGTGTATGTATGTAAGTATGCTTGCATGTGGACACATTTGCGCCCAGCAACAAAGCCTAAAAGCCAATTGTGTGGCATTAAATGAAAATCGTATGCCTTTTCGTTTGCTCTGCGGAACGCCGAACTCATGCGTGCCTGCATATGTCAACGAGTTTGTCGCAAAAAGTGTCTCTCAACGGACTGCCGCACAGTGCTTGCCAACCGAACTTCGTCGCGGACGAAGGCACAGAAGGGCAGCGAGTCATATGACAACAGGAATTAACACTGGACGTGTGTGCAGCACTACCAACCAACCAACTGGTTGTTGCTTCAAAAAAACTGAATAAAAAGCCAACAAACACATACGAATGCGTGTGCACGCTGGTAGTTCCGCTCGTCAGTTGACGTGTCACAAAATGCCATTACTTTTGACTCACTGTGACACCAAACTGCAGTCCGGTTGCGGAGCTTAAGACGTACTTGCAACAACACACCAACGCACGCTGCAGCCGTACTTCCGCTCCACTTGCCTGCCTGCCTGCGTCGGCCTTTCCACTGTTTTCTGCTGCCGTGTTTGCTGTGCTGTTATTTGCTGACGACATGACCATCAACTGGTCATCTTTCCATTCAATTCTCTGCACTTTCGTTTCATTCTAGCATTCATGCCGCTTTTACTACTCGCCGTTTTTGCGTTTGCACTAGTTGGTTTTGTTGTTGTTGCTTTGCGCATTTCAATGTCACCTTAGCCAAACGGCAGCTGACTTTCTGATGGACGTAACACTATACTCGTTTCCATTCAAGCATACACACGTTCGTACATGCATGTGTTTGTGTGCTTGTGCGCTAGTGATTTTTGACCCTGGCCTCGGCGTCGTCGTCGTCGTCGTTCAATACCGATTCAAATGTAAAGGCGACAATTAAAGCTCTGCATGAATGCAAACTCATGCCCCCCTTGGGTATAAGAAGTTCGCTCGGCTGAGCTCAGCTGAATTTTTAAGAAGTGCTAGTAGACAGGGTGGTCTGTTTGAATTGGAGATAGCGGTAAATAACTGTTAGTTTTTTGCAAACTGTTGATAACACGGCTTCTTTTAACATCCACCGGCTATGTAGTCGCTCCCACGATAGTCTAGTTCACTTAAAAGAAATGATCTTTATCCGACCAAGGACTCGAACTCGGCAACATTCCTCAAAATTATATGTACGTGGTTTTTGACGTTCTGATTTAAGGTGAAGGTTCCCCCATCCAAAAAAAAATTACAGAAACCGTAATATGTAATAATCCGAAGGTGTCATGTCTTAAGAATATGAGGCTGTGGGAGCACATCTTCAAACTGCAAAAGCTTTTAGCGAATCATCAAACTTGTATGAGTTCTCGCATTATCCGGGTGGAGCACTTTAACTATTAATGCGATGTAGAAAATTTTGTTCTGAGAAAACATGAGAAATCCGAATGTCGCGTCGCGTTAGATAAATTTAATGTTTCAGCAATCTCTTAAGCTGTTATTCACGGATTTATATAGACCAACGACGTGGTGCAACCTGAAGAGCGCGATTGCTGGAACGAAATTTTGCAAACCAATTCGGGCATTGGCATTCGGTCAACACATCTACGCCTTACTCATCACATAATTTTCGCCTTGCTTGAACTCCATTACGCTTTTAATAGTAAAACAGCAAAATATGGCGAAAATGCTATTTTCAAATATTAAAAAAAAAATTACAAACGAGCCCTACTATATCAGCTGTTCAAATATATAATGGAAAAGCGGTTAACTGTGAAGTTGGCTGTGAAAAACTTCAATAACAGCAGCTGTTATCATGAAACGAAATGACTTAGTGAACGACCCAAAATTTTTGTAAACAATGAGTTTCTTCTTTTGACAATCAATGACTTATTTTTAGCAAATCTGTTCCAATATTCTCAATAGTCAAGTACTCATTAGGTGAATTTCGGGGTAACCCATACCATCAAAAACAATGCACCCTGTTTAGCAAAACCACAAGAATCAGTAACGTCAGAAATTTCGCGGAAAATCATGAAATTTCGTTGGATGACCTTAAAATGAAATTGATAGTCATTGGAAATCATTGGAAATTCAAAGGAAGGCCATATTAGGAGCAAATTTTTACAAACTAAAGCTTTGCGAAAGGTATACTGACCGATTAATTAGCGGAATTCCATTATAATAAACTAGCTCTCCAACTTCCGTATTCCCAGATTTGGCTAACTGGATTATTTCTTCTTTCCCAGACTTTTAAAGAGTCTCACTGAAAAACGAAGAAAATCGATCTCGAAATTTCGGAAAACCTTTACAACATACTTATGGTTTACTTTAGATGAGAATTTTGTCGTACATTCGTTGGCAGGCCAAATAGTTCTTAGCAGATTTAGTAGCAGGGTTCAAAAGTAGGCCGAATTTTTGCTTTGGTCTTAATGCTGCTGCTCCTTGTCCAAATAACTGAAACTGTGACCAACCTAATGGCGAATTGGAATTCTTGTCAAATGCTTATCAACGACAGCATTGCAAATTTTTGCTTGTTTATTGAGTTATGGGACCACCTTATGTAGCTTTGGGGACGTTATTCTCGAAATTTATAAACTGTACTTCCAAAATCTTCGGATTCAGTGCACATGTTCGACTAGATTTATGGTACCCATAATCTTAGAGCTCTTGTTCTATGGAATTCAGCTCTCATATCCGAGCGAGAAATTTGTGAGACTCGGAACTTTTGATATCTTGCTCAGCAAATTCAGATTTCATATTCATGCGACAAGATTTGTGAGACTCGGAACCTCCGATCTCTTATTCTACCGAATTCAGATCTCATATTCAAGCGACAAGATCTGCGAGACCCAAAACTAAGCTTTTAACGTGCGTGAAGGTTTTTGAAGGATTAGAGATAACTTTCTACCGACCATGTAGTAAAAATTAGTTTCATAACATCAAAGCAATATTCTCGTGTGTAATATTATCATGACAAATTAGACTATGTAAACTGTTAGGTTCTAAATGACGGATGTTGATTATTGGCATATGGCTTGCCCACTTAGTTTTTACTTAAATAATTAGACTTTCCGCTTAAACAAAAAATTAGGGAATTAAAATCTCGTTAGAATCTTGAAAATGGAAATATATATATGTTATCTACATATTTATATAGTTAATGCTAATGAGATATCTGCGAAGCATACGGTGAAGAGAAGTTGATTTCTATAAACAAAAACTTATTTTAGTCTCACAAACACACATGCAAACATACTATATACATGCATATATACTATTCAACTTCTATATGTAGATTTTAACTTTTTATTAACTTTGATGCCATCAGCGTTGTAATCACTATTAACAAGATGCCATTAGTCGTTCAATGCCTCCGCGCTGCGATTTAAATGAAGCTCAGCAAAATGATTGAATTCATCACTTTTGAATTGCTAGAGCAACGGAAATGCTATTACAGTGTTTTTTTATCCCACTTTTCTGCTATTTTTATAAATCGCGAATAAAAAGTAATTGTCAAAACTGAATGTCAGCCAGTCATTTGATGCCGTCCATCAGTTGGGTAATTCAATCGTCTGTATTTGAACACTCAATTACTAATTCAAAAGAACAATTGATGATTACACAAAAGTAAAAATAATTTTTGTACAACAACAACAACACCAAGAGCAAAGTAGTGATTAATGCGATTGCTTTACGGTTATGGTGGCATGCGATTTTTTTATCCGAGTCTCGATGACAAAGTGCCCGACAACGACGCTTATTGGCAACTCACGAACCACCCATCGAAATGGCAATAATGACAGCATTTGCTGGCAGTCCGTCCGTAGTGAAGCGCGCGGGGTTTCTGATAAATAACACTTGTTGTTGGTAGCAGCAATTTTCATGGTCAAGCGATAAATTTTCGTACGGCTTATTATAAGTGACCATGAGTGTACTAAATAAATATTGAGTGTATGTAAGCAAGATTATTGAGGAAGACTGCTATTTACTTTCTTTTGTATGTACGGGGGTAACATGATAAAACCAAAGACTTTTCCATCATAAAAATTAATGCCGACTAAGTGTGGTGTATTTTTGAAGAGGTGAAATTTTGTATTCAGATCTCATATTCAAGCGAAAATAGTTGGGACCATGTAACAATTTTAACGTTTGCGCATAGCCTTTGGTCAAGGTCATATCGGAAATAGTCACGAGAGCTACTCGGTTTGATAAAATCAAAGCTAATGTTTGGTTTAGTACCAAACGGGCATGATTCCTTTGTCCTTCAACAACAAGACAAAATATTCTCAAAGTTGTTGTAACTAATTTAGATTGTCTTGTGAAGTTTCAAAGTTCCATTCTCTTTGATTTTTCCTATCGAAAATAGTCGTTTTCTAGAAATTTTCGTTGACATTGGTAGAAATTGATGTCTGAGAATCACAGAGACGTGATATCGGACACGTATTTGGTAATATCAGAATTTGTCGAATATCAGTTTGCGAGCAGGTTGGGAAAAAATCTTAAAAAGGGCGTTTCCCATATAATTTAATGTTGTGGCCAATAATATGCTATTTTTTAAAATGGCATTTTTTAAAATGGCATTTTTTAAAATGGCATTTTTTAAAATGGCATTTTTTAAAATGGCATTTTTTAAAATGGCATTTTTTAAAATGATCACCGCGGCTGGCTCGAACAAATTTCAGTCAAGAGGGCTAAGAGAGACTTTTTGCAGCAATTGGGTCCGCATTTCAGCAATAACGCGCCTAATATTATCTTTCAATCGTCTCGGGCTTATCTGCCTTCACATATTTTAACACCACAAAATATAGTCCAGCAATGTTATAGTCTGTCAAGTAAGAGCGTGGTCGGAATAATTTATTAAAAAAATATTTTATGAAGCTTTCATATTTATGTATACATTGTACACATTACAAATAATGATGCGATTTGGTCAGTAATGTGTTCAGTCACCTTCGGCGTCGATAATTGGCTGGCATCTCCGAGGCATGCTTTCTACTAATTTGACGCGTATTCTAGTGGCAAGGATCTCCAGAGCCGACGAATTTCGTAAGACAACTGCTTCAAAGTGTATGTCCGTCGTCTACGAAGCTTCTGTTTAATATATGCCCACACATTTTCCGTAGGGTTTGCATCGGGCGACTGCGATGGCCAATCCAATGTAACGATGACAGATTGAGTTTTCCACTGAGTACAGAGCTTGCTGCGGTGTTTAGGATCGTTGTCCTCCTGCAGAATCCAATCTTCATTTTTTCTGATGGACCATCGTTTGGCAGATAGCAGTAAAGCGTTTTTGTAGATTTTTATCATTTCATCGGCATTTAGGTTGTCAGTAAAGAGGTACAAAGTGCCGAATCTCTGCTTTGAGAAGCAGCCCCAAAGATGCGCCTTTATTCCGTGTTTTACGGTCCGCTGAACAAGCCTATTGGTGGAAGTTTGCCAGGCTCGCGTGAGGACAGAACGTGCCCATATAGAACATTCATCAGAAAAATGACATTTTCAAAATCTCTATCAATATTCTCATGCCCCCAAGCGAGTCGCTTTGTCACAAGTTTTTCAGTCAACAGAGGCTTCATCATTGTGTTGCGCCATTTGATCATGAGTATGAAGAAGGGTTCGGATAGTTTGGTAGGATATATCTAAACCTTTTGCCATTAATTTTGCTTGTCCTTGCCGCAGTGTTAAAGCAGGATTCCACGAAAACAGATTCACTATTCTTTTTTCATCTTTTTTGTTCACTTTTCCTATCGAACCACGTTCTGGTAAATCATCGACATTTTTAGCCACTATATATCGCTGTATCCACTTCTATACAAATGCCTTCGACTTTCTCATATATTTAGCAGCTGCTGATTGCGACATTTTGGGACCTTTCGGGTAGATGCAAACACAGCTTCGTAGCGCGACGCGTACATAGCACTCATGGCGTTTAACGTGATTCTCTTTCAAAAGATCAACGGCAACTGAACCTTTGTTTACAATGCATCAAGGACAAAGCTTTCCTCTATCGGCTGGCGAAGGAATTAGAGCGAAATCTTACATTAGCTGTCGGTAAAGTCGACCACGCTCTTACTTGACAGACTGTAAATCGCATGAATTTGGAGGCCACACCACAGACCCACGACACGAAATAATGCGCTCACCAAAGTTTCATTAAATACATTGATTTTTTCTTTGGCTATATGGCATGTAGTGCCGTCTTGTTGACAAAAAAGGTCGTCCACGTTAATATCCTCCAATCCAGCCACGAAAAAGATCATTTATGATTTATGGTCCTTTGAGCATTGGCCACGGCGAATACCGCATTCAATGTATGAGATATGAGATATCTGACGACATTGACGTAGTGGAGCGAATTAGAAGACAGCGACTTCGCTGACTAGATCATGTCGTCCGAATGTACCCGCCAGGGGAAGCAAAGAAAGAGGAAGACATCCATTCCGTTGGAAAGGCCAGATGGAGAAGAACCTGGCTTCGCTTGGAATCTCCAATTAGCGCCACATAGCAAAAAGGAGAAACAACTGGCCTGCTGTTGTTAACTTGGCTATAACCGCGTAAACGGTATCTACGCCAACGATGGCTTGTGGATTATCATCGCTTCAAGCGCTAGACTATTTACTAATGGCTCTGATTGAAGTGATGGGCACTTTAGAAAGCTCTAACTCAGAAACAGTTCAAGATATCGGTTTAAAAATTTAGTGTGTTAAGTTATCAAAATATAAAGAATAAGATTTCCTAAAATTTTCACACTAGGTATGCGACCTAAATTTATTAATCCGACATAATCACATCCTCTTCCATCTCTATTAGTTTATACCAGTCTGTTGTATTTATACCAGTTGCTTGTTCGATTCGTTACTTTAAAAAGTCTGGCGAATGCAATAGAGCTTTATATATTTATTATTTGAATGATTTATCGAACTACCTCCATAGGAAAAACATATATACATACATACAAATGTAAACAGAGCTACCATTTTGTGTAAATAATTAACTTATCAAAGTGGTGAAAGCAGGAAGAAAAAGAACTTTTTGGGTGTTCCATTATGTAATTATTCTGCGCCTCTTTAGACCAACCGTTGCTTTCCACCGCAGTTGCGCCAAATGTGTGGCATAAACTTTATCCAGCCGAAGACAGCATGTTTGTATGTATGAAATGTGATGGTGGTGTGTGTGCTGAACAATGCAAGAGAGGCACAAAGTTAAGAAAAGTGAAAATTAACTAATCGAAAACGCTAATATATACGTACGTATGTATGTATGTTTGAGGGTTAAGAGTGTTGAGGGTGATTCGAGATGTAATCACAATGCAATGGGATTAAATTAAATTAAACGAAATCAAATTAAACTAAACTTGAACAAAGCGTTAACTACTACAAAAATTGAATGCGCAAAAAAGTAGTAGCCAATGCTAGGCGCAGAGGGGAGAAATGAGTAAGCATTTGCGCTTGCTACGCCAGCCAAGTCAAGCCGAGCTGCAGCACCAGCCGCAGCCGCATTGGTGAAGGTCATACCTTAGTGGATTGACTGCTTGCTGAGTATACCCCGGAAAACGAGCTGCTAACAATGTTACGAGTGTGTGCGTGTGTGCGTGTTTGCTGTTGCTTTTGGTTTCAGTTCAACTGAATTATGACGAGCAAAGCGCGGCAAATTTCAAATAAACTGCACTTGAGTGTTTTATGCGCTACTGGCAATCAGCTCATGGAGCACTTAGTGCTCATGCATACACACACATGCATATATGACATACAGATGTGTTGGTGTGTGTGTGGGTCGCTGGCGTACACGGCAACTCGAACTACTTTGCCGCAAAAAGTTTCTAAAATGTGGCATTGTGCTAAATTTTCGCGGTGGCAACAACTAACGGTCATGTGTGCACCGCAAACTTTCAGCACAACGCAATCAACTGCGAAAAGATACACATGGCACACACACGTATTTACATTTTGCCTCAAAATTTATGTTGCACGTACTCGCATATGCGAAAAACTCATCAACTTGCCAACATGAGTACATACGCAAATTTTTGAGTGGAAAGTAACCTTGAAAACAGTATTAAGTTTCACACGCGTTTACCCATACACACACACGTACTGCCATATGTGCTCTCTTGTTCAACTTAATTTGTGCACTTCCACTGGGATATTGCGCTTTCAGAACAGTTAATATGCAATTAGACATTGTGTTCCTCCTCAGTTTATACTTTTTCATATTTAAGAATCCATGTCTTAAATGAAAGTTTCTCTGAGTAGTGTGAATAAAATGCGCACAGCTTCATTTGCAACAAATTTAGCTGACGACATGACCTAGCCAGCGGCTACTGTCTTTTAATTCGCTGAACTATATATATGACGTTATATATCTCGTGCAACTCACAGTTCCATAGATTTCAATACTCGACGTTACCAATGCGCAAATGACCATAAATCTTTCGCTGAACCTTTCTCTCGAAAACTCGTAATGTCACTGCATGGTGCAGTAGGGATGATGTGCGACTTGTAGAATTCGGTATTAGTTCGTCGAGAGGACTTTACTTCTGAATTGCCTACTCAGTCCGAAGTAACACCTGTTGGCAAAAGTTATTCTGCGTTGGATTTCGAGGCTGTCGTTGTTGTTGACGTTAACACTGGTGCCAAGATAGACGAAGTTATCTACGACTTCGAAGTTATGACGTGAAAGCTAAATCGCGAATGTGACGACTGTTTGTTTGACAGGAGATATCTCGTCTTGTCCTCGTTCATAACTAGACCCATATGCTTCGATTCCTTATCCAGTCTGTATTTGCCCTATTTAGCTCTGAAGCTCCTATTATTTTCTCCAGCAACAGATTTTCAACGATGTCAGACGATAAGGTCTCTCTGTCTGAAACCTCGCAGCTCGAAGAGGTCATCGTGCTGTCGAAGACGGCAAAGATTTTCCATGTTTTGGTGAATATCTGGTCAGTTGTTGATTTTCCAAGTCTAAAGCCACACTGATAAGGTCTAATCAGTTTATTGATAGTGGGCTTTATATTTCACACATTACTCTCGCTAGAACCATATCCATGATGTTGAGGTGGCTTATCCCACACTAGTTGGCGCACGTTGTGAGGTTTTCCTTTTTGTGGATTGTCCAATTTTTACACGTGCTCCTATAAAACTGCTAGAGTAAAATTAGTCTAATATTGATATTTTATTGTAATAAAAACTTATTATAACAGTTTTGCGAGTTTATATTTCTATACAAATGGATCGACAGATCTTTCATAGAATCTCAAATATCCCTGGCATCTTCTCGCAGTTGTTCTAAAGAAGGACAAACAATAATTGTATGAGGGACGACGCTGATTCTATGACTACATTTTCACCTATTTTAATACAAATCGCTTTTATTATCGACTTCCAAATATGTTTCACCATTTGCTAGATTTTTGAACAGTTTCGACCTTCATAAAATGATTCATAAACTCACGTCTCGTTAGAGTTCTCAGCTTTACTTCCGTGATCTCTACTCGACGTCGTTTTTGTAGAAGATTCAGGTCTTTTGGTACGAATCTAGCTATATATCCAAAAGATTAACCAAAATGTGTTGAGTTGATCCATAAGTGAAATTAAGATCCTCTGCTATACCCTCATGACAACACAACGATTTTCAAGCACTGTTTCTTTATCTTTTCCAATATTAACATTATTAACCGAGCTCAATGATCGACTCCCAAAAGTCAAGATTGCTACTTACATAATTTGGATCGTGATAAAGTAAGTCTACTACTCCAAAACACCTTTTTAATATTTTCAACGATTCCGCAGCCGTGGTTCCTTTGCCTTTGAAACACAAAGTTCCAAACAAACTCCTAGTTCTCTCACACGAACATAAAAAAAAGTTGTACCAACCTAGGAAAACAATTTTTATCGATTCGGTTTTAAACAAAAACTTGGAATATTTTAAATTTCCTATTAAGATTTCAGTGGTTCCCAAATTTTCTTAAATAAATATCATTGTACAGAAATACTTTATCTTTAGGGTCTACAAAAAGTGCACTAAGCACTGCAATGGCTGCAACATCGAACTTATAAAACGTAATTTACAGAAATATCTCGATGTTTTTGCTATCTTGCTACACAATTTCACGGGCTCTTGAGAGTTTATACGCGCGGCTGTGTCACGGCACATTGCGTCGTCGTCGCCGTTGCACATTCGGTATAATTATTAATTTGCTGCCGCTGCTATAGTGACTTTAGTGGCGGTAGTAGTTGCAGTAATGGCAGATTGCACTAGTTGGAACAACTGTTGACGTAGCAATTGTCGTCACGCTGCATTGTGGCCGGCGTATTGTATCGTTGCCGCTAAACAACGCCACAACCTATAACAGACGACACGCATGCAAATGAATTCATTAAGTTTTAGAGCTTTGCAATACCGAAAAAGTAAAAAGTACAAAAACAACAAGAAAGCGTATTTATTCCTAATTAATTTTTTAGCTCATATGCGGTGCTGAACGTCACGTGTACACATGCAAACCAACTTACCTACACACATACACATCGACAGTTCCACTGAATCTCCACAACTGCAAGCGAATGCCGTAGATTTTTATGCCCAAGCAGCCACATCCTCACTTTTGCTGTTTTTTTCGCTTGGCGCGAGCGTGACTCCCAATTATAGGGTTCATACGACATACAGACAAAAAAAATGCGATTTTAATAACTCACAGTCGAGTTCGTCGGTTTTTGCACATTTAGCTGCGTAACTTCATCAGTGGAAATATACTAAATAAATTAAAATTTAAAGAATATAATTTCAGCGGAACCAAAGTTATAACACCATTCACAGTTTTATCTGGAATTTGACCAATCAGTTTATATGATCCATTTCGAGGTTCCCCACTTTTTTATCGTTCGAAAGAACATTCTTTGCATTCTTGCTTTTGAAGATTATCTTTTTGAAATCTTGTCCGCGGCTACGTCTCTGATGATCCATTCGTTAAGTCCAATTTCGGATGACTAGTTTGAGCATTTCGACTGGTAACTGGCGACTGACGTGCGTGATATTTTGCTCCAAGGCCTGAATCGAAGCGGAATTGTCCGCACCGATTTTAGACTTTACATATCCTCTCAGGAAATAGTCTAAAGGTGTGATATCACACCATCTTGGCGACCAATCAATCGGCCCATAACGTGATGTTATCTGCTCACCGAAGTGTTCTCTCAATAAATCCATTGATTGATGCGATGTGTGGGAAGTGGCGCCGTCTTGTTGAAACCAAATATCGCCGAGATCACGAGCTTCAATTTCAGACATCAAATAGTTGGTTATCATGGCGCGATAACGGTCGCCATTGACGGTTACATTCTCACCGACATCATTTTTAAAGAAATGTGGACCGATGTTTCCACCGCCCCACAAATCACATCGAACCGTTATTTTTTCTGCATGAAATGGCAGCTTTTGAATCTCTTCAGATTGCTCTTCGTCCCAAGGGCGGGAATTTTGCTTATTTACGTACCCATTGAGTCAGAAATGGGTCTCATCTCTAAACAAAATTTGGCTTGAAAACGTTGGTTCTTCCTGGAACTTTTCAAGATCAATGTTGCCAAAGAAGGTCGAGTGGCTTCAGTTCTTGGACAAGCTGTATTTTGTACGCTTTAATTTGAAGATCTCGACGTAAAATGCGCCAAGTCGTTCCATACATCAGTCCGCGATCTTCGTGTATACTGTCAGCTACAGCTGTTATATTTCCTTCATATTTCGTGGAAATATCTTTGCAAATAAAAAAGTATTTCAAACAAGGACTTGATTTTGATCATTAAGTTTGTATAACAGCTATATGTTATTGTGTGCCGATCTAAGCAATTTGTTCGGAGATTATACCATTGTCTGGGACAATAATCCGTACAAAATTTATTGAAGATATCTCGTGAAATACAAAAGTTTTCCCATTCAAGTGCTTAATTTTTATAGGTTTATGATAGCTATACCCTATAGGAGTTCGATATCGGCGGTTTCGACACCTGAGCAGCTTCTTAAGGAGAAAAGAACGTGTACAAAATTTCGGTTTTTCAATAACTGCGAGACTAGTTCGCTTACGTACAGACAGGCAGCCATGGTTCCCGACTCAGCTCATCACTCCAATCGTTTATTTATGCATTACTTTATAGGGTCTCCAACACTTCCTTCTGGGTGACTAACTTAATGTACCCCGTTCAGGGTATAAAAACCGGCATACACTCACTTCTACATACATCGTCAATTGTATACCTCTTTGTCACTGCAAATGAGTAGTTTCGCGCATTTCTTATATGCCTCAGCGTATTTATTATACACCTGCAGCAATTTCGCCCAACTTTTCGGTAGCCAATGAGAATTTTTTCAACTGAAAGCCTGTTGGAACCAGGCAAGCGACGCTTTATTTGTCCATGGCACACGTGCAAAGCCAGTTGCTGCCACAATGCAGGCACATATACACACATAGTTGTTTTTGTGTGGGTATGCGCAGATACTTTAAAGCACCATTGGCGTCCATTAAGTTGGTCAAATTGCCTGCGCGCTAGCCAAAAAACCTACAGTCACACACATACGTGCCGCAAGTGGCATAAAATATGAACTTGCCACCGGTCAACTAGTGCTCTTCGCCACCGTTTGTCTGCTTCCCGCTAGCACCACTGTCTTTATTTCCCTCCCTTACACTTCGTTCGGTGTTCATTAACACTTCGCTGGCCAGCGAGTGCAGTCCAAGCAACGAGCTCGAGTCCAGCAGTTGAAAACACACAATTTTAATTTCTGGACATATTCCAAAATCAAGAGAACCATTAAATTGCGCGAAGGCAAAATGAAATTACAAAAAGCAAAAAAAAAGAAAAACTTCCAAAAAAGCGCAAGCAAAAACAAAAAGCACAATGAAATGGAAATAGAACAAGCGCGCTGAAATGTAACTGCGTGAGGTGGCTATTTTTATTTATAGTCCACCCGAGTACGCAGCGACAAAGACAAACGAGGTCCCAACATCAGCGCAGCAGCGCAATCTAAAGCGCGTTCCAATAAGCGAATTCTAACTGACCGCCACCAGTGGCAATAGGCGAAAATCCGTGCGTCCACTCCATCAGCGCCTCGCTTTAAATCGCCGCTTTTCACTACTCTTCCGACCACCAGCACTGACACCGGCAGCATCGGCATCAGCGTGCTCGCTCATTCGTCGCTTTGTTTGTGCTTTTGCTTACATTTCCATTTGTGAAAATTTATCCACATACATACACACATGTGTGTGTGTGTTTTCTTTAGCACACATTTATTTTATTTTTTTCATTTTTACCTTTTTTCTTCACTTTAAAATGAAAACGTTTTGCAGAATTGCGTGCGTTTGCTCGCTTGCTCACTTGTTTGCTTCTCCATATTCTGTGTGTTGCCGGAATTTATGTTGTTTATTTTGTTAATGTATGTACATGTGTACGTGTGTATTTTATGTGCTGTAAATGCCCATGTGGGCGTATTACTTGATCTCATATAAATTTTTTTTTGCTTCTTGTGCACACCCTGTAAGGTATTTGTAATTAAAATTGTACGCGCAACTAATGACCGGTTTACACCAAGCACTTTTCAGTGTCAACATCGAAAATAGTGAAGCAAATGGGCTCAGTAAATTAGTAGTAATCAAAGGTTATTGGTAAAGACGAGGGTGAAAAAGAAAGTTTTTAAGGGAGATTTTTTTAAGAAGTGATATATGTATGTTAGTTCACTTCTTAAAAAATATATAATTTTATAACATCTCTAAAATATTGTCCTAAATTCTCCCAGTTGATTCGTGTAATAGTTTTGAAGATGCATAAGGACTGTGCCGACTAAAATTGTCCGTTACAAAAATGATGAAATCTCTTAAACCAGTGCTCCGATTTGTATGAACTAAAATATTTTATTTGAAAAGTATATATTATATTTGAAAAATGGAAGAAGAAAACACGAATTATGTTTTATTAATGAAAATATTTAATTTCTGCGCAGCCCCGTCCATTAGAGCTTTTTAGAGGATCACTTCCTTTTAAGGGTTTTTTGGGTTTTTTTCTCATATAAAAAATGAAATATTTTATTAGAATTTTTTATTGTTGCAAACATATGTACACTATTAAAAAAGAAACTGAAATTTTTGGAAAAAGATATTTTAAACTCGGCCATTGTGACACCATTTCCGGAGAACCCTCAGAAAAATAAAGCGCCCGCCTTGGCAAGATAACTCCTTCCAGGATCATCTGAAGTGAAAAATACGTGTTTTAGTTAAAACCTTAACTTAGAACTTGGACGAAGGAATAATATTTTTGGCAGACATTTTTATAAAAAAAAAATTAAAATTTCAGTGAATATTTTGCGACATTTTTTTTTGTAATTGTAATCGAAAAAAAAATCCTTCATCCCAGTCTTTAAGAATTGTAGCCTAGCTAACCTCGAGCGCATTAGGACAATATTCTAAATGTTGTATAATTTAATAAGACAATAAAAAAATCGAATTTTTAAACCCGTAAAGCCATGTAACCCCTTAATAAATGGGAGCAATACCTTTTGTAAACGTTCCTTTACAAATATTTCGCTGTTGATTGTAGCCGATGTAACGAGTGTGCTGATCCCTTTGCCACAACTGCAAATTGCCTGCCAGATAATAAATTCCTTGCATTTTTTCTCTATTTTTGCTTTGAATTTCTTTGCAATATTTCCTGGAAAATCGGCTGTATAAAATTCCTGTCCAGCTAGCTGAGAAAAGTCTGCTAAAACGTAGTATCGTTATCCATTATGCAACATTTGAATTTCTGAACAAAATCTTCTGAGTTCGGTGCTTTGCGGTATCGTTCTTGACGGCGGTTCTATTCGAAACTTCCTTCTTTATACTGCTTATAAAAGATTCTTAGCAGTCAGCTTTGCCCGCCATTTCCTTCCTGGAAAGCTTGGCCCTTACTTGAGAATGGCTTTCGCGTCCTTACGATCATGTGGCCACTTCTTTTTACCAGAACATTTCTTCCTATCGATAAGCACATCTTCCTTGAAATGTTTAATAACGCGAAAAATGGTTTTATGGTTAGCCCCTTTTCTTTTGGCAACTTTCTCAAAAGAGATAATTTGAAGATATTAAACGCAAATCGCAACGCGCATTAAAGGAAATTGGCTTTAACAACAGTTTTGAGGCTTGGAAAAAACGTTGGCACAAGTGTATTGTGGCTAAGAGGGACTACTTTGAGAAAACGACATAGAATAATAATATTGAAGAATAAATTAAGTATTTAAAAATTATGAACATAATAAAATAGTGGCATTTTGCTCATAATAGTAGTTAGATATTATTTAAGTTATACGAAATCTCCGACGGCGCTCAAAAAAAGAACATCCACTGCTGCTGGAATCACAGGCCTTCTTCGTGGATGAAACTTAAATATAAAAATTTCTCGTTAAACTAAAAGATATTCTCCTACAATAACCCACGATAAAAATAAAATAAGAAATATAAAAGTTATCAGATCGCGGCGTTTAAAAAAAATTAAATTTAACCCGAATTTTGGTTATTTTGGCTTGCCAAATTCGATTTTTGATCAAATCAAAAAAAATTGCTCATTGTATGAAGATCTATCCATATACAGGACAGACAGAAAATTAATTACATTTCTGATCGGATCATATGTCTTCAAATCATCCCTGCAGCAAATACGAAAAACGCTGTTTCGTTTAACTGTATTGCCTACATTGACTATTGTCGCCTACTCTTTATATGGCGTAATTCAAAAATTATTTGAGATATTGACTTAAATGTATTATTATTTAAATGATATTTATTTATTTAAAGATATAAACTATCGGATATGAAAATAATAATTTTTTTCACAATTTCACACCAAGTGTGCCCCTTAGCGGTTTTTATATTCAGTGTGTTTGTTGTGTGTGTCAAAAATTTTTTTTTATTATATTACAAAACAGTTTGCAGCTAATATATTAATATCCATATAGTTTTTCTAAATATGATGATCTCAAATAATTTTCATAAACTAATTGTTTGCTGATCATATTTTCCTAGCAAGCCCACAAATCCATTAATGTAAAGTTTTTCAATTTGATATAACCTCGCTTTGTTTACCTTACAAGACGTACATACATTGTATTTGCAGCATTTTCCAGCCTACTTTTTCTCAGTATTTAGTCTTTTCTAATTGCAACAAGCTACATACATTTATATTTGTTTGCGAAATATTTTCTGCAGTGATATAGTGAAGACAATTTATGTTATTACGAAAGTTACATAAATACGTAAATGCCTTAAATCATGTGGTATAAACTTCATCGCTGCAGATAAAATTTTGTGACCCCGGCATTTTTCGGTCATCGTGTCACACTATATTTTCAGATTACAAAATCTACTTGTAAACCACAAAAGTCATAAATCAGTGCTGCAGGCACAAAAATTCAGCATTGCAAATGTGAATATATTTACTTTAAATGGGTGCCTTTAAAATAAAACTTTTAATGTTTTTAAATTTAAATTAAAAAAATATTTTTCAGTCAAAATAATTAAATCTATATAAAGAACAAAATCTGAAAAATCTACCTATATGCAATACAGTTTATGACAAGAAACACTAATCTAAAAAAAAAAATTCGCCAAAGGCAGGAAGAAATTCGATGAACTCGAATTTCGAGTATTTTTTTCACTAAATCAAGACGTGTGTCATTAATAGCACGTTCGATATTGACTTCTAAAGCTTAAAGAGAGTCTGGTTTATTGCTAAAGACCACTGATTACAAATAACCCCAGAAGTAGTCTAATGATGTTAAATCACAACTTCTTGAAGGCCATTCAATGTCAGAATTTCTGAAAATAATCAAATCTGCAAACTTTTCTCTCAATAATTCGGTTGTTGCACTTGCTGTGTGGCATGTAACTCCGTCTTGTTGGAACCATATGTTGTCAAGATCAACTTATTCCAATCGCGGTCATAAAAGTTGGTTATCATCGACTTATACCGCTTTATATTGAGAGACATGGTGACACCAGCTTCATTTTGAAACAAAGTCGATGATGCCACCAGACTAAAAACCACACCAAACTGTCAATTTCTTCTTGAAGTATTCTTGAGTGAAAACAAATATATGGGGATGCAAGCCCAAATCATTTCTCAAAATCCGTCAGGTTGTGGTTTGAGGCAGTACCAATTTTTGAAAACGTCTTGGAATCGCCAAATTGTGGTCTTCAGCAAAATTTGCTTGAACGGCAGCACTATTTTTATTACTTCGAACGGTCTGCCTTATTGGTTTGAAAGTTATGCAAAGAAAATGTGCGCTCGAAAATTTAATTTTGGCGAGTCCAGAATTCTTAACTTTTTTCTGAGTCAGAAACAAATGAAGGCGTATTCTGGGATTTTATACGGGTCGCTGCGGATTACGCTGTCATTTGCATAGATTGGGGTGCTGCTCCAATGTTCAGTGTCGTTTCTGTTACCAAAGGGTAGAGACACCACTGTAAATACCCATGGATAACCCCGCAATTGCAATAATAAAGAATCAGACTATTGTTAATAAATCTGGTGAGAGAACACATGACATCCATAAACCCAGGGGCTTTACGAAACGTCTTTGATTTGTACATGATATACGAAGTGTTGTGAGAGGATATAATAGACCACAGGTCGCAGTGAATTTCTCAAATTTCCATTCATCTATCTACCTAGGGTCTGGACGAGGCTTCAATAAACTAATTCTGTATGTATTTCACAATATTTTATTTTTTCATTGTGTGTATATTTTGTAAAAGGTTTTGCTTCTGCATATTTATTTATAATCCATTTTCTTCGCTCTATTTTCACTATGCTATCTTTTTCCACATTCCCCTTTATTGCAACATTATTCTTAGAAGATCTTATAATTAAAAATAAATGTTAATACTGAGAACTTTTAACAAGCAGCTTAACTTTACCACAAAGTATATGGCAAAAAGATAATACTTTTTTCGCTCTCTCTATTTTCTCATTATTTCTTTGTGTTATTATTGGTAAGTACTGTTAGTGCGTCTTACTCACACGTGATTATCACATTTTGAGTGCTTTTCAGCAGTAAATCTTCGCTGTGGCGCGCCAGCACTACTTACAACGAAGCGAATTTAGCTAAGCTGCTGCCAGGCAACCAGCCAGCCATTGAGTCAGGCAAGCAACCCGCGAGCCAAAAGGCAGGTGTCAAAGGGCTGCAACATTTGTTTTAGATTATTTACTTTTTACCTCTCAAATGCTTTTTATATTCTCTACTCACATTCTCAGTATTTATTCTTCCACATTTTCCTAAACACACTTGCGCGCATACATACATACATTATAAGTGTGGTTGTGGGTGTGTGTGTGTGTATTGTGCCAGCCGACACCTGATGAAAGCATTGGCACGGCGGCTGCCGCCAGCAGCGCAGACAGCTTGTTTCGCAAACGCAGTGGCAAATCGAATACTCTTGGCAAAGATTACATAAATTCCATTTAGCGGAAAGCAAATGCCGCAACGCGCCAAACCAACAACAAGCCAACAACCAACCGAAAACCCAACCGCCAATGCCAGCCAACAGGGCAGGCCTTGTATAGTTGTGTGGGTGGGCGTCTGCTTAGGTCTATGAATGTGCATATGGTTGGGTGTGTAGGTGTGTGGGTGTTTGCGCAAGCAGTCATCATCACACCTTACACCTGCCTTTACACGACCCACTTTCACGCCTATCAAACACACATTGTATTCTTTCTACATCACCATTTCCATTTCGATTTCATTTCCAATGTTTGCGGCCTATTTTCTGCCCGTGTTTGTTGTTATTACCTGCTGTTATGGCATCTCACTACAAAGCCTATATGTATATATTGACAATTTGTTTGTTCTTTTTTTCGTTTAATCTTTATGAGCGGAGGCGCGAAATGCTTTGCTTCCTTCAGTCCTTTTGCCTTCAATGATTTTTACGCTGCTGTGAGGCTATGTTCTTACATAAATACATACCTACTATCTGTATGTGCATTCGTGTATGCCGAGGTGAAAATATGAATACTCACGAGTACTTAATGCAATTGCCAAATTCTAATCGCACATTTGTTTTCGTAAATTGGTGCCATTCTGACGCAATCGCATTCGTGAGTTGTTCGCCTTTTACCTGAGAACAAAAAAAACAAAACGCATGTCTTCTGTGCTTAGTCATGTTTACCTGTTATGTATGAGTACGCGTGAGTTTCCGAGTGGGTCCCACTGCTACTAAAACTAATTGAGACACGTTCTTGTCGGAAAAAGTTCAATTTGAAGTTGTTTGTAACATTTTCGACAGATTTTATGTTGAATATTGTGCTGAAAAGCTACAGATACATATCGATATAGAATCTTGATAAAATATCCACTATGTGAAAAGTTTTGTAAAGAATAATATTATTTTATATCTATGTACATATTTGCAAATGTGGAAACGTAAAATTTCTAGGAACAAATGTATTTTTAAGGACTATTTTTTTGTTACTATATATCTTTCTATGTACATTATTATTTTTTATTCCTTCTCATACTTTTGTAGTTATTATGCTATGCGGGTAGAGACTGATTCGTTGAATTAGGTTTCATCGAAATCGGTTCAGTCGTCTTTGAGTTATAACACTGAATGACACTCGGCTGGGTATTGGACCAAACTATCTTGAAACAAGAAAAAACGTTAACTTCGGTTGCACCGTGCTAATATATCCTTCACAGGTGCATTTCTTTTAGTAACTCAGTTTGTATAGAAGCTTTATGCTATAGGAATCCGATCTGAACAATTTTTTCGGAGATTATATTATTACCTTAAAGTAATCCATGTCAAATTTCGTGAAGATACCACGTCAATTTCGAAAGTTTTCCATACAAGCCCTTGATTCCGATCGTTCGGTTTGTATAGCAGCTATATGCTATAGTGAGCCGATCTGAACAATTTCTTCGGAAATTACATTATTATCTTAGAAAATAATTTGTGCCAACTTTTGTGAAGATACATTGTCAAATGTGAAAGTTCTCCATACAAGAACTTAATTCCGATCGTTCAGTTTGTATGGCAGCTATATGTTATAGTGGTCTGATATCGGCAGTTCCGACAAATGAGCAGCTTCTTGAAGAGAAAATGATGTTTGCAAAATTTCAAAACGATATCTTGAAAACTGAGGGACTAGACAGATGGACAGACAGACTGACGGACATGGCTAAATCGACTCAGCTCAACATACTGATCATTTTATACATATATACTTTATAGGGCCTTCAGCGCTTTCTTCTGGGTGTTAAAAACTTCGTGGTAAACCTAATATACCCTGTTCAGGGTATAAAAAGGGATTTTATCGTTTCTCTTAGTTATCCCCCATTGAAATTGATCATATTGGAATCATGACTATCAAATTTCTTGATAGTTATAAAGAAAAAAATGAGGTTTTGCACTGCGACCTATGGTCTATTATGCCCTCTCCTATATCACATATGGTCACAAGAGTCCAGCACTTTGAATAAGTCCAGAAGCTTGCACAGCCCGATGGAAGTGATGTAATCCCTGTCCACGTAGATGAATCCTAGGACCTTGAACCTGCTTCTACAAATTGCTGTGCAATCTAGAACATATGTGCTGGAGTTTCCTTTTCCGTGTCGCAAAACCGGCAGCTTAAGAGACTATGTCCATGTTGGACAAGTGTTTCTTGAGCCTGCAGTGCCCAGCATAGAGCAGGACAGGGATACAGATCTTTACCGGCTACCCCTTTATGCTCCGGCAGCCAGATCAGGTGTACACGGTTGCAAACTGATAGGCGGTTCAGTCTTTCTATACACTGCTCCCCTAATAACGATTTGACTTCATAAGCTGAGTTCATTTTTAACGCCGCTTGACTATCACTGAGTATAGCGATGCGGTGGTTGCGATAGTTGCGATGCATGCTTGAAAGATGCTCGGAAAACATCGTATTGGTATGGATAGTTTGGTATGCGGTCCCGCAATGCCTTTCAGTGTTTTCGAGTCGTCAGTATAGGCCAAACGGGGACTCACTCCATTCCGCCTTACTGCCGGGAATAACTCTAAACTTTTTTGTTAAGTTAGCCCTCTTCGTAACGCCGTTTCTTAGAAGAAGGGCCAGTGGTGACAACAAACTATTTTCGTTTCGTTCGTTTTAGCAAGGTTCGAAAGTATGTATCTAGTGATATCTTGTCCAAAAATAGCTGATATTAATTTATGTTATCAAATTACAATAAATTGTACGTAACACCTTTGCCTAGGTTTCTTCGTATGTCCCGTTCAGGAAATAACAGGAATTTTAATCAATTTAAAATTTAATTTGGTGAGTCCAATTGTCAAAAGTTTTGCCCTTTTCATTTCATTGCTTACTTTTTCTAAAGCAGCCACTAAGGCTGAAGGTGTTTGTATGAGCCTGACGATTTTCGATTATGCCCTTTCTCACACTTCGTTGCTTGTTCGTGTATTCTTAGCCCAAAACAATATTTTAACGAAGCCCCATTAGCCTGTTTCGCCAGACATGACTTCGTGTGACTTTTTTCTGTTTCTAAAAACAAAAAGAACCTTAAAGGTCGTCGTATTAAAAGCATAGATGATATTAAATGTTACTCATACGCCACATCGCACTAACTTTTCCCTATACATGTTAAAAATGCATTATTCCATATAAATGAGTTGTCCTCGAAATTAATTGTCCACTTATTAATTTTAAATGAACTTTTTCATACATTTTTCTGATAACCTTACCCCAACTTTCCCGCTGTTTTTTGAAAATTTTCATAGATTTTGTTGTGTATATAAATATTTGGCTGATTTGTTATGGAGAGTAGGTGATATATTAATCATTTTCCCGAGCTTGTCTTATAAACTATTTATACTTATTGAACATCTTGAAATAAATAAGCCATCAATTATTTTCCGTTTATTTATACATATTTTTGACAGCACTGTTGCGTTTTCTAGTAACTGTAGCATTGTAGAGCACACGCACGTGCATAAAAGCAATTCAAAGTGGCGGCAAATGCCTACAAGTGGCGTACATTTTGTTCAACCACACGCCTACTCGACACTGCGTTGTGCTATTTCTACAATGTACATAAATATAGACATAAATCATTATAATATATATTAATGTGCATACATATTAACATATCTATACGCCATGGAACACTTACAGATACATATACATACATATATGTATGTATTAATTTATTTTTGTTGCGGTCCATAATAAGTATTTACTAGGCGTGTACGTATATTATATGTACATATGTGGTATACATACTTATATAAGTGTGAGTCTGCAATTCGATAGGTGGGTGTATGTATGTATGTACATACAGATATGAATGGTTGTGTGTCGTAAATACAAATTTCGTGGCTTTTTCCAAATGATTTTCAGTGGTTTTACATATTTATATATATGTACATACCAGAAATATAGTGCGCTTGTGTATGTGTGTGTTGATTTTTCATTAGCAACGCATTGTAATCTACTTAAGTACTTACCGAATTATTTACGTTATGTCGGAGGTGTTGTTGTTCTTGTTGTAGTTATTGTTATGGTTGACTTTTGTTGTTGTTGTTGTTGTTATGCTTGACTTTTTTGTTGTAGTTGTTATTATTTTTGGCCTTTTATTGTTAACATTGTTGTTGTTTCAGACTTTTTGTTGTTGTAATTGTTGTTGTCATTATCATTGTTGACTTTTGTTTTTGTTTATGTTGCTTTGCACTTGTTTTTGGCACATTTTGTCATATTACACACATATTTTACATAAACACATACATATGTATATATATACCTATATACGTATATACATAAATAATACACACTCAAATATTTATATGTATTTTGCATGTGCGAAAATTTGCCTCTCCACTTGCCCATTTATTTAAACGCTTGATGTCAACATTATTTCATTATGACCTTGTTAGCCGTCGTACTTAGGCGACCTCTGGCAACCTTCTGCCACCCAAAACGTCACTAACGTCATCAGCCAAAACTACAACAATAACAGCAGCAGCAGCTTGTGCGAAATTCTTTGATTTTATTCATTAAGATAATTTGGTTTACGATTTTTTCAGCTTTCGCTGTATATGCTCTCTATAAACCTTACATACATACATATGTATATGTATATCGTATATATGAGTACATATGTATTCCTTAAATTTGACGAAAATTGGTTTGCACTTACGTACTTATGTAGATTTTCACGCAACCGCGTAGGTTTGCACGTTAAGTGAAATTAATTTAATTTTTCTACTCACCCAAACTTATTATGGTTCCAACCCCCCCCCACAGCTTTTAATGTCATTTCAAGTGGTCGTGCACGTTTTGCGTAAATTATACTTGCCATTTCCACTTTACCGAGTATGCTGTAATCCACTAAATATGAGAAGGTGGCAAGTCGGCGCTTATGCTTTTTATATTTTTAGTCTCGTAAATTGCGCAAAAAACTGCAAAGAAAGTAAAAATTGGTTTTGAGATGAAAAGATTATTCAAATACAGTGCACTCGTAATAACTCGTACTACTGAAAACCATACTTGTTCGCGTTAACGAATTGCACACAAGTCTTTGAATGTTTTGTATTTTAATTTATTTCTTCGTTTTATCAATTTTTAAATTACAAATGTTAATTTTTCTTGCATAACTCAAAATTCTTTGTTTCATGGTATAGTGATTCATGACCAGTTTATTGAAACATTTGTCATTTTTATTTTCGTAAATGCTTCCAAGCTCTAACCAAAAATATAACATCTGCTTTCAAGTTAATTTTTTTCATTTCCACTCTAAAAACTCATGAATTTCCCGGAACAAGCTTTCAATATAACACGTATTCATCAGCGTTTTAAATTTGCACTGGACATAGTTTCCTGCGTTCCTAGTTCCGGTTGCGAAGGTATTTTTTCCGCTGAGACTGAAATAAAGCGTATTCCATGAATATTTTTAAATTTTGAAGCTATCCATCCCTTAACTTGGCATGTAACTCCTAAGCTTTCTCTTCTGTAATTCTGGCTGTGTTGTAATTAAAACCATTTGCAAAGCGCCTTTTCCATTTTCGGAAAATCTTAAGCACGGAGGGTTTACCGTTTTCTAACATCCGATAGCTGACTCATTCTAAAATTTGTTTTTTTTTTTCAATACCACAAAATGTGGACTTAGCAATACCGGAATTTTTGGATAGAGTTGTGACACCTTCACTATTTTACTGCATTTAATATTTGAGCCTTTTTTCCTAAGTTTAAAACATTTAATTTTCGTCTCATTATGCAATAATACGAGTTTGACAATTAAGTAATGAGACTGATTTTATTGCCCCGCGCTTATAGTAAACCTGTGATCTTGAAATTCCCTTTCTCTTTTTCCGGCATCCCTCCCCTCTCCATTGATATATGTACCATCGCTCTAGCTTGTTTAGTTCGCCTGCTGCGTCAAGTTGAGTAGACGTGTGTTTGTAGTGCTCGTCATGAAAATGGAAAAACGAAATCAAGAGCAACGCGTTGCGATAAAATTTTGCGCCTGATTGAGCGAAACAGCTTCGGAAACGTACGCTAAAATTGTATGGTGATAGTGCTCTTAGTCGTGCCCAGGTGTTTCACAGCTCACAATGGTTATCTCCGCGCGCCCCCCGCCCGAAAAAAGCTCGAATGAGCAAGTCGAAGGTGAAAACGATGATTTTTGCCTTTTTTGATAGCCGTGGAATCGTCCACAAGGAATTCGTTCCACCGGGGAAAACTGTGAATCAAGTCTACTATTGCCAAGTACTCGAAAGATTCCGAAAACGAGTCAACAGGGTGCGCCCAGACATCGCTCGTAACTGGATCCTTCATTACGACAACGCGCTGTGCCACACCGCCCTCAACGTATCCCAATATTTGGCCTCTAAAAGGGAGCAACAGCCGCCTTATTCGCCCGACATGTCACCCTGTGACTTTTTTGTTTCCTAAAACAAAATCGGTGGTCAAAGAAACCCATTTTGAGTCGATTACGGATATCCAGGCGGCCGTGACGAGGGTACTCGCGGACATCCCAGTCGAAGCGTTCCAGAAATGTTACGAAGTATGGAAAACGCGCTGGAAGCGCTTTAGCTGCCCAAGGGGACTACTTTGAAGGGGATGGCAGAGTTGTAGAATAATTTTCAAATATACGGTTTTTATGGAATCAGTCTCATTACTTAATTGTCATATCTCGTAGTAATGAAAACAACATTTTTGTTGCGCTCTCTCATCGAAGATACTATATTGTATGATATCCAAAACTGAATTTTTTTCATTCTTGATTTCAGACAAAAATATTGTTTGATTTTTGACTATGTAAATTAAATTTATTTTCTGCATGAAATATTTTGCTTCTTGATTGAGTTTGGAGACTAATCGTATTTTCTCCATGAGTACTCAGAAAAAAAAGAAGCAATGACCATTTCTCTGCAAGAACTCACTTTTATTTTATGATTTGCAAATAAATCGAAATGGAACACCAAACGCCTAGCTACCAAAAATTTGAAATCTATAGATTAAATAATGCATAGGCGAAGAAAAACACCTGAAAATATCTACATACATATGTACATACATACGTAGCTCATGCATATTTTATGGCTTGACTCTCTTTTATTTATAACAAATTGGATGCGCATCAATATAAATGATGTTTCCAAGATAAAAAGCATTATTTATTGACCTAAAATATGTATCTGTGCGTTCTTACACTCTTGCAACATGTTGCTACAGTGTAAATCAGTTTTGTCCACTTAGCGGTTGTACGTATCACCTAAAACTAATCGAGATAGATAGAGGGTTAAATAAGAGTTAATTAATATAACGATATATAACTTTGCACTAATAATTCCTTTAAAGTATGTCACCTTATGAGAAAAAATGTCCCATTCCAGCCAGTTCAAACTCCTAGGTACCGATAGTGTATGCCCCAGTATCTATAGTTCACTTTTACCGAGAAGATCGGTCAATGTATGGGATGTACACTTGAAATTCAAAGAGAATCCTTTCCTGACAATAGTAACTCTGTGTCACATAAATGTATTGAATAGAATCAATACTTCCCCCCTTTACCTAATATAATAAAAAGATTTTCGAACTTTCGGGTGACTTTATACTGCATACATCGGCCAATATTTGAGTTATCTCAATAAAAATGATAGAGCGTGTTTTATTCATAATAGTGTATTTTTGTACCTAAAATAGATAGAATAGAGCGAAAACTTGACCAAGCCCTCATATACCTAATACATATGCATCAGAATTTTCGAACTTTTGGCTGACTTTGCTCCATATAACAAAAACCTTATGCCGAATATGTCGGTCAGTGTATGAATTATTTCCAAAAAATGACAATTTTACCGATTATATTATATAATTGATCGTGTTAAATTTTTTTTTGTGTATTTTTTCGGAAAGTTCAAAATTGTAAAAAAGAAAAGGTCACCAAAAGTCAATTTCTACAAAAGTTATGGCTATTTGAAAATAAAAAAGCCATTTTTTCGAAAAATTCATAACTTTTTTGAAGTTGGACAAAAAATTTTGAAAAAATTCTCAAAAATGTTTTTCAAAGGGTAGAAAGGGATGGATAAGTTTCAGCAAAATCTAAAGGGGTCGGGTTCAAAAGTGGTCGATTTGGTATGGAATACCCCATATATGTGTACATAAAATTGCTCCGATCTTCAGGTTGACGCTTTATACCTTAAGGTATTTCCCTAGATTTGAATCCTTCAAGTTGCAAGAGTATAAAATGTTCGGTCCCGAACTTAGGCCTTCCTTACTTGTTTTACATACGAGCACATATGTTGCGTTGCACTCACATGTTTTTCGACAACACATACAAAAACAAATACATTTGAAGTAGCAGTTTTATAAAAAAAACGTAATTTTTACGTGATTTCCAACGAATTTTTTTCTGAGTTATCGAATTAAAAACAGGTCAAATGTCATTTAATTCCTTATACATACTTGATTTATACAATTTTAATATATTTACATATAAAAAAAATTAAACAAATATTTTTCTTCTCTTTTTCAGGTAAGTTACATGGCTCGCAGATAAAATAAAAATCAAATAGACACAATTTCTTCTTAATAAGTAAGAATTCATTCAAATTATTGTAAATAATATTCGTCAAATTTCTTTACCTTTATTGCTAGACTTACTTTCCTTTATCTTTTAAAAGTACAGATTACTTATATTTCCTGTAAGATAAGCCAATTTCAGGTTCATAAAAAGTATGACAACCTTTATTTCTCTTTAATATTTCCTTATATCGTTTGAAAATGGTTGAAATGGGATAATACTCACGCCCACCTAAATGTAATACCCGCCCGCCTAAACGTTCAAATGAGCTTTATCAGCATTTCACCATTTTAATTAAAGTATCATTGGAAATATCAAAATGTATTGAACATCTAAAAGCTAATACTTCTAATATGGCTCTGAATAGTACTATACGTAGGTTGCTTTTTATATTTCGAGATTGGAGAGCAAAAACAAATATTAATCAACGATCTTGGGAAATTAGCATCAATAATTTCCGAAACAACAACTGATTTTGGACAACTTTCCCGAAATTCGTCTTGGAGTGATTTACGATCTCACCATTCCAACGATATTCACTGGTCCATGATGGAGCTTAATCGTCAAAAATTTAATTAAGTTTTAGTTAAGCGATTTAATACCATTTTTTGGTTGAGAAGAATATTTAAAGTTACTGTAAACAACTCAAATAGCGCTCGTAGATCAAAGCGTCCTAAGTACGTATAACATCAAGGTAATAGATATACAATATTCAAACAAAAAAGGAACATACTATACTCTATTTGTCGTCTGGATCTTTCGTGACATCCAAATTCAAACCCTAAATAAATTGCGTTAAATCCCCGTCGCTACCATTTGTGGGGGGTAGGAGGGAAAGCACTGTCATCCACATGCATAAATCAAAAATGAACGGGTATTGAAATGCTCATTGAAATTCATCTTATCTTCAAATCGAATCAACATGTCAGCCCAACAAAATATGCTGATTGCTGAAAAGTTTGCGGAGTTTTGTGCGCATTTTTCACTTTCTGCGCGCTTAACGCCAGTCAACGCAACCAACATTTATTTTATACATTATATTTAAATTGAATGGATAAATAATTGCATGAATTTGCATGCTTAGATAAATGGATAGAAATGTTCGTAAATTTGCGTATACTCATACCTAAAATGATAGCAGTGTCAGAGGCGTTTCAATTCGTTATATTGTAATGGATTTGGAATAAAGAGAAGAGATAAAGATAATATAAGAGTTTTTAATATATTTATCGAAGACTATTCGATTTTCTGGTGACTTTTCGTTTTTGTATTGATTAATAGCATTGTTCTTAGGAAATTAGGCACCCCATTTCGTTCAGTGAGAAATGTCCTTGGAATGTTATATACGAGTATATCTTATACATCCAGATTTTATCAGATGATAGTTTTAGACTCTTCCGAAAAACTGATAGATAGTTCTTATTTGATAGAAGAAAAATTTAATATCACTTCCGAATAGCTAGCCAGTTTATTAGAAAGATTTTTCAAGGCACAAGAGTAGAGGTTGCCAAAGACATGCTCAGGGTACACCATAAATTCGTTCCACAGGGTCAATCGGTTAATGTTTGGATGTTTTGAGGGGTTTATTTTTTTATTGGCTCGACACCGCGTACGCGTTTATAGGTGACTCTACAACAGCGTTCTTCCTTTTCGCAGTTTGGCGCCAATTGGAGATTTCAAGTATAGCCAGGTCCTTCTCTATCTGGTCTTTCCAACGGAGTGGAGGTCTTCCTCTTTCTCTGCTCCGGCGGGTACTACGTACAGCTCATCCATTCATCCATCGGCTACGTTATTCGCCGTTGGCAATGCTCAGAGGACCATCAATATATATTCCCCAGAACCTTTATCTCGAAAACTTGTAACGCCGTTTCCTGTTGGCAAGATTTCTTCTACGTTAGATTTCGAGGCTGACGTTGTTATTTGTGTTAATGCTGGTACCAAGTTAAATGAAATTATCTATGACTTCGAAGTTATGAATGCCAACAGTGCCGCGGGAGCCAAGTCGCTAGTCCGACGACTGTTTATTTGATGACAGGAGATATTTCGTCTTGCGAATCAACAAAGAGGTGGTGTGTGCCGATCCTCTTTTCACGGGTCTTTTCCAAGATTTGGCGCTTGGTGAATATCTTGTCAGTTGTTTAATTTCCAGGCCTAAAGCCACACTGATAAGGTCCAATTGGTTTGTGGACGGTGGGCTTTAATCTTTTACACAGTACGCTAGATACTCGTAAAACCTTATATGCGAAGTTGAGGAGGTTTATCCCATGGTAGTTGGGCCAGATTGTGGATTTTGCAGAGCACACTTAAATTCCAATCGTCGGGCATGCTTCCTTCCGACCATTTTCTGCAAAGAAGCTGGTGCATGCTTCTTAACTAGATTAACTCCGGTAGTTCTACAAAGGTATGCTCCGGTCTTAAAACCTTCCGTTAGTCTCCGCACCTTTTTCGTAGAATTGTCGAGCATCACCCTTGTCGGTCAGCTTATCAAGCTCTTCGTACTCACGCAATTCGGTATCTCTCTTGTTTGCCTGCGAAAGCGTCTCGCTTCTCTCTTCAACTTTCGAAATCTATCCCATGCCGCACGTGTTGTGATCGATTGTAACGTTGCGAGGTATTTTCTTTGTTTCTTGGATAGTTCTCTAAATATTAAACCTAATCGTTAAATTTATCGGTTAAGAATCTGACTTTTTGAGGTCTTCCGTAGAAATGTAGAAATATTATTATTTTACGAAATAATATCATGAACTTAAATCCCTAACTGAGTTAGGTTAGGTTAATTCTTCACTGCTATGAAATCAGCTGTTCCAAATACAACTGTTAACTCTCCATTAACTACTCTGCAGCCCAATTCCCAATTGTTGGTGGACTATTCCCAAATTATTTTAATGCCAAAGCGCTTGTGTTAGTCACCTCCACCCCTGTGTGCCTGAGTTCAATACCACAAATATTCATGGTACTCGTCCTTGTTTAAAAATCATGCAATCGACAAGAAAAGTTGAAACACATTGTGATAAAAATTTGTATGCGTTAGTTTTTGTAGAAATATTTATGACATTGCATATAAATTTATGTATTTCAAAGCTATGTTGCTCTACACATGACATAAATGTTTTTCCGACGTCACTGCAAATGTCACTTTAATGGGCTGATAGAGAATACTAACGACAAACCAATGAAAAATGTTGCCCGCGCTGGCAGCGACAGTTCAACAAGTTTATTTTTTACGACATGAATTGCTTTTGTTGTTTTCTTTTGTTTCGGTTTGTTAACAGTTCGGATTTTCATGATTCGCTTTTATTTTCTTATTTTATATATTTCTTTTTGCTAAAAATAATGACGATATTACTCATAGAGCGCCACCGACGCCAGCAGTCGATTAGCAACAGACTGGGCGCGTTTAAAAGAATTTTTGTGGCTGTACATATATGTATGCATGTGTATATATATATTTACACATATGTGTGCATATAAATTCTTATGTACTTAAAGTGTATTAATTCATTTAGACTAAATAAATACAAGTAGTTCAAATATAAATTAACTTAGTCTGATTACAGACATATGTTCATAAAGTATACGAGTATGTAGGTATGTATACTCATGTTGATAATTAAGTCGCGAGCGCATAGAATTACTTTCGTATACGGTGCTTACCATGTAAATTTAGTCCATTGGCAACAACAATAAAATAAGTGGACCATGACGTATCGGTGTAATGAGCGTGGATTTTTTATTGTTATGTAATGTCTTTTAAAAGAGCGCTTTTCATGTGAGTCAGAAATTGATTAGTGCAAAATTCAGATATACCGGTCTACATACATACATCGGAACTCATATTCATAATATTCATTAAATATAATTTCATTGAAAAATACTGCAATAAGTTATCTTCCAAATTTTACGATGACCTCTTCGTTCGACGATAATTTCTTCCCAGCGAGCATTTGTCTGAGATTCGAAGCTCAATTCATTGACTTTTGTCTTCGTTTGCTCTCACTTGTGACACGATGCATTTTCTTGGTGAAACAGCACTTTCACTTTCTTCAAATGCGGCCTTTTTTCGGCGATTTAATCCTTCATACGGTCCAATAACGCTATGTAATAGTCGCTGTTCATGGTCTTTCTTTTTTCAGGGTAGAAAATAAAGGGTGATTTTTTAAGAGCTTGATAACTTTTTTAAAAAAAAAAACGCATAAAATTTGCAAAATCTCATCGGTTCTTTATTTGAAACGTTAGATTGGTTCATGACATTTACTTTTTGAAGATAATTTCATTTAAATGTTGACCGCGGCTGCGTCTTAGGTGGTCCATTCGGAAAGTCCAATTTTGGGCAACTTTTTCGAGCATTTCGGCCGGAATAGCCCGAATTTCTTCGGAAATGTTGTCTTCCAAAGCTGGAATAGTTGCTGGCTTATTTCTGTAGACTTTAGACTTGACGTAGCCCCACAAAAAATAGTCTAAAGGCGTTAAATCGCATGATCTTGGTGGCCAACTTACGGGTCCATTTCTTGAGATGAATTGTTGTCCGAAGTTTTCCCTCAAAATGGCCATAGAATCGCGAGCTGTGTGGCATGTAGTGCCATCTTGTTGAAACCACATGTCAACCAAGTTCAGTTCTTCCATTTTTGGCAACAAAAAGTTTGTTAGCATCGAACGATAGCGATCGCCATTCACCGTAACGTTGCGTCCAACAGCATCTTTGAAAAAATACGGTCCAATGATTCCACCAGCGTACAAACCACACCAAACAGTGCATTTTTCGGGATGCATGGGCAGTTCTTGAACGGCTTCTGGTTGCTCTTCACCCCAAATGCGGCAATTTTGCTTATTTACGTAGCCATTCAACCAGAAATGAGCCTCATCGCTGAACAAAACACGCACGCGAAACACATTTCGAACCGAACACTGATTTTGGTAATAAAATTCAATGATTTGCAAGCGTTGCTCGTTAGTAAGTCTATTCATGATAAAATGTCAAAGCATACTGAGCATCTTTCTCTTTGACACCATGTCTGAAATCCCACGTGATCTGTCAAATACTAATGCATGAAAATCCTAACCTCAAAAAAATCACCCGTTATAAACAACGCAAAAAATCTGATTTATTTTGCTTGAACATCTCCAAGCACTGCACCGAATCATCAACTCGTCGTTGGTTTTGGTCAAAAGTGAGCTCGTGCGACACCCACTTTGCACAGAGCTTTCTCATACCCAAATATTTGCGAAGGATATGATGTCCACTTCAGTGGATATCTTTAATGTGCCTGCTTTCTAGAACAACTTCACTTTACGGTTATACAAAATTATTTTGTGGACTTTTTATGTTTTCGTCGATAATAACCTCTTTTGGGCGTCCACCTCTCACATAACGTCATTTTAAATCGGATCAATTTAATACATTGCGATAAATCAAGGACTAAGCCAGAGACATAAAATTTTACACCTGAGATGGTATGAGAGGGCTTTATGGAAGCCTCTGTAAAAATTGGAAAATGGCACTGACAACTTTTAGTTGAAATCACATATGTATCTCAGGACCCGCCCTACTGATTTCGGTTAAATTTAGTCCGTGGCATTCTTTTCACATTTTTATGTCGCATTGCGAAAATTAGTGAAATCGGACTACAACCACACATACTTCCTTTATAGCTCATTTTTAAATTCCATTTGATTCTTTCACTTTCCGAAACACAAATCCAGAAGCACCACCTTATACCCAAAAATTGCCCAACCAAAACTTTTCAGGCTCGTAAGTACCGAATATGTGAACCCCAGTATCTATAGTTGACTTTAAATCGAATATATTTGTCAATATATGGGATATACAATTTAAATTAAGAGAGAATCTTTTCCTAATAATAGTGTCGGTGTATATCAAAAATGGGTTGAATCGGGTCAGTACTTTCTCCTATATACCTAATGTAAAGATTTTCGAACTTCCGGATTACCTTATACCGCATATATCGGTCAATATATGAGTTGCCTCAATGAAAATAAGAGAACGTGTTTTAGTCGTAACCGTGTAGCTTTGTGCCTAAAATGGATACAATTGGGCGAAAACTTGACCTAGCCCCTATATAACTATTATGAGGATTTTCGAACATTCGACTGACTTTACTCCATATATTGGAAATGGTATGTGAGGTACTTAATGAAACGCATGTTTAGTATGTGGCATGTTAATAGTAAGTTAAGTACATATTGGTTTCAAATGGATAAAATCGGATCGAAACTACACTCAACTCCCATATTTTCTTGAAGGAATCTCTCGGACTTCGATTCTCGCAAGTTGCAAGTGTATAAAATGTTCGGTTAGCCCTTCCTTAATTTTTCTCGTTGTTTTTATAAAGGTTTAATTTATTTACTTTTTACCCTGCGACATCACACTGTGCCGTGAAACTATGCGTCATTGGGATTAAACAAAAATAATAAATCGTTCCAAGTCTTCTATAGTGAATATATTGATGCAGTCGGAACTTATGTTCAGTGAACCAAACATATGCTATTAAAAATATATAAATTTGTTAACAATAAACAATAAAACCGGGTATAAATAAATATATACTTATAAACACTAAAAATAAAAAAAAGTGAAAATTTTCAATAGAGCAAAAGCAATATACGAAAAAAAGCATATTTAAAAACATTTATATACATACATACTTACATGCATAGCGCGCACCGAAATATTTATTTAATTGAATGAAAGTTAATACCAAACACACACACACGCATACTTAAACGCGCACACGCAACGCGCATAAATGGGCGAGCAGCAGCGATAAGCCAGCAGCGGACGGCTTGCAGGCAACGCAGCTAACAGTCATCGAGCGAGCGATCATTTAACCGCTTGATTGAATGAACCATCAAACAAACGCTCCACAATCATCTGCTTGTACTTATATACATATGTACATATATATATATATATGTATATACATATAGGCGTTATAATCGCTTGTGGAATGGCTTTAACTGCAGCCCCTGCTCGGCCGCTGCTTATCGAGTGCCGATAGGTATTAAAATTTGCATTTTCCACTTATCGCAGTTTTAATTTATTCAATTTGATGAAAGCCAACGTGTGAATCCGTCAGTCAGCCAGCAGATTTTACGCAAATGCCCCCATGCATATAGACTTTCATGCTTTCATACCCATTCACTTTGGCAGATAGTGCGGTGTTTGCGGGGATGTGTCGTGAAAGCCTGCATTTCTGTACGCCATTTGGCAATGCGGGCATTTGTTTGCCTTAAATACAGTCACACATTGCTCCTTAACAGAATTTGCAGGTAGTTTCCCTTCTTGAATATATGTATTTATATACCTCCATATGTTATCTAAATACTGCAATACGTATGTATTTGCATAGTATTTGCGCATTCATCACTTCTTTCCCTGAAATTCCATGCAATATTATTTGGGTATCCAGCAAATTTGCTTACATCACATTCTTAATGGTTGGTTAAACACTTCAAGGGCAAACAAATTTTCAACAGCGTTTCAGGAATTGGTAGTTGTAGCCCCTTAAAATTCTCACTTATTCCCATAAGAGTAGTAAAAGAATTAAATAAAATAATATCTACGCAACTTATACGTTAAAATAAGCGTCTCACAAGACAATTCCAAACCGATCGCCAGCAATGTCATTCTCATCTTAACTTTCCGCTCACTCCTCATAGTTTTAACTCAATTCAAGGTGCATCACTATTGATATACAAGTATGTATTAGACATACAGTGACTCACACGTCTAACCGGACGCGCGCATTGCCAATGATGGAACCCTCCAATCATATAGTGAACATCTTAAAAATGATACATATGATACATCAAATTAAAGAAAAAATCTTCTATTTTATTTTAAGAAACTTAAAAATAGTAATAAATTTATTCACTGCGTAAAATTTAGAGAAATAGCTCGCAACATATAAAATTTGTTCCACACAACTAACCGGATTTTTTAAAAAGCTAATGATTACTTATATTTCGTAGCATATCCTTTTGCAGATAAAACTGCTTCTAGTCGCCTTGGTATAGAGGCGACAAGTTTTTGACAAAATTCTGTTGGTATTGTGTTCCAAGCCTCCAAAATAGACCTTTTGAGCCCAGCAACATTGGAATACTGTCTTTAGTACACTTTTCGACTGACTTCTTGTCATACGTGCTCAATAACGTTCAGATCTGGGGATTGGGCAGGTGTCCCCAGTACATGAGGGCAATTGTATATTTACCAAATACGAGCAATCTCCGATTTGTGCTTCGGATCGTTGTCTTGGTAAATTGTAAAATTGTCTTTAATTCCCAATGTGACACATGACTGCTTTAAAATTTCCTTTAAAATGTCGACATATTGGAAACCATACATAATACCTTGCACAAAATGCAGGTTGCCCCTTCCTTTAGCCGATATGCATCCTAAAACCATTACTGGCCCACCACAGTGTTTAAGTGTTGCTCTAGTATGTTTTGGCAAGTAAGCTTCGTTGGGACGCAGCCATACAAAACTTCAGCCATCAGATCCCTGCAAGTTAAACTTGCTTTCGTGTGTGAAAAGAACCTTGAAAAAGAAGTAATAATACGGTTTTATGATTACTAAATCAAAATTATGCCATTTGCCCTTTGTCAAAACTCATCAAGCCTTTTTAAATACAATTTCGCAAATTCTAGCCTATTCATTCTATTTTTTCGTGTATGTACGGCTTTTTTACAACTGCTGTACCATGTAAATCGAAGCTTCTAAGTGTGCGGCGAATTGTTTCAGCTGAAACCTTCTTCCCTTTTTCATTTTCCAATATGTTTCTTACATTTTCCGCCGAGGAAAATGGATTTTTTTCAACAATTTTCAGTGTAAACTTTTCTTCGGCTTGTGTTAGCTTCTTTCCTTGACCAGCTCTACTAATATTATTGATCCTATTTTCCTTCTCCAACTTTTTCATAATATCGAAGACAGTTGAATTAATTCTTTTCACAATCTCCGAAATATCTTTAATGGTTTTTCTTTCTTCTTATAACTGAATAATTAGCTTCAGAATTTCGATACAAGAATGAGCACGTGGGGGTGTCATATTGTTGTGTGGCTTACTCACAGACTTACCGGTAACTACTAATATGCTGAAAATAATATTCAGTGTTTATTCCAGTGGAATTCCACAACGATCAGAAGTATCGTTACTTGTAGAAGGTTACTTCTTGTAATTTTCCGGTTAGTTGTGTGGAACAAATTTTATATGTTGCGAGCTATTTCTCTAAATTTTACGCAGTGAATAAATTTATTACTATTTTTAAGTTTCTAAAAATAAAATAGAAGATTTTTCCTTTAATTTGATGTATCATATGTATCATTTTTAAAATGTTCACTATATAATTGGAGGGTGCCATCATTGGAAATGCCGGCGTCCGGTTAGACGTGTGAGTCACTGTAGTTTGTAAGTACAATAATCATGGGAATCAGACAATATTCCCCAGGCGATCCAAAAATACCAAGTATAGCATCTTTTATTCACCATTTCGCTACTTACTAATATAATATTAAGCATTGTTCTCATACAATTTATGTGGCAGAGAAACAACAACGCTCTCAAGTTGAATTCAGTGCAAGAAATAATTTGTTGATACGTCATAACTGATTGAACCTCTTGCTTTTCAATATCTATAAAGTTAGACCCGGACTTTCAATAGAAACAACATTTCCACATGTTATACTATAAATGTTTATTATCACCTTCAAAACAGTTGGACCTATACAATCCAACGCTTAGCTTACTCGAAATTTTCAAACACTTGTTATAAGTCTTGGATCGTTCGATGGTCTTCAGTGCTTTCCGTGTTTTTTTTTTGGTTTAGTTTCCAACACATTTTTAGAGTGTCGTTCAATAGATTATTGGACAGTTTCGACGTCTCATTTATAAACATAGCGCCCAGCAGACATATCTTTTGGGACCCTTCTCGACCTCCTTTTAAAAAACAAGGTCTCAGATCTTTTCGTGCGAGTCTAGCATTGACACGCTTCTTCGACCCATAACAGATGTTGAGATCCTCAGGTTAGGTTAGATGGCTAATCTAGAGAGGTCACATGTGGACTGCTATATGTAGTTCTTTGTGAAGCCATAGAAATGAAGAAATCTTGTGTTGGAACTTATAAATTAGCAAAACGCTTGGTAGCCAATACAAATTTGCACAGGCATTTTATTTCCATTTTCGTCAGTTCGGTGGGTCGTCTGAAAGTACGCGCTTCCAAGTGTTTAAATCTAGACCTCTCTAACGCGAAATAGTCAAGGAGTAAGTGCGGAGTCGTCTCCACCTCATCTTCTTCCATACAGCATCTTCAGATGGCGTCTGCTAAGATTCCCAGCCTTACAGCATGTCCCCAATAGGGCAATGGCTTGTTAAAAGCCCCAAAACTAGCTAGAGGCTAGCCTCACGGAGGGCAAAGAGATCACTAGATCTCACCCAATCGATCTTGGGCCAAAAGACTTTTGCGACAGCGCATGTACCGATGGTGGCTCAGGTCTGGCCAAGCTCCCGCGAGGCCCAGCTATCTAGTAGTAGACCAGTATACGAGAGCACATACCAATCTTATCACAAAGACACTCAATGCTATTAAGAGCGAGGTTAGGCCCACCAACGCTGAACGCACTGTTAATAAGTTCAAGGCTAGTATCGCCGCTCTGCCATCTGAGTGGATGGTCAGTACTTTGAAGGAAATTGCACTCCGGAGAGTAAATCTACTGCTGCAACCTCGGCTTGGAAAACATTGCAATAGTCAGGAAGTCTGAAACAGCAGTTGATAGAAAGCTCCTGACAGTAAACTCCTCCACCAACCCTTGCCCCGGCATGTATCATTAAAGTAAAAAAAAACTTTGGGGCACTGATTTAAAGTATTTAAAGGTATGTAAATGGTCTCTGATGATCGCCTGCTATTGCCTACGGATTATTTGAACTCAATTATCCTATATTTAAAAGTTAAAAAAGAAACATACAATTAGAAGGAAAGTAATGGTTAGAAATACAGAAATGCCGGATAAATTTATGACTTTGTAACCCTGACGTAAGAATTTTATCCAATTATAATTACTGATTCTATTTGTGGTTCGGAGAGTACAGAATATTCCTATTATTTTACACATTTAAATACATGTTACTACTTTTCGATAATCAATTTTTTTTATTAAAATTAAACGGGATCAACTGCTTACTCAATATCTTCACTATTTCTTGTTGAAACTTTTTTCTGTTTCTAATTTCTATGAAACGCAAACTTCGATTACTAGCTACTCCTTATTGATGTGAAATAGCAGATAAGGGCATGGTTTCTTTTACTGCTGCTACGCTATAAAGATTACGCGATGATTTATCCATTTCTCGTATTTCTTAATCTTTTCCTGCCACTCAGCAGTAAGTACGCGTTTCTTTACGCGAATTTAACTCTATAAACTTAAAAATGAAAAGAGTCAATAAAAAGCACACGCACAATAAACTGCATTCAACTCAAATTCATTTCGTTTTCAAACAAAAACTTTTATAAAGCAATTCCACGAGCTTGCACTTGCCGTCTTCATATTACCGCTATTAACTTTCCAAGCAACTCGCGTTGTTACCTGAAAAATGTTTGCTACAGTAGCGAGCAGAGCAATGGCAATTTTTCTATATTTAAATATACTTACTTATAGGTTTTCATTAAAAAAGCAACTTTTGAATATATTTTAAGATTTGGAAAAAAAATTTTTAGACTTCAAAAATTATATTTTGTATTCAAAAGTGTAGATTTTGGTTTTCGGACAGAAAAGAATTTGGAGAAAAAGTTAAATATTATAGTCTTCTTCCAAAGATAAACTTATATTTTTATGAAATTATATTACCTTATAGAGTAGCGAATCGAACACAAATATTCTGACTTCTCTCTTTGACAGAAAAATATTTTTTTCGTGCAAAAAAAAAAATTATTAACTTAGTTTCGAGCAGAGTCCATGCCTTATTCACACAATCAGTAAAAAAAATATTGTGTTATTACTTTTGACAGCAATTTGTCTTTTGAACTATTCATAATAATTAAAAACTTTGTTGAATCAAACTTCACTAAACTCGCCTGTGGAACTTACAACGTCTGAACAGATGGATTAAAACAGGATAGTGGGGTGGGAGCCGGAATCTATTGCGCTAGATCTCAGGCGATCCTTCAAGCTTCCCAAACGCTACAGTATCTTCCAAGCGCCAGTCTTTGCAGTCAGGAAAACGGCTGAGATATAGTAGGCAACAACGCAGGGAATAACGTAAAAAAGATCTACGTCGATAGCCAGGCGGCAATTAAATTAGTAATCTCACAGAAGAGAATGTCTTTTGAAAAAGAGAGGCAGTGGATGTAGCGGTGAAGCCGGGAAGCGGCTGCATATACAAATACTGAATTCTAGGTCACAGAGGAATTCCAGAAAACTGATGAGATTGCCAAATGTGGTAACTGAACCAGTATAGAGAAAATTCGGAAGTCACTAAAAACGATATCCAAAGAAATTTCCGAAAGGACTGACACACGGATCAGAAGAGAGGGAACGCCTTACGGACATGCAGTATTATGTAATTGGCAAATGTAGCATCCCTCTGGCAACGAACCAGTAGAGAAATTACGGAATTTACTATAAACGATATCCAATGGAATTTCCGAAAGAACTGACAAACGGATGAGAAGAGAGGGAACGCCTTAAGAACATCAGGACTGCCAAGATCACGTGCAGAGCCTTGAAGAAAAACACACAATCGTTTTACACACATGGTCCCGAAAGGACTGCAGGACGAGTGTTGGTCTAAGGAGTGGTCACAGTCTACTGACATCACATGCGAGCCGGATGGGCATAAATAATGCAAAAAATGCAAAAAAGAAGGCAAAAGAGCGACGCTAGAACACCTTTTATGCTTCTGTTCAACATTATCTAGAACTTGTCGTAGAAATCTGGTAGCTTCGCACTTCAAGGGACTAGTCGAAGTATCAAATCGTTCATGAAGTTCACATAAAGCATTAACGCCCTGTATGATAGTTAATTCACCTCCAATTAATGTCATCTGTCATTACTTATAACCTAACTTAACCTAACCTTTGAGTAGGCAATTGAGAAATAAAGTCCTCTCTGGACGAACAAAGTCCAAACTCTAGAAATCACGCATTATTCCCGTCCTGCTGTGTGAGATATACGACGTCATTCACATAAGAAAAGGAAGACCTCCACTCCGTTCGAAAGATCACGTGGAGACGGACCTGGCTACACTTAAAGTCTCCAATTGGCAAAAACGCCAATAAAGGAAAAAATCGAATTGAATTCAATGAATTTGTTGTTGGTTTCCCGTTGAAATTTGTTGAGAAGAGAGCAAAGATAGCGAGAAAATCGAAGATAACAATTGTGAGGCAATCAGAATCCAGTAGATAGATAATAGATTTCATTATTAACGAGATTCAAACACTCGATCCACCAAGTTGTCGCACACTGCTAACATTGTGCTCACCACTGTATCCACACATATAAGCTACAGTTCTGAATCGCTATAAAGAAAGTGCGGGTAGTATATGCCAGTATCATAAAATCTAAAGCAGGAGCTTTTCACTCGCTTCATGATTAAATTCCGGAGCATATGAACGCAAGCATATGTACATACATACATATACATACATATGCAGGTACACAGGTACACATAGAAGTTTAACATTCGCAAACACATTTTTATTTAAAAGCACACTTGCTTGCTTTTTCCTATTTCCGCAATTCGAGTGTTTGCTGTTGTTGTGCCGGTTTTTGTTGGGGTGGTGGCGGTATGCTCGCGGTGCATGTAACGATTAACCACGTAAATATTGCGAAAAAACCTCACACACAGCCACTAACTTATAGACTGGAACATCCTTCTCCTTTATGGTTTTGTTGTTGTTTTTATTTTTTATTGGGAAAATTGAATTGTTCTCTTGCGCTTTCGCTGCTACTGCTGGATCAATTTGCTTCCGCTTATTGCTGCCGCTCCTCTATGTGACTATTACAGTTGTTGCTGTTATTATTTTAAGCACACACACACACACATACATATGCCGGTTTATTGTTGTGGTAGTATGCGGGCATACATGATTTATGATGTGCGATTGAGTGTTAACGTGTTAATTAGTAAGCGTTCTCTGACGCATGGCAGCTACATGTGAATCAAACAAGCGCACATACACACACATACATATGTGTATTTGTGGGTTTGTTTGTTGTTCTAGATTGGCGGAGTGGCGCTTTTTATGGGGCATTGCTCTTGATAGCTTTACGCTCCATATCGCCTGTCCCAAGTGAAGACTGTCGAAGAGGTAGTCACACTTTGCGTATATTCATACGTATATGTATGTATGTCTATGTGTCGCTTACAGTGAACCGCGTGATTGCACTCAAGTGTGAATAGGTGTGTATGCAGACTTGTAAGGTATATTTATAAACTTTAATCAATTTCATCTTTTAATATTCTATTGCATTATAAATGTAAATTAATGGTGATAATAACGCTAATCAGCACGCCGACAGTTATAATTTAATTAGTATTTTGTAATAATCTGGAACTGGAGCGCTTATTTTTATAAACAAAAACTTCTAATTTATTGTGGAATGCGTGATATTTTGCTCCAAGGCCTGAATCGAACCAAGACTGTCCGTATAGACTTTAGACTTTACATATTCCCACAGAAAAAATCGAATCGACCGGCCCAAAATGTGAAATCATCTGCCCACCGAAGTGTTCTCTGAATAAATCCATTGATTGATACGGAATGTGAATAGTGGGGTCGTTTTGTTGAAACCAAATGTTGCCGGGATCACGAGCTTCAATTTCAGGCATCAAATAGTCGCCAGCATCATTTTTGAAGAGATATGGTCCGATGATTCCACCGGACCACATACCACACCAACCGTTGTTTTTTCCGGACGAAATGGAAGCTATTGAATTTCTTCAAGTTGATCCTCGCTCCAAATGTAACAATTATGTGTGTTTCCTTACCCATTGAGCCAGAAATTAGCCTCCTCGCTGAACAAAATTTGACTCGAAAACGTCGAATCTTCTTGGAACTTTTCACAAACCCATTGCGCACAGCGATGTCGCTTGGGTAGGCTGGGCAGCTTCACTTCTTGCTTAAGTTGTATTTTGTACGCTTTCAATTTAAGATCTCGACGTAAAATGCGTCAAGTCGTTCCATACGTCAGCCCGAGTTGCTGTGGACTTCGCCGAATCGACTCTCCACAGTCTTCGTGTACACTCTCAGCCACAGCTACTATACATATTTACTTCACTGTGTGCTGGATGTGGTCTATTTGGTCGAATACCATCCAATAATGAATCCTGATATATTTGACCATAATTTGAGCGAAGCGCGCGAAACACACTCTTTACAGAACTTGAATTCTCGTAATAATGTTGAACGATTTGTAAACGTTGTTCAGGCGTAAGTCTTTCAATGATGAAATGCTAAACAATACTGAATAAAAATAACATGACAGTTTAACACGACTCACGCGTAGTCTGTCAAAAAAGGCTATTGAAAAAAGTACCTCTACTTAGATCACCCCTTACTTTTGCAACATGTTGCTTCAGAGTATGATAGTTTTGTTTAGCTAGCGGTTGTTTGCATCACCTGAAACTAATCCAGTTAGATATAGGGTTATGTACAGTAAATATGAATGATCAAGATGTGAGGCCAGTTGAAATCCGGGTGACTGTCTGTCCGTCCGTCCATCTGTGCAAGTTGGGACTTACTCAAACATTGAGGCATCTTAATGAAACTTGGCACACATAATCCTCGATATCATAAGACATAACATTGCACATAGAAGTAATCGGACCACTGCCACGCCCGCAAAACGCCATTAAATGTAAACATATAAAGTGCCATGAATTAGTACTAAATAAAGGTAAAGAAGTGTGTGTGTTTTAGCACAGGAGATCGCAGTAACAAGGGGTTCAAATTTTTGGAAAAGTGTGCGTGGCCTCGTTTTCTAACTGGTTTAATGTAAATATTTCCTAAACCGCTTAAGCTACAAAAACCAAATTCGCTCAGAACAAATCCCCACTGATACTGTAAAAATTGGACAATGAGCGTGACTCCCCCACAGACCTCGACTGATATCGACGAACGTTGCTATATAATAATAATAATAATAATATGTTAATAATAATGTACCTTTTTTCAGTAATAGGTTGATTCGCTCCCATATACCCAATAGAAAGATTTTCGAACTTCCAATTAACTTTATTCCGCATATATCTGTGCTGTACTGTGCATCTTTGTGCCTAAAATCGACTGAAAACTTGCCTTAGACCTGTTTAGATCCTGGCAAGTTGCAAAAGTATGAAATGTTAATTGCTATTAGTAAAAAATTTATAAGTGTCATGTCTTCAAAAAATGATATAGGATGCTCTGAGCTTATACTAAATCGAAGGTTAAAGAGCAGATTACCAGAGACCAAGAAGCAGTCAGAGCAGCTCACTTTACTTGACTAAACTGCTACGAAAAAGCAAAGAATGTCTTATTCGCACTAAAAGTCCCATTGTCCTGTATTTCGAGATTCCGAATACTTGTTCTACATGGAAAGGCCGAACCATTGTGCCGATTTCACGCCAGTTAGCAGAAAAATGTTCACTACTCCGTCGAACGGGCCAAATTGGTCGAATTGGACTACAAGCAGCTCCCTATGGAAAGTATTTTTTCGACGCAGTAAATAATTTGGAGCATCAGTAAGTGAAGTGAATAGAGCAAAAAGGATATTATGTAGAAAATAATTATTTTTTTTCTTATTCCCTTATTCTATTGTAAGCTAGGTACTTATCAGATCTTCGTTGTTCTTCTTGTTCCGTCAACCAGAATATTCTGTTATCGTCACAATTGATTGCCTATATACTGAATTTACTTTTATATGAAACTATAAAACTTTAAGGTATTCCAAAGAGTCCCTGAATTTAAGCTTTGAGGGTTTTTCATAAGGGATCGCCTTTAAAGTAATATCAAAACAAAATATTACGAAAATACTTACATAAATCACACAGATCATATGTATAGAATTTTATTCCAGTAGGACAGCAATTTTATTCCTTGTTCACTGCCAGACTCATTTGCTTTGCTTTCTTATCCAGTCTGCAGAAAGCAGAACTTACTCCGCGGATGCTGAAGTCAATGGTATTAATGCCATCGGCGTACGCCGCTTTGTTGTTCTTCAGACGGGTAATTGCTATTCGAACTTCTTCATGGTCGAGCAATGGAATGCCCGCTCAATCGTCTTCAGGTTCACTATCTTCTGATGTTATGCTTTTACTGCCATTCAGCAGGTTGAAGAAGTGTTCCCTCAATAATTTCAGTTTCAGTATGCTCTGAGCATCAATCACTAGGTCACCTCTATGTGTTCTACAAAAGTATGGTTGTCTATTCAGCATATTTAAATTTATACTCCCAACTTTGAGAATCGTGTCTCTCACTGTAAAATTAAATATTATTGAAATTTTTATAATACTTACAAAAAAGCTAAAAAATAAATAGCCTATATAAGTTTCTGTACATACTTACTACAATATTTCTTCTACGGATGCTAGCTACTTAATTCCATCATTGTATTAAAATCATGTTGAAGTCAAGTCTCTCCATTGTCGTTATTACCGTTCTGCCGCCACAATATGCCAAGTCAGCAAACTTAATCTTTTCTCTATTATCGAATTTATATTTTTAGTCATATTTTCCATTTTTTTTTCGAAACAGTGTGAAGTAAAAATAGATGAGCTGTGTGACGCAGAGACCGTAATGAATTTAAATATTTTATGCTCTCTATGTACACACATACATATACATTATATTTGCATATTTTTGAGCACATCGTTAACGCATTGAAATGTTTAGAGCACGCGACAACGGAACGCCCAAATTGTTGCGTTGCCACTAAGATTGGTGTGCGTGCGTCCCCTTTGTAGTATCTCGTAAAAGTTGCTGGATTGCCAACCTCATTTCCATACACCAACACACCCAAAAATCCGAAAGGCGCTGCTTCAAACCCTTCTATCAATCATTCCTGCGCATATATACTATTACATATACATATGTATGTGTATAACAGCCATTCAGGATATTTTCTGGCACATAATACAGATATGTAGATACTTCGTGCATATTCAAACAGTTCGACACCCGCACTCGCCTATCTATGTTGACTCTTTTGTACACTCATACTGCTATTTTTCTGTCCCAATTCGGCTTTTCATCCAATAGACTACATAACTGCCATTCCTTTGGAGTATACTTTACCAAAAAAAAAAAAAATTAATTTCATCCACTATACTATATTTCGTTGCGTGGCACCAGCTTGGCAGTGTGTATGGCAAGTTTTTCGTTTTTCGTTAAGGCAGATTAGGTTTCGCAATCCCTTGACGCTTTCACTTCAAACTTTCGCCATAATCCTAGTTGCTTTCGGTATGCTCTTGTGTTTGCTTCGGGGCTTTCGTTATTGCGTATGCTCCCAATTTCCCTTTGGCTATATTTTCATTGAAGTGTACTTCAAAAATATGCCGATAAATTTTCATTTTTCACTTGGCACTTAAATTTTCGAATTTCCTTCAAAATTTGCGCATTTCTCCCTCATTTTACTGTGAACACTATCATTTCGTTTCTTTGTTCTTTGGGCGTCTATTTGTTCGTTTGTTCTCAGATTTCATTGTTTTACTTGTTTAGCTTTTTGACTGTGTTCATGAAATGCTTCAATAGTTTTTGTTTGCATTTCAATGCTTTCAATTTAATTATCTTCACTTGAAATGGTGGTGGAACGTATCCTTAAGTTATTCTAAAAATGAAAGGTTCTACAAGTCAATAGACACCCATGAAATCATTTTTTTACCAGTTGTGATTATGATACACCGTGTAGTCTTCGTGCCGTTCTCCCTCACATGCAGCTCTTGTTAAATGCCATTTCCGATGTGTCATTAGAGTTTTGTCTATTTTAAAATAAATCATTTTTGAAACTTGAATTTTGGATTTATGTCTAAGAGACCACATATATTATTTATTTTACTAAAAATATATTTTTATACTCTCACGTTGAATTAATCAAATGCTAATATTTGATGCGATTAAGTTTAAAAAATAGTTCATTTCCGTATTGCCAACTCTTTGAGCATCCTGATTTTTAATATATGATAATAGCCTCTGCTGTAGATATCTCAACTGACTACTCTTGTTTCCTTCTTTTATGCAATTACCAGGAAATTTAAATAAAATCACTTTTTGGGGTAGTCTTCAGCTCCCTTAACGAATTTTGTTTTATCTCTTCGATCGACTAAAAACGGAATATAAATTTCAGTTTGGGGAACAAGAAAAAATCACACGAAGCCAAATCTGGTGAATATGGTGGTTGATCGATGGTATTCATTGTGTTGATGCGATGGTGCATTATAATTTTATAAAATCCATGAATTATTCTTCTAAAATTCCGTCCGTTTTCAATGGATGTTCTCATGCAAGCGTCTCAATGCGGCCAAATAAAACTCCTTATTGCCCGTCAGTTCCTCCGGAACAAATTCATAATGCAGCAAACCACGAATATCAAAAAAAATTAAAAATAAAATAAAAACAATGAGTGTCACCTTGATTTTTGAGTGGCGTTGGAGTGTTTTTGGTGCCGGCACGTTTTTTTCCCTTCCATTCCGATGATTGTTGACTTGTTTGTTTGCCAAAATCATAAACCAATGTCTCATTGTCAGTTATAATACTCTCTATGAATGTGGGATTGGAATTCGCACGATCAAGTCTGTCCAAAGATACCTGTTTAGGGTACTCTTTAAAAAAAAAATTTAGCTTTATCAGAACGAGTCGAGCAAAAACACGTTTCATACCCAAAATATTCACCAAAACCATTCGAATAGACTCGCGAGAAATGTGCAGGTCTTTTGCCATCTTTTATTTCACTTTTATAATATTTTCATCACTTTTTTAATATTTTCATCAGCTGAAGAGATCGTCCAGAGCGAGACATGTCTTCAGCGATCTTTAACTCCTCGGCATTCAAAACCGTGTATACAATACACTCTTCGATTTCTGTTATGTTAATTCTCTCCTCGAAAAATTCATAAGTAAATGGGTTTGAAACTTTAATTTGTTCATCCGGGAAGGCAAAAGAGGCGCTGAAGAAACTGATGTCAAAATTGGACGAAGTCCTGCCCATTTTAGGTAAATCACATAACTCCAAACCTACCTGACAATCAGGTCGGTACATCACATTCGGTACATCACATTATCCTGACATTTCTGTGTTACATTGCAAAAACTTGCATAATACTTTATACGAATAGAGCTTTTAGTATGTATGTACTTATTGGCCAACAATTTTCAAAACCGGACTAACTAAGTTTCTCAATTAGAACTATGTTTAGACATGGATCAGTTGTACTCGTATCTTACTGAAAAACTTACTTAGATTTTTCAATAAAAACGCTACAAAAGTTTTGTGACATTCGCTATGTGGCTTGGGGCGCCGTCTTGTTGGAACCACATATTATCCAAGTCCATATCATTCAATTCAATTGAGCGGTAGCGATTCCCATTCACAGTAACGTGCCGGTCTTGATCATCACGGAAGAAGTACGGCCCAGTGACGCCGCCGGCCCATAAACCGCACAAAACCGTAATTCTTTGGTAAATTTTAATAATTTCTACTCGTTGTTGGATCGTATATTTTTCCATGATGAAATGGCAAACCTTACTCATGAGAAATGTCAAAAGAGCGGCGTATGGCTCGTTTGCGGTCCCTATCGGTCTGCTTTTGTAGCGTCCCTGTTGAAAAACCCGTTAATAAGTGGTAAAAACCTTCCCAAATAATAGATCAGCACTAAACTAAAATACCACTTTAAGGATAATTATCCTCACATTAATTCCTATGAGACTGGAAGGGCATACTTTTTTTCTCAGAGTGTTTTTTTAGGCGCTTCATGCTGGAAATTGATAGATGTAAGTAATTTGTGCGGTTTTTAAGCTAACTTCTTATCATTCCAGAAATATTTCAAATTATTTGCATCTAAGCTATTTTGAAATATATTCTGAATGTGAAGCAATTACCTGTTAGTACCACTTTACCTGGAAAAGTGCTACATTACACTTATGTACAATCAAATAAAATGATAGTCAAATTCCAAAAGAATGCAAATTCTAATTCTATTAAGGGAGCTACTCCAACAAATTAAGCACTCCTTACAGATTAGTATTACCAGAAGAAGACTTGTGGTTTTCACAATTACAAATGGTGAATATTTTACAAGAACTTAAATAAATATATACATACATAGTTGTGTTAATATATAGAGTCATGTACACATACAACACCCGAAATCATGCTATCACTTCAACAAATTCACAGCTACGATGATTTGCAAATTCACCGAATTTTGGCAAATACCTTCACTAACTAATACACTGAAAGCCGACCAAAATACTTGATGTCTTACCGGCTTGCTGCCTACGAACTCCAAATCACTTCCCATACACTTATGTCATGGTTACCGTACCTGCCCACCTGCTGATGTTTTAAATTACAAATTGTGCCTTCTTCACACAGCCAGCCGTGCTGTGTGCGCATCTGCTGCTGGCATTGTCACTAATTCAATGAAGCTCAGGTGCGAATTTTCCGCTGGTATCGCTCGATATCATGCCGAGCGCACAATTTTGACAAGATGCTAGTTGCTGTGTGTGTGTGTGTGTGTGTGCGTATATACACATATAAATTCTCGCCTCTTAAGTTAAGATTATGCCCGCCATAATCAGCTGTTCGAGCATGGTATACTCAAGGAGCTACTTGTGGTGCACATACACCGCTCCTCGCTTCATACTATATATTCAGTACTTAAGCACACACTTGCTATAGTCACAGTAACACACACACACACACATCTACACATTCGGTTGTGCATCGCGCAGTGACACATGACAATGCCTTAAGTGCAACGAATAACCGTAAGCGATTCAAAATCTCAACTACAATGCACACAGCGGGCGGAAAGCCGCAGCTGACGACAATGACGGCGCTAAAAACGATTAGAATGAGCTGCAAGCTAGCGACTACCGTCTGCCGGCGCTAAGTTGCCGCTCAACCTAACCTAAATGCAGGTCGCTGACAAATAGGATAACAATGTTTGGCAACTGAATAGCAAAGGAGCCACAGTGACACCAATGGAACACACACACACACACAAACACACAGCGCGCCTTTTTGTGACTCGCAACACTATAATCAACTCTATTTGGTGGCTCAAAGATTTCTCAGGCACCCGGAGTTTGTTAGTTGCTAGTATTATGTCTTATCATATATTCGCCATATGACATACATACCGATATGGCATAAGGATACATGTGCGTGTGAGTGTTAAAATTTATTTGATCGCATGCACTTATTTGCAGACATCTCGTAAGTGCTGTTTGAGCTCCGGCTCCTCCGTTGGCCGCGACTGCTGCGCGCAGTGTTCAAGCCAGCACTTCTATAAGTATTCAACACCATTATTTTTATACAAGTTGTGCGAGATGACAACCAATAAGGCTTGTGACCCACTTAGTTGCTCATTGCTGGCGTGTATTTAAGAGTCGCTGCATTCGCTTTTTCTGAGTGGAATCATGCTCGAGCTGCAGCCTGTAATGAAATATATATGTAGATTGGTGCTTCGGTTGAAATTGATGATTTGCTTTTAGAGTTAATTCCCTGAAAAGCAGCAAGTATATGCGATAATTACTTTCTTAACGACGTGTTTGATTGCATAATGCCACTGATATTTTTTCTTGGTTCTGATAGTGTGGACATTTTAGTAATTATGTTCATTCTAAAGAATCTGTCCTTCTGCCTGTGTTTCATTGTCTCTATTCCCTTTGTTCGATGCGTTTGATGGGCTTAGAGCGAACTTTTCTCTGTTTGATCTAATCTAAGTAGATGTGTTCTAAAAGTTTTTTTCTCTCTTTGTGATTTATTATGCGATTTTTTTATTAAAAAAATGCAAACCAAAGATTTGATTGAAGTAATTTACAGAAACATATGAGAACCATAACTCCATTTAGTAGTAATATCCCATGTGGTAGTAGTCAATTTCTCTCTTCTTAGACTCCTTTTAGCTTGAAACACTTGACTCCAACTTCTTAAACCCATTACAAGAAGTATGTTTTCTGAAGGTCTGCAAAGATAGTCGGATGAAATTCACTGTTTCGATTACTTCTTGGTCTCTGGTGTGTAACAGTGGATCCATGTTCTGTCGACGGTTACGAGATAATACCCAAACTCTTTCGGATTGCGCTAAAACAACGTCAAGCTTTGCTGTGAAGTGGTCTCACGGTTGCGCTTGTTATCGGGACAAAGCAAACGCGGCATCCAGAAAGCTCTTCTGTGCCCAAAATTTCATATAGTATACTATGTATAACTTTTCTAACTGCCTCACCTATCTCGCACACTCTCAATCGATTGTTTACGTTGTGTTCGCCTTTTGTCATGTTGTCCTCTGTGATACATTTCTTCGGAGCACATAGGCGCGAGGAGAGATGCGACCACGTGTAAACTCGTTAAATCAATTTTTTAGAGGCGACATCGTTCGAGAAGAGTCACTCTATACAACACCCAAGCGTTCTTTCATTTCGCTCTCAGAATCGAATCTTTTTTTTTTTCATTTTTGTAAAATCGGCAGACGCATTCATTTCCGTACGAGGTCGAAAAGTTCGATTTGGCTGAAATTTCGACAGTAGCCGAGATTAATCGACACTTCTTCTTCTTTATTGGCACCGTTGGTAAACACCGTTCTTCTTTTTCGTTGTTTGGCGCCAATTGGAGATTCCAAGTGTAGCCAGGTCCTTGTCCACCTGGTCTTTCCAAAGGAATGGAGGTCTTACTCTTCCTCTGCTTCCCCCCGCGAGTATTTCGTCGAATACTTTCAGAGCTGGATTGTTTTCATCCATTTGGACGACATGACCTCGCCAGCGGAGCTACTGTCTCTTAATTCGCTCAGCTCATCGTTATATTGACTGCGGTGTTCGCCGTTTCCAATACGCAAATGACCATAAACCCTCCGCAGAACCTTTCTCTCGAAAACTCGTAACGCCGACTCATCAGATGTTGTCAGGACGGGGATGATGAGGGACCTGTAGAGTTTGGTTTTTGTTCGCACGTCACTACCGACTGTAAATTTACTTTGGGATAGTAGCGTGATCAGACGATCACTAATCTACTAATTGGAAGCTCTAATCGGACCGCCCTTATAGTTGATAATACCTCGCCTTTCTAGAGAAGCCTGAAAAATTTATCTTTATTCTTAGATTAACGTATTACAGAATATTTATTCGTAAGACCGTTTGGTCTTCATAACTGAAACGGAACCTGGTTCATACCTGCATAAGGGTCTAATCATTTATTCCACATCGAATTCAAACAGAAACAATTTTTGATTAAAATTTTTCATAAGCATTATGTACGATGTATCATCAGTATCTGCATTCGACTCCATTGGCAGGCGTTAAATAGGAATAAATTGCATCAATTGGACTCTTATTCCTCTTACTCTTAGCTGTGATCTCATCTGTATTTTATTGAGTCGGCAAGTGAGTTCAACTTCATCGATCGAATCGGCAAATTTTTTTTATCAAACGGCTTCAATGATTAAACCCAAGAACTATCTCCACAACATTCCTTCTCAAATTTAGGGAAAATTTCAAGATTCTACAATATTTTTTTGGTCTTTTAAAAAAGACGGATCTTGGACAATGTTGGGTCATTCTTGGTAGTCATAAAGATTCTCCTGAAGTTCGCAGAAGTTTTTGATTATGCAAAACATTAATCAATTATGGCAAAGAAATTTGTCCTCGTAAACCGAGTTGCACTAAATATTTAGGAAGAATTTAAAATATTAAATTCAAGCGCAGCAACTGTAACCTAAATCCAATAATTGGAATGTAATTCTTTCTAAATCGAAATACAAACAGAATTCGCCATTTATTTTCATAAACCATTTTGTAAATACGAATTATAATTATTTACACGAATTAATTTTAGCGTTCATTATATTTACCTTTACTTATATTTGCCATTTGCTGCATTTGTAAATCTGAAAGCGGCCAACAACACAACAACAGCGTATTTACTCGCATAAACAGGCAAAGTGGCGCATTTCACGACGAGCGCGCAGGAAGAGATCGCGTGCCAAGCACATCTAGTTAAACTGCTAGCATAACCGACCAGCCAAGCGAGTAACAAACTGCCGTTGATGATGTTGATGGCCCACTTACAATTTTATGGCCATGAAGGGACGGGTTTTCACTACCTAACCTGGTCGGTGCTGACAGCGAGCGAGACAGTTCGTCAATTGACTTTTTTCGCCACGAGCAACGGCAGGGAGAGCACGCCACTGCAGCAGCTGGAGCAACATATGCCATTGTGCCATTTATAACACTTTTTTTTATATACATGTGTGTGTGCATATGTGTTTGTGTGAGCATAACTGTGGCATGTTGCCGCCTGATGTCAGTCACTTTTTATTACAACTTGCCATTGTTTTATGCCAGCGGATTTGTAGCAACTATCGGTGGCTGTTGTTGTGGCTGCTGCGCTTGCTGTGCCTTTGCCTTTGCCTTCGCCTTTTGTCTTTAATTGACGTTGTTATTGTCAGCAAAATGAAATTGTTTGCCCGAACAAACTGCTAGACATGGTGTCAACAATCTTTAAAGCGCGCATGCAACACAAGCTCCGCAATTACGCTCGTCGCAAAGAAGCAGCCGAGCCGGCGAGAAGGCGAGCAAGCATGCAGCAAAATAGAGAAAGAAAGTGATGCTGCTTCAGCTTGTTTGTGTTTGTGCCACTTCCCAGCCTCTGTTGGGGCGGCAGCATAGAATGCTTTGTGCTGGCAAACTTTCTCAAGAGTCAGCAGCAGCAGCAGCAGCAGCTGCTGGGTCGCAACTCACTGATTGGGTGTCGATGGTTGTTTCTGGTGCGGCATGGTGTTACAACGTTGCCAGTTGACTTTTCTGCCTTTGTGGCATCATCTTACTGCACGCTGTGAAAAGTCGGTGAAGCTTATATGCAAAGCATGCGTTTGAAATGTACAATCTGCATGTATGTATGTATGTATGTGCAGACAACATAAGAATATTAAATTTTGAGTTACATGCAAAGATACATAGACGTGAGTGGGTCAACAAATATCTGTAAAATTACAAATCTTAACACTCAGACCTTCAATATAGTAGCATTTGTCACTGTTCGATGAAATTTCTTGTTTAGAAAACTTTTTCATTTGACAACCTACCTGCACGAAATTCGGCACTGATTATTATTTTTCATAATGATACAATCTCTGAATATATTGTTTCGAGCGGATCACTACATCACATAGCAGTCATACAAACTGAACAATCGGAATCGAGCACTTGTACGGAAATATTTTTATTTTAACGCGATATCTTCACTAGAATTTGTCTGGGTTGTTGTCCAACGCATCACTACATTCTCCAAAGAAATCGTTCAAATGAGACCACTTTACCTTTTAAAAGTTTCATAAAGAGATCTGCCTCAGCTGGATTCTACCACTCTGGCTGTTTTTATGCCGTACTTTCATTGCGACAAAAAATACCTGGAAATTTAATTATTCATAAATTTTTATTTTGTCGCCCTTAAAGTAGTCCCACCAGATGTAATACGGTTATCCCAACAATTTAACCAGTCCTCGAAACACTTCATAAGCACTCTTCGATTGACAGTAAGCGGATTCCAGGTAGCGGCAATTTTAGTGTGGGGAACAAGAAACATTCACACGGAGCCATATTTGGTGAATACGGTAGTGGATCAATGGTAGTCATTGCGTTTAGTTCAGTCACAATCGTGGCTCGATGCGATGGTGTATTATTACCGTGTAAAGTCCATGAATTTTTCTTCCACAATTCCGTCCGTTTTCGACGGATGTTCTTACACCAACGCCTCAATACGGCTAAGTAGAACTCCTCGTAGACTGCCTGTCCCTTTGGGACAAATTCATGATGCACTAAAACACGAATATCGAAGAAGACAATCAGCATTACCGTGATTTTTGAGCAGCTTTGGTGTGGTTATTTTGTTCCGTTCCGATGATTGTTAACTTGTTTGCATGTCAAACTGATAAACCTATGTCTCATCGGCACATATAATGATCTTCATAAATGTGGGATCGAAATTCGCACGATCAAGCATGTCCAAAGAGACCTTTTAGCGGTACTCTTTTTGGAAAAAATTCAGCTGTATCAGGACTAGTCGAGCAAGAATGTGTTTTATATACAAAATATCCACCAAAATCATTCGAACTGACTCGCTAGAGATGTCGATGCTCTCTTGACATCTTCATGCACAATATTCTTCACTTTTTTTATTTCCTTCTCTATTAAAATTAATAATTTCGATTACGCAGACGCATTATATGTATAATAGATGTGATAAAAACCTATCAAATTATATTAAAATAAGTGGATATGTACTCTACAATATAACTTAATTGATTTTTGAGCGATATTAATACCAACCAATTTTGTAAGTAACGAATTAAATGCGCCTCCCAAAAACTTAGACATCCTTACTTCTTAAAAAAATGTACTTTTCGCAAGTCAACTGCCATAAATTATGAATTCGAATCTAATCAAATATTTGCAATCAGTTATCAAAAGTTATTCGAAATCTAATCAATTTTCATGATCTATGATAAAGTACTGATTAAAAATAAGTACAATCATTAAAATGGTCTTATCTGGGTCACCTGGCTCGCGCCTTTTTCATTACTTTTAGGCATTTGTGCTTAAATACGCCCGGTTGGCATATAAATAATATCGCTCATTTGCTGCAAGACCGGCATAAGTAAAAAAAAATCGATTTTCCAGAAAACGCGTTTAAAGTTTTCAACTTACTCCAACCTTACACGGAAAACAGGAAATATATTCTCTTCTCAAGCGGAGCATATAAGAGGTATTCATATGAATTTTTCACTCAACATGAAGTATGATATAACGAACAATTCTGCAGCATTAACTCAAAAATCACGTTTTTTTGATTTATGCCGGTCTTGCAGCAAATGAGCGATATGTAATAAATTTCCCAAAGAGAAAACTCAGGCTGCTTGTCGCTTTCTACACTGACCATTGTAAGCTCAAGAAGCATTTATACAATATAACACGGGCCTTGCTTCTTGTGCGAATTACCGGTTCTGTCGGAGTATGAAAATCCAGAACACCTGCTAATTGACTGCATACTAGTCTGTAGGCGCAGGATAAAGACCCTTGGATCCATGTTTCGAAATAGAGATCACATCGCCTCAATAGCATCTAGCAGTATATTGGAATTTATCAATTTGCTGGGGCTAGGTGAGTCCTTGGGACTTAGATGAGGGCACAAAAAATTTTCGACAACTTTTCCAACTAAATCAAGTCATGATATACGACTACACGATATGATGTACGGATAGCACGTTCAATATTGGCTTTTAAATTTTAAGAGAGTCTGGTTTATTGCTAAAGCCTAATGACTAACTGAATGATATTACAAGAAGTAGTCTAATGGTGTTAAATCACAACCTCTTGGAACTCATTCAATGTCAGAATTTCTTGAAATAATCAAATCTCTAAGCTTTTATCGCAATAATTCGGTTGTTGCACGTGCTGTGTGGTACGTAGGCCCGTCTCATTGACACCAGATGTTGTCCAGATCAACTTCTGTCAATCGCAGCCATAAAAAGTTGGTCATCATCGATCTATACCGCTCTCCATTGCCGGTAACGGTGTCATTTTGAAAGAAGTACGGATCATTGATTCCATCAGACTAAAAACCACACTAAATTGTCAATTTATGTGAATGTTATGATTGTTCATTACTAATTTGTGTATTTTCCTTTCTCATCCTTTCTCAAAATCCACTACGTTGGGGTTTGAGGCAGTCCCAAGAACGTCTTGGAATTTACAAATTGTGGTCTTGAGCAACACTCGCCTGAACGGCAGCAATATTTTCATTACTTTGACCATAAAATGGCAAAGCGATAAAAAATTTAATTTGTAAATGTTGTTCTTCTGTGTTTTATCTGTCCAAGTGGAGATTGTAAACATTACTGAATACAATAAAAAATGAGAGATCACGACATATTAAAAATGGCCGAAACGTCACTTAGAAATCATATCATATCGCTATTGGAAAACCCGGTAAATAAATCGGCTATAAACAAATGCTTAAATAATTTACAAAACTAGTCATTTTATAGTATATTTAAATATTTATATTTATATATATTATTTTTGAAGTGTTGAGCTTTACACACCACCAATTTATTGCATTTGCTTAATTCGACGCAAATTGCGTTAATTTATATGCTTTGTGGTCGTAATTATGCTTACGAAATATGTTCGTGTCACCTATGTCGTCTCACGCAGCGCATGATTACAAATGTAATGTAATATCAAGCGACCCAGAAAAAAACCTTTCCCTGTCAGCTTGTCGACCGCACAACTCCTCTCCGTTCATGTTGTTGCATATGCGGTTAAAATAACTGTTGCAAAATTTCACAACAATATTTTTTGCCTTTTTATTTTTCATTGTACTTAATTATGTGTATGATATGTTTAAGCATAATTTATTTTTTTATTTCTGTTTTTGTTTAAAAGTTTTCTCTGTGAATTAATGTACTCATACTATTTACTATGCGTTCCTATGTTTCGTCTGGTTCGCTGAAAATGTCATTTGCAAAGTTAATTTTCCAGTTGAAGCTTTTCAAGCAACCCACGTTCACAAAGCCCTAAGAAGTAGTTAACGAAATGAAAATAAAAAAAATAGAAGAAAAAAAACAGAAAATGTTGCGTCGTAATTTCGAGCTGTGAGCTGTTGCTGAAACCAGTTGACATTTAAAACACTTACTGACGCCCTTTACCACCCGTAGTTTGATGTTTGACGCCAAAACATAATTTCAACTTTTAATTTTATGTATGAAACAGTGTTTACAAATAAAATTCGAACTAGTAACATATACGAAAAGGCAATGTGTGCAACAATTTCGCTTAATTGCTATTTTCAACTCTTTTTTCTTTTTTTGATAGGGAAAGCTTAGTGAATTACATCGAGTTCGAGGTTTTTCAGCCCTTGCATACCGTAAACACTCAACGACGTAAAAACGCTTCAGTTTACATCATGAAACTTCTGATAGTGTCATTCTTCCATAGAAATGCGATAGCTAATCGCTGCCTGATAACATACGAGTACACATACCATTCTCTACAAATAAATTTTAGCACTTTTTATGCTGGTTATGATCATTATCTGATTCCACATCGGTTACTAACAAAACTTTAAGTTCTCGCAATTTCTTTAGTTCCTTTATGCTCATTCCTTAAGCTTTCTATTGGTCAACCTATAGTAATTTATTTGTAATAAATCCTAACCCAAATTTTGCACCTAAAATTTAGTATTTCTTTATGTGATACATCATTATAAAAAATTATTTAAATAATAACAAATAAACAGTTACAAATTTAGTAAATGATAAGCGTCTAACTCAATAAAATCGGCAAAGTTTTCCATGATTTTCTCCGATTTGAGTCTTTCTGAACAGATATTTATTTCTATCGAGCAGTTTTTTCATGCCGAAACGCCCAATAGGTTTTGATATTTCTTGTCAAGATTGACTTCTGTGTTCTATGATTCTAGACTTTAATAGAGATCCAACGATGATCAGCAGCTGATATTATAATAGAGGGTAGATCAAAAGCTGCTCGAAATGTTAATTTTTTAAAAGTGAATATTGGGTATTATTTTAAAATTTTATTTTTTATTTCGAACAGGATTTCAAATACAGGACCACGACACCTGTATCTTTTATGTGAAGTTTTTTAGAGTCAAAGTTGGGCCGGATCGGACAACTATTCACTTATCTCCCATACAACCGAATGTTCAGTTCGTCCAAAAAATCACTGGCTTCAAAGCGGTTGTAGACTATTTAGTCTCTTAGGTCACAATGAAACCTACTTAGAACATTTCCCGTATATTTTTGAGAAAAAAATCGACCCGCTCTACTGTAAGGTCTTTTCCGTTCACCAATTGCACCTAAAATTAATAAAAGTATATTTGGAGGTATTTATTTATATCCAAATGATCAGTATAACGAGACGAGTTGAATTCCGAATGTCGGTATGTCCGCCCATTTGTATATGCCAGTGATTACTTGATTAAAAATTTAAATATTTTGACTTGGTATTCGTGTTTCTTGACAGAAGGCCAAAATCGGTCTATTCCCACAACCACAAAATGCCGTTAATCGAAAATCTATGAGCCGAAAATTAAGATACAACATATTTATGATAGAGGATATAGAGAGGATATCTGTGGCTTTGAAAAATTTAAAAGGTGCTCGGCCAATATGAACCCTAATCGAGCTATAAAATTATTGTGATAATCCTATATATTGCATAATCAGGTCAATAGCCCTTAATACCCAAAATAGTGACTTCCGACTCACCAGCAACTGTTCATGTTAGTCAACATGTGTAGTATTTCAATGAAATTAAGTGGACATATTGGTCTAAATCCAGCATCCCTAATATAATGAGTTCCGATTTTATGATTGGAGTTTTCCTGATTTACTCAATGCATTAAATTTAACCAGTTTGGGTTAAGTTTGTATGATATATAGTACATAAATCTCATTTTAATTAATCAGGTGGACTTTAATATAAATATGTATCTGGAATAAGAAACCAAATATGTTATCAAAACTAATTAGGTTAGATTTGAAAATTAAATGAGGATTGCACCGCGACCTAGGGTCTATTGTGCCCTCTCCTAAATCACAACGTCTCAACTAGGCCCAGGAAATTAATGAATTCCAATATATTGCTAGATTTGATCCCTATTTGGAAACATGGATCCAAAGGCCTATATCCTGCGCCTACAGACTGCTCTGCAGTCGGTCAGTAGGTGTTCTGGCGTTTCAGACTCCAACAGAAACGGCAATTCGCTCAAGAAGCTAGGCCCATGTTAAATAAGTGATTTTTCAGCTTACAAAGGCCAGTGTAAAAAGCGAGAAGTAGCCTGAGTTATTTCCTTGGGAGGTTAATTACATATTTAAATAACAGCTTAACCTCTACTTCGGGAAATTTTGAACACACTGCAAGCTGTTCAAGCTGTTATAAATCATATTTTTCGCGAAAATAATTAAAAGTCAACATACTCACCAAAGCCGCCATGCAGCCGTCACGTAAAATATTCTATAGCACTAACTTAAAATTCCAAAAATTCTAAAGCCCCATGTTAATTAAAAATATATCCAAAGCATTTTAGCAATTACACGAATGCCGTATTAAAAAATTCAAACGATAATTGCTCATGCTGCTAATTGGAAAACTTCACGATCCATAACATTATTTGACAATTTCGTGACAATTCGACTGAATAAATGCTGGTGAAATGCCAAAAAAACGAAAACAAAAAATAAATGAAAAATTAAAACGAATTTGAACTTTAGTAAGAGTGTTGATGACCCAACAGTAAATTTTTGGTCCCGCATGTCGCTTTACCGCACCGCCGGCGGTTGACCAGGTTAATTTTTGGTTGTCATCGTTTGCAGCTTAAACATCACCGAACATATTTGCCGCCACAATATGAACCTTTCCATCACGCAGACACTATGCCGCCTACCTCCTTTCTTATATAGCGTTGCACGTCCCTTCGTTGCATTTGTTCTCCCCTTTATAAGTAATTTTCTGCTAGGAAGCTTTTACCACGGAAGAGACCGTTGTCGCCTAAAGTTTCAAAGTTTTAATTAATTGAAGGAAGTTGTTCATTCGGTTATCCTATCAGGGTTGTTATCACACATATACATATTTACATTTCATAAATGTGTGTGTCTCTAGGTATGACTATGAATAATAGTCATAGCTGACTATAATTACAACCTCCTCTCTTAGCAAGCAATTATTGAGTATTATCGTTACACAGAATATACCTTTGTGCTTATATTTATATGAGATAAAAATAGCTGGGTAATAATTTAGTGGGTATTACATTAGTTGTCGTTGTAGGTCAACAAGTTTTCATCAGCCCACTGCTATTGGGTTATTAACCAAGTTCACAATAGCGTACCTACGTAATGAATAGTATAAATATTTATTGAGCTTCAAGCAGCAATCGTTCGTTTACCTTCGTGTTGTAACCAAGTAAACAGCTAGATAACCACATAAATAACTACTCGAGTGCTGTAGGAAGGGTCTGCGCCGGATCTCCCACTTCCAATGCGGCACCAATAGTTAAGTAAATACACCTGTACTTGAGACATTAAACGTTTGAGTTGCAAATAATAACACGTGCACTTGAGACGACTTACATACCTAGTATATGTTACATATATATTCTGTATATTACATGTAAATATTGCTCGCGATGCCCTAATGCATTTTATCGCGAGACATTTTTGCGCTATTATGTCATAGTTGTAGTATATCAGCACCGACTGGAGAGTTTAAAATTCCATTTAATTTCCAAGGCGTAATTGTGAACTCAGTTCTGCAGTTTTTTTTTACTTCTGTTGAATTCTCCCACTGACTGTTCCAGAAATTCATTGTAAAAAATTCATTGTGTCAAAAGACCAATTAGTTTATGGACATTTGTGTAACAAAATGTGAACAAAGAAATTCTGAAATTCTTGAAAAAAAAAAATCAAGTTCTGCCTTCGCGACGTCATTTCCGCTGACCTCTCGGATAAAAGATGCGCCGGCGTTGGCAGGATAACTCCTTACAGGATCACATAAAGGGAAAAAATACATTTAAAAAACCTTAAGTTTGAACTTAGGCGAAGAAAAAAAACACTGAAATTGGATTTCCGTCAGACATTTTTACAAGAAAATGAAAATTTCAACCAAAATTTCCCGATTCACGACGAAAACAAAATCTTTCATCCAAGTCTTTTAGAATTGTATCTCAAAGACCTGTATAAAATTTCTTGAAGATCGGTTGAGTAGTTTTCGATAAATCTTGCCAACCGACTTAAAAAACAGTTTTGAGAAAAACGCGTTTAAAGACGTCGAACTTAGCCTAGCTAGCTTCGAGCGCTCAAATTCTTAAGGCTGTATCTTCGAAACTATTACTCGGATCAACTTGAAAATTTGGGACAATATTCTAGAGGTGTTGTAGAATTTAATAAGACAATAAATAAATTGATTTTTTAAACCCATGTAACCCCTTAACCGAAGCAAATTTATAAGAAAGGTTTCACATATGCATAACCGACACCACACGCATAAATTAGGATAAAAACCAGCTTTTAGAACTGGGCCAATATATTCGTTACTTGGTCGCTTGAAAGGATATATTGTATGTAGTCTGATTTCGACAACTTTTAGACGTGAGATACCATAATTCAAAGACATTTTTTTTCGTTTTATTTCAATAACGTCATTTGCTCTCGTCGAAGTGAATGAATCATGAAATTAAAAAATGTAATATATGGAAAATAGACGTGTTTGTGGTCCGATTTTAGCCATTTTCCAGTGTGCCATAAAAAAGTGAGTGCTATGCCCCAAATTTTCGTTTCTTAAGTAGTTCCAGAGATAAAGGATGTCATAGTAATGTGTGCGATGTCACGCCTATTGTCTAATTTTGACACCGGCTCCTTTCGAATAATCTCGGCTATGAAACTTAGTGCTCCTTATTTATTCAGTGACTTATGGTACGTCTAGTAGCTCTCCTCCGATTTCACCCATTTTTGGACTTATTTAATACATCGCTGGATTAATTTTTTAAGCTACTGTATGTTTGTGAAGTTAATTAGCACAAAATTAAGTTAATTTCGACTTGAGATATGAATATTTAATAGACACGCTACTTGATTTTGGGTTAACAACAAATCAATTGCCACACAATCACGTACATACATACATATACATATACACAAATACATATTTATAGAGCTATACCGCCTTATCGCATGAGTTCCTACCCAAGCCGCTGACACATACGTCAGAATTCATTTGTAATTGCCTCCCTCCTCAGGCCCCTTGTTGTGTGGTCCGTTGTGTGACTTTTTAAAATTCCACAGGCGTTACAAATACGAGTAAAAAATGTTTTTTTTTCTCCTTTGGTAGCTTTTATTCAATTTTTTGTTTACTAATGCACAAAAAATAGAAACAAAATAGAAAAGAGCCGACAAATTGTTTGCGGAGCACTTCAAATTCAATTCGCATACGAAATTCGCCTCGAAATGTTTACTTTTCAATTCGACAACTGCATTATGCGCGTCTCCAGCTCGTGAATTATGTATGTAGGATGTGTGTATGTACTCTGATGCGGTGTTGGTGTAAAATATTTACAAATAACGAGGTTATCATAAATCAACTTAGCATTTGATTAACATAAAATAACAAAAGCGTTGAGCGAACAGGCGAACAAAATGCTCTATCGTTGAAAATTTACATTTTTTTATTAAAACCACTGAAAAGCTTAATGGAATTGGTCTGAAAAAGCAACGGAAAGCTTGGAATTTTCACTCGTTTTGTTTATTCTAAATGACAAATGGCTATCTAGTCATATCGTGTGATACTTCCTGTGCGACAATACAAACTTGATTTTCCGCATCTTTATTCCTTCCATTAGCGTTAAGGAAACGTGTTGATACTCGTTAATTCACTGATATTGAGTCTTTATTTGAAGATACTAAAGTCTTTGAATTGTATCTAATTGCGGAGACAGCTTTCTCATGCCTAATATTTCATACAGGATAAGACTCAAGCGATATTTAAAGATGTCTACTGTCTTAGGTATCTCAATTGACTTTCTGTCAAAATGAATTCGCAGATTATCCTAAATGGCAGCCATTTTCGATCCAAGTGCAAACAAATTGCAACTCAATGGACAAAGCTCACCATCAAAGGAGAAGAGTCGCCGTATACCTCATCCAAAGGCTATTTGATTTCCTTCAAAAAGCAATGATCGAATCACCGGTTGATATTGCTCTTTTTCCAGTAAAAACTTGAGAGTGACTCCCTACGAGAATGAACTTCACGATAGCACATATCTCTTGAGATTTTATCGCCATCGCGCCATGAGACTAAGTACGTATGGAAACGAACACTCCATATAAAAAGCGTACCATCACAATTTTTTGAATACCTCATCTATCAAGAGACCTTTATTCATCATAACAAATTTTACTCTTTTAGCTGCACTTCTCAGGGCTCCAATTGTAGGTAGGTGGGTCGATAGATAGGTGGGCAGCCGCCCCGGACTCAATTTGCGCTAGATGCGCCATTTTGTAGACAGCCAAGATGAATTCCAAGTTTTCTACTTCAGATTTCCTATAGAGTTTGGCATTCGCAGGGAAAGTAGAAAACTGTTTCCTTATTCCCTTCGCATTTGCAGCTGCGGAAAAAATTTTTATAGGACAGACCAATTGGGAGTGCCCCATTATAGTAGCTGCAAGTTTTTATGTACCTTTCCTGGACCAGCTCCTTACCTTTTATCTTGTCATACTTAAGCCTTCTTCGATATCTTCCTCCTGTTCTGAGCTATTTGTTGATCGTTTTTAGTGCGTATACTATTAACTCGTATTCCTCTATTGGTAATACTAACTTGGCCAACTTGTCGTGACCGAAAAAGTTCCCGACCAGGAACGCAAAATCTGGGCAAGTAAAGTTGACCTGCTAGTGAGGCATATCTTATTCATGCAGTTGCTAACTACGCTGGAATATTTGCCACCGACAAGGCCATTAATGCCAGCTGGGTTTCCGTGTATAAGCTTGTTTTCTGTATCCACACGAAGCTATTCAATAGAGCTCCACAGTCCTCTTTTTTGTCTAGTAGTTCCGCTTGGAAGTAACTAGCTGAATTGGGTAGACGGATAGGGAGAGAGATGTCCAGAACCTTCAATTCCAAATGTACTGTATTGAATTTGCCGAAAAATGTCAGTTAGTTAAAATGGACATACGTGATATAGTATATGGAACCTTTAGGATATCTGTTCATTCGTCCATCCATATGACCATGCAAAGGATGGCTTTATAATAGTTGAATTATCTTGATAAAACTTGGCCCCGTGTTGCAAGTTGGGCACAAGCAAAAAAGGTATGGTCCTTGCGATTATATTATAAACTACTACACGTTTAAAACTCTATAAAGAACGATACCAGAATCGTGAAATTACATTATAAAGGGTCATCCAAGTAGAGGACTTTTATCAATAACACGCGTGAGTCGGGCTCTTGAAAAGTTCCAAGAAGATACGACGTTTTCGAGCCAAATTTTGTTTAGCGATGACGGTTTGATGTGGTTTTTGTGTAATCATCGGACCATATTTCTTCAAAAATGATGCCGATGAGAACGTAACCGTCAATAGTAACCGTTATCGCGCCATGATAACCGACTATTTGATGCCTGAGATTGAAGATCGTGATCACGGCGACATTTGGTTCAACAAGACGGCGCCACTTCCCACATATCGCATCAGTCAAGAGATTTATTGAGAGAGCACTTCGATGAGAAGATAATTTGGGTTGGCCACCAAGATCGTGTGAAATCACACCCTTAGACCTTTCCTGTGGAGATATGTAAAGTCTATGTGGACAATCCCGCTTCGAATCAGCCCTTGGAGCTAGAGAGCTAGACATCACGAGTGTCGCTTACCAGTCGAAAAGCTCGCATGAGTCATCGAAAAATCGACTCAAAGAGTGGATCATCAGAGAAGTAGCCACGGCAAACATTTGAATAAGATAATCTTCAAAAAATAAATACCAAAGAATGTTCTTTCAAATGATAATAAGCGTTCTCCATTAAATTTGAAGTGTCTGTGTTTTTTATTTAAAATTGTAGGAAACTTCGAAATGGATCACCCTTTACATGAATAATACCACATGCTTACAAAGCGTTTCGTACAAAATTTGGGCAAGCGATATTTTAAAAACTGGTCAGTATGACAAATATCTTAATTATAAAATGTTTTCTCAAACATAATATTGAATCGGTTCCAAAAGTCAGTAAGATTCATACAATTAAAAATATATAAATATCGCTCTTATTGCCTTTATAGCTTAGTGAAAGTGATATCTCCTATATCATTTAATATTTTTAAACTTTTTGTCTAAGTGTCTAATATTGAACTTGTAAGAATTTAGCCCTTCACTACTTATTAGGAAGTTTGTTCGGCTCGTGATTAAAATTAAATTTGTCATAGCTCCAAACTCAACCGAAGAGAAAATTTAAATAATTAAAAATATGCAAGAAATCGTCCACAGTTCAGTCATCTTTCACAACACGAGACCGTTGAATGAATGAAAAGTGCAGTTCTTTATTTCTGGTATACAAAACAAACAACGAAGTTATTCATTGTAGATTTCAATGAAATTTTTGCCAAATGCAATGCATTCATATAGCCAGCCAGACGTATGCACATACATACATATGTACATGTATTGAATTGCTTAACACGATCTATAATTTTTAGCTTGTACCACCTAACATGTGGCAGCCATACGTAGATATGGTTGTGCCTAAAAGCCGCCTGCGAATATCTGCTTGTTCGTACAAATTACGAGTCGGCAAGTGAATGAGAGTCTTTGCTTTTATGAGCACACTAACAGCAACAGCAATATGTCTGTATGTATGGGATATTATATGGCACAAAGGTTATTTAAAGCAAGCATATCCGTTAGTAAACGAATTTATAAGCCAGCCATAGATACGGCTTACATAAAGTCCGATAGCTAGCTAACCTACTCACCTAACTACCTATATATTGGCTGTGTTGAATCAGCATCCTTGCCACTACTAAACATATATATATGCATGTATGTATGTATGTATTCTATGCGACAATTTCTTTTTTATGTTTATTTGTTGTGAAAATGAAATGAAAACTGTGAAGATACAGAACTGAGGCACAAGCCTCGTTGTAATGCCGCATAACTCTACCGCATGCCTGCCTACCCCACTTTTATGTCTACGCCTGAGCTCACATTAATTTAAAATGTACAAAAGTGCCGGTTGGTTTGCGCATTTGACTGTCCACAGAGTGAACCGTCTTGCCCTTTGTCCCACATCCTTCATTACAAGTTGACTCGGAGCGTATGCTTAGCCTAAGTTTGCGGCTGCAAATCATCGCCAGCACCAATGACTGCCTCGCAGCCTACAACTAGAGGCCCCCCAGTACATATACACACACACTCATATATTTGCAATATACTGTACACCGATATAGAGGAGATATAAATTTAAAAGCGGATATCGCATTTAAACTTTTTCTTCGGCAAAATTTATATCTCACATAAAGTGTAGCAACGAATGTATTTCCTTCCTTTACGTTCAGTCAGCTACTTACCCCTACTTACGACTTCCCATCTCATTTCCGTTTACATAATTTTATATGCCATCTACACTAGGTCCATTTATTTGCTTATATTGTATATATTTATTGCTGGTACTTATGTTCTTGTCATTTCCATTTCATTGCAGCTGCCAATACTATTTGAAAAGCCATCTATGGGTACCGGCATATCAGGGTGTCATCACATTTTTCGTTTTGGCCAATTTCTCATTAGCGACATTCATGGACCCCGGTGTCATACCAAAAGGTACAACAATTCTCTGCAATGACATTTACTTTACAATTTTATTTTTATTTTTCCTTTACTTTGTAACCAATTTCGCCACTCCACTCCACACACACACACATACACACACACCAACCAACACAGCATCGCCAGATGAGGACCGGGAGGAGGAATTCCGTGCACCGCTTTATAAAAATGCCGAAATCAATGGCATCACCGTCAAGATGAAATGGTGTGTGACTTGTAAATTCTATCGTCCGCCACGCTGTTCACATTGTTCCGTATGCAATCATTGCATAGAGGTAAAGTAGCAAAATGTTTATTTTATTATATGCTCATATTAAATGTTTACAATCATTTTTATTCGGATTTTTATTATAGACATTCGATCATCATTGCCCTTGGGTGAACAATTGCATTGGACGTCGCAATTATCGTTTCTTCTTCTTCTTTTTGGTTTCACTGTCTATACACATGCTGAGCATATTTTCATTATGCTTATTTTATATATTGAAGATAACGCCAAACATCAGGGAAACATCGCCCATAGTAGCGTATCCTTTTGAAAACGCAAAAAGTTAATTTATGCAAAAACTTTTCCAACGCCATGACTTGCCAAAAATGTTGATATACTGTTTTTGTTTGTGGGTAAGCTTAGACGAATACTTCAGCACTCACGTTTTGTAACTGAAACTCGTTAGTAGTAGGCAGCCGAAGCTTTAAGCTCAAATCTTTTCCCAAACTCCAACTGCTTTAGTATTTCATTGGATTCAAAAACGTAAAATAACGGTTTTTTTTATTGATTTTATTTCTTTAATAGTTGAAAAGTACAAAAGTATTAAAAAAATAACCATTTCATTTATATACTTCCTTTCCTATTTTCGGCTCACTTGAACAGCTTAGAGGGTTGCTTTTTTGTGCTCCCGAAATTCCTAAAACTGGCCCGCGGAGCGCTTCCAATCGGATGAAATTGGATTAAGGGTACCCTCTCCACGTAGCTGATCGTCTTTGCAGTTTCCGGCGATTCCGCTGAGAACGGGCAATAAACAAATCTAATACGGAAAATGATTGATGCTATTAATAATTTGGTCACACACTTTTTGACTAGCTTTGTGCTAACAGTACGCGAGTTCAAAGTCAGTATAGTCGCCATAGTGAATAGTACATCTAATACTACTGCTACTTTTACTCTCTTAATTTTTGAAACGTTTTCTCAAAGACTCCAAGTTAACTACGTTTTTTATTTTTCCAATTCAAAAGCAATATTTAAACCTTTCCGTATATTTTAACAGCCAAATTTAAAATCCAATCCAATAATCGGCCGGTACTTTGGAAACCCTAAAAATGCCCCAAGAAGCTATCGGCCGATATCGGATATCAAGTTCTTGTTTAGTTTCTATTTGAAAATATATCTTCATGAAATTTTGTAAAGTTACTTTCTCTGAACATATTGTACAGGATTTGTCCGGAAAGTAATAGGACTGATTTTCTTCCACCGCGACTGCGCATATCGACTGGATTTGGTAGACATACATTTTCGGGCGTCGTGTTTCTGTAAGTGGTGCAAGCCGAAAATGCAGCGTTCGTTAGAGCAGAGGTTCTGCGGTTAAATTCTGTGTGAAACTCGGTAAATCTGTGACAGAGACGTTTGATATAATCAATCAGGCTTACCCAAATGTTGCTTTAGCAAGAAGTGGTGTTTTTGGAGGGCCGGACATCTCCTCGCCCAAAAAGGGGAAGAATGAGCAAATCCAAAGTGAAAATGCTCATTGTCTTTTTTGACATCAAAGCATAGTCCACCATGAATTTGTTCCCCCTGGACAAACCGCCAACGCCAAGTTTTACGTGGAAGTCCTCAGGAGACTCAAACGAAGGGTCAATCGGGTCCAACAAGACATCGCAGCCGATTGGAAGTTACACCACAGCAACGCCCCGGCTCACACCGTCTATCTTGTGAACAGATAACCAAGGCCGGCATCTCAATGCTTCCACAGGCGCCCTACAACCCTGATGTGTCCTCCGGGGATTTTTTTTTGTTTTTTGCCTGAAAAGGCCGATGAAAGGCGAGCATTTTGAGACGACAAAGGGAATCCAAGCAGCACGCACCTCGGCTCCCAAGGCTATTCCGGAGAATGCCAACCTTGACGCTTTCAATGCTAGGGAAATCGCGCTGGCAGCGTTGCATCGACGCAGAAGGAGCCTATTTTGAAAGTTTTTAAAGAATTGTAACGATTGGTTCAATAAGTTTTTTTAAATCGACTCAGTTCTATTACTTTGCAGACAATCCCTGTACATATCGGCCACCATAGCGTATAGCCATCATTGAAAGATACCCTTGGCTGGTTACGTTATCAGATTTAGTTATACATATAGTTACTATAGGAAATGCACCTGTGAAAAATATTATAGCTTTAGTGCTGGCGAAAGTGACGTTTTTTTTTCTTTCTTATTTTAATTAGTCTAAACGTTTATAAATACATTTCCGAGAAGCATTTTTTAACAGTACAGAGTATAAATATTAAAGTGTTACTTGACGTATGTACAAACATTCAGAGTTTAGCGCATTTTATCGATATAAACCTTGAGGTGATGTAAATCAAAACCATAAAATTAACTGCGAAACGATCTGTTTCTAGTATATACTTAACTCCAACTTAAAGCGCGATTACAAATACGTCTGTTTATTATTTTATTTCATTCCGTTTTTTTGTTTATTATATTTCATGTCTTTTTACTGTCTATATATTGTGGCATTATTACATTAACCTACATATGTAAACTGCGGTCTTAAAATTTCAACAAAAAAAAAACATTTTCCTTAACTACTAATCATTGCCACACAACCACAGTATGGTGTTGATGGCTATAGTTATAATCCTAGCGATTCCGATTTTCGGGCTTACCGGTTTTCATATGGTGCTCGTATCACGTGGGCGCACAACAAACGAACAGGTCACTGGCAAATTCAAAGGTGGATATAATCCATTCTCACGTGGCTGTTGGCATAATTGCTGTTACACGCAGTGTGGACCACAATATCCAAGGTAAAAAAAAGATTAATTGTACACATATATGTATATGTTTATGTATGTATATACCTACATACATAGTACGTCACACGTACATCATGAATCGGCACTAATATTTAATATTCCTTTCTTTTTATTAACTTCCGTTGCGTAATTGAAATAAATTATATACCGCGTAAACGAATGCCGGAATGTTGCTGCCGCTGTGTTAATGCCATTGGATGTGATGCTGACACCCAACAAATCGTTTTAAACAGTCTTCTTAAGCCAGAAAAGTATGCCGCTCGTCGCTCACACAAGGACGGTCAGGGTATTAGTGTTATCACCACCGAACGGCGGACGAATCAACAGGGCAGCAGTATGCGGGGCAACAACACACCCGGCAATGTGCCACGTTCACCACGCGAAACGCTGAAAAACTATTACGATAGGGACAATCGACACACTCAGGTAAAGACTTATACGGACCAGGGCAATGGTTATAATCAACGGTCGGGCAGCACAACGCTTTATAGTAAGGTGGGTAAATTGATTATTGCTGGTTATTGTTGCGAATCGTTGCGAAACTATCTTTTGTAAAAACAAAAAAAAAACTAAGCAAACTATTTAACTTACTTTTTTTCCTTCTTATATGTATCTATGTACTCGTTGTGTTGTTGTTTGTATTCATGTACGATAAAGTGCTCGTACTTGTATGTATGTACACGTTTGCCTTTTTGTCAATTATTTTATTTAGTTTCATAATTTTTTCAACAATACTTGGGTGTTTAGTTACCATAACACACATGTACATATATATGCACTTCCCCACATACACCTACACACATAGAAACGGTGGTTGGCTCTTGTATATACATACATACACACACCTACATATTTAATAGCGTGTAGCTGCATTGAATTTTTCTTAATTGCCTGTTTTATTATGAAATGACGTGATTCCCACATACGAGTAGCATATTTTGATTCCATTAATTCTAATGCCTTCCAATTTGTTATTGCTATTTTTTTCTTTGTACATACATATGTACTGCGAGTGCATTAATTGAATATTTGACCTATAGTTTCGTATTTTATTTTCTATTCTCTTCACTGTGCACTAATTGGTGATTGCATTTATATCAGTTTAATAGTGTTGTCACTGCCTGCCCGCCTGACTACGAGACAATGTTTTTTTTTTCGTATATATAAATATTATATAATTTATATTGTTTAAGGTTTAAATTTAATTGAAACATTTTTTTTAACTTTTAATTCGGCACTAACAGCTTATTACATAAATTAATGCTTGCACAATACTTGAATATTTGCTTTTGTATGCTGAGCATTGAAAAATAGGAAATTGCGGTAAAGAAATTGTGTGGTTATATAATTTATGTATGAAGGTATTTTGTATATATTTTTTTATATTTTAAGTATGCATAACGACTTCCGTTGAAAGTTATCAGTATATGTATTATTCTTTGAGGATTTTTTTTAACGGAAATATTTATGACATTATAATTCCCTTTTTTATAAATTTGCAAACTAGAAACCCGCTTTAAGTTTTTAAATAAGAATGACGAAAAGTTGCATTGTGTGATGGGATCCATTCTCCAATTTCTAGTGAAAACCATATATTTTTGCCATTAAAAATAAGGTTATGTATAATTCAATCTAAATTGGCAAGCTGCTCATATTTAAATATCAGATCCCCAAAGTAGTGCAATTTGCCCAGTCCATTACCAATTTTTACCCCCTACACATATTACATTAATTATTGACACGAAGTTTTTAATGCCCAGAAGGAAATGTCGAAGACCTTATAAAATATATGTAACAGGCTTTTCAGTAAGTTTTTTAATAAAACAGAAACAGCTTGGGAAATCAATAAAATTCTTTATTCCTGGGATAATACAGTCGCCGGCTTGTTGATATAGACCATAGACTTAACGTAGTCCTATAAGAAATAGTCTAACAGCGTCTAATCGAAGCGGCCAATTGACTGAGCCATTTCGTGAGATAACACATTCACTAAACTTGGTTTTCGATAAATCGGTTGTGATATTCACTGTGTGGCTTGTGGCGCCGTCCACATATTGTCCATGTCCATATCATCCAATTCGGATATCATTGAGCGGTAGCGATTCCCATTCACAGTAACGTATCGGTCTTGATAATCACGGAAGAAGTACGGCCCAATGACGGCGCCGGCCCATAAATCGCACAAAACCGTAATTTTCTCGGGATGTCGGCGTGACTCATGGAGTACGTGTTGATTGCTGCTTAACCAATAACGCATATTTTGTTTATTGACGAAGCTATCCAACAAGAAATGAGCCTCATGAACCTGAAGATGATTTTCGATGAAAATCCGGATCATTTCCAAGTTGTTGGTCAGCCTAATTCATGATCCTACGACGATTCTGGTGATCAAGCGGCTTTAGTTCTTGCGTCAATTTGATCTTGTAAGGATGTAGGCCAAGATCTTTACGCGAAATTCGCCACAACAATATCACAGAGATGCCCAACGCTTGAGAACGACGTGTGAGAGACTTATTCGGGTCTTCCTCAATTGATGAGCTAGCGGCTGCAATATTCTCTACATTACCTGCACTTCTTTGTCTCACTGGCACGGGAACATTTTATACTATACCTCTGGATTTTACATTAGACGCTAAATTGTTTATCTGAAAGGACGATTATGACGAACATAAATTGAACGTAACGCTCTTAAATTTGAGGCCATTGACTCCGAATTTTGGTATTAATTTTAATAATTTCGAAACGTTGTTGGATTATATATCTTTTCATGATGAAATGGCAAACTTTACTGAAGAGAAATGTTAAAAGTTAAGAAAAAATGTGTCGTCGTTCGCTGTCCCTATCGGTCTACTTTTGTAGTGTCCCTATTGAAAACCCCGTTAGTATATTTACTAAAATTCTTTTTTTTATACAATTCTTGCTAACTATCTTACCCATTTTCAGATTAAATTATAAGCGTACAAACCAAGTAGCTTCCTGTAGGCCAATATAATAAAAAATAGTATGAAAACAGTTAGAAACCTATTTGCATTCCTAGCAAAATAAAATCCTCAATGCCAATGCTCGTTAAATTTAAAAGCTTCTGCAAATGTGTTTGAAAAAGTTTAAAACTTCTGAAATTACTAATTTTTTTTAAATTTCTTTTCAAATAGTTTTACATTTTTCTACTTTTGAAGATGTTTTATTCTTTTGCATGTGCAGTTTAGTTAATTTTTCTGCTCTACAATAAATGTACTTATGTATTTAGTATACTACTATTTACCGCAACTAATTATTCGACAAACTGTTCTATATAGTTCTGTAGTAAATTGTCTGCAGGTAATCTGAAAAAAAATATCAGGAGACTTCCTTTAATTCGCCAAATATCTGCTTTTTGTGCTCTGAACTCTTGTTTAAGAGCTTAAGAGCTGAGAACAAATGCCATGTTAACATAAAAAAATAAAATATTCTCATTAAAGTAACACAAACATTATCCAATTTATGTGTCTATTTCTTCATACCACTTTATTTGATTTATGCCAATAGTTTTTTCGATTGGCCACTTTCACTTTTAGGGACATGTGATGTTAAAACGGGAAAATGTTATTAAATAAGTTTAAAGTATAATAACCTTTAAAATAATATAGAAAAATAAACTTAAATTCCGAAACTATTATCTATTTTTTGAGCTTAAAGTTTAATTTATCATCTAGATGTCCAAATTTTAAGTAGCAAAAAATTTAAAATATTTAATTAGCAAATTAGCATTGAAAAATAAAATGCAGCCTTCTCGAAGCAGTTATTTACAGAAATTTGCAAGCTAATCGCCTCACATTTCTTTTCGATTAAAGTTAAAGCAATTTTTAATTTCATCGCTTTTTCATACCGAAGCTTTGGCCATGTATAAAATGAAAGTTTTCGTACCCAAAATCTGCAGTTTAGCTCCAATAATTAATTTAAGCGTTTAAATTTAATTTGCATTTTTGAAACAGTACTTTTTTCGTACCCTTTACTATAGAACTACAGCAGTTTGTCCAATATTATTTTGTTCGAATGCACTATCTCGTAATGGTATGCTATTTTGTTAGTTAGAAAAGCTCTATATTCAAATTGGTCCGTATCAAAAAAATAATAAAGCAAAACAAAACTCTACACTAAATGCAAGCACCGAAAAAGGTAAAAAAAAATTCTATCTATTAATTCATTTTTTTCAATATTCTTTTGCGAAAAACCATATTATTATTGTTCATATACATATATACTTGTATTTGTTCGTGCGATAACTTTTTTGAAAAGTTTTCTCTTTAATAAAAAAAAAATACGTACTCTTCATGTCATTCGTTCCTTTATTAAGATTTCAAATGCGTTTTGCAAACTCTACAATATATTCTACTTAATTCGTTTGTTGGTAATTTGAGCGATTTTTTACTCGTATACGATTCGTACTACAGTTTTCATTAATATAAATAGTTGAAGCATTGTAACTTATTTCTTTGTACAATGTTTTGAAAATTATAGTTATTTAGGATTTTTAACAAATACCGTTTTCATTATCATATTTTTGTACAACCATTGTGTTTCGTTTTAACTAAAATTATTGTTGTACTACTACTTACATACATAAATACATCCATTGTTAATGTTAATATTAGGAGATACTTTTTTTTGGATTTTATGAAATCTCATCTGTCTAGAATCAACTTGTTTATAAATATTGGCAGGTCTGCCATGAATGTGCAAAATACGTCAATTTGGTAAATTTCCCTGATGCTAACCTAATATTAGCTGAATGTAGGTCTTTTATACCCTGAACAGAGTATATTAAATTTACCACAAAATGTGTAACACCCAGCAAGAATCGTCGGAGATCCTATAAAATAAATATATAAACTATCGGCATTATGAGCTGAGTTGATTTAGCCATGCCCGTCTGTACTTCTATTTGTTCGTCTGTGTACACCCGAAGTAGTTTAAGATATCGGTCTGAAATTTTACATACGTTTATTTTTCTTCAAGAAGTTGCTCATTTGTCGGAACCGCCGATATCGGATCTTTATAGCATATAGCTGTCATACCAATAGAAAATCAATAGAAAACCAAAATCATGTCTTTGTATGAAAAACTTTTTTATTTGAAGAGATAGCTTCATGAAATTTGACACGGATTATTTTTTAAGGCAGCGATGCAATTCCCGAAGAAAAATTTCGGATCGGGTTACTATAGCATATAGTTCCTATACAAACTGAGCGATGAAAATCAAGTTTTTTAATGAAAATATTTTCATTTGTGAAGGGTATTGCAGTTTTGGTAGTTCTTGTCGTGACTATCTTTCGGTACCTGGACTACCCATGGCTCAAGAGTTCAAATAACGAAAAAAATTTTGAATTATAGATTGTTCAAAAATAGTGGTCACCCTATAGTCCCAATTTCAAAACTACACATTTTGACGTGAAAAGTTTCTAACAAAATCCTTCAACCGTTTAAATATGGCTTGAAACTAAAAGCACCTTCAAGACTCAACGCCACAATAGAAGAAAAAGTGGAACCAAACTTTTTTAAAAAAGCTGGATTCCAACAGCATTTGCGTTAAAATGTTCAAATAAACTAATAATAGTTATTTTTCTCTCACGGTATGCTTTAAATCTCAAAAATCCGAAACGAACTCAATTTCAATTAGACCTTCTAAGAAAGAGTGCTGAGCGTAGTTCACTTAGGAATGCTTTGTTGTTGTAAAAAACAAAAGTTTTTGTAAATTATTCAAAAATTTGTCAAAAGAGTCCTAGTTCTTAGTCTCGTAAGTGAATACCTTTCACCTTGAAGAAATGGTTGTGGTTTATTCCGAAAATGCCAATCCGTCTTTATTTGGGAAGCTCAAATAATTTCTGTAAAAATCACAAAAACAAATAAATGCCAATTACAATATATTAAACAGATTATGTTTACCCTTGTGTTAATCAAATTAATCCGCGCAAGTGTTAATCAAACCCCCAAATTCGCTCATCCGTTTGCCGCACCTTGGCATACCAACAACAACAACTTCATACCATTTCACAAACCATACATGAAAACGTTAATTGAATTCATCAAACTCGTTACCATAATTTACATGCCTACATACATACATATTTTATGTTAATTATTTCATCTCGAACAGCCGCTTTCATAATGATTTTTTTTGTGTTTCCTTGGTTTTCATGCAATTTCAATTAAAATTAGTGTTTAGCTTTTGTACATTCTATTTTACTTGCGATTCCAATTTTTACCTAACACCGCGCCTTTCTGCGCTCCTTCCCCCTCGCCGTTTAGCTGTCGCCTGGACGTGAATGTTCAGACACCGATATGGAGCCGCAGGCATCGCAGAGTCAAGATTGTGAGCCCACACCGCCACTGCAACGACACAATTCGACAAATTTCTACTTGCCCCAAGTGGAGGCAGGCGTGAGCAATATGAATAACGGTGGCATAGCGACCGGTGCGGGCATGATGCCCAACGCTGGTGGAGGTGGAGGCGGCGTCGTTGGCGGCGGTGGTGGTGGTGGCGATTCACCACGTCACATGCGCATGTATCATCCGCGACACAGTCCACTAGCGCGTCAGCGGTGAGTTGCCACATATTTACGAATATTTTTATACTTTAAATTATTTCGTATTAATTAATATAATTATTAATTTATTTGATTTAGCGGTTTGGAGCCACAACGCGGCTATAATCCCGCCGATCCATTGTCGCCCGATCATCCCGCTCATCCGAGCAATCAGGGCGCACAGCAACAACAACGCAGTGGGACAACTGCAACGCCCACAATGCAGCAACGAATAAAACCGTTGGGTGTGGCAACACCACTGGTGATGGCAAGTCCCGTCAGAAGGTGAGTGTTTCCATTGTTTTTGTCAATAGTTACGCTGTAAGCGCATGTGTGCGAGTACGAGTGCGTTAGTGCGTTTGCAAAAGCAAAAATCGGCCAAAAACCACTCGGAGATAATAGAATTGCAATGCAAGCATTTTCAAGCTGCTTCGACGCGCTCTACTTTTATGCGCTATAATTACGTTTATTATAATCTGTTATAGTTATTATTACCTCTCAATCTATACATATGTATGTATGTATATGTATACGCAAAGTGTTTAAAATGTACCTAAATATCTACTTTCTGTGACTTCCTACCCGAAACTGCTTACTATATATTTAACCGCAAAAGTTTTCTTTTTTTTTTTTGAACGCCTTGACAATGTGTGAGCCAATGAATTGAAAATTAATTAAATAACCACAAATTTACAATACCCAACCTTTAGAAAATGTTTAACTTCTCTGCTTTTACTTCCATGCCTCAAAATTTTGTATTTGAAATGTTTCTCTAATCTACGCTTCTATTTTGTGCATATAATTTTATTTATTTTTGTATACTTTTTTTGCATTGAAGATGGACATAGCTGGAATTAGCAACTCTTAATTTATGCCAATGTGAAATGCAAAATCGGTAAATAACAAAGAAACAAAAACAAAAAACAAAAATTGTTAAGAAGAATGAGTGTTTCTGTTGCCAGCGCACTTTTTTCGTCACACACATTTTCAGAATTTGCATTTATTTCAAATGGAAAACGAAACTATAAGTTGAAAAGTGAAATATTTTTCTGTCTAATGATCAACGGAGAAAATTGTTTGAATTGTTTTGAAACTAAAATACCGCGAACGCCTGCTTACAAGAAATTATAACCAAAACGAGTTTGGTTATTTTTTGTAGTTTCATTGTAGTTGTAATCCCATAGAGAACATATGAATTTTGTTTATTGGAGTTAGTCACACTTTACTAATCTAGTGAAGATAACACGTTTTTTCCTCACTTTAGTTTGACATGGCAGGAAAATCCAGATATTGGAATATCAGAAGAGAATATTTCGATGTTCAAAAATCAATAATAATTAACCAATGGTTATGCAGACGAAGAATAAAGGTCCTGATACTGCTGCAAATTCATGTTGTATATTTCAACGAAGTTCATCAATTGTCGCTAGCTTGTTGGCATAGACCATAGACTTAACGTAGCCTTACAGACAATATTCTAATTGCATCAAATCGTACGACTGAGGCAGCCAATTGACTGCGCCATTTCACTTGGTTTTCAATAAATATATTGTGACATTCACTGTGAGACTTGTGGCACCGTTCTGTATGAACCACATGTTGTCCAAGGCCATATTATCCAATTCGGGCCAAAAATATTTGGTTATCATTGAGCGGTAGCGATTTCCTTTCACAATAACGTGCCGGTCTTGATCATCACGGAAGAAGTACGGCCCAATGATGCCGCCGGCCCATTAACCGCACAAATCCGTAATTTTTTCGGAATGTGATGGGGACTAAAGGAGTACGTATGGATTGCTATATTGCTGATATTTTGCTTATTGACGAAGCCATTCAGCCAGAAATGAGCCTCATCGCAGAAAGATGATCTTTCGATGAAAATCCGGATCATTTTCAAGTTGTTGCTCAGGCCAATTCACTAACATACGACGATTCTGGTGGTCAAGCGGCTTCAGTTCTTACGTCAATTTGATCTTTTAAGGATGTAGGCCAAGACCTTTTCGCAAAATTCGCCACAACAACGTCACAGATATGGCCAACGCTTGTGAACGACATGTGAGAAACTGATTTGGGTCTTCCTCAATTCATGCGCTAGAGGCAGCAATATTCTCGTTAATTTTTGATCTGATAGGACGATTATGACGACCATAAGTTGGACATAGTGCTCTTAAAGTTGAGGTCACTGACTCCGAATTTCGGTAGTAATTTTAATAATTTCGACTCGTTGAATCGTATATCTTTCCATGACGAAATGGCAAACCTTACTGGAAAGAAATGTCAAAAGAACAGGGAAAACATGCCATAGTTTGCAGCGTCTCTATTGAAAAACCCATTAGCAAGCCGAACTGAATAAATCAAGTAACTGCTGTCAAAAAGACCAACTCCGAAAAAAAGTATTGCCTCATTTAAAATTACATTTATAAAAGAAACACTTGTTAGGAATATATTCATACATTTTGATGCAAAGCTTTCTCTCTAGGCGTGTTTTTTGTCAACACTTTTACTAGTTTTAGTTTGTTAAGGTCCGTACTTACATAAGGTGAGGGATACACGTATGGGAAATGAAAGCAAAGTTAAAGGAAAAATTCAACTTCATTCCTTAACCGAATTTCTATTTTTAGTACATCTCCATACAATTTAGCAATCAATGTCCAAAATAATGGAGATGACTAAAGAAGACTGACGCTGAAATGTGTAAAATAATGCCGAATCCTGCAGTAAATAGCCTATAATCTCCCTATATAACCTATAAAGGTTTAAAGTTATACGGCTAAATTTACTAAGAAAACATTAACTTTAACGAATCAGCTTAAAAACGCCGTTATCAGTGCTCAACTGATAAAGAATAACTTAAATTTCTCCAGTATTTTGATATTTATGTATAAAAAAAAATAATTTTTCGTTTGAAATAAATGCAACTTCCCGTTTTATACAATCATTTAGTAGATTTCAGTCTAAGGTCATTTTACTAAGGCACGATTTTTGATGAGTTCACATTAAAAAAATATATATAAATGCGTTATGCTGCTCATGAGTGTAGTAGGCGCCAGCTTCAAAGCGAAACAAAGTTCTGAAAAAATTAAAAAAGAAGAAAAAGAAAAAAGTAAAGACTGTGACTTGTACATAAAGTAGAAAGGAATGCTTTATGCAGCTTAACGCAAGCATTTAGTTGCTTTGTAAATAATATTTATGCATTAACACATTGTATTAGTGAGCAAAAAGGCCTAAAAATATTCAAGAAAAAATGTCAAACTTTCGGTTTGGAGCAACAATTTGACATCAAATTTAAACAAAGTGTAATACACTAGTGATGAAGACAAATTAAGAAATGTTTCCGTTCCTTTAGCCGAATATGTGCCTGAGCTTTTCAAGAAATTATTTTTATATACATATCTGTTGTTTTTTTTTTATTTCTTACTACATCTATTTTCTCTTCTTTTTATTCTTTTTTTCGCTAGTCAATACTCAAAAATAGATCAGAATTTGAACTGCTAAGCTTAATGTAAACTGCTACAGACAAAAAATGTGTTTAGAGTTAGAAGTGAATTAAATTTTAGTTCAATATTTTTATTGAAAATAAACGACAACCAAATGTTTTAAATCGACTTCTGACATCTGTGTGTATATGTATGAACTTTTTCCAAAACCAACTAATCCTACTATATACAACAACTGCAACTACTACTACTACTACTATCAATACAACAACAACCGCCACGACCATCACGATCACCAACCAATCAACCAACCACCACCACCACTTCCATCCTAACGAGCTGCGACTTGAACTTCAACTTGCAACTTGAATTGCAACAACCCGACTCTGACCGCGCTTGTGCACTCACACACACGTACACGCATTCACCACCACAAGCTCCAACCGTAACTCAAGTCCAAGCTCAGCTTCAGCCTCAACTTCAATTTCTGCTCAGCGAAGCTTAGTTTAAGCTTTACGTTGTTTAGCAAAGAAAATGTCAAAGTCGTTCGCTCGTTCGTTCGTTTGTTTCCGTCGTACAGTTTCCGTCCAAATCTTCTACCACCACTACCACTACTACTACTCTGTTGCTATATTCATTGGAGGTGAGTTTTTCGTTTGTTAAGTTCCGTTTTCTTTATGCAACGAATTGTTATATACTTTTTCTTTCATCTAATATATGGTTGAGTTCTATAGTATGCCATCAAAAACCAAAAACTATAATAATTTCGTTAAGTCATTTTATGTTTGCGCTTTATACATTACCATTGTTTTGCTAAAAAAAAAAAACAGTTTGGACTCATACAACAGAAAAGTGCTCACGCACTTCAGTTTTTTTAACACTATTTCCACTGTCTAACGTCTATATCTCTCGTATTCGTCATGATCTGAAAGCATTCACGGGTATGGCAACGCTAATAATTATTTCACATATTTAATCCTTCCACTCCTACTCTGCATTACCTTTCATTTCACTATTGTGGTGTAGAATTGATTCGAATAATACCATTTCTTCACTTATGTAAAAACACAGAAACTAATTCAGCATAGTTCTTCTCCCACATATTTGAAGTGTCCTTGTTTTTAATAAGTGTTATATGAAATTATATTCTGATTTATAATCGTTTTAGTGTATTTTCTAACGGGTTTTGTATTTTGGCAGATGATCCATTGTAAAAGGTGATCCATTTCGAGGTTCCCTATTTTTTTAAAGAAAAAATACAGAAACTTCAAATTTAATAGGGAATGTTTGGGATCATTCGAAAGAACATTCTTTGGCATTTTTTTTTTTTTTGAAGATTATTTTTTTCAAATGTTGGCCGCAACTACTTCTCAGATGGTCCATCCGTTGAGGCCACTTTTCGATGACTCGTGCGAGCATTTCGACTGGTAACTGACGAATGACTCGCGTGATGTTTTGCTCCAGGAATCAAAGCGGGATCGTCCGCATAGATTTTTGACTTTACATATCCCACAGGAAAAAGTCTATCGGTCTGATATCACACGATCATGGTGGCCAATCGGCCTGCTCAAAACGTGAAATTATCTGCTCATCAAAGTGTTCTTTCAATAACTCCATTGATTAATACGGTGATAGGAAGTGGCGTCGCCTTGTTGCAACCAGTTGTCGCCGAGATCACGAGCTTCAATTTCAGTCATCAAATAGTCGGTCGCCATTGACGGTTACTTTCTCACCGGCATCAGTTTTAAGAAATATTGACCACCACCATCCCACAACACGCGACAAACCGTTGTTTTTTCTGGGTAAAATGGCAGTTCTTGAATCTCTTCAGGTTCAGAAATAGGCTTCATCGCTGAAATGTGGCTCGAAAACGTCGGATCTTCTTAGAACTTTTCAAGAGCCTATAGAGCGAAGCGTTGTCATGCTTTCAATTTAACATCTCGAAATAAAATGCGCCAAGTCGTTCCATACGTTAGTCCGAGTTGCTGCGAAAGGCTCAGAATCAAGTCTCTACGATCTTCGTGTACACTTTCAGTGTGATCTGTCAAAGCAAGGCTATTGAAAAAAGTAACTCTACTTGGATCACCCATTATTTATCAAAATTTAATAAAAGGTGAGCGTGGCAGTTTTGGTTTTCTTCAAGAGTATTCTTTTAAATTCAGTCGCTATGATTATTGGGCGTTGAGTAAGTGGATCGAAGGTTCAAAGCCCTCGGTGAAGCTTTCGACCGGTTATCTGCGATACCGCTCCAGATAACTTTTAGACGGTTAATAGCTTCATATAAAGTGCATCAGTTGTTCGGAGTCGGTTTAAAACTTGGTTGGGGTCCTATTATTTTACCAATAGATGGGTTTAGTAATATTTAGCTCTATTTGTATAAATGTGGTCGGGTTACACTATGTGGCATTAAAAATATAACATTTGCTAATAAGAAACTTCTCAGATAATTTGACTGCGAATTATCAACTATGAGGTGCTTCTCTACAGCAAAATTCTTTATTCGGACCTGTACTGTCAACAATTGGAGTGTCTGAAGGAATCAATCGCCAAGCAGCGAACAGTTTTACCAACTCCTTTCCTAGTTGTGTTTTCCATCAGGACCGGGCAATGCACATCGGTTATGACTCGTCACAAACTCCAGAAGCCTGGCACCTCCCATAATAAGAAACTTTATAGTCTGGTCCTGCTACTTACTGCTTACTGCTTCTTCCTGTCTATGGCAAATGATTTTGCTGATGGAAATTTTGAATAGAAAAGCTTGTGGATATCGACTGTTGTTTTGGCAATAGGAACGATGTTAAATACAGATTCCAAAAGTCCGACAGTATATAGTACTTCTGCGTCTTTCCACATTTTTTAACATGCTCCACTTTATGCTTTAATCATGCTTGAAACTTAGATCTAACCACAAAACATAAACGTTCAATTTTGGTGGCGTCCTCTTAAAGAAACAATACGAACTTTTCACCCCGATACCAAAATTTTTAAGTAGTTATTGTTGAATTAGCTTACCACGGCTTACTTTGACTCACTGGGAACACTAACGGATCCGTTGAAATTTGTATGATCTCTCTGAGAGGGATGATCTGTTGGATTCGATTGCTTCAGCTTAACGAATAACAACTATTCGCTTCTGAAATAATTTCCGAAACAAAAAAAGAATATTTTCGTATATGAAAGACTTTGAAATCTTCCTCTCGCATCGAGAATAACATTTGGAAAATGTTACACTTTCTCCCCTATAACTTTTAGAAGGTTAAGGAACTCTCATTTCGCGAATCTATTACAAAGAATGGCGAGAAGTTTGAAGACTTATTACAATTCCGTGAATACTACTACGACATTTATGGCTATTAATGAATTCATTTCTGAAGAAAGCAAGTGCCTAAATATTTTCAACTTTAGTATGTCGCTTTTTGTCTGTAAACTTCCACTTTGCTTTGCTTCTGATTATATATTTTTTTTACTTCAACGCACTTCCCTTTTGTATATATTTCATAAATTTTGATATAAATGAAAAAATTAACGAAAAGTTTCTAACACAAGTTGATAGATTCAAGTAAATTTCTAGCTTGCATATCTGCGTATTATGCAGCGTCTAAGTGAGCCCTACCGACATAACACCAACGCTGACGTCTACGACGAACGAACGCTCAAAACTTGTGAAGAAATTGGCATGCAAACGCAACATAAACCTTCTTACACTTCGGAAAGTCTAAATTTGCAAATGAAATTTGGCGGCACCAAACTGCATCCCAACGAAAGAAATCAGCAAACCAGCGAAGCGCATAACGGTTATGCGCCAGGCTACAGCGATCGCCTAAAAACGCGTAATCTGGCCGATAATCGTGATAATCGCAAAGCACAAGCGGATCTCAACGATCTTATGAGTAGTTTAATAAGTAAAAATGGCATTGGCTTTTACAAAAATGGCAACGCCGAAACAATTACTCGAAATGGCAGTGTCATGAACAATTCGAAGAGCTCGGACACCTTAACCCCCATGCCGCCTGCTTTACCAAATGGCTCCACTAAACATTGGAAGAATATATCGAAACGCATAACGTTGCATTCGAATCACACGCCAAAGATTTCACCAGACGAAAGCGATAGCAATGACACAGATATACTAAATTCAGAACGCAATGCGGGCGTACATTACAAGACATCGTCACGCACTGATTCTATCTCGAAAAACTCCTCGCGCTCCTTCAACGACGATTGTTACTACGAGGGTATGTCAACGGAATCGGCGCTGTTGTCGAAGAAAAGCTCTACCATGCTTCTGGATACGATCGCCAGCACGCCGTTGAAGGGTACAACAAGCGAAACACGTTTTAGGCGTGTAACATCGAAGAGCAACTGGCCACAAGAGTCTGAAATCAATTTCATCATGCTTGTGGGGTTGCTATTCACCATAGCGCTCTCGAAGATACTGCAGTACTCGCAAGCGTACTGTGCCTGGTTTATGGGCCGGGTGTTGCATTTGCGCTATATGTTTCTCGCGCCGAACGTTAGCATATGGGAGTTGTGCAATTTCGATGATACGTCCCGTTACGGCTTACGTACCAAATTGTTATTGCTGCCCTTGGTGGCCACCTGTTCGCTGCTTTACGGTCTGAGTTCAGTGTTGCACAGCACCTTACGTTGCTTACTCACGCAGGCGCCCAACAGCATAATCGTTTTCATACAAAAGCTATTGAATCCCTAAATGAAATTGCAGAGAAAGCTAAAGAGCAAGAACATCTAGCCACCATATTATAATAATTAATAGGATTTATACATTACGCCTTACTTTTACAACTTTTTGCACATGATCCGATTTTCTACAAATACGCTTTAAATAAAAAATCATTTAATTTCTTCAAAAAGTGGAACCTTCTTTTAAATTACTTTTTAAAGTATAAAAATTAACTCTTCGGTCGATGGGACCGAGTTTCATTATCGCTTTAAATAAAGTTGCCAGCCGATGTAGCTAAGTGTTTTCTAAGAAATGCCGATCTGAGAATAATAAAGCCTTGTATGTCATGTAGAGAGGTTCATAGCCATATATGTATGCACATAACTGATCTTATATATAGCAGTTACCGGAACAAGTGAAGAGTTCTACGTGTTGTAAGGCACCTTCAAGCAGCTGATGAATTTTGTGAGATCATGAACGATCATAATTTTTTTTCTATTACATACCTGAGGGTCAGGTTATTATTTTGTAAAGAAGTTAATCATATTACTGGCCATTTAGAAAAACTGTCGTTCCTGTCATCATCATCGATAATGCATACCGAAGATAATGAATGATTGGTAATGGAAAATATGGACATGGACGATAAATGGTTTCAATTATTTCACAGTTGGCACAAAAGAGCGTTGTTGTCAATCTTTGATGCATTTCAAAATCGATTGTAGTTTAGTTTTAGGGGACCATATCAATCAATTTTATTCATTTTGGGTCCTTAACGTAAATTTATTATACGTATAAGGAGCTAGAGAATGGTACCGATTTCAACTATTTTCGGAAGATAATTGCCAAATATACATATGTATGTATAATATGCTCTAAGCTTTGTAAAGGGAAATGTGACGCTATTCGAAATGGGAAGTAGGCGTCTTTTTCGTTGATTTTGTCAATTTTCCCTTGAGAGTACCGTAACTCAAATTTATAACTTTTAATTTCCGGACTGGCACAAAATTCTCTACAATTTTCTTGGAAAAAATGTTATTGTATAATTTTGAAAAATACCGTTATATCTTGTATTTTTGAGGTTATGTCTTCATTTGGTCCAGTTTGTAAGGCTGTCATACTTCGCCCCATCATTTCAAATATGTTTTTTTTATCACTTGGTGGCCGTGGATTCTTCCGATTTTACTTTTATACAATACTGAATTCGGCTTAACCTCACAGTGCTCACATAGATCAATACAATGATCAGCGCCCCAAATACGAACGAATACCTTTACCATCTTGGTCGGGTTCGAGGCCGTTCTAAAAGCTCTGTTGTGCTGTGGGTCCGCCACCTGGCCGCAGTACGACTCCACACTGAATTGAATTTTTCAATACTACCTGCGTTAGGTTAAAGCCACAGCCACCACGAATCTCTCCAAAGGACCAAACTCAATGAGCAGATTGGAGCGAACTCCAAGGGCTGACTGCTTTCCGTGATACCAGATTACAATCTCTAGTCAGACCTTGTAGCTTTTGAAACTACCAGTTGAGCATTCAACAACTCAGTGACTGGTGATATTTGTCGCTTGAACTGCAAATGTCTTTTCATTAGAAGAAAACTTATTCAAAGTCTATAATATTATTTAAAACTGAGTATTATAACACTATTTCTGACAAAGACTATGCTGAAATCTCGACGTAAGCCATAAAATACAGGCATAGTGCTTATGGATTTTAGTCGCCTCTTACGACAGGCATACCTTACCGCGGGCAAATTCTATCCCCTGCCCGCTGGGGTAACCGAAAAAATAGGAATCGACAAAATCAATTTGATTCGTCATTTTGTACATTATTCGTAGTATATTATTCAGTTTGCCACAAAGTTAACAACACGTAGAAGGAAACGTCAGAAACCCTATAAAATACATATACATATACAGGTATGACTAGCGTGACGAGCTGAGTCGATTTAGCAATACCGGCTGTCTGTATATTCGTAAACTTAGACCCTGCGGTTCCGACAAATGAGCAGTTTCTTGGGAAGAAAAGGGGAACTATTCTGAAATATTGATCTGAAATTTGGAACACGGCCTTTTCTTTCCAAGAAACTGCTCATTTGTCAGAACCGTCGATATCGGACCACTATACCATTTAGCTGCTATGCAAACTGAGCGATCCAAGACAAGTTCTTGTATGGAAACCTTTTAACTTTGTGAAGGATATAATAACTTCGTAACTTTTTTTCTTGTTTAATTAGAACCCAATGTTTAGTCTTAGTTGTTTCAAACAACCGTTAGTTATACAGAATATCTGTGTGTTCTTATAGTGAGTGTTGAATACATTTCTCGCAACAAAATAACTACAAATTCTTTGAAAATGCTTCTGCAGCAGATCGTACATGTTCGTATTTCAAGGAAATATTGCCGTCGTAACCGAAGTGCTCATTTTCATAAATTTAGTTTGCTAACAAGTGTAGTGTTATCCTTGTAATGTAAAAATATTTTTGTCGACACTCGAGCATTACTTTGGATTGTGGCTGTAATTAGACTTAGGAATGACTAATACAATCAGTAATTTATAAAATACCGTTATATTTACTGCGATTTCATGGTGCTAACTTAGTACATACAATAATAATTTCAGCACATTTACAGTTACTGTATTGATTGTAGCAACTTCTCTATTCTCTATATGTGTGTTTAACCGTTATGTGCGTGTCTTAAAAACTGCATATGTCATGTATTTATCTTTAAACCATCGCAATTATCTGAGCTTGTTGTGCATTTTGCGTAACGAAAACTTAATTCTTACATTTATTTTCCTCAAATTCCACTCGAGCTTCATCTTATACATACAAACATACTCGTGCCAATACATACATATGTACATGCATTAATATTTATGATTTTCTCAACTAATTAACTGTTGTTAATCTACATAACCTGAATTGCCGTGAATTTTAATGCTTGTTGTTGTAAATCATCGCTATATGAACGATGTATGTTCGTCGCAAATTTACACGAACCAAAAAAAAATAATAAACGAATTTTCTTTTTACTTCACTTCGACTGCCTTCTTTGCTGCAAAGATCCAATCCTGGCACGCCCACCCAACCAAGACGACCCGACTTCATTGGTCTGAATACACAGCAGCAACAGCAACAGCAGCCGTCGCAGACCTATTACGAGTATACGACCGGCTTACCGCCGCAGCATCCACAACCGCCAACGATTCAACAGCAACAGCAAATGCTTTTGCAACAACAACAACGTGCCATGATGCAACAGCATCAACAACAGCAGCAACAACAACAACAAGGTGAGAAACAAAGTGGTCGCAAGCGATCATTGCGCGCTGGTAAGAAGAAGCGTAAGAAATTGCTAGCCTTGGCCAGCGCCTTTAAGACAAAAACATCCAAATCGAAATCGAAATCAACCAAAAATCCGAAAAGACGAAATGAAGATACAAGACATTATAAATAGATAGTTAACAAGTCCTTAAGACAATGTTGAACCGTATGTATGGCGTGTTTACATTTGTAGAATTCGTTGGTTTTTCGTTCGACGCGGAAAAAGGAGTGAGAGATTTTAGTTGTAGGAAAATTTTTATATAAATAAAAAAAAAAACATTGATATCTATTTTCAAGCTCAAAAGCTTTGTTTGGCTCAGCATCTCTTGTAATGCTGACCTCTTCAAGGCTTTCGGTAGATCTTAGAAATTGTAAACTATCATTCATGAAGCTTTTCAACTTGAAGAGCAGGAACTGTGGTTTGCAGCCTCGAGATCCTCGAAGAATCCATAACATATCAATAATAGTCTTTTTTTTCGATATGATAAATTCCTTATAAAACCCTGACACCTTCCCTGCAGTCGTCTGATTGAAGTGAAGCCACCTCTTCAGAACATCAACAGCTCATTACGTCCATGATTACGTCGATGACATAGAACAGTAAGCCGACCAGGCTGACGGGTTCTGGATACTGTAGTAGGTTAAACTCTTAGTTATCTAGAATCGACATACCAAATACTCGTATATATCCAGCGTGCAATGAGTCTCACATGGCTCTAACTACCTCTTTGTATGACCTGCAAAACACATTTGTCCATCACCCCTCGACCTATGATTCGACCCGTAGAAACGGCACGTTTTCTGGGCCTTCAATTAGATGACTTCGATACCAACCAAACCCAGCCTTACCACCCAAGCGGGAACTAGTTAACTATTATAACAACAACAAGCATATTTGAACGTCGATTTCGGGGCCTTGCAATATTTGAAGAAGAATATTCCTGGGATCGAAAAAAACGATTACCATTACTCGGTCGACCCTTCTTTAGAGCCGGATGAGTCCGCTGTTTCCATTGTTAGGGGCTTTGGATTCGTTAAACCAATTTTGGTCATTCACCCTCGAAGAAGAAAAGTTATCCAACATTCCATAACTTTCCTAACCTCATCATTTTGTTAAGACAGAAATTTCTCACTCCTTTTTCCCGAAAATTCACAAGTAGCATTTTAGTCGTATTTTTTTTCATATATTCAACTTATAACTGACATTTTCTGTTTTCTCTTCTTCTTCGTTATATCGTATTGGCAGTTCCACTAACACATCACCAGCAACAGGTGTTGGCATCGCAGACCTACGGCGGCAGCCCACAACGCCGTTTCCTCTCCGAAGGTGAACTGGTACGCCAGGGCGCGAACGAGCTTTCGTATGCGCGCTCCAACAACACCGTGGACAATATACGCGAATTGGCCGGAAGTCCACAGCGCGGCGTCTACATGTGGAAGGACACATCGCCCGGTTTCAGTAGCAGTAGCGGCAGCGCTAGCGGCGCCGGCGGTGGCATGCCACCCTCTTCCATGGGCATCGGCAGCAGTGCTGGCGGCACAATGGGCAATAGCATACATCACGCACAGTACATCACAGTCGGCGGCAGCGGGCAGTCGCATCCATTGATCATGACGCATTCGCGCATGCATCAGCCAGGCGAATATATGCCAGCTACGCAACAACAACAGCAACAGCAATATCGCTCTAATCCAACCAGCCCCACAACCATGCCAGCCACATCGTCCTCGACCAACGCGCCAACCTATATGATGCGTTACGGTGTCGGCAATGCCGTCGCCTCACAGCCAAATAACTACGTGCACACATCACAGGCGCTCACGAATTCGACCGTCGGCGGTTATCAGCCACAATTGCGCGGCGGCGTGGCCGTCTTTCCACCCAATCCCAGTGGGCCGGGTGTGGGCGTCGGTGTAGGCGGCGGCGCCGGCATCGTCACACAACTGCAAACACAGCCATCGCCGCAAGTGAAGCGAAAACAAACACCCACGCGCCCCATGTCATTTGTGCGCGCACTCGAAATGACCGATTCGATGGAAATGCAAACGCTCGAGCAGCAGCAGCAGCAGCAACAAGGTCGTGGCGTCGGCAATATGCCGGCATCAGCCGTTGGCGGACCGGGAGCACAGCATTTGGTGGGCGGCGCACGCACCACCACACCGACACCGGAGCGCGCGAGCGTCTACGATATGAATTACGAGATTTCCGTATAACCCGTGGTTGTGCCGGTTGTCGTGCCACCCGCCTCGGTGACCATCTCGGCAACGGCTGCAGCGTATGCGCGCAAAAAGGGCGCAAGCGTTGTGGCCAGCGCCGCCGAGCCATCGGCGTACGCATCAGTGCCAGTTATGGCGGCGAATACGCCCAACAGGCGCAAGTTCTCCACATTCTTTTAGAATGAACGTTGGTTGGACGCGACCCTGTCTAGGCTATATTGCCAGCCAGCAAGCTAATATTTAGTAATAATATAGCACATTATAGTTATTTTCTTTACGTTTTTCGTTTTACCAAAACCCGAACCGATTTTAATACCGAGTCATTTATACATATGTATTATATATTTCTCTACACATAAACACACACACATACACACTTATATATACACTGCTACCAAACGCAACTATACGCAAACACAGTTCCGTATCGCCAAATGTAAATATGTATACAACCTAAGATACACCTCCTATGATTACTACCTATGATGTATAGATTAGGGTGTACATTATTTTCCAAGTGTTTTTTGTTTTTTTTTTGGCGAACGCTTGCTGAAGTTTCAGTTTTGCCTCTAAAAAGGGTTGGCATGTAAACAAGCTCTTTATTTTACATTTTTACATTTAAAACGTGGCTATTTCTTTTCTTATGTATACAGCATGCGATTTTTTGATATTTTGCATTAATCAACTACATCTTCAACTTTGAAAAAGTGATATTCTAATACAAAATTGTCCGCTGTACAAAAAAGTTCCTTATGATTTTTTCCATAAAATCACTCGTTTAAAAGTTACAGGCAATTAAAGTTATGCATCAAATGTACTGAGATATGAATGCTCTATTTAGGTATACTTTCTGCGTTGCTCATACGACATGGTGTACTACATGCATGTTGTATATTTGATACTAAACTTTAATTGTGTATAACTTTTAAAGGAATATTTTAGGAAAATATTATTAAAACATTTATTATAGCGTATATCAGCGTAATAGAGGGAGAGTGGAAAGAAAAGAGAGAGAGAGTTTTGTTTTGGAGTTTTGCAAAAGCACTAATAGTCTGATGCAAAATGTATAGAATAAGAGAAAAGATTTGTGGACGATTTAAATTGATAATAAAGAGCTTCTTTATATTGAATTCTTCTTTTGAGCACCAAAACTGTAACTTTAGCGGGCGTTGGCAAAAAATGTAAGTCAACTTGTGGAAATAAAGGGCACCCTAATATACATACATACATATACTTTATGATAATAGTTGTAAAAACCTAAAAATATGCGTGTGTGCACACGTGAATGTTTATTTACACACGTCACATTTATAAGTTCAGCCATTGCAAAGGAATTTGTGAAATAAATTTTCTCTCAATGTTTAATTGTCAAAGTTTTAAATATGTATGAATTGTTAAACCGCTTTTAAAAATATTTATTGAAAACCACACATAACCATAACATTAAATATGATTTAATTAATTGTTGTAATTACAAAGTGCTGAGACCTAATGTAATGTTGTTGCTGCGACAATAACAAAAGCAATGCCAAACAGTTGTGCGCATGAGATTATACGGCTTTGCTGTGGTGGCCGCTGAAAAGTGCTGTGTGGTTTAAAAATTTTAAATTTAACTGGTTTTTAAAGTTCATAAAAAAGTCAATGTTCAAAATTTTTATTTTTTGAAAATTTTTAACTTTTGCATTTTTTATAAAATTAAACCTATTTTCTGAAAGTTTTAAAAAATAAAAATTTATAAAATCGATGTTCTTAGATTTTTTCAAATATTTAAAATTTTCCATTTTTTTACATTCAAAATTAACGTTTTTTTTTTTTGAAAATTTAGAATCATAATTAAATTTAAAATTACAATTTACCTTTTTTTTAATTTGAACATAATTTGAAAAATAAAACTTGAAAAACTTAAAATTCACAAGTTTTCCAAAATTTTTTTATAATTTTGGAATCATAATTTTTAATTTTAACAGCACACACTCATGCAAACACCACATCAAATATGTATAATCTCACATTGAACACTGTTTGGTAAAAACCTGTGTTTTGTTGCAAAGTGTAATTTATCAATTTTTTTCATTATAAAATGTAAATTACCGCATGTTGTTTGCTTAGCATACATATATTGACAACAACAACACATTAGCTGTAACGAAAACAAAAGTACCCTTAGTCCATCCCAGTGAGGGTAAACGCCATTTTGCGATGGTCTGATTGCCTTCCACATAGTTATTTGCCGGCCATTTAGTATACAGTCCACCATAGCGACAGTAGTACGGTTGAGAAGCCCTAATAAGTATATATTTGAGTACGAGCAAGTGCGCATAAAAAAAAAAACAAAAAAAATATAAATTAAAACTGGAAAACATAAAAAACCAGCGCGGCGCCACGAGAGTTTTGAGTAAATTTTAGAAAAGTTTGCATTCACCTTAGTTACATCATATTGATGTTTAAATTAATGAAGCAGATGGGGATTGCACACTTTCTTTGTACATAAATATGTATAATTAAAAGAAAATAATTTCCCGTTTTTTTTCAACTAAAACTTGCTTGATTTGCCCCGCTGTCCATAAGCGTTATAGTTGCGGCTGGATTGTGTGGCTAGAAAAGAAATTTGTAAACATTTTAGCATGTCTTGTGAGCAGTCATTTTTTAATTAGAAACTTTTATATTTATATTTTTAATTAATATGAAAGTTTTGGCCAACAAACAGCTGTTGAATTATACGATGTAAAATACTGTTAGATTGATTGTGAGTTTACAGCAAAACAAATTGATTGCGCGTTGCCAGCAAGAAAAAGTTAAATGCGAGCTTCTAAATTCTAAAAAGCATTATTGTTAAAACTAAAACAATGTAAGTTACAGAAAGCATTGTAGCTTAAAATTCTAAAATTTTTTCTCAAAATTTAAACTTCTGTGTTTTAAATAATTAAAAAAAAATCATTAAAATCTAAATTTTTCCCCCTGTTTTAGGCTTTAGCTGTTCAGCTTGTTTTGTTAAATCTCGCGTTCTGCTCACTTAATTACAAGTCCAATATATATGCAAAATCCTTTTATTCATACATTTGTGTGTCAGCTGCTTCACCAACAACCCAAAAATTTACTCAATTTATTATGCAATATTAAAAATTAATTTTAAAATTACTCTAATTTTGAGTAAATCGAAAGGAACTCGTGCGAATGTGCTAAGAACTGATATATGTATGTATCTAAATTGTGTATATGTGTTATGCTGTTCGAAAAAAAATTTAATTAAATTAAAAAAAAAAAACGAAAAACTATTAAAAAATAATCACAATCCAAACTCAACTAAACACACACGCCATCTTTAACTATTATATTATAAATTTCGGTACGTAACATAAGTGTGTAAGCAAAGATGAGAAAAACAAAAATAAGCAAAGCGCAATAAAAGCGACAAATCTGTAAAAAACATATTCTTACTATTAGCAATTCTTCTCAACTAACTAGTGGCATTTAAATAATAAGCTAAAGCTAAAGCTAACAATTAAACATTAGAAAATGGAGAGAAGAACTGTAAGAACCTTAAAGGTAAAGTTGTCGAAAACAAATATTATATATTAACAAATTTAGTTTATACATTATTAGTGTAATTAAAAAATTAACTAAAACATAACTAAGCGTACTATATTAAGAATATAAAAAAAAGAAACATGTATATGGATTATAGATTTTAAGGAATTATATTCTTGTATGTATAAATAGTGTACGCCCATATGCATAAATGCGAGCGAAAAAAATTAATGGAGAATAAATGCAGCAACAATTTTGAAGTGGAAATTCAAAAGAAATGTCAAACATCTTTGCATTTTGCATTTGGCCATTTGGCCAGCGCCAATGAGTGTGAGTGCTGAGTGCGACGACAGGATGCGCTATGGCATGTTGAACAGGCAGTAGCAATAACTTGTCCAGGCATTTTAGAGGTTGGCAAAAAAAATTGATATTAACATGACTTGTATGATGAACTTGAAAAAAACATATTGACATGATTTGCTTTTTTATTTAAAAAAGTGTAATGAATTTTAAAAAATTTGTACATGTAATTGAAAATTTATTTTGCTTCTATTTTTTACAGCCGAAGTTGTTTGAAATAAATAACAAAAATAATATAAAAAAATAAACTATGAAACAAAGTAAAAAATAACGTAAAAAATACAATACTTGAAAAATTTAAATAGCAAAAATTTTTTTTTTTTCAAAATTTCAAACGCTATATCAAAATATTCAAATTTCCAAAAAATATTTTTTTTTTAATTTTTTCCTAAAATATTTTTTTTTTAAATTATTTTTTTTTTTAATTATTTTCTTTCAAAACAATATATCAAAATATTTATTCAAATTTCAAAAAAAAACATTTTTTTTTTAATTTTTTTTCCTAAAATATTTTTTTTTTCAAAAAATTTTTTTTTTCAATTTTTTTCTTTCAAAATATGTATAATATTTTTTTTGAATAATAATTAAATAATAAACTCTAAAACAGAGTAAAAAATAACGTAAAACACAATAACTAAAAAATTAAAAGTAAAAAAAAAATATTTATTTTCAAAATTTCAAAATATTTAAATTTCAAAAAGTTTTTTTTTTTAATTTATTTTTCAAAAATAATTTTTTAAATTTTTTTTCAAAAAATTCTAATTTTTTTAAATATAACATTTTTTTGTTTTCTTAAATAATTATGAAATACTATTACATTATTTTTCCTTTAATTATTGTAGTTTTTGCATTATTATATAAAATAAATATAAAAAATGAGCAAAATATTGCAATAAAAAATAACGTAAAAAACACAATAATTAAAAAATATAAAAACTGAAAAAATATTTAGCAAAATAATGAAAAAAAAATTATATAAAAATAATTATATAAAAATAATTAAAAAAAAAATTAAAAATTATTAAAACATAAATAACACAAAAATCGCAATAATTAAAAAACATAGAACATAATTTTTAAAAAATTAAAAAAATATATAAAAATGAAAAGTAACAAATCATTTTTATATTTTCTTTTTCGTTTTTATAAATTATGTTCTATTTTAAATTAAAATAAATAATAACAAATAAAATAAAAATAAATTTAAAAAAATTGATAAAGTAATAAAAAATAACACAAAAATTCACAATTTAAAATACATATGTACATACAAATACATGTATCAAATTGAATGTATAGTAAATAATAATTTATTATAAATACTAACAAATAATTTAAAAATTTAACGAAAAAAATCATAATAAATTAGAAAATAAAAAAATGTATGAAAATAATTGATAATGCCAAAATAACTGTAAAATAAATAAAACAAATAAAATTTTCTTTATTTTTTTATTTATTGGTAATAAAATGCAAAATTAACAAATAAAAACATTAGAAAATAAAAAATTAATTTATTTATAAATAATGACAAATAATATAAAAATGTTAAAAAAATGATGAAATCCTAATATAATGAAATAATACTCTAAAAAATAACCCAAATCATAATAAATTAGAAAATAAAAAAAAATTTTAATAAAATAATTTTATTTGATACATCAGCAATAATAAAATGTAAATAAAATAATTGAAAGGCCAAAATAACTGTAAAATAATTAAAACAAAAAAATGTGTCTTTTTTTATTTTTTGATTATAAAATGCAAAATTAACAAAATACATAAAAACAATGAAAAAAAAATAAATTTAAAAATTTTACAGGAAAAGTAACTGACAAAGCAAATAAAGAGTGAAAGTGCATAGTAAAAAATATTTTCAATTAACAATGTACTAATTAAATTTTGCATCGAAAAGAATTGACAAAACGGCTGTATGAATTTTGAAAAATTTTTGATAATGGACAAGAACTGTGTTGTATATATACATATAAATTTATATATATATTACAGTATATATTGAAACATTTTTCACTTTGCTTGATCACAGCTAAATTGTAAAACAATATCATCGCATGGCATTGATTTCATAATAATTATTCATTGAAAAACTAATTATCATGGGTGGAGACTAAAACATAAACTATGCGTACACGTATGTATGTATATAGAACATATATGCAGTTAGAAACTGGAATTTAAATTATGTATGTACTCTTAATATGTAATTAATATGACTGCATTATAAATACATACATATGTACATTTAAGTATGTATATACAATATAGGTGTAGATAATTTATGTATTTGTACGTGTGGCTGATAATTTGTATGCAAGCATGTAATAAATAATTATAATTGAAAATTAGTATGTATAAATAAAATGAAAATAATAAAACAAAACAAATTGATTCAAAACAGATTGTAAAACAAGCGTGTATTTATTCAATTTATTACGATGCTGTAAGTATTATGAGCAAAACAATCAGAATATATTTCTATTATATTGTATAAACACGTAAAACACCTTAATATGCGCAAAACATATTGCTTTTGGCATATTGTAGAGTTATTGTAAAATTCAATGTCCAACATTTTTTATTTTCAATAATAAATATTAAATTAATTAACTATTATCGATTTTTTATTTAATTGCATACAAAAATATTAAATTTTTCATTAATTTCGTTAAAAACGGCCTTCCTTCACTTTACATGCAAGACATATGCGCTAACAGCGAAAACAAGCAGTGGCAGCGACAGCGAGCAGCGGCAGCGAAATTGTGCGGCAGAGCAAATTTCATTTTTTCCCCAATTACACCAGGCGCCCATAAAGGGCAGCAGGCAGCCACAAAATGACAATTTTTTAGTCGTACTGTACTACATATTGGTACACTACGAAACAATACGCCCGAAAGTATGCCACATACAACCAAAAGCATTAGCCAGCGTTGGTGTCATATATACGGCATACAAAATAAACATGAATTATAAAATGCACAACAATTATCCTCATGAGAAAATGAAAACACTGCTTGTAGATACAGAAAATTTTTGAATATTGCTTTGAATTTTGCTTATAACAATAATACCAGACAACTTATATTACTCCAGCAGCGAAAGGATTTAAACACACAAATCCAGAGTGCTTAGCCGCGGTTCTCCTACTATGTCGACATTATTTTCATTCTGATCAGCACCATAATGTAGCTCTTCACCGCGTTGATAGGCCCAAGTCATGCGTGCCGTTGTAAAGTTGATGCCCACATTACCGCTCTTGTCGATACTTATTATGCCGGCTCCCTGCTCAAAACGTTGTGTCATGTCCTTCAGAACCTTAGCTGACGCTTCTTCTGCCGTCATATTTTCATATTTAATGTGAGCCAAAATGCGTGAGGCGACATTGTAACGCATAATTGTCTCACCATGACCTGTAGCCGATATGGCGGCCACTTCGTTATCGGCATAAGTGCCAGCACCCAGTAATGGTGAATCACCAACACGTCCAGGCATTTTGCCTGTTATGCCACCCGTGGAAGTAGCGGCAGCTAAATTACCCAATTCATCGATGGCAACAGCACCGACCGTTCCTTGTGAACCGTATTCTTTGAGAAAATTCTTGAGAACAGAATATGACAGAACCCCTTGTATATCACAAGGGCATCCAATATTCGAATCGGTATTGCACAATTTCTTTGTCGTAGCATTCAAACTGTTCTTATAGTCTTCAAGTGCTTTCTGTGATTTATTCGTGACCAAAGCGCCTTCGGGCAGAATTTCGAAATTCTCTTCCTCTGCGAAAAGCATTGCACCTTCGCCCGAAAGGAACATGTGTCGAGTCTTCTCCATAACACGACGCGCCAAATCGACGGGATGATAAATGTCGCGTACTACGGAAACACAACCCGCATTCAAATCCTCACCGTTCATGATGGCTGCGTCCATTTCTACTTTGCCCTCCCAAGTGAGCACTGAACCATAACCGGCATTGAATTGTGGATTGATTTCCATTGAGCGTACCGCCTGCTGCACGGCATCCAACACACTGCCGCCACATTTGAGTGTCTCGAAACCGACGCGTGCTGCCGTTTTGACTCCATGTAATGCAACAGGCAATTGGGCATCCGAAATGGAACCGGCACCGCCGTGCACAAGCACGATGGGCTCCGCGCTTAGCTGGCAATGACAAAGATGTGAAGTCATTGTTAGTCTGGTTATTGTATTAAATTTTCCAAAATCAGTTAATTTGAATGAAAGATTTTACAAAACAAAATATTTTTTTACAATTTAGATGACACTTAAAATTTATTTAAACACAACGTTCGCACACTTCCAAACATGAAGTACTCTTGCGCCTAATAAAACTAAATTATAAAATGTTAGTATTAATAAATTATTTAAAAAATAGTAAACATTTCATACACCTATTAATGTAAAGAATGCATATACATTTTTATTTTATTTTATATATAATACTTACAGCCATTGGAAAGCACCATATTAGAATATGAAAGAACACTTTGGCCTGCAGTTAAAATAGAAATTAGATGTAAAAAATATTTTAAAATTGAAATAATATCAGTAAATTTAAAATATAGTAGACTCGACTTCTTTTTGTACAAAATTAGAATTTTAATCTGGCATTCACAATAGTTGTGATCATCGTAATTATTTTCGTTTCGTACAGTCATTTTACTTCATTTTTTGGTAACAAAAACTGTCAAATGTAAATGCCATCCCTTTTAATTATCAAATAATTATTTGCCGCCAAGTTTATGTTTTTAAATAAAGTCGTAGATTTTGCGTTCTTTCGAAAACAAAAAGTATGTTAAAATAGAAAATGTTTTTAAACATGGTAAAGGTTCAGGAGAGCGGCTTTTCCGAAAACGTGTACCAATTTGCACGGGAAATGTCTTAAACTTCGTGTTTTTAATTTTAATTTAATAATTTTAACCTTGCCATTTTCGTTGAAATGAAGTGATTGCAAATTGGTTTTTATTATAAAAAAACAGAAAAACGTTTTCGGAAAAGCCGCTCTCCTGAATTTTTACCTTAAACATTCCTTACTTGATTGGACGAAGATTCTGTTAATTGAGTTGTTTTTCAATTTTTTATGCAGTTCTATAACTCAAAAAGTTTTAAAACTACATTGTCTGCGACTGGAACATTAACGCATATATGTACATACGTACATATTCTTTATCGTCTTATCCAATCAAATACTTTAAAGAACTTTGCACAAGATAACCGATTTTACGACTTTGATTAGCCATTACACAACTTCCATTATTTTAATTAACCTATATTTATTGAACGGAATAGTTGTTGTAGCGGAATTAAATATTCTCCAACAGTTGCGGAAATGTAAATCTGGATACGGAAATAAAATATTGTTTCGTTACACTCAATGGAAACGGAAGCCGTTTAGTAACAAGTATTATGAAAAACCAGAAGTTATTGTTTAAAAATATAAAATATCCAAACCTTGGTGCCGACACGCATTTTAATGCTTTTTAAATAGTAATTCCACACTATTTGGCTATCAAAGTTTAACTGAAACTTATTCTACGCGCACTACAGACTGAAAATTGCATTGTTATCATTATTGAACTAATAACTGCAATAAAACTTACTTGCTTCCAATTTATTGTGATTATAGTTTTTTGATACCAGAGCACAACTGCAGAGAGAACAATTAAACTCTTATAAAAAGTTAATAGTCCAATCGTGGCATATTGACACCATTTATCCATATTGCGTTATCTTAAGCAACAATTATAACAAACAAATTAGACATCCCAGTAAGAACGACTTGCCATATATGTGCTTAAATACCGACACTGTTAAAATAGTTGCAAGAATATGTATTCCCAAATCACTTTAAACTCCTTCATTAGCTATATCTCGAGAAGTAACCATTCTCTACATAGTGGTCAAACCAAATACCTTTATGGCTGAGAATGGTTTAATATACGTCGTGGCTGTCAAAAACTTCTCATATTTCTCTTGAAATGTACCCGTCTACGCTATATTAATACATAACAATACGACCACTTCATGAGCATAGTTGGAACTATTAAAAAACCCAGTCACCTGGGACTTTTTATGTAGCGTTAAATTGTGAAAATTTTGCGAACAGGACGAAAATCACAATTCCATACTGGAAATCCTTTTATTACACACACATTCACATACATTTTTTTTGGATAACTTTACGTATTCCACAGCCACACTCAACAGAAAGTGAAACCAATTACCACTTCGCACAATGTGCACAGCTTATTTAAAAGTAATAAGACTTCACTGCATTACAATAAACTATTCTTCAACTGCACGCTTCTAATTACAAAAACTGTTAGTTGCATCCTACACAAAAGCGTACCGATTACGTTTTCTAACGACACACAGATTAGTTGAATCATGAATGGTGAATAAGTACACAATTGTTTCACGTTTTGTATACGTAGTATACAAAATTTCCTTTATACTTCGTCAATAGGACACATTAAAAGTTTTAATAAAAACTATAAAACGTTTAGACTTAATCGAAGAGACCGAAGCCCATGTCATCGTCGGATTCCTCTGGTTCTTCCTCCTTCTTCTTCTCTTCTTTCTTAGCCTCAGCTGGAGCAGCATCTCCACCAGCGGCGGCAGCACCACCAGCTGGGGCAGCAGCACCGACACCGGATCCAATGTTGGTGATCAAGTCCTTAACGTTGATACCTTCCAAAGCCTTGGCGAACAAACCGGGCCAGTAAGGTTCAACTTCAACATTGGCGGCCTTCAAGATGGTCGAGATTTTCTCGCCCTAGAAAATAAATCAAATATAAGTACATTCTCAAATTAATAGGAATAACTGCACAAGTTCAAAACAGTAAACATGAAAAATCTACAAGGATTCTTGTAATATTTTCAGATTCCAATTATAGTTTTTGCGCACTTATGCCCAATCAGCAAAATGATACTTACAGTGACAGCGATATCATCATCAACCAAGACGAGAGCAGCGTAAACGCAAGCAAGTTCAGCTTTTGTGGACATGGTTATAAAGTATTTAAATTATTAATATTGGTGCAAGTTGCCAAAAATTCGATTTTTATTTAAAAATTTGGCCTTAGCTCGGAGTCGAGAACAAGCACACCTCACAGAATCCTATACCGGAAAGAAAGAACAAAAATTGAAGTTTGTTGTGCTTAATTATCTGTCAACGTGAAATTCAACTCACGTCTACAGGGTTACAGTCTGTGTGCGCACTTTCAAGCTTTCAAGTACAGGATGCTATGTGAGGGCAATATTAAACTTTAAGTTGCCGTGTACGTCAAATAACTTTGTGGCAATAAGCATAACACAACGAAAATTTAAATTTTTTCCAATATCGCAATAATTAAAAGTGGTGAAATATATATTAATTTTATATATTTAAAACATAAGCTAAACAATTAATGTCCCAATTACGAAATACTCTCTTCCGGCAACACTTTACTCAATTGCAGCTAACTTCAAAAATATTTACCGTTCATTTATTGTCTAAACAAGAGAATGGAAAGAGTCAAAATAAATTGCAATTGCACTTGAAAATTACGACACAGAAAGAGGAAAAAATATCGAGAAAGTCGAGTATATAATTGAAACGTAGTAGAAATTAATCAAAGTCACGCGATAAAAGGTACAAAAAACCATGAGTGAATATATGCTAAAATAGAGTAAAAGCATTAAAAGCAAGTGTGCATATAAAAAAGAGAAGTTTCCAAATTTGCTAACAAAGAATAAAATTTTGTCATTACATTCTTTTCTTCCTAATATGGCATAAATTTTCTGTTTCTCAACAGCATTAAGCAGTACGACTTGTGAAACGAAAACACTCATTTGTGGAATCTACCGTACTTGTGAATTTGTGTAAAGAAAATATTTGAGAATATTTTTGTGGTTAAACAAATAAATAGATACATAGAAACAACTATAAAAGAAGAAAATAAAAATTCTCTAACATAAACTAAATATGGGCCGCGTTTTCCTCGAGCATATTGGCGGCTCGAAACTGTTCAATTGCGCACAGTGCCAGACAAATCTTACCAATCGCAGTCAATTGATAAGTACCAGATTTACAGGTGCAACGGGTGAGTTAAACTTTGAAATCTCTTTTTTATGATAGCGAAATACCACACACACGAATCGTGGCAATTGCGTATTGCGTCAGACTGTGATTACTTGCACTGATTTCTTATCACCACTGTCTACATTATTGTTTGTTATATTTTCGCAGGCCGTGCGTATCTTTTTAAGCGAGTGGTTAACCTGACATTTAGCAATGTCCAAGAGCGGGTCATGCTTACGGGTCGACATATGGTACGCGATGTAATGTGTAAAAGCTGCGATGCCAAATTAGGCTGGATGTATGAATACGCCACCGAAGATGCACAAAAGTAAGTTGAAATATTTGAAAACCTCAATTTAACTATTTAATTGCATTTCCTGTTTTGTTAGATACAAGGAAGGACGCGTGATTTTAGAGTACGCATTGATAAGCGAGACTGAGGGTTTTCAGGGTGAAAGCGGCTCAATTCATTGAAAAACATTAATATTAGTGAATTCTCATTCATTTATCATCTCGTACGAAGTCTACATCGAGTCAGGTGCTCAGTCAGTTCTGCCAAGAGAAAGCATTCTTAGTTAATATTACTTTTCTTTAGTATTCAGCAGTTACCAAAAGTTACATGTGAATTAAGTTAGTGTTTACATTGTCAATTGATCACAATACGGTAAAATCTCGATATTTATTTTTATTATTTTAAGTGCGTAAAGAACGTACACACATATTTTTAAATTTTCTAAAATAAATCCCGTTTTTTTCCTTATGTTAAGTTCCTCGCGTTGGCAATTTGTCTGTATCCTAATATTATCATAATTCTTAAGATATTATTAAACAATTAAATATATATGTAATCACTGCGCATTCTCTTAAGATTTCGAATAGTAATTTAAATCTTTTATATTATATGAAATATTAAGAAAATAAAAATGCCAAATAAGCAGTTTAAAATCCATCCGCCCGCTTATCAGGGCAGTGAACTCCGGCGTACATCGTCGCAAGCAAAGCTATTTTTTATTCAATATTTTGTTACCGAGGTAAATGGATTGCAATCGCCGCTTAAAAGTGTGTAAAAAGATGCGTTTTAAATGGCTTGGTTGCGAGATAAGTTGGGAAAAATTTACTGATTGTTGAAGTTCATAAAATAAGTACGTTCAGACACACGACTCTTTACATTGTCCTAGGGCCAGATGCTTTCATCTTCAGGAGATTGTATTATTATTCATAGTCATAGTTTAATACCATTAAAATAGGTTTCATAAATACAAAATACTCCATAAAAAAATTTCATTTTCATCGGTCAGTAAAAGTGGTAGTGATATGCTAAAGTGATGAGATATCGGTGGCCTACAAATGAACAGCTTTTTGGTAAAAAAGGACGAGTGCAAAATTTCCGATATATTTTTTAAAAACTGAGGTACTAGTTCGCATATATACAGACAAACTGACATGGCTAAAGCGCCTCGACTCGTCAAGCTTTATCTCCGGCGCTTCCTTCCGTATGTTACAAACTTCGTGGTAAATTCAGTTTACTTGCAGAATAAAAAAACATTTTATTTAAAGTCACACTCAACATTTGTTTTGATTTTCACTTCAAAAAACCAAATTTATCAATTCGTATATTCGCGTACTTGCACTTTGTAAATTGCCAAATCGGATTAGGGTATGTATTTTATCGGAGATAATTGACTTAACATATTTTGCTTTCTTACAAAAATGTAAAAATTCGTCTTTTCTACCTTTTGGATTTATTTTCACTATTAGTACATTAAATTCACTATTTTTGCTTGCACTTTGATTTTAAAAGTCGAAAAATTGTAGAGAATTACCTTTTATTAAACAATGGTAGTGAAGTTAACAAATGCACATATGTACGCTTCAGAGGAAATGCTTATATCTCTGGCTAATTATTCTACACAATTTCATTGTGCTCAACATTCATGAATCGTTCCACGTTGCACACACACGTTAAAGTTTACCAGACTTTTGTGCCATCGCTATGGCGTTTTCATTGGCAATCATTTGGAACTCTTGGAAACGCTGTGAAATTCGTTGGTTCATCTTCAGGTACTTCTCCATACAATTGAGTGCACAACGTTCCTATCAATTATGAATAAAATTTAAGATTAATGTAAATGTAATGTAAACAAACATATCATTCGAGCCGGTGCATTGCTTTGTTACCTCATTGTCTTTGACCACACGCGAAGTAAAATCGCGCACGCAATCTGTGAAACACATTTCCGACAATTTATTATAGGACATCAGAAAATCGGAGAACTGTAATTTGAATTTTTTGGTGTTATTAAGAAATTCACGTATATAGACTGTCCATACATTATGAAACTCACTGTTTTCATTTGATCCTTATCCAAGTTATCGATTGAAGCATTTTGACCCGCATCTACCATTTTTAATATATATGTGTTTTATGCTAAGGATTCTATGTATATTTAATTTGAACTTGTATTTTTCATATAACTTTTATACAAAATTATAAAGTTGTAAGTTTTGTAATTCGCGTGCACTTATCTTTCTTTTTTGGTTATGAAATGCCAAGGCGCACAGCTGATTTTCAATATGACGTGTGGTTGCCACATGTGAAGCACGAAATTGGTATAAAAGTTATATTATTAAATGTTTTAGGTATAAAGTTAAAATTAGATATATGTATGTACAAAATTGCAGTTGTTGTAGGAACAGAAATCAAACCCCAAAAAAATTTGCTGTCGAGTTGACAGGCCTTAGCCATATGAAAAGTTGAACGCGAACTAGTTGCCCAGTTTTTGAGATACCAACCAGAGCACTTGCACCAGTCTTTTTCTCTGTAATAGGTTACTCATTCGTCGAACCCGCCGATATCGGACCGCTATAACATCTAGCTGACATACAATTGAACGATCCAAATCAAGTCCCTGTGTGGAAAACTTTTATATTACTCGTTGTTGTAACGGCACAATCCTGCCGAATTGACAATCCTTGGCAGGATAAAAACCGGGTTCGCTCCGATTACGTAGACCCGTGTCAGGCTTTCGTGAGAACGTGACTTGGGTTATTATCCATGACAACGATACAATCTCCGAACAAATTATTCAGATCGGATTAATATAATTGTCCAACAAACCGATCCATCAAAATCAAGGTTTTTTCAAATTCTGACGCTTAAAACATCACGCTTTTATTTAAATAAACAATCTTATTTATTTCACTTTCAGTTGCAAATTTTAATGCCAAATTTCAAACACAAAATAAATATATTTATATATGTATATATATATTGTATGTATGTTTTGTTCCAAAAATGTATGCATTTGTGTTTTATGAGTTATGAAATTAATTTTTTCGAATTTTTTCCTTCTCTAAATACTAATTTTGTGTGAATCTCCTCTTTTTTAGTACATTCAGCTCATTTGTGTTTTGTTTCATTATATATATTTATATATAGGTGTGTTTATATTAAAGTTTTTTGTAATCTAAATATCCAATTCGTTCGTTTTCATTTTGTAGCCTAAATTGTTGCGCCCAACGCACTTTTTCACACTCTTGTAATCTACGCATATTATCAATTTAATGTTTTGCTTTCTTTTTTTGCGATTTAATTTAGTGTTTTTGTTTTTTTGCATTTGTTTTTTTTTCTTTTTGCCAACATTACAACATTAAAAATTTTCACACGATTTTCGCACAAACATACAACATACATATATATACGTATTAGTTGCGCAACATAATTTAAACTACAAGTACGAATGTTTTAACAAAACAAACGCTAACCGTCTATTTGTATGTACTATAACTCACACACTCACACGCACATATGTACATACATGCGGTGCGTACTAGCATAAAAGTAAAATCAGAAATATCCAATTTCTAAGTTATTTACAATTGAAATAGATAATAATAATAATAATATTGCTTAAAAATACAATTACAATTAGAATTACAAATAGTTACTTTTTATATTTTTTTCTTGTTTTTAGAAAGGTAGACACTTATTTATATTTGTATATATGTATATCCAATCAGTGTTATCTATAACATTTTGTTCGTGTCTTTCTTATACGTAACATATGTATGTATGTATGTATATAAAGCAAAAGCTTATCTTTGCACATAAATGAGTATAAATGTAATACTTACTATAAGCAAATTATAATAGTCGTTAGAAATGTGAAAAAAGTAGTTTGAAGATACAAGCTTGACTTTTAGTTTAACTTATAGACTACTTAAAATACATATACATACAATCATATAACCGTTGTAATTAACAAGTATAGTATATACGAAAATATGTATTATTAAAAAAAAATTAAGTTTAATTAAAAAGATTGTGCAGTAAAACTTTTAAAATTATACATTTAGTTTAGACACATTCTAGAGCACAGTAAAACTATTTATATCAAAAAAGAACAATTTTATCGCTATATAGTGAAATTAAACAAATTGCTATTAATAATTTGAAATATTGTGTTAAAATGTTAGTTTTAGCAAATTTTGCGCAAAGTGCAAATTTCAGAAGAAAAACGAATTTGCAACAAACTGATACTACAACAACTATTGTGGTGTATAAAACAAATTTGTCTAGTGATTATCTTTGACTGTAGCTTTTGTAAACGCGTTGCGAGCCGCCGCTACGTGTTGCTGTCATTGTCGGACTATCGCCATTGCCGATAATGTCCATACCAGCGTTTGTGCTGGTGGCCGACGTTGAAGCGTGATGTGTTTCTAAGTTTAGGGGAAGCGCGCAGTCATCGGATTCGTTCATCTCGTACACTAAATCACGTTTCTTGAAGTAGTCAATTAATGTCTTTGTCGACTTAATATGCGCCACAGCGGAAGCATCCGACTATTAGAAAAAATGTTGGAAATTTAAACAAAGTTAAATGCCGTTAAAGAAATAAATCAAATAAATAGAAAGAAGTAAATAAGGTGTTATGTACTTACACAAGTCAGATCCATAAATGTATAGTATTTCTCCAGTACACTGATAATTTCTTTGAAGCTATTTCCGCGTAAATGTCTACGCACCAGCGTTTCGTACTCCTCATTATCGGTGATTATGTGGCCAATAAGCAGAGCAGCATAGCTACCCTTAATAGTGTGCTCCATGTGATGGCCGGAGTTTTTCAGCACTGTAAATTGCAAATTGTCGATTAAAATTTAATATTGAATAATTCTTCAATATCAGGGTTGCCAGTTTTTTTATTTAAAAATTTTGGAACAAAGTATTTATATTTATTTTTTAGTCAGAAATAGTTTTTTTCCCAAGATGCTTGGATTAAAAATTAGATTTTCTTTTAAAAATAAATTTTAAATTTTTAATAATCTTTTTTTTTAATAATTTAAAACTAAATTAATAATTAGATTTTTACTAAAACATAAATATTTACATAAGAATAAAAATATTTTCAATTAAGTTTTTCGGGATTATAAAATAAATCAATTATTTTTTAAGGCATTATTTGCAACCCTGTTCAATAAAATATTCTTATGCTTATATAAATAAATAAATAAATAAGATATAAATATTCAGAAGACTTACAGTTATTTACAGTTTCATCAACCTCCTCCTGTTTCTTCTTATTTTTATCGGTACTATCCAAAATGGCATCGGTATTCTTTTCGACCAATCTGTTTGAAAATGAATAGGTCAAGAAAATTATTATAATTGAAGATAAGCATAAAAAGCATGCATTAATTACCTGGCGAATTCCTCACATACGTAGAAATACTCCATCACAGCTTGCACAGCAGTCACCTTGTTATGTTGATGACTGCTGTATTCGGGTGGCGCATAAATTCGCATTATCGCCACGCGATTAGGTATCGTATACATGGTAAGGTTGATAAGCAACAGCAGCACCTGTGGATATAAAAATAAGAGATTAGTTAAACGTTTACGGTGCAACTCAAAGATATTATACTCACCAGAATACTCAGCTCAAAGACACAACGTTCAGGAATGTAGTTAGGTGCCTGCAGCAACAGACGGAAGCTTGTCTCGATTACAGCAATGCGTTGACCCAACAATTCGGCACCCAACGCTTTTGTTGGATTGAATGTGTGCGTTAAATTGATGAGCACTTTGAGGAGTGGGAACAGGAGCTCGCGCATTACTACTCCTGGACTATCTTTGGCAGAATGCTCGATTGACTCGGCAACATGATGCATTATCTCACGATCGCATAGCGTAAATAGTGAACATAATGTGTGGACCGCCTCGCCTTGACCGTAAGTCAATACATACCGTTGATTCTCCTCGTTCAATTGCGTTACATTCTCCAGCACACGCATACAACGCTCGACAGTTTGCATATTGTCGAGTAGCGATTGCGTCCATTGAATATTTGTGGCGCCATTATTGCAATCGATTACAGGACGACAATTGTCGGAAATAGTTTTGATGATATGTTCGAGGCCGCCAAGTGAGCGTAGCTCTTCCTTAAACCAATCGCCTGCACGCTTTGAGGTCAACGATAGTAGTGTTTCCATGGCCAATGTGCCAACAGTAAGCGTGTCCACATTGAGGTGAGCCGCTTTGCCTTGAGATTTTATTTCCTCGCAGAGTTCACGTACCTTTTGACGATTGCGTTCGTAGTTGGCGCGATCCGATGGTGCTGCTACAATTTCCGACTCTAGCAGATTCATCATTAATTCAAGCGAGTCGCGATCGAGATCCATATTTAGACCCTCTTGTGAGAGTATAAACATAATTGCAGATGTACAGAGACCTAGACTCTGGTCCATATTTGCATCAGAAAGCGCCTGGTGAAGAGGGGATTAATTATTGAGTATGGATAAGCAATTTAAATACTTTTATAAACAGTTATTTAAAGATTAATTAAAACAAGATATGCATATTTATAGACGGACAACCATAAATCGACTCAGCTCATCACCCTAATCATTTATATATATGTATATATGTATGTATGTTATTACTGGATGTTAAAAACTTAATATACCTTGTTCAGGGTATATACACAATATTTATTCATTCCATTTGTAGCTTACCTTGAAAAACTTAGTAACCACGCCATGTGCGCGTACATGCATACGGAACGTTGGTATCATACACTTCGATGCCAGTTGAAGAGCTGACAAACAGCGTGTTGGTGTTGGATTATGCGGTTGCAGCGCATCCAATATGTACTCGACATCATCATCCATTTCTTGATATTCACCAATTTCCTGTATTTGATGCGCTGTTTTCACATTACGCACAACGGTGTAGAAGCCTTTAGCTTTGCGATCGATTTTCACACTCGTTACGGTGTCGCTCGGCGCATCTATGTCCATATCGTACGGGCTGTTGGAGCGGATTTGCGCATTGCTAGCTTTTGTTACGCGTGTGAGTTTGCCTATAGCTGGGCTGTTATCACGCGATATGGCGCTCGGACTTAGATCCTCGCTGAAGTCATCGAAAATCGCATCGGCCGCTGTACGTGTGGCTGCAGGCGGTGCAAGCGTATCATTCTTTTGCAATGGGGACGCGTTCACATCGTTCGCGGTGCTGCCGTTCGCCTCAGCATCCCAACTATGTTTGTACAGATGACGTTTAGAAGCCGCCGTTTGATCCGTCTGATCGGGTGGCACCAGTGCACGACTCTTAAATATGCTACCTTTCTTCTTAGAGATCACAAGTTTCACGGAACCACGTTGTTGTTCTTCCTCGCCATTCGCACCGGTAGAGGCGTCATTGCAGACGCCGTACACCACATGTTCGGCCAAGAGTCCAGCTGTTGGCGATTCGACGACTGCATTACAATTTACTTGATTGTCTAGTGTTAGTGTACGTTTGAATTTGTCTTTGACTTTGTAGTCACGCCGTGGTGGCGATGACGGTGTTGCACTTGCTGGACGGGTGAGTGAATTGGAATTGGAGTTGTTGTCATGCAGCTCCAGTGTTGGTGTCAATGAGGCGGTTTGTAGTTGCGCGGATAACTGTGATGTGTTCAAATCATTTGATGTGGCCGAATCGTGGTAATCTATATTGGCCAATTTCGCAGGCGTGCCATGCTGTTGTTCCTCGAGTTCTTCGGCCGATGGCTGCAACACTTGAGTAACTTGTTGGTTCTTACGCTTTCTGCCATAACTACGCGGCGCTGGTGGTGTGCTACCTGTTCGGGGTGATGTACTCGCGGCGCCACTTTTTGTTGCTGCTGCTGCAGCCTCTTCGGCGGCACCAGCTTTAGCTGATAAACTGGCGGCGATTTTATTAATATTATTATTGTTATTATTTACGTTGTTGTTGTTGCTAACGTTACGAGGTTGGCGTCCGCGACGTGTGACGGGTGCCGTAGCGATTGCAGGTGTTTCAATACTATCGTTGGTTTGCTGTATAGCAACCCCTGTTGTAGGTAAGCTTTCCAATTCCACGACACCTTTTTCAGGAGATGTGTCGTTATCTGTTGGTGATGGTATATGCTCCTCAGTTACAAGAGCTACCTTTTTTGGTCGCCCTCTTGTTGGGCGTTTAGTAGTTTCCTCGCTGATGACGGTAGAGGCCACGGTAGCTGCTGGTTTGCGCCCTCGTGTTCTCGTTGTTGTGGCCGGTTGAGTTTTCTGTGGAGATTGACTGTTTTCATCCTCATCTTCCGCATAGTTTGCTCTTGCACCTCGACCACGCCCTCGTGTGACACGTCGTTTTGTTGTACTTTGTTCTTCGACTTCTTCTCTTTGCAGCTCTGTAGGTGTTTCCATTTCTGGAACATCCATCGGATCCGCTATGCCGTTCACTTTGGGTTCATCAGACTCAATATTAGCTGCAGCTACGGAATGAAGACTTTCGTCGCCGCGCAGTACTGCTAATATATCTTCTTGTAGTGGCTCTTCTACCAAATTCGTTGCTCGCTGACTCACTTCACCGTCCATCATCATAGATTCTAACCGTGACTCTATATCGGAAGGTGGGGCTACCAATGAGGAATGTTGACTCGTTTCTAAATCGCTGGTTATAACACTAGAACCACGACTGTGTATCACACAACTTTCTTCGTGCACCGCCTGCGCCAAAAGCTGTGGCGTACTGTTACCTTTAGACGAAATGCTGCCCAGCACAGATGATTGCGAATCAAAGTCACGTTCCGACAGCGCAGGTGGAGAAATCACTGTGCGTCCTATGGGCGTCGGCTGTGGATGTTGTTGTTCAATGTGTGCACTAAATGCCAGATGCGGAGAAGGCGTTTTAAATTCACTTCCAGTTGCGGCAATATTTGCTTGTTCTAAAGCCACGTGTTTCAAATGTTTATGCTTTTTACTTTTCTGTTTCTTTTCACGTTCACCTCCAGAGGCACTGCCTGATTCTGCGGCGGCGGCTGCTTTTTGGGCTGCTGCAGCAGCTTTAGCTGCCTCGGCGGCTTTTATGGCGTTCCGTATCACGTCTGTTTTAATTATAAGTTTTAATCGTTCTTTAGGCGGTTTATCCGGTGAAATTTTCACAGTCGAATAATTGATTTCGGATGGATCTTCAGAGTTTTGATTGGATACGTGTGCAGTTTGAGGAGCGGGTTGGGTAGGCGGCGGCAACACTGGATCCGGAGAAGGCGGTCGCAGTGGTTTTACAATGATCTTTGGCGTATTATATACCGGCGGAGGATGTGTGGAAGGAACTTCTTCTGTAGACGCTTGGCGAGATTTTGATGGCTCGGTATCGTAGTGTTGGTGTGGAGATGAGATGTTATTGGTAATAGGTTGCTCTTCACTATCAGTACTCACCAAACGAGAGGTACCCTAAAATGTGAAATAATTTAATTTTTACTTCTTATATTATGTATAAAAATATTTACATATTATTCAGAAATTATTTATACTTAATAATACGTAAAATACATTGAAATTGTCATTCAGAAACTTTTGGGTTTATTAGAGTACTAACGCCGCGATAAAAAATGCGCGCGTTTTTTACATCTTTTGTTGTTACACTTCTTTCGTGTTTTCTTTTGTGGTTGTTTTTCTTAAGTTTACTCTGAGGGATTTTTTTGTTTTTATTTTAGTGTTTGGCAAGAGAATTAGAACAGAATCTATTGTGAATCGTGGTGAGTTAAGAACTCGCTCTGCTGCTAAAAAATACAGAGGGAAAGGGGTTTGAGGACAAACTAATTTTCACAAGTACGTCAGAAAATGTATAGAATGCAAAAAAAAAAATAGCAAAAACATAAAAAAATAACTTTATACTTAAAGCACTTAGTAATAAGTTTGTTTCATAAATGTTTAATGCTAAATATGTATGTTTATTGTAGGTAGGTTTATATTACTTTTGTAGCAAATAAATTATATACTTTATAAATAAATTACCTTAGAAATTCTCAGCACTATTGGTGGGTGTTCAGGTGTTTTCGGCGTGTAAGTTGTTCCGACTGTCGTCGAAGTTGATGCTACGCTTCCGATTAATGTCGCACTAACTGTAACAGCTGTTGGTGCGGGTGTTGCTGGAGGCGGTAGATCTGGTTCAATAGTCGCACTACTTTTTATACTATCGTCTGCGTTAGGTACCCCAGTTTCATCTGATTTAGCAGGTTTATTTTTAGGAAATATGATATCTTTCAGTGGAGTCGGTATGCGCTCGTCTTCATCATCTTCACAATAGTTAACCACTTTACGCGCCCGGGCAATAACACGTGACGGAGGTGCTTCGGGCTTTAATTTTTTCTCCTCTTTCTTCTTTTTTTGCTTAGATTCGCTTACCGGCTTATTCGCACCTAGCGTAGAAATATCCCCAGTGGCGTTGTCATCCTCTTCCGCTGCCATTTGCTTAGCAATAGCTTTCTTCGGTGATTTCTTCTTACGCTCCCCAGAATTTGCTTTTGGTAATTTCATTTTGATTGGTTCACGTACTGGAGTGCCAATCGAACCAGCATTTGATGTTCCAGCCGAATAACTTTCGCGTATAGGCGAAGCCGGTGTTCTGGGCATATTCTGTATGATTTGTGCAATCACCTCCGGTGGCGCAGTATTACGTGATTTAAAAAATTTCTTGGGTTTTGGGGGTTCCGGTACCGATGGTGACATGTCATCGTCAAGTAATGATGCTGGACTTTGAGCAGGACTCGCTGCTGCAGCAGCAGCAGCAGCAGCCGCAGCTACGGCCGGTGATAGTGCAGCTAAAGCATAAGTACGGGTAGACGTAAACCCGATTTTGCCCCATTTACCAACCGTACCGACAGAACGTGCTACAGTTGGACGATTGGTACATTCCTCACCCTTGCAAAGTACGTCCATGGGGACAACAATATTTTTGCCCCAACGAGACATTATGTTCGTGTTAAATTAATCAATTACGGTGCTCCAGATTGTGACGTTGTTTGTTGGATATTGTAAAAATTTAACTATTTTTTGTAATTATGCTTTTTATATACATTTATTTGAACTTGAAATTTCGGAACGATTTGAATTTTTTATTTATTTATTTATTTAATAGATATTTGCTAAGTTTTGTTTGCCCTCTTGATGAAAGTGTGTACATAATTCACAAAGATTGCTTTTTTTCTAAATTTCAAGGGTTGAAACAAGTCACAGTACAATCCACTTTTTTGATGAAAAAATTCACTGAACTCATTATTCATGTACATGGTTCTTTATATAATTATGCATGTTTTTAAAGTTCAATAAAGTTTAAACAGGTTTTTTGTTTTTGTTTTCTTTTATATTTATGCAGGCGGCGCATGATAGCCGCGTTTTAGTTCACCACATATCAATTGTTTTTATTTTCACCACGACGTCTAGTAAACACAACACAAAATGTCAAATGTGTTTTTGTTGTAATTTTATGTAGTTTCCTTTCGGCGCGATTTCAATAGCTCCCCCCAATAAGATTTTCTCTTCATCCAAAAGCACTACCCCTTTTTTCTCTCCAGCCCCCAATCTATTCTTCGACCAAAAGCAATAAAACCATATAGAGCCGCTTAAAAATTGAACTTCACACTCATTTATATATTCACATTGCTTTCGCAATAAAATTTTCTTCAACGAGATTCTGTTTGTGCAATAAATAATCAACAGTTGCACAAAAATTTACTAATATTTTCGATTTGCTTTCACATTCGTGTTCACTGTGCCACCGTACCTTTACGTGCTTTTCTTTGTGGGACAGACGGTGAGAGCACACGAAATTTATATCACTTTAAAACAAACAAAACCTGAACTTTCCACCCGAAAAATACTTGCTAATATTTTTATGCAATCTCTTTTAACTTTTCGACACAGATTTATTCACGTAAACTGGTTTGAAATTGATTTAAAATGAAAATTATTTTTGGCGAGATTTACTGCTTTTATGTATCGGAGCCATTTTTATTTTTCTCGTTCCTTATTCACCACATTGACGGTATTGCCATTTTCGTGTGAATATCTAGTGGATTACTGTGGTATTTGAGGAATTATGGAAGGGTGAAAAATTTGTTAAAAATTCAAGAAAATATTAAATAAAAATATATTTGTTGGAAGGGTTCAGTGTTTGTTCATATTTTTAATTTATTTTAAAAAAACTTTATTTCCATTTATTTATATATACAGTTAACTAATACGTGTATATTATATATTTAATTACATTTTTTAATTTTTTTCCATATTCATTTTAAAATAATACGGACTAAAACATTGTTTCGACATTCCTGACACGCAGTAGAGTACACATCGTGCACTGATGACGAACGTAGGAACCTGAATTGGGTTAATGTAGCTTCATTGAAGGAGTTTTTCTTGGAGCCCTTAAATATCGCCCGTTGATTCGATTGTCTTTGGAGTGATACATCAAACACATACCATATCAGCAGTATCTTCATATTTATGAAACATATTATATATACATACATATTATATATCTAAATACATATATTTTGGTTCTATTGATATATTTATAAAAAAATTGAAAACCAAATTAATTATAAAATTTATTGAATACTTTTATGTCTACATACAATTTTAGTATTATAAACATTTTTTTGTTTTGAGATTGGCTTATGTTTTTAAAATAAGTTTGACTTTATTCGTCGACTCCTCTTCTTCCTTCTCTTCGTTTAGTATATAAGCAAGAGGATCGTCATTAACAGATTCCATTAAATTGTGGCACGTCTGATTAATCGGAAACATAAACGACAAGTCTATATCGTAGCGAGGTAGCTTTTCCCTAGAAAATGAAGTAGGTTATGGATTTAAGTATTGTTACTAGGTCATGCGGACGCATATTATAACATAAATAAACTGATTATTTATGTACATTTTGGTAAAGTATTTTTATTTTTATAAAATATTATATACACCCGTCAAGTATAAATAAAAATACCTCAAGAAGTTTATGACATTATCGCCGAGTTGCGGTTCTCGCGACAACAACAACGCTGATAAGTAACGCGGTGATTTTTTCTTTTCCGCACAATGCATTACTAGGCTCCACGATTTGTAGTCTGTATCGATGACGTAAGTATTGTAGATGCCCTCATCTGTAAAAAATAGTGATTCTATAATTATTTTGAGGAAAAAGCTACTAATAGTTATATATTTATTGCACGTTGTTCGTTGAAAAGAGTTGATAACCTTACATAGAAGAAATATATTTTTTATTGGCACCTTTTAGGGAAGCCGCCGCAACTTGTTGGATGAAAACTTATATTTATTTGATTATTCGCTGCTCTTACAGAAGTAAGTAATAAATAAAAAAATATTTTCCTTCTTCTTTACTGGCGTAAAAAAAACATATTACTGAAATCTATTTTAAGAATACCATACCATCAAATTTGACCCGGACAACAATAATAAAAAAATAAGTTTTCGCATTTTTTAAAAATAAGCTTTTGCCCCAATAAAGACGTTTATTTAAATATTCCATATACTTATTAGATGCCTCGGCTGGGATGGTCTTTAGTTACTTCAAAGAATATTATTTTTTTCGGTTTCTTCTCATTTTTAGTTTCTACGTCTTTTTCATAAACTCATGTCTGAGGTGAATGTAGGGTTCTCTAATACTAACACTAACATAATTTATATACATAAATGTGTTTGTACGAGTACCAATCTTGGAAAAAACTTTTTGCGATTCGGTTTGCCCGCCCTGTTTATATGGCTCAGCCCAGTTCAAATTTGATCAGATGGCATTTATACTTTTCACTGTAATGATTTAAATTATTATTAACACAAGAATATATTATTTACTATTATTTTGTATTTTAAAGTTTTTTTCAATGTTTTTGCTTACAAATATCCTCGGTGTGCATCCAGTGCGCCGGTGTTTCGAAATCGGGTATATACCAGGTAATGTTGCCTTGTAATTTCTCACGCAATGGATCTTCGGCGAAAATATAACTAAAATTCATGGTTATCTAGAAGAAAAATTTAAAATTATGATATAAATTACATAAAAATATATTTGTAAATTAGAAAACTAATATTATATAAAAATTGGTATTTGAATAAGCGAAAATACTTTCGAATTCGAAATAAATTCATATATAATTATTAATTATTTTATATTTAATGCCTTGATTTATTTAAATTTCTGCTGAAAAGTCAGATGATCAAATTTGACCCGGACGCTTACTCATCCATTTACATACATATGTGTACATATATGTACATCAAGATATTTATGTATGTATGTATGTATGTCTAAATTAATCTATAAGCACTTTTACTTAACAATAAATACTATATACATACATACATACATAGATAGTTTCTTTCGTACTTGAACTAATTTCGCTCACATGAAGGCCGATCACAATCTATTTTGACGCTATGGATTATTTCATTCTCTTTGTATACATACGTATGTATATATGTATATGAATATACCCTAAGAAAGTGTAATCTCTAAATTTAATACGTTTATAATCTCTTCGAACTGTCTTCAATCTACTCTTGGAGAAAATAATTCGTGTTGCAGAACTAAAGTAGCAGAGTGTATAGCTGCTGGTGTACGGCGACAACCGCGCCTATCTTGGAACAAGTATTAACAGCAACAACAATTTCAGCCTCGAAATCCAACACGGAATAACTCTTGCCAACAGGTGCTACTTCGGAGAATTGAGTAGGCTATTGAGAAGTAAAGTCCTCTCTCTCGAACATAAACCAAACTCTATAAGTCACTCATTATTCCCGTCCTGCTATATGGTGCAGAGCCATGGACGATGACAACATCTGATGAGTCGAGCTGGACTTAACCTACCAACCTTCTTCCAATGACAATCCCTTTGTCATACATATAATATCAAAACAAAAGTTGAAAAATTTGTAGAAATCCATATGCAAAGGTAATAAGTATTGGCTACTTACATGTTGATCCTCGGCGGAGAATGTAAAATCGCTTTGCATGCAGGCATATTCTGGCAACTCTTCAGTCGATGCATAATACTGGACAACATACCAGAATCCCATCATCGATTCCAGATCAAAATTCCGTATGGCACGAACCTGCAACAAAATTTACACATTTCATCATATAAATGAGTATAATATAATAGTTGAAAATTATTTAAAAATTTAAATATTTTAAAATTTAAATAATAGGAGTATCCAGCTAAGGTCAGCGAAGTCAATGGCTTATCATTTACATATCTGTTATGAACATTATGATAGGTTTATAAGTATGTGAACATTTATCTTATCTCGAGAGTTGACTCTATAAAAACAAATCGAAATCCTGCTCGAATAAGATTCTCTTAGTTGATGGCGATCACTTTATGCCTTAAACATAATTGTAGAATCAGAGACGTTTTTTACAAATAGAGACCGCTATACGTCTTTGTACGAGTATATTGAATAGGTATAAAAACAAATATGGTAGCTTAAGATAACGATCCACTCATCCGTTCGCAGGATCAGTCTTAGCATAGTGTCATTAGGTAGATCAAAAGCTTTTGTAGGGAGTTTTTATGATTTACACATTAAACACGACTTAGATAAGATGAAATTATATTAAATAAATAAATGAGGATTGCACGGCGACCTAAGGTCTATAGTACCCTCTCCTAAGACGCAACCACTCACTTAGCCCCAGCATATTGATAAATTCCAATATACTGCTAGGTGCTATGGAAGCGCTGTGATCCCTATTTGGAATCATGAATCAAAGGGCTTTTATTCTGCGTCTACAAACTGCTATGCAGACAATTTGCAGGTGTTCTGGAGTTTCAGACTTTAAGTCGCAGAACCGGCAGTTCGCACAAGAAGCTAGGGCCATATTATATAAGTACTTCTTGACTTACAATGGCCAGAGTAAAAGGCGACAAGTAGCCTGAGTTTGTCACTTTGGAGGTTGATTACATATTTAAGCCTTTTAAGGCTGTAACTACCTATTAGCCACTTGGCATGGTGAATGCCAATTCCCCTCCGTGCCCACTCATTTATTTTTGCGGAGCAGCTCTTTAATGGTAGGGGACCAACCGCAATGAAAGGTTCTGGCCCTACCATGTTGGTGGATGCTGCAAAGCGGGCGAGCTCATTAACTAGCTCATTCCTGGCTATACCTTTTTGACCCGGCACCGAGAGAAGGTGCACTTGGTTATGATCTGATATACTGCTCAGGCGCTCTATAAACTCCTACACCAATAGTGATTTGATCTCGTATGCTGAGATCACTTTTAGAGTCGCTTGACTGTCGCTGGTTATAACCATACGTTCATTGTGATCGTTGTACTGGAGGCTTATAGCAAAGACCTCTGCTTGGGATATGCTAGGAAAACTTCCCATAGGTATGGAGAGTTTGGTGCGTGGTCTTGCATCTCCTGCGCCAATTTTCTCCCCCGTTTTCGAGCCGTCAGTGTACCATTTGTCCAGTGAATATTCATTCCTTCCTACTTTGGGTATAGAGATCCATCTCTCTGTCTCTCTCTCTGTTACAGAAAGACCACGTCCCGGAGACTTGAACTTCGCGAACGAAGCCGTAAGCCACCTGATTGAGTTCGTCTTGCGACAAGCCAATCGCAGCGAGAAGGCTTGTGTTCGCTTAGAGGTAGACACTAGTTTTCTTAATTGTGGGAAATGCCCATCTAGAAGAACCGTAGCACTTAAGACAAGATACTCATGACAAATCTGAAGTTGAAGACGCACTTCGTAAAAAAAATAGCTTATCTTCCTAAAATGATGAAGACATTTAATGTTTGTTCGCCTCCCTACTGGATAAATTTGATTTACTTCTTTTCTGCCGAAAAATGTTTAAGAAGAATGGTGTCACGTGGTGTAGCGCAATATTTTCTGGATGAAAAAAAAACGGTATGAAAAAAGAACGGCGGTACAGTGGGTGGAAACAGAAAGAGAGGTATATTTTTTCTACGAAAGAGTGAGAAAGGTAATTGAATATATTGACCGAAAAAAAATCAAAAGATTTTGAAAGGTTGCAACTTTTTTTTAAGATGAAAAACCAAACTGTGGCCTAATGTTGCGATTACCCTGAAGAGACCGACTGAATGGTTCTAAAACTCGCTGAATGGATATAACAGTGAACTGTCTGAAGAATACGTTGGAAGCACACCGCCAAGCAAGGACGATGGAATTCTGGAAGCGAAAATATATCGCGATGGACTAGCCAGCGTTTCAAGTATTATGACAGAGAGTAATAAAGACCACATTTTATGTTTTGTTTTTGAAAAATTAAAATCCAAGCCGTTGGAATTTAGGTGACTGCTTCAAAATCAACAAAAAATGTCTCTAAAAGCAAAAGTAAGAAGGGAATCAACTGTCTCTCGTTTTATCTATATTAAAATACTTTTTCTTTCGCAGCATTTCACTCATGCACATTAAAAATAGCAATTATCCAACGCCCACTAGAATCTTAAACTAGAAAAGTTGATGAGTGCACAACAACAAAAACAACAACAGAAAAAGGAATTCAACTAAATGGATCACATTTCGAATGCGCAAACGCGATGGCATTCTGTCAACAGAAGCAAAAACAAAAAAAAAATCCGCTTTTAGTTGGCCATGAATTTGGCTCTATCTTGAGAGCGTCGCGCGCTCAGACTTGGCCACTTAGAAAGTGTGATTGATTTTTGGCGCGGCCAAAACGGTACGTCGCCCAACGCATGCGCACACGCTCATTGCCTGCCGCGCGCTTACTCCAGCCACACACACACAAACACAAATGCACACACACATGCTTAGATGCTGGCGCTTGACTTGGCCTGACCAAGGCTAGGTGGTAGGCAGCAGCGATTTACTCGTCTGCGCGCGGTCGTTTCTTTTCCGTCATTCTGATAAATGTGCAGTGTCGCGTGTGCCGCATATTGATGAGATTCCATTTGATGAAAAACGTATTTACATTAAAATTTTCTATTTTTTCGCATTACACGGCTGCTTTGCTGATTCAGTTGTTGTGGTTGCTGTTGCTGTTGTTTTGGTGGCTGTCGCTCAAGCAAAAGGTATTTAGAATGCGAGCGCATGCGGTCACAACAGCAGCCGCATCAGCAATTCAGTCGCTTACATGTGTGGCTGTATGTGTGATTGGGATAGTGGATGTGGTGGTGGCGCGTCCAACCATCCAGATTAGTACGCGGCGCGCAGCTTTGGCGCAAGGGGAGGAGATTATGTGTGTGTGGCATGTTTGGGCGTACTGCCAAGTGCAGAAAAGAAAGTGTATATTTGGAATTATTTGGAATTGCTATTTTCTGTTTCAGTGGCCGCTTGACATCGCGCGCACATGCACACACGCTTACATACATATACATATATGTATATAAACCATATACATATGTATATGTTCAGTATCAATATATTGCTAGCGGCATCTCTCGCCCGGCAAGTGATGCGCGATCGACAGTCGCCGGCGCTGCACGTCGCTGTGATCTAGTTTGTTTGCAAAAAGAAAAGCGCGTGCAATAACTCACAGGTGAACACACACCGCAAATATCCACCAAAACACACACAAATCGATACTTTGGCAAATTTGTATGGAAGGTGTGTTTCGCATGGAATGTAAATTATTTAGAACAAAATCGAAAATGCAGCGCAAATTTGCATACTTTAATTGAATGTTCCATTTGGCACCAATCTTATGATTTATGTGATGAATTGCGGATTCATTGCAGGCTATTCATTTAGTAAAAGCTTTTGGTATGCGATTAAAGTTTTTGGCGAAATCAGTAAGCGTACGATTTCATAGTTAGGACTAGTAGGACCTAGTTCTGGGAATGACACCCTTTTATTTATTATTAATTAATTATTATTAATTATGAATTAATTTATTATCGAAAATCAATCCACTTCATTTCTAAGCTATTTAAATTCCTGTTATCAGAATTCACTCGGATTTGCATACATGCACTGAAGATCAAATTTGACCCGGACTGTTCCATTCAAACTATGCGCGCATAAATAATCGATACAAATACAAATTCGATCGGATTTATATAACCTTTTTTTATATTATTGTGAAGTTTGATCGCGGTTGTTAACTCGGCTATAATCGCGTAAGCTGTGTCTACGCCAATTAAGAAGAAGAAGAAGTTTGATCTCCATATGTCAATAATTTGACTGATTGACTTAACATGTTTGATAACTAAAGCATTAACCAATTTGGTTGATCCGATCCATTCGAGATGTTGAGATCATCTATTGTATTATCTCCTAACATGTATTGAACCAAATGTCGTCACCTTCTCTGACTTCTCCAAAAGTTTCACATTGTTTCCAATTCAGCTATATTACGGAACAATTCGGATAATGGCAAGTTGAGATATCCTAAATTCGGAGATTATTCCTAATATTACTGAGATTCGATTTTCTTTCACGTTGTTAAGTCGGTCAATGACCTTTAGGAGGTCCATTGTTAAATCACTAGCACTAAAGTCCTTCCACCCTATTATATCCTTTCTCTACCACCGCCATTCCTGTAAGAAAAAATCGACCGATAGTTGCGATTATTTTTCTTTACAAAGCCTGAATAGAGTATAGTCCCATATAAGATGTTCTGTAGTCTCTTCTTCATATACCTTTTTACAGCTTCTACAATATTCATTGTATGGTGTTCCCAAGCATGTCAGGAATTCGATAGTGATCTATTAGCACTACTACTAGAATTCTTTATGTCATTCCTTTCGAATTTTAATAATCAGCAGGTGGCGCTCTTATTCCATTCATGCCACGTTTGCTTGCTGCTTGGGCAAGTTAGAGATTGACTCCACGGAGAGTCAGCTATATCGATAGCATGTTTGTCGATTAAATACAAAATATTCGTAATGTTAAACAATCATTATTTCTTTCTGAAAAAGAGCTATGAAGAAAACATAGATTCATCATTTAACTCCTGTGTTCAAGAAAGAGTGATCCAAGAGGATCATGTACACCAGTAACGGAGTCCAGAGCAAACAAAGTTGTAACGGTCAGTTGTCAAGGTTATGGCGCCTATATTTTTGATGCATATGGACAACTTTTCATCGACTGTTTGAAAAACCATCAACTGCCGTATTTGAAAAACATTAATGGAGCGTTTGAAGGAAGGAATTGTGAAAGACCGAACAAACAAGAACAAAGTACTGTTTATTCCAGAGATCTATTTGAAGCTAAAAACAAATCGTATGCGAAAGAAGGTACCGAAAAGTTGGAACACCACATTCATATATTTTCCAAAAACGCAAAGCTGCTTAATTTCGTTTAGATCATCTGTTAGATGAACTCTTGTCTTTGTTACTTTTTCCCGTTTCTAAAACTGAGAAAATGCATGGGGATTCGCTACCATTGACAATACTATTCAAATTCTGGGAGCTTGTTTCAAAGGGCACACCAGTGATATTGATCTGAAATTTCGCACAAGTCCTTCTCTCTCTGAGAAGCTGCTCATATGTAGGAACCGCCGATATAGGACTTGGGTAGGAACCTAACATGGCTTCGTTTGCATATCTAAACCCATTTCCTTTATGTTTCGATGACCCGGTGCAGTGTTTGGCTGGAATTTCTGCTAAATTAATATAAAATACTCCGAAAGAAAATTATCTAGAGACGTTAAATCGCATGACCCTTGCGGTCATTTGCTTGTGTCTTTTCTCGAAATAAATGAGTCGACAAATTTTCTCGCAATTTGTCTATATATAGATGTGAAACATGAGGCCATTGCCGATTTCATCAAATTACGGGAAAAGAGCTCGGTCAGTATCGTGTTATAACACTTACTGACTTTCGAAAGAAATAAGGCCCAATGATGCCGTCATACCACAATCGGAACGAAACCGTCAATTTTTGTGGTTCAATTGCGTTTGCTGAACCACACGTAAGTTTGACTCACGCAAATAGCGACAATTTTGTATGTTGACGAAGTCATTAAGCTAGAAATGGGCCTCATTTGAGAGATGATTTTTCGATATCCACCGAATTCAGTAGCAACCGGAGAACATGAATTTGTGAAATAATCTTGAACAATTTTCAAGTGTTGTACCAAAGTGAAACGTGACGTGGTGTAATGGCAAACTTTATTGAACACACTGACAAAATTTGACACAAGTCAATATGGCCGCCACGAGTTGTCAAAATCACGGCATCCCTGTTGGTAGACGGCATATATCACTCCACTCTGGTGTTAGCTAAATCCAAATTAGCGCGTAATAAACAAAATAAATATTACATCATTGGTTGGCACTAATTTCAACTGAATTACAGTTAGTAAGAAATAAAATTATTTGACGTTGTTTCCTCAAATTTAGTACTAAAAAATAATTACTGCAAATTTTTTTGTGAATTATTTCGACACATGAAAAATATTGAGTTGAATATGTATGTAAGTATATATGCATATCATATATTTGAATCCATATGCTTATATAAATATAATTTCATCGATAAAACTCATTAATTTCCATTGAAATATAATATAACACTGTTACTTTTGTCAACAACCGATAAATAAATAGAGTAATTAATATAATTTTTATGTATTTTTGTATGCACATTCCTACACACATGTAAGTAAGCATGAATTTAATATTAAATCATTCATGCATGCTTCGCATAACCCAGGAAATACTGATAATATAATATTTTTTGCTCACAGTTTCCGTTAAAAACAAAACCACACACAAACACACACACCCACACCCACGATATCGCTGCTATCACTATAGTAACTGTATAACAAACTCACATTCGGACAACGTTTTTTCAAATCGGTGCGCTTCTTCGACACATAACTGTTGAAATTCATCCAAGGTGAGACGAATTCAAAACTCAACAGTGCGATCAAGAAGAAGAACAATATCGCAGCTCGCCAAGATGACATTTTTACTTTCCGCGTCTTTTTAATAAAATTTCTTTTAATTTAACTTTTCTGCATAAAATGTCGCGGCTATTTCACTTTCTTTCTCCAGCCGTTTGTTTACTTCGTCTCATACCAAATAGATGCGCGTTGCCTCGGCGAACGTGTATAGAACACCAACTGTTGGTGAAATTGCCAATTTTGTACAACTCAATTCAAAAACAAAAAAACAGCAGAGAACTATTTTGACATTTTGTGCTTTTTACAACAAAAATATTTTACGCCATTCCCGACCGGCAGCGACGCGCTAACTGGCTGCGATTGTGTTGTATGCTAAGCGATGGCGCGCTGCGGAGCTCCAGCGATTTGTAAATGGTAGCGACGATTGTGGAGCGTAAAATACTACATACATATGTACATATAAAGAAAAAAAAAATAGCAATTAAAAAAAGTAATAACAAAAAAGTCAAATGAAATGAAATAAAATTGCGGATAAGAACACCCGCCACTCGAAGTGGCTGTATAAGTTGTTGTAATTTGTGTTGATGGCCTGCTAAAGTGATTGTCGCTATTGTTGGCGTTGTTGTTGTTATTAGAGTGGCCCTGTAGGAACACTTATTCATTGACTTTAGAGGAAATTTATTTTGCCATCGAAAGTGTTTTCTGAAGGTATCTACTTGGTTTTTAATTTATTGGTCCAATCGATATAAGGATATGCTTAGCTTCTTCTTCAATTCCGTTTCATCCCCTTCAAGTAATACCCTCCCGATGCGCACTTATGCCAACGGATTTTCTAATCTCCGAAACACAGGTTGTAGTCACTTTCTGGGATGGCCTTCAGTTCCGTCTTCGCTGCGGCTTGAATCTCCTCTATCGTATAAAAACGGTGCCCCCGGAGCGGTCTTTCGAGCTTGGTGAAGTGCCAGAAGTCGCACGGCGCCAGATCAGGTGTATACGGTGGTTGCGGAACGATATGGGTTGAGTTTTTGGCGAAATGATCACGAATTACGAGGGCAGTTTGGGATAGTGCATTATCGTGGTGTAAAAACCAAGAATTGTCTTTCAACAATTCCGGCCTTTTTAGGCGGATAGCGTTACGCAAACGACGCATAACGTTCAAATAATATTCCTTGTTGACTGTTTGACCGGTTGGAAGGAATTCATAATGCACAACACCACGATAATCGAAGAAAACAGTCAACATGACCTTGATTTTTGAGCGACTTTGGCGCGATTTTTTTGGTCTCGGCTCTCTTTTGGCACGATATTCGCACGACTGATCGGTTGTTTCGCGGTCGTAAGCATAGATCCAAATCTCATCGCTAGTTAAAATGCATTTCACCCTGATAGTCGGAAAGCATCATTTCACACACTTCAACGCGACGCCTTTTTTCCAAAAAATTCAATGTTTTCGGTACCAGTCGAGATTTGACGCACTCGAGGCCCAAAACATCCTTCAAAATGGTATTGGCTGAGCCTTTCGATATGCCAACTTCATCAGCAGGGTCTCTAATTGTTAATCGACGGTTTTTCAACATCAAATCTTTGATTTGTTGAACGTGAGGTTGATGGTCGCCCTGGACGCTCTTCGTTCACGGCCGGCTTGGAACTCACTATACCATTTGTAAACATTTTTTTTTTAGATATAGCCTCATCGCCAAAGGCTTTCTGCACCATCCTCAACGTATCCGCAACAGAAAATTGATTCCATAAACAAAATTTAATGCAAATTCTTTGCTCAACAAATTTCGACATCGCAAAAAACGAAAAACTCACTTTTAGCAGCTTACAAACGACACGTATCTCAAACACTAATGAATATTTTGACATAAATGTGACTGACAGTACTACCAGCCTAAAAAAAAATAAATAATTCTCCAAATCCTTCGCAGTTAAATTATTTTTTGGGCACAGTATATGTTCGAGAGCATAAAAAAAAGTTTAATAATTTGAGTAGAGAGTTGATACAATAACAGAAACGACAATAATTTGATCTCATAATCCGTAAAGGGTGGAAAAAAGGCTCCATTGAGTGATTTTTTTGGAAGTGATTAGTGAAATATTCCTTATATTTCATATAATGAAAGTTTTTTTTTAATATAAAACAGTTTCAATTGGTTATACATTTAGCCAAAAAAATATATATTAAAAAAAAAAAATAATTAATACTGTTCCATATAAAAAAAAAATCGTCAGCAAAAAAATTAATTTAAATTATCTCAATCATAAATGTTTTGAGTTTCCTGATTAACCGATTGAATATCACTCATATTGAGTTGGCATTTTTTTTAATACAATTTTTTCTTACAGGGCAGGTATTTACAAATAAGTACAGAATAACTAATTCATGTTTTACATATGTATTTATGTGCGTATTTTTTATTCTCATTTTTAAATTACACATATATTTGTTTTGTCTTGACAGCAGCAATGAAACACCAAACGCGCAATAATAATAAAATTTATTAGTATTTTTCATTCCCAATGTACTTAGCACACTCACATACACATATATTTTTTTAATTTGACTCATACTCATTCTTGTTCTGTTTCTTATATGACGACTATCACTTGAAACATAATCATTGAGCAATTTTTGAAATATTTTCGCTCGTGCATAGAATATAAATCACATACTCATGAGATAGTTCTCAAACATATGTACATGCATATATGTATGTATATGTATATAAGTACATACATATGTATAATATATACGAATGTGTATGAAATTCTGATTTTGTGAAATTGAGCAAAGTCAGAGCACACCGAGTGGCGCTTCCACTACTTTATATACTTACATACATATCCATGTATGTGTGTATATCCATTAATTTTCGCTTGGATTTGTGGGGCGTCAAGGAAGTGCGTAAAGTGTGCGATCACCCTGCTAGGCGGCGCGGCAGCGGTTGCGCTCTGGCATTGCGATCGCACTGGTCTGGTCTGGCATTGCACGACTTGACTGCCGGTGCTTGCATTTTCTTATCTCGCGTCATAAAAACGAAGCGGCTTTTCATTCGCATGTCATTCGACTGCAGCGGAATGCTGAGCAGGCACAGTAATGCAAGAATAGATGAAAACGCCTGATTATTAGCGTGATGAGTTTATTGCCATACATTTTTATGTACTTATCTAGATGATGTTTTGAATGCTCAGTGGTTGCCGGCGGATAGCAGATCATAGAAGATATTAGTTAATTGCGTACATCTTTTCGATTTTCGGATTAGGAGTCTAACGTAGTTTAGAATTGAATTAAGTAGTCTTTGGACTGTATCATATACGGATCGAGGATCGGTGCCCTCAAAAACCAAGTAACTGATTTCGAAATTACAGGTTTGGCAGTTTCAAGAAGATTTCAAAAAATTTCCGTCCGAAGTTCTTGACAAAATGATAAAGGTTTCAGCCGAAACTATTGTTTTGACAAAGTATACAGATCATATGATTAAGTCAAGGTAGCCAATTGGCAATTTCAACCCCAACCAATGTTGATTATGTTACCGATCTCTCCTTTGTTCGATAACTTATAGCCATAATGAATATAATTCCATAATGCCACTGTCATAGAAACCCGAGTACTTGTTGGCAAAAAGTTCGGACAGTCGATCTTCAAAAGCTACTCTTGAGGCGAATTTTTCACCCACAAAAGTAGTCAGCACAGACAGGAATAGGTAGTAATTACTTGAAGCCAGGTCCAGACTAGTGGATGCATAGGAACTCGGCTTCCGGAGCTTTTGAAGAGTCTCTATTGATATTTGTGGCCTGTTGTTATCCTGATGGAACACTATTTCTAACTCAATAGCCAAGACTAGCCGTTTCTCGACAATTCCTTCCTTCAGATGGTCAGATTGTTGATAGTACAGTTCCGAATTAAGAGCTCGGCGAAAAGGGAACAGCTCATAGCAGATAATTAACTGCCAATCGCATCAAAAGCATAACAAAATTTTATTGGCCGTCAATCCTGCGTTGGATCCGCGGCCCCGGCTCACCTCTATACGACCACAAGCGTTTTCAATTGGCGCTGTCGTAAGTGACGCATTATCTTTACCAGTAACCGGCCGCTTCCGAAAGGGATCAATTTTGCAGCGCTTTGCAGATGGAAATAAGGACTATGAAGTTTTTGATCGCGTTTACTCGTGTGACAGCCATGCATCGAGCTTCTTTTTTTATACTGTTGACGGAGAGATACGGCTGGAGTTCAATTGTACGTTGGTTATTTGACTGAGGTGTCCAAAAGAAAACAATAAATTTCGCCCAGAGTTTCATTTAAAAAACTCCACTGTGCACCGCGGCATTTTTCACAGTTTTCCATAATTCAAAAGGGGTTCCACGCATTAGACTGTCAATGTGCTGGGTGTAACGCTTCCGCTGTTGCGATTTTCTAATTAAGAATTTTGCTGTTGCCTTCAACTTCAATATTTTTAGATATCGTCACGCACTTAGTCTCCACTTCGCTGCTCCACCGCACCCGCCCAAGCATTGCAAGTAGTAAATCGCTGATTGCAGGTCATTCGTAGCATTCCGAATTGGTCGCTGTGAAACATCTCTAACACTTCGCAATGGAACACGCAGCCGTCAGCTATTCGTAAGACACTTGATTGCACAGATTTAGCTAGGCGAATTTTCATTTTCCATTTTAATAAGTATGTGCGTGAAAATCTAGCGGCATGCTATAGATGTATGGTATAAGTATATATGTATGTACGTGCCTAGATGTGAGTGAGATGTGGAATGACAGAAAAATCTCTTACTGATTTGAATTGTAATATTACTGATACATAAATATTTGTTTATATGCAGTTAGGTACTCAAAACATTAAAGCAGTGAAGTTACTTTAATCTTGTTTAAAATTCGTTAGAACACCTTGAACTTATTTCATATACAAATTCACATAAATACCTACAAATTAATTATACCGATTATTTGAATTGTAAAAGAAAAACTTTTCTAAATTTTTACCACTTTTTCTCTTTTTTTTGGTTAAGAGCTTTCCATCAATGCTTGTTCAAGTAGATATATCTTTATTACGATTAAACCGCATGAATACCAGAGTTGCAATGAAAAAGAGGTTGGAGATTCTAAACCGCAACAATTTTGTAATTAAATTATTTTGAATAATTTTCTTCACATTGCCACCTGCGGGCTCTAAATCTGCCAAAATATTAAATGAATGTTGGAAAGGAATTATTGGTTGATTGTTGTTGATATAAAGAAGGTATATAGCCAAAAATTAATAGAGAGAAAGTTAAGATTACCAATGCCCACATTTAAAGGACTTAAAGTTTGTGGAGGGTTTGAAGTATTGCACTTTACTTAAGTGCGTTTGAATCCGAAAACGATAGATTTCGTTAGTGTCGCTGAAGTGGAAAAATGACATAACAAATCGCCGATCATTTTTGATAATATTAACATATTTCGATTGCATTTGCGGGTGGGATGAAGCCGTTGACGAAGAGGTGTGAGCTTATTCAGAGCTGTATCGAACTTAAGCGGGAGGGTAGGAAGCGAAATCACCTATCTGAAGCTCTCAATCAAGTCTTGTTTCAACGTACCAGATCATTGTAACGTCTTTCAGGCGAAGTTGGCTGCCATCAAAGTTCGAAGTGCAGCTTCTTTAAGATCACTCTGATAACCGTACGGCTATAATGGCTTTAAACTAGCTGACTATACGCTCAAAACTAGTCAATGAGTACATGACCTCGTAACGAATAGCATCAAGCTTCTTCCATATTAGTCTTGTATGGGTATCAAGTTCATGAGTTTACAAGGGAAGGCACCGTGATAGTAGAGGATAGTCGGTTTACTGATGCTCTCTTGCGTTCTAGCGCTGGATCTGTAGACCCCCAGAGAGCTCTAGAACTTGTGTGACAGCCATATTCTTTTGGATCAGATCGAACCATAAGAGGTTCTTCGATGCACTTACTCCTAGCAAAGTAAACTATTCTGACTCAACACTGTCCTCCAGATTTACATGCGGCCTGACTAAATATGTATTTCGTCGGACGCTATTCGCTAAAGCTGTATGGAGGAAGGCGACGTGGAATCATTTTGCCACTTTCACCTCTATTGCGCGGCTTTTGTTAGACTACAATTCAAATATCTCCGTAGGCACACCTTCGGCGAATCTCGTGAAGTGGCTGAGATTGATATTAACCATCTTAACAAATTTGTGTAAACTCAAAATGCTAAGTCAATCCATGAGGATCTGGCGATCCACTTTTAGGAGTTTATGGGGAACATAAAAGTCGATCATTTGTCTAGATGAAATCCATCGGATCAACCCTACGACATTATTTTACCTAATATATCATCATTAACCCGAAAATTTTCATCTCCAAAACTAATCGATACCTACTGAACTCCTGTACCAAATAACTATGGTTCAGAGTTACATGGATTTATGGAGAAATTCACACAGTTATAATTGATTTATGACTAGATCACCTTTAGTAAAATGTAGCAAGTAATTGTGGTGCAAACATATTCTCCTTCTTCTTTATTGGTGTAGACAACGTTTAAGAAGTTATAGCCGAGTTTACAATTGCATCAAAGGGGGGTCTCTTAACCGAGGCTGCTGTATCCTTTTCAAGAGAGGTGTTTTTTTACGTGGCGGGTGTCAAACTCAGCTCGCAATCATGGGGAGGGGACGTTTCTAACTTTAGTTCGCTTTCAGATGGATGTTTTTTGGCTATACAGAGTATACTTGGTTTACTCCGGAAGTCGTGAGCTGCTTGAGCTATATGTAAAAGGATCGTTTCTGGCAACTCCAAAGTGTAGCATGATGTATACACATGGCTTCATTCTCCTATTATTATAACTGTAATTGAATACTATAACAGATTTTAAGCATTATGTTAACTTATATGTATATATTTTTGTGTTTTTATTTCTCATTTGAACCATTCACAATAGAGAAACTGTTCGAAATTATGCAAAACAAAGCTTGGTAATAGTGAAAATAGCGGAAATAACGCATACTTTCTTCTATCAATTCAGCTCGATAACTTTTTTTGTTGCTTTTACATGAAAATTTTTTGACAAAGGAGCAGAAGCGAGCGGAGAAAGGCCGAATCGGGAACAGCTATAAGCGATTATGGCATTTTCTTATTCTTCTCGATGATAACATCAAAACTTTTCGAGTAAATAGTAAAGTATACAGTATACGATAATTGAAAAATGAAAACGAAAATGAAGAGTGCAACACCTGTGTCCGTAATTTCAAATAAGTCCATATTGTTAGTAGAAGCATTCCTGTCAGCTGAAAAACTTCGCATTTTTGTATAATGAAAGATCCTGCGGCAGCAACGAACAACAATTGAATTGGTGTGATTATTTCGGGAGGAGTTTCTTATGTTTTGTGTACTGTCACTTTTGCCGATTACACTCACTCTCGCCTTCGGTCAATTGTACGTTTTCTTCGTTAGTGTTGACATGTGTGCTCATGCATTGTGTTGGAACATTTTCAAATTGCACTTTTCATTTAAGTTGAATTGTTGAGAAAACGGATTCGAAAGTTCAATTGCACACACATATATTCACACACTTATATGTATATGTATTTTTAATCCGTTTTGGCTTTTGAAGTGCGTGCTACTGTCACTCGCCGTTGTCAACGCCATATCCATGCGTGTATGTATGTGTGTGTGTGTGGCTAAGTGATTCGCATTGATTGTCATTCGCATTGTCAGCGCTTTGTTATTATTGCTATATATGTAAGTGTGTGCGTGTGCTTGTGCTTCTTTCATTTATTTATTATTTGTGAAATTGTTATTGTTTTTATGTTATTATTGCGCTTCTTCGTTTTGCTGGAAAATTGCATTTAACTTAATTCCCATCACGGCAGCAATGTGACAAGCCAAAGCCGCGTCGCTGCGACACAACCACATCTAACCAACTAAAGCTCCGGGGGCTGTCAACCGATGCGGCTCACTTCTGCACTCATCTCAGGCGTTTATCCAGCTGGCCGGCGAATGCTCTTCGCTCATCCGTCTACTTAAGCGGCAGCGTCGTCAAATTGTCACCTTGTTGTTGTTGTTGTTGGTTTATTATAGTTGTTGTTGGTTTATGGTTGCCGCTGTTATCTTCTTATTGCTGCTGTTGCCTTATTGCTGCTGTTGTTGCCTTATTATTGCTGTTGTTGCCTTATCATTAGTGTTGTTGCCTTGCTGCTGTTGCAACGCCATCAGGTATTGTGTTGATGCGCTTGTTGCCAACAGTGTGGCCGCTGTTGATAAAATCTTAATTAGTCTGCCCCTTTCATCCTTTCTTCCTTTGTGATCATTGTGTGGCAATGGCGCTTCATGCTTGCTGCTGCGCTTGCTGCCGTTGTTGCTGGTGTTGCAGCTGTTTTGTCTGCCACGCTGCTGCTTGGCATAGTCTGAAATTCTTTCACTTTCTAATTGCAGAAAATTACGCATTTCAATTGTCAGGATTAAATTTTACTTTTCTGCATAACTTTCAGCTTAAAGCAACAGCAACATTTCCAAATGACTCAAACACAAAGTCAGGCGATTTAATGTGAAGCGATCAGTGCGTCTGTCCGAATGACAATTTTAATGTAATTAACTTAGCCGCATGAATGGTGTGCATAATTTATGTAAAAACAAAAACTTTCTCAAATATTTTAATGAAATGTATTTATAGGAATTAAATTCTATACAATTGGGTCATGAGCGAAAATGAAAGCTCGAGGACTTGAACAGTTGTACGTTTGTAATAATTGCTGACGCTATAATCGCTATCTTTGCGTTTTCTTTTTAGGTCCTTTGTCCGGTCTGTTGAAGTCAGAGGTTTGAAACATACGATCAATTTCGAATGGAGAGATAAAAGATATATAAAAAAAAGAAAAAATGTTAATCTCCGTTTCACCAAAGCTATAATAACAGTCACAGATAAATTTTTTAAAGCATAATTTCTTGGGGGCGCGCCGGTCATTCCTCTTCGCTGTTTAGAGCCAATTGCAGATTCCAAGTGTATCCAGGTCCTTCTCCACCTGGTCTTTCCAACGGAGTGGGAGTTTTCCTCTTCCTCTGCTTCCCTTAGTGAGTACTGCGTCGAATACTCTCAGAGTTAGAGTATTTTCATCCATTGGGACGACTTGACATAGCCAGCGTAGCTACTGTCTCTTAATTCGCTGAACTATATCAATGTCGTCATATAACCCGTCATCATATAACCGGTATAAGAGAACTGTGAGATGGCATTTAATGCCCAGAACATACTGAAATTATGGAGAGAACGCTTCTCTAGCCTGCCTGACGTTGGGGCAAACGTTCCATGGTCCCACCATGAAGCAGTTCGAAAAGCAATTACTCTTCGGAAGAACAACATAGCGGCGGGACCGAGGCATTGCTGTCAGAGATATTCAATTACGGCGGCGAAGAACTGCTAAGGACCATTTCGCCGAATCCGTAGTGATTATTTTGATGTTAAAGATGCCTCACGCTCTGGAAACCAATTGCCGAAAATATCGATAATATAGAGGAAAATATTCATTCCGTTGACCATAAGCTAAAGATTGCACAAAAAACTGTTTGGAATCATTTCAATAAGGCTGGTTGCAAAAAGAATGTCACACGAGTTAACGCAAAAAATAACCTTATGGGACGAATTTCCAACTGCGAATCGCTTTTGAATTGCAATAAAATCGATTAATTTCTGAAGTGGACGGATACCGGTGATGAAACGTGGGTCACTTAGGATAACGTTAAGCTAAAACGATTGTGGTTCATTGACGATCCGGGAAGTTTTTCTTTAAGTTTGATGGAATTGGCAGGCCCTAAGATCAAACTTTTAATTCGGACCTGTACTGTCCACAGGTGGACCATATGAAGAAGTCCAGAATTTAATTCTATATAAACAAGACGAGGCCACACATCAATAGTGGCTCATAAGAAGCTTCGAGCCAGGTCAAATGATTTAGCTGGAAAAAATTTTGGCACAAGAGAAGTTTGGCAAAATCGATGGTCTCAGTTTTTTGAAAACAGAGACGAGGGTGGCATGAGTGTGGCATTAGGAAATATGAAAAAACCTTTAGGTTAGGTTAGGTTAGTCTGGTAGGCCAATAAACCACGCATAGACCAGTTTTGATCCTTTACGATACCAGATTCAGTTGCTAGATCCAAGGGGAGTAGTCATCCATTAGGATGCCTGAGCCTGACTCGAATTTTATGGACTCTGCGGTTTCACTATCGATATCTCCTCCAGTGTATCATACCGTAGGGGCCCCAAACGCTTATAGCGTAGTCTTGCCACCAATCACCAGTTAGTGATCAGTTAGTATTCTCATCATGTTCTCTACATTCTCTTTTATCGAGCGCCAATGGGAATTTTATGTACTTTCGATCTATCGTTTTGCCATGACTTTTGCAGTTTTGCTCTCAGGCAGATCGTTCCATATGTTGATTCTCTTCCAAGGCAGGATCATGTCATTTATTATTTCAACATATGAGGAACGAGTTCTGATTTAAACGAATAAATGGAACTAGTGCAGGACCGAATCGAAAGTGCAGTTACCTCAAGATTTCGCTCGAACAGAGTATTTCGTAGTGCAACGTGGTTCAATAACAGTGGTAATAAGATGTTAATCCCGTGTAATCTAAGGCCCCTCGAGAGCAATAATTAGCAAATCCATGCCAATATTTACGCGCTTCTCAGTATTTATATATTTCCAAGATAACCTGGTGTTTAGGAAACCCCAAGACACTTTAATTTTAATAAAAAGATGTCCTTAATTTCGAATTATTAAAATTCAGAAACAGTTAAGGTTCGCTAAGATTGTTTTTCATTATCGAGCTTAACATTATATGAGACTTCATGTACATACTAAACTTTTTAGCTTCATTAGCATTGAAACATCAGTGGACCGTTAACTGAAGTCATGTCATAAATGGAAGAAACTGATCTCAGCTATGTGCATAGGATAACTCAAGAAAAAGTTCAGCTATCTTCATAAATATAATATCATAAAAATTCTTCGTTCGATTCAAAGAAGGGAAATCTGACATAAACCACGCCTACCACCCAAATAACGCAATTCTTCAAATCACTTTCTTCATCAAAAAATGCATATATGTGTATATACTTGAAGCAAGCATGAATGGACAGCGATTGCCAAAAATAATAACTTCCACAATCTTGAAGCTATCACTTAAAAAATGCGCCTTAAGGTCGAAATATTTTGCATAATTGTGTTGTTATTTTTTTGCGATTTTTCTTTTGGAAAGCGATATCGGAAATGATTGCAGATTGCAGAATCGAGAGCCACACACACACAAATGCACAACTAAAAGTTGGAGAGAATTCCAAAAATTCATCAACGCAACGCACATAACCTGATTGTTGACTTTCGAAACCTCCCAGAATTGTGGCGTTCATCCAAAAGCCCACCTGTCCACCGCACGCCCGTCAGGATGTCTGGGCTGCAATGAAATTGAGCTTCAAACTCATTACTTTCACATGTGCCGTGGCGGCGGCAGCTGCGGCGGCGACGGCAGCAGTAGAAACATAAACTCGCCAAGTTATCTGATAAAAGTGAGAAAAATAAATAAATATAAGCATCTACTTCTTCTCGCTGCGGCGCTTTTCTTTTTTGCAGGAAGAGTTGTCCGCATACGCGTCCATGTAACAATCTTTCGCAGACTGCATATTTTTATTCTTTACGATGCGCCTTTGCAGGCTTTGCAGAACGGGCTAGTGATTTGCCTCGCGCGTTTCGCGGCGCGTCGCGTCGCTTAACTAACGTCGGCGAGACAGAGACACTTTCTCTCCGCCACAACCAGCGAAACATGTTGTGCAGTACCTTCCGGGCAGCCAATATGCCAGCGTCTTCCGTCTATCTTGGCGGTGGAGTTGGTAGCTGCAGCGGCAACAGGCAATGACATTCATCTGCCGTTGGCGGCTGAGACAGGGGTGCGGGAAATTTAGCTGTGCGCTGTAATTTATGTTGCCAAAACTTGCACTTACATTCTAGCACCAGCTACGCGGACACATAAAGAGCATACGCAAATTGGTAGCGGTTAAGCAGGGTCGGGAATTGTATTGTATATTTCCGTGATTACCAGATATAGAAATTTAAGTTTTAGCTCAAATTATCACTGATCTGCTATATAAAGAAAGGCTTCTTATGGAAGTTGTTAAAGTACAGCGCATAAATTCCGTGATTTGAAATGTTCAATAGTTTTCCGAACTTCCAGTCAGACCTCCACTTTGACAAACTCCTAATATTTTTCCTTAGTGGCATGCGGTCAACGGCCATGAATGTTTCCAAAAATATGTTAAAACTGGGATTAAAGTGTTCCAGAATGAGTTTAAGGATTCTTGGTATAGCAGTTAAGCAATAATCTCTTCAATGAAGTGCTTGGAACTTTCCGGAATATTCTGCCAACACACAAGACTAAAACTACCCAGCAGTGGATTGAAAACAATATTCCTGGTTACGTAGCTGCAGATGGTTTGGCCGCCGGGAAGTCCCTTTGAATCCATTGAATTCAAATTTGTGGTCAGAGTTGGAAAATATGATCCGACGAATACCATCCAGAAATCTGGATCAAAAAAAGCATTTGTTCGCACTGCGTCGTCAATACGAATAGAAACTGTGAGTGCTGAGGAGGTAGGAGCTGGGCTTTGTGAACTAAGTTCGACTGCAAAGAAACTGCAGATATCGCCATTCATCAAGAAGTTCAAGACATCCGTCAGGTTAAATAGTTTAAACTGCTCAAAAAACACTTCGACACTTCTTGAACTTGGATTGTTGTCGGTTTTTTTTTTTAGTTTCCACCAAATCCATTATTTAAAGAGATCTCCTCATATTATTAAATTAATCTGTCAAATAATTTTTCTCAACATTATAAAAACTATCGACAGTAAATGATCTCTGACGAATTAAATTATACATTTAAGATGGAACGAGAGGTATTTATAGGAGCCGCTGTCAAAATTCACAATGGGCGTGGCACTGCCCCCTTTTATGTGAAAGCCCATATCTCGGGACCGAGATTATGACCAGCTTATTACCAAAAACTATTAAAATCGGACTAATTCTGTTCAGGACCCCAGCTACCGATACGGACGATATTTGGTTGACTTTTGTCAATATGTATTGGTGATTGTATGTGGGGTACCTTTTGGTCTTTGTTCGTCAAAAGAGGATTTTACTTCTTAATTGCCTACTCAGTCCGAATTAGCATCTATTGGCAAGAGTTATTCTGCGTCGGATTTCGAGGCGAGTGCCGCAGTCGATGGAATGATAAGCTGAACGAGATATGCGACGACATTGACATGGTTTAGCGAATTAAGAGACTGCGGCCACGCTGGCCGGGTCATGTCGTCCGAATGAATAAAATACTCTAGCTCTGAGAGTATTCGACACAGAACCCACCGAGGGAAACAGAGGAAGGGTAAGACCTCCACTCCGTTTTAAAAACCAGGCGGAGAAGGACCTGGCTACACTTGGAATCTCCAATTGGCGTTAAACCGCGAAAAAGAAGAACGGCTGGCGCACTGTTGTAAACTCGGCTATAACTTGGTAAGCGATCGGTCAATTTGTAAGATATCTTAGAAAAAATATCTGAAATTACTATATATGTACATATATATTATTTACTTTTTTTTATGGAATTGAGGTCTCTAGCGTTAGTGGTTTTTAAGCCGAGGCATCTGTGAAAGACTCTCAAAGCAACTGTAGAGCAGTATGCCTTACGTTAAAATAATTAGAATCTTACGGGTTTATCTGATTAAAAGCGAAATCTTAGCTAGAAGGAAATCCGATTGACGGGAGCTTTGCAGACCGGCACATTGCAAATGCCTGGGCGTACCTTGAATAGCCTAAATACCAAACTGCGCGAAAGGGAAAATCAACGCGCTCCATCATACAGAATATTTAAAACAAGTTCGTATATCAGACCGGATCAATCCGTATATTTCTCTTATTACTCTAATCGAAAGCTCCAATCAGCGGTCAGCGTTTCAAAGTCGCGTGAGACACCAACTAACTATGTTTGCAGGTAAGTAGGAACAGCAAAGAAAAACAATACAAAATGCTTGAGACCTCCTAACCCATATTACGAGCAGCCAGCACCTGTAAAAGGTAAAAATCAAAAGCAAACCAAACCAAATCAAACCGATCCAACCTGTGCGCACGACCAGCCATGCGCGATAAAGGCAATACACGGCAGTGGAGAGACGCGACGTTGTTGTGGCGCATGCGTAAATGCACATACGCAATGAAGGAAAGAAAGAAAACGCTTTGGCACTGCCACATTTGTGGCAATTGCTGTCGTTGTCGTTGCGACTGCTGTTGGTGCAGCAGTGACATGATGACAGGTTTTGGCGTGCAACCGAGACAACTTTTACGTCGCCTGCAATGTGGGTAAGTCTGCCGTTGCATATATGTATGTATATTTGTATACCGACTAGTCCACATTCATCCTCGTTGCTGTTGTTGCTATTCTTCTTATTGTAGTTCCGTGCTCATGTGTGGACGAGGTGCAGACGAATTAGGGAAACACATTACACACATTGTTGGTATTTGTTGACGGTAGTTGCGGTACTGTGAAATGCCAATTGGCGAACGCATTGCCGCTGCGATTTCGCCATGAACTTGAAGCTAATGGGCGCACACGCACTTTAAACCAAACCATCTCAATGCAAACACTCTCTCATATATATATACATGTATGTGTGTGTGTATATATAATATATGCGCATGAATGGTGATATGTGTACTGGCAGTCAGAAGCAGTCAATGAAACCGATATCAGTATACGCTGATACGATTTTATGGCCCAGTGGTCAGACCATTGTAAAGTGCTGTAAAAGTTTCGGAAGCATAATGGCAAATAAGAAATTGTATTATGAAGGTTCGATGTGGTTTACTAAGTTCTTTTTATAGTAACTATATAGTTATAAAAATACTTTCTGTCGAAAAAGATGCTGAGATGAAAATAAAGATAATAATATTATATTTTACAACTTGGCTAATATTTGCTGCAAATTGTTCAGGTTTAATTTTTTAAAGGAGGATAAAAAATATAATATATATATTTGTGTCCAAATTAAGTGGATTTTTATTGCAGCTTCCCGTCTTTTCTTTATAGTCGAGGGCAGTATTCCATTTATTCTTATCTATATTTTATGATATATATACGAGAGAAAAAAGTTCGCATGAGCAAGTCGAAGGTGAAAACGATGATTATTGCCTTTTTTTATAGCCGTGGAATCGTCCACAAAGAATTCCTTCCACCGGGGAAAACTGTGGATCAAGTCTACTACTGCCAAGTACTCGAAAGATTCCGAAAACGAGACAACAGGGTGCGCCCAGACATCCCATCACAACAACGCGCCGTGCCACACCGCCCTTATTCGCCCGACATGTCACCCTGTGACTTTTGTTTGTTTCCTAAAACAAAATCGGTGGTCAAAACACCCCTTTTTGAGTCGATTACGGACATCCAGGCGGCCGTGACGACCGCACTCGCGGACATCCCAGTCGAAGCGATCCAGAGATGTTACGAAGCATGGAAAACACGCTCGAATCGCTGTATAGCTGCCCAAGAAACTATTTTGAAGGGGATGGCAGAGTCGTGGAAAAATTTTCTAATACACGGTTTTTATTGAATCTGTCTCATTACTTAATTGTCATACCTCGTTTTCTATATTTTTTTAACAAAACGCGATTGAACGATATACCAGTGTAACTTGCAACCGATTTGAACATGAAAAATCAGAAATACACAAAGTTCCTACTGGTACTTGATAGAAGAGACTGTAGGAACATGATTGGAATACCCACTAGTCACAGTATGGTGTTCGCGCACGCCTGGAGATTAGCACAGTCAGATCGAGAAGACTGCAGGAAATGTTAAGAGCAAGGCACCAAGAAAATAATGGAGAATTTCTTGCACATTTCAAGCATTTGGAGGCCTGGAAGAGTCTAGCAATATCGGTAAATATAACAAAAATTCCCAGCCGAGACTTTTATGAAGTCAAAAATAAAAATTAAATTTTAGGCATATTTATATGACTAAGGGGTAAATTGTTGATCGGCACTATACGTTCCAAACCAATCAAAGTGTTCCTAAATTATGTTTTCTGTTGAGCTAAAGTCTTTTTCTTCTTTGCTGGTATAGACACTGTTCACTGAGTTATAGCCAAGTTAACAACAGCGCGCCAGTCTTCTTATTTTCGCTGTTTGGCGCCAATTCTAGATATCAAGTGCAGACAGGTCCTTCTCCATCAGATGTCGTCAAAGTGAGAGCCTTCCTCTTCCTCTGCTTCCACGGACGCGTACTGAATCAGAAACCTTCAAAGCTGGAGTTTTCTCTTCCATTCGGACAACATGACCTAGCCAACGGTTCTTGTTCGTCGAAAGAGGATCTACTTTTCAATTGCCTACGCAGTCCAAAGTTGCACTTGTTAGCAAAAGTGATTTTGCCTTGGATTTCATATATTATTTAGTTCTGCAGATTGAAAAAGTGACACGATAGGGAGACTTCTTGTCTGAAACCTCGATTGGTATTGAATGGCTCAGAGGGGTGTAATGGGATGCAGTGCAATTGTGAGCAACCCTTGATGCAGTAGCCTTGGAGGAGCCTGGGATCACGGCTAAAAGAGAGGGAGCTTCAATGAAACCACTCCCACATATTCGTTTTAAGGAATCGATGAAGTCTAATTGTAACGTCTGTTCATCAGAGGTGCGATTGCGAGCGGGTTTGCTATATAAAAATGTATAAAACTTTTTACTGCTCGCCTCCCGAGTTTGGTAGCTGGATTCGGAACCGAAGTTAAGAAAAGATAAGCTGACGTCACATTAGCAAGTTTTGACCATAACAGCAATTTTTTAAATGTAAAGAACTGCAAATTATTTCCAATAAGCGTTGTGAAGATGCGATTAGATAATATGCAACCGTCAGGCCTATTTCGAGTAGTAAATGTAGTTGAAGAAAAGTCGGTCGTTACTAAAAATATTTTCTATAATTAAGTTAATTGATTAACTGAAAAATTCTAGCCTGTGACTTTATTAACTCAAGTAGAGTTTTCGCCGATATGAAGCAGTAAATTCGCACTTCGTTAGCAATGCGTAACGACAAAATAATCGAAAGTGTTAAATTTGAACGAAAGTAATGAAAGTGTTATTAATTTAAAATATTTTAGCAGAATTTCACTTTTCTGAACAACATACCATAGCAAAGTATTAAAATATAAAATCAATAAAAAATTCTTAACGGAATATAAAAAAAAAAAAAAGAAACTACTCTTAATTCTAAGAAATGTATTTATTCTAGTAATTTCGTTAAGGTCGTTTGAACAAAGCTATTTCATTAGCTATTTCATTAGCAAACAAATGAAAGTAGAAAATTCTACCGCGTACTTCATGCCCTAGTAATAACGGAAAAGTGTATATAAATGCCTATACAATGTATATACATATGTGTTGGTATGAGCCACATTTTAAATAAAAACTGCAAACAATCAATTTACCGATATTTTTTCCATTCCACTGCAACACACAATTGTAATTTCATAAAAGTCTCGCCGGTGTTGCTGTAATTACTTTGTGCCTCTTTCTAATGGCCTGTTGCTGACACTGTTATTGTTGTTGTTTTACTTTAGGTGGTTGTTAGGCTATTGTAACTCAAAAGCGAACTCATCGCTTGACAGCCAATAAGTACTTATCCCCACTTAAGAAGTTACATGTGTAAATGCTTCAAATATATAATATATGTATATTAGGGTGGGTCAAAAAAATAAAATTTTTTTTTATTTCACACACTGAAATTATTATACTAAATACCTAAATCATTTTACTTTTTCCTTATATTTATATTTAAGGAGGGAACACTTCTCCAGCCAGCTCAATGGTATGGAATGTACGACAGCTGGAGATGTTGAACCTGAAATGAATGAATGTTCCAATACTCGACTATGAAGCAGTACGAATAGGTATTGTCAGCTTGAAAAATAACAAAGTGTCGGGAGTTGTTGGTCTATAGGCCGAGAACTGACGAATACGGCAAAGAATTGACAAGATACATGCATCAGCGTCTTTGCAGTATATGGTCGGACGAATGCAAATCCGACGATTGGAACCTATATGTGATCTGCCCAATTTATTAAAGGAAAATCCCCCCTGTGTGCACCAATTGCTGTGGGATAAGCCTGCTGAATTTCGCTTTTACTGTCTGAGAGCTTACTGACAACGACCCGATTGGATAAGTCTGGCTTTAGACCAGATGAATCCGCTATCGACCAGATATTGACCATGATCAAAATCTCGAAAATGACCAGGGAAAAAAGAATGATACACATCACCTTTTCATCGACTTTAAAGCTACCTTCTGTCTGTACGAAAAAGAGCTGCTAAGCCTGAATTGGGTAATCCCGCAACACTTATACGGATTTGTAAACTGACGTTAAACAGAGCCAGAAGCGGAGCCAGAATTGGGAAGGACTTCTACAAGCCGGTTGATACCAAACGTGGCTTCAGACAAGGTGACTTCTTATCGTGTGATTTCTTCAACCCGTTGCTGGATAATAATAACCGTCCCAGATCTTAAGACAACGTATATTTTTTTACTTGCACGTAACAATTGTTAATTAGGCTTTCTCCAGCGAAAGGATCAGATTGTGAATGAGGGCAAGACAATATACGAGTATCTCCTGGCATCAAATGAACCATCAGCACGTTTTGATCTTGGACTCTACGTCGTCTATCTTGGAATCAACATCAACAACAGCAAGCCTGAAAATCCAAAATTACTTTGGACGGAGTAGGTAATTGAAAAGAAAAGACCCGTCTCGACGAATCAAATTCTAACTGTTAAAATCACTCATATTTCTGGTTCTGTTATATGGTGCAGAAGAATGGACGATTTCAACATCCAAGGTAGAGGATTTGCGGAAGATGTATGGTATTTTCCACATCGGTGATGGCGAATACCGCAGACGATGGAACGATGAGCTGGGCGAGTTATATAGTACGACGACACTGACTAGCTCACCGACTAAAAAGACACCGGCTATGATGGCTAGGTTATGTTGTCCCAATGGACAAAAGTACACGAGTATTGAAAGTGTTAGATGCGGTACTCACAGGTGAAAGCAGAGGAGGCGAAAGACCGCTTAGACGATTATAGCCGAAACACCTAAGCGCCTAATACGAAGCGCAACTACGTCGCCCTACACTTGAGCTTTCCAGCAGAGAGGAGGTCTTCCTTTTCTTCTGCATTTTTACGTTGGATTCTTTTTTTTTTGGGAAAAACTGAAGCTTCAGGTGGCGCTTGCAAAAAAAAAAAAATAATAACTTGGGGAATAACGGATACCCTAATACATATTTAGATATGTATATATGTGGAGGATGGAGTCATATGTAGAAGTTCACGCAAGTGAGGAAAGTTCTCTGATCGCCATTCACTTGGGAGTGGCCAGAAACGATTCTTTTACATATGACTCAAGCAGCTCACGACTTCCGGTCTTTGACCAAGTATCCTCTGGGTAGCCTAAGAACATCCGTTTGAAGGCGAGCTAACGTGAGAAGGCGAAATATCCCCTACATAGGGTTGTGCGCTGGGTTTGGGACCCGCCACGTAAAAAAACAACCCCAGCGAATAGCAACAACCAGCCTCGGATGAGAGACCCCCCTTTTGATGACGACCATGGAAAACGAAATAAGGACTACGAATTGAGGGCATGCACCTGGAATGTCCGGTCCCTTAATTGGGAAGGTGCCGCTGCCCAGCTGGTTGATGTCCTCGTGAAAATAAAGGCTGACATCACCGCCGTCCAAGAAATGCGATGGACGGGACAAGGACAAAGACGAGTAGGTCCTTGTGGCATTTACTACAGTGGCCATATAAAGGAGCGCAAGTTTGGTGTTGGATTCGTGGTGGGAGAGAGACTCCGTCGCCGAGTACTATCATTCACTCCGGTGAATGAACGTCTAGCCACAATCCGCATCAAAGCGAGGTTCTTCAACATATCGCTGATTTGCGCCCACGCCCCGACGGAAGAGAAGGACGATGTGACCAAAGATGACTTTTATGAGCGCTTGGAGCTCGCTTATGAGAGCTGCCCCCGCCACGATGTCAAAATCGTGCTTGGCGACTTCAACGCCAGGGTGGGCAAAGAAGGTATCTTTGGCACTACGGTCGATAAATTCAGCCTCCACGAGGAAACATCCCCAAATGGGTTGAGGCTGATCGACTTCGCCGGGGCCCGAAATATGGTTATCTGTAGTACTAGATTCCAGCATAAGAAGATTCATCAAGCTACCTGGCTGTCTCCGGATCGAAAAACTACCAACCAGATCGATCATGTTGTGATAGACGGAAGACACGTCTCCAGTGTTTTAGATGTGCGTGCACTCCGAGGTCCTAACATCGACTCGGACCACTATCTTGTTGCAGCTAAGATTCGCACCCGCCTCTGTGCAGCAAAAAACGCACGCCAACAAACACAAGGAAGGTTCGACGTCGAGAAGCTGCAATCACAACAGACAGCCGAGCGATTTTCTACTCGGCTTGCACTCCTGCTCTCTGAGAGCACTCGTCAACAACTCGGTATAAGGGAACTGTGGGACGGCATTTCAAACTCCTTACGTACAGCTGCAACCGAAACCATTGGTTTTCGGAAGGTGCAAAAGAACAGCTGGTACGACGAGGAGTGCCGTGTCGCAGCGGAGAGAAAACAGGCTGCCTACCTCGCAACGTTACGATCGACCACAACACGTGCGGGATGGGATAGATACCGAGAGTTGAAGAGGGAAGCGAGACGCATTTGTAGACAGAAAAAGAAAGAGGCCGAAATGCGTGAGTACGAAGAGCTTGATAAGCTGGCCGACAGGGGTAATGCTCGAAAATTCTACCAAAAGATGCGGCGGCTTACAAAAGGTTTTAAGACCGGAGCATACTCATGTAGAACCCCCCAAGGTGATCTAGTCACCGATGCCCAGAGCATACGTAAATTATGGAGGGAACACTTCTCCAGCCTGCTGAATGGCAGTGAACACACAACGCCAGGAGAAGACGAACCCGATTCCCCAATCGATGACGATGGAAAAGACGTTCCATTGCCCGACCAAGAAGAAGTTCGAATAGCAATTACCCGCCTGAAGAACAACAAAGCGGCGGGGGCGGATGGATTGCCAGCCGAGCTATTCAAACACGGCGGCGAAGAACTGATAAGGAGCATGCATCAGCTTCTTTGTAAAATATGGTCGGACGAAAGCATGCCCAACGATTGGAATTTAAGTGTGCTATGCCCAATCCATAAAAAAGGAGACCCCACAATCTGCGCCAACTACCGTGGGATTAGCCTCCTTAATATCGCGTATAAGGTTCTATCGAGCGTATTGTGTGAAAGATTAAAGCCCACCGTCAACAAACTGATTGGACCTTATCAGTGTGGCTTCAGACCTGGTAAATCAACAACCGACCAGATATTCACCATGCGCCAAATCTTGGAAAAGACCCGTGAAAGGAGAATCGACACACATCACCTCTTCGTCGATTTTAAAGCTGCTTTCGACAGTACGAAAAGGAGCTGCCTTTATGCCGCAATGTCTGAATTTGGTATCCCCGCAAAACTAATACGGCTGTGTAAACTGACATTGAGCGGGACCAAAAGCTCCGTCAGGATCGGGAAGGACCTCTCCGAGCCGTTCGATACCAAACGAGGTTTCAGACAAGGCGACTCCCTATCGTGCGATTTCTTCAATCTGCTGCTGGAGAAAATAGTTCGAGCTGCAGAACTTAATCGAGCAGGTACAATCTTTTATAAGAGTGTACAGCTGCTGGCGTATGCCGATGATATTGATATCATCGGTCTCAACACCCGCGCCGTTAGTTCTGCTTTCTCCAGACTGAACAAGGAAGCAACGCAAATGGGTCTGGCAGTGAACGAGGGCAAGACGAAATATCTCCTGTCATCAAACAAACAGTCGTCGCACTCGCGACTTGGCACTCACGTCACTGTTGACAGTCATAACTTTGAAGTTGTAGATAATTTCGTCTATCTTGGAACCAGCGTAAACACCACCAACAATGTCAGCTTTGAAATCCAACGCAGGATAACTCTTGCCAACAGGTGCTACTTCGGACTGAGTAGGCAATTGAGAAGCAAAGTCCTCTCTCGACAGACAAAAACCAAACTCTATAAGTCACTCATAATTCCCGTCCTGCTATATGGTGCAGAGGCCTGGACGATGTCAACAACAGATGAGTCGACGTTGCGAGTTTTCGAGAGAAAAGTTCTGCGAAAGATTTATGGTCCTTTGCGCGTTGGCCACGGCGAATATCGCATTCGATGGAACGATGAGCTGTACGAGATATATGGCGACATTGACATAGTTCAGCGAATTAAAAGACAGCGGCTACGCTGGCTAGGTCATGTTGTCCGAATGGACGAAAACACTCCAGCTCTGAAAGTATTCGACGCTGTACCCGCCGGGGGAAGCAGAGGAAGAGGAAGACCTCCACTCCGTTGGAAGGACCAAGTGGAGAAGGACCTGGCTTCGCTTGGAATATCCAATTGGCGCCACGTAGCGAAGAGAAGAAACGACTGGCGCGCTGTTGTTGACTCGGCTATAATCGCGTAAGCGGTGTCTACGCCAGTAAAGAAGATATATGTAGGTATCTGCAGAGATAATAACAAATGTTGGAATTTGAAAAAATATATTTAAATTTGCAATTTACAACTCGAGACGCAGCGTCTCGCACACTACTTTCTTATTTCAAACGGCAATATATATACATATATGTACGTATCTTGGATCTTGTCTATATGTAAGTATGCATATATTCGAGTATACTTTATATGAACATAAGCACATATGTAGAAACCAATAACAAATAGTCGAGGCAATGTACTTCCCTTGGTAAACAATGCTAGCAGCAGCCGGCGAACGACAAACAGCAGCAACAGAAAGTTAACATTTGCTAACAACCACAAGAACAACAACAATTGCAGCCACAACACCGACGTCATTCTAAATGTAGCTAAACACCTTGCGCCTGCAATATGTGACTGTGTGTGTGTGTCTTTATGTGGACACTCATTGTAGTGTTGTTGTACACTATCTGTTATTTCTGTTATTTGCGCAAGCGCGCGATTCGCATGTGGCACATCTTTTGAATTTTAGAAGTACAATGTATGTCTATATGTATGTATTTAGGTACACGACTGTCAGAGTTGAAGTTGCCAGCGCGCGAGCGAGTGAAGTATTTGTCTATTGGCACGCAAGTGATTGTTGGCTTGGCGTGTTTATATGCGTAACTACACCCACTTTCTCATGGGGGAAAAGTGTTTGTTGTCAGCAGTTGCAATAACAACAAATAATAACAATGAGACATGTAAATAATGGCAAAAGTTTTTTTTTTTTTGAATACACATACATGCACACATCACATAGGTGTACTTGCCAGAACACAACAAAAAGTAGTGAATCAAGGTAGAAAGAAAGAAATGAGATAGGCAAATACTATATACATACAAAAGATATACAAATAAAATCTGTGCACGTCCACTTAGCTTCATTTGAAAATTTGGTGAAATTATAGCGCAGCCGTGAGGGCTCATCTTAAATACATATACATGTGTACATGGGTGCTTTTACGCGCTTATCTCCAAATCTAAAATGCCAATGGGCCCATTGACACTTGGGCGCAGAAGTTATTTTTTTCTACTGAACAGCTAATTTGGACAGCCAATCAATTATGTAAATATGTATTTAAGGTGCATGAAATTCACTTTCTTCGATTAATGTCAGCATCATGTGATCTTCATGTTTTATTTACTATAAAATTGAAATAAAATGTTTATAACAAATATGGTTAGTACATACCAAATTATAAGAAGGAATCGATAACCACAATACGAATGATGTACTTTAGATTTCTATAAAAGTTAGTTAGAGGTATTATAATAAGTAATAGTAAAAAAATGCATTATTTTTGTTAAAAATTGAAGGCTGAAGCTATACTAAGCTAAAACTTTCCGATTTGGGTCAAATATTTACCGATTTGCCCGATTATACATGATGTTTATCAAGATAATTCTATAACTCCTTTCTTGGTTTCGTCCCTAGTATCAGAAAAAAAAAATTGCCACAGTCGATTTGAACTTCTGTAATTTTTCACCATCAAAATCATTCGTTTTAGAAATAAGGAATTAGTAACCACTTGTTACCAGCTCTGTACTAGAAGGTGAATGTATAAAAATCCCCTACTAAACCGTTGTCTTGCCGTTGACCTCATAGAACACAATTCCTCTCCTGTTGGTCAATGCTGGTGATTTCAGGGCGATTACATCTTTCAAACGGTTCGATTGTTGATAGTATAGCTTAAAAATAAAAAGAAAAATTCCTTGCCAATCTCAGCAAAACTTTCCTGACCGTCAATCTTCGCTTTCACACTGTTTGCACAGGCTTATCATGATTCCATCATGACTGTTTCGCTCAAACAATACTAATAAGTGCCTAAATCATTTTACTTTCCCCGTATATTTATGGGGGGTACGCCGGAGATGATGGAGCCGAAACCCCTATAGGTGAAGATAGAATTGATAAATGCAAAACGATCAAAGAAGTGGTTTTAGCACGAAATATAACCCCGAAAACTGTGACAAGTAATTTTCACAGACTTCTCTTGAAGCCAACTTTACTTCCCACAAAGGGAGTTCTGCATTGACCCAAACAAATGGTAGTCCGATGGTGCAAGGTCAGGGCTATATGGTGGATGCATCAAAACTTCCCAGCCGAGCTCTCCCAATTTTTGCCGACACATCAAATATGTGTGTGGTCTAGCGTTGTCCTGGTGGAAGACGAAGCCCTTGCTTTAATCTTATCAGTAGTGACATTCGCTTCAGAAATGGTTCGATTTCATTTCGTTTCAGCAAATAATCGCAGATGTTAATTCGGTCCATTAAATTTTTCACAAAGCTTCCTTTTTTAGCCAGCCAGTTCCTTAGCGATGTCATGGTTGTTTATCTGATGGTCCTGGTCAGTCTTCTCCATAATTTTAGCGACTTTTATTAACAATAGGTCGACCAGAGCGAGGTGCATCTTTCACATCAAAATTTCTAGAACGGAAGCGAGCGAAAGATTGTTGTGCTACAGGAACTGATAAAGTATCGTCTCCGTAAACTGCATTAAATTTCATTGGTGGATTGCGTGGCATTCTTCCCTTTTTTCTACAAAAATTTCAAAATATAGCGAATTTCTTCAATATTTTAACTCATTTTTGAACAGCTGTAACTTTTTTCAATTTTTTTTGGTTAAATGAAGCTTAAAACTTCATCTGCATATATGATACGTTTGACATAATGTGATTGGTAGCACTGGATACATACGACTGCGACGACATCTATTGACAAAATGATGCGAATTTCGACTACCCAATATACATACATATAAAGGACCAGCTGACAAAATAATAGGAGGAATATCATTTGCTTTATTGGGTCGAACTTTCGGTGAACAAATTAGATTTATTCAATTAGCAATAAAACTTAATCAGAAGTATAGTACCCAGTAGGGTTTCAACTCCTCTAAAGTCGAATAATTTTATTGAAATGATCTTTCTTATTATTAATATATTATGTCTTTTACATTGATATCCAGCAGTTTTATCTTTTAATGAACCTTTAGATCTACACATTAAGGTGAAAAATTGAGATTGAATTGAATTCAGCTGCTTTAGTTCAAATTAGGATCTTCTCCTCAATTCGTTTCAGTTCCTTATTCTTGACCGTCAGCAGAAATATAGTTTCGGACAATAATATTTTGTGCAAGTTTTAGATTTAATTCATATTGAGGTCGAATGGTATTATTGTATAAACAACTCAGTCATCTAGACTGTATTCTACTATCATCACCCTTATCAATCCTTTAATATTTTAGCTTAGGTTTATCATCAAGCTATCACTCCCATTTCTGTTAGAAAAGCTGCTTATCTGATAAGGAGATAGCCTACTTTTTGCTCCTTCAATGCCCACGATCTCTGTCAGAAATTTTCAGAATGGTAACGATTCCTCTTTTTGTGTCCTTGAACTTTTAGGGAATGAACTTCAATAATAAAGATATAGATGACTATATATTTTCTTGACGAAGATTACATGTGTGAGTGGTACTCTCTCCTAATGAAGTCACATAGCTTGGTGAAGTATGAATCATATGCTTCATCCATTCACCAAGCCCACACAATTGATTTGCAAATGTTTAAGCATAAATGTCAATTTGGCTGACTGTGACAATTAGTTATGACAATAGCTGATCGGTTGCCATACAATGTTGCAAATGTGTTGTTTGCATGAGTGTCACGCAAATTAAATAATTTATGTGCCCACACGTTGAGGATCGGCATTAACAGCAGCAACAAAAACAGCAACAAATAACAATAAAACATAGGCACCAACTACAACAACAGCTATTATGGCAAATAGAAACTCTAAGAGGTTGAAAAATTAATGTTTCGACGCGTATTTGACATCACTGCGGTCCAGCCACACCCGCCGGAGCACGTTTTCAGCATCTTTGACGCTGCACTCACCGACACGCACCTACACCCGCATCATACCAGCCAACGCGCAATCTAATCTTTCAGGAGTTTGTATGTCGGTTGGAATTTACAAATATTTCCAATTTCACTTGCAATTTGAAGGCGTGTGCTTAAGCACTTTCTTCCATGTGCGTGTCAAATGCCTTTTAGCGAATGTGTCAATTGGCGCGACGAAACGCCTTCAAAAGCGACACTTCATTCGCTGAAGATGAAGATGCTAAAACGCCACCCGAAACAGCATGTGACTGGTGAGCGTGCGCGCGCGCCCCCCAAAGGTGGCTGCACCTGTCAAACAAAGTCACAAGTATTGCCGGAATTGAATGTGGTGTCGGCGCTGTATGCGCATGGATCAAGCGCGCGCGGATAGAACGCGTTATGCGCATACACAACTTGGCGCGCCGCGACGCGACGCGGTGCATAAAATATGACGATAATAACAATAACTATGCAATACAAATCAATACTCAGCAGCGCAACAACTTTGTAGCGAGATGACAAATAGACTTTGGCGCAAGCGCCGGTGACAGCTAATAAGCGGTCGCGTAGTAGCGCGTAGTGTGGCGGATAGCGTTAGTGCGTGCGACGCGCGGCAACGCGGCACAATGGTCATAATATTTATGTACAAGAGAAAAAGTAATTGCTACAGCTAAGCAACAGCAGTAAAAAAGCGACAACAACAACAATAATGTAAAAAAATCAATTCAGTGTTTAGTGATGCCATGACAGCGCTTGCTAATGCGAATGCACAGCAGCGCCTCTCCACCAAATACCCTCCTCTTTCTAGCGCACACACACACACAGACACTTGTGAAAATACACGAGCAAGTAACCTCAATTCGGCGCACACCCGCGCGGAACAGCGCAAATAAAGTTTTTCGATTTTCGATTTCATTTTCGTTTTCTATTTGAGCTTTGATTGATGCTTCTGGCCTGTGTGTTGTTGTTGTTGCTGTGTATCGTAAAAAAATTAGAAATTGAAAAGTGACAGCTACAGCAATCACGCGGAGCAGAAGTCATAAAATCGTAAAAAGCATCACTCATTCACAGCGGTGTTTTCGGCGTATTTTGTAAACATGGAATGTAAATGCGTCAAAGGCATCAGCACACAGCGTCATATTCAGATACAAACGAACAGCGCTTGTATTGTACGTCGGCATTGCAGAGGCGCGTTGCGTTGCGCTTGCGAGTGAGACACCAAAGCTTGTAGCTTTATATATTGGAAATAACGGCGAGTCAACGTAGCGTGGCGGCATTACATGCTTAGAAGCCGGAATAAAAATTAATTAGGCGGAAAAATATTTACGTTAGGGAAACTTGTGCGCTGAAAATCACTGCTGACACAAACTTTTTGTTTTCTAAATTCTCTTTATTATCCGCTAACTGCACTCTTCGATACTCATTAATGGAAATCGAATATGTGTTAAACGCTATCATCTATGCTGGCGGAGCTAAGTCAAGCTGCGTTGTCGACTGGTGAACTCAATACCAGCTTAAGCAGTTAAATGCCATTTAAGGTCTATAAACTTCGAAAGTATGAGTTGGCAGCTGTCAGCGCGTTAAATAGAATTGATTACGCTCTATTTTTGAGCAGATCCAAAACGGGCTTGGAGGCCAAAACTAACGTCTTAACTCAACCTACCTTGGTTTCTAGAATGTCAGATTTTAGATCGCTTGCTTTATATGGATGTATGTATGTCAATTTTAATTTTCCCTAAAGTTACTCATCTAAGGTATTTAGGCACACAGTACAACTAAAGAGAGCGGCTGGGCTGGCTAGGTCATGTCTTCCGAATAGACGAAAACACTCCAGCTCTAAAAGTATTCGACGCAGTACCCGCCGAAGCAAGCAGAGGAAGAGGAAGACCTCCACTCTGTTGGAGAGACCAAATGGAGAAAGACCTGGTTTCGCTTGGAATCTCCAATTGGCGCAACATTGCGGAATAACTGTGTAAGCGGTATCTAAGTCAGTAAAGAAGAAGAAGTATAACTAAAATCTAGCACGTCTCGATCAACATATTATTAAGTCTGTTAGCTCTGAGACCAGTATCAATGTTTTCGGTTGATTACTTGATACTTCAATGCGATTAAGAAATAATAATATCATATATCTGTAATCACCTAATAACTTAGTCCGAAGTAGTTTCTTCAATTTCTTTCAGTCCCGTTTAATATCTAACGAAGTCTAAAGCTTTCCTCTTTTCGCTATCATATTTGAAAACTTGAAAGGTCTATCGAGTTTACTCTCTCTTTAACTTCTTTTTGAACCAGAAGCACCTCAGTTCATTTGATTTTGCATTAGACAAGAATCAAAAATGTTATCAAACTAAAACTGGGTCAGAAGCCTTTTGACCTCTAGATGGATAAGAGCAGAATGGAACGACGCTAAAATAACCAATAATGTCTGTAGAGTTTATCTGCAAGGTGGAGTGCTATCTCCGCTTCTATGGACATTAGTGGGGAATAAACTGCTAAGGATCTAAGACGAGGCCCCTGAGATAGTGGTATATGCGGACGACATTGTTATCTTAATAACGGGTATGTGTCTACAGACCATTAGCTGTATTATGACCACTACTCTTAACACATTCCAGAATTGGGTATCGCAAGTGGGTTCGGGGTTGGGCCCAGAGAAAACAGATCTGCTTGTGTTCACAAGAAAGCGCAAAATTCCTCTATAGAGGTTCCCTTTGATAAATGGGATAAATGGGCTCTCTCCCTTTTTTATTGTAAGACAAAATATGCTCTACGGTGCAGTAGTATGGTGGACAGGCGTACGGAAATCCACCTACCGGAAGTCAATGGAAAGGGCTCAGAGGCTCGCTGCGCTACCAGGAGCTTTAAGAATAACTGCAATGGCGGCTCTTGAACTGGTACTAAATCTATAGACTTCTTCGCTGAAAACTCCGCTCCAAAATCCCCGAACGATTACTGCTTGCGGGAGAATTTACTTATAGAACCTCCGGGCATAGCTCGGTGGGTAACGGCGGCTGAGCGGCAAAAACCGACTAAATGTTCCCACTTTTCAACTGAGAAAGAAGGTTTAAAGTAAACATTCCGCAATGCCCTAAACATCTATACGGATGGCTCGAAAATGGACGATGGAGTTGGTGCGGGTATATACCATCTAAATATAGGCATAAGGCTCAGGTTTTTGCTATTGCGAAAGCCGCGGAGGTGCCCTCTAATGCTCCTGCAGGCAATTCCAGAATAAACATCTACGGAGACAGTCAAGCAGCAATCACAAAAGTATCACATAGCGGCCAGCAGTGTCTTGGGAACTAGGGCGGCAGTGGAAAGTGTTGCCAGGAGCAAGCAACTTACCTCTACTGGGCCAGGCCACAAAGGCATCGATGGCAATGAAACAGTGGACGAAAACGTGATCAACATTGAGAAACCCATGCATTGCCTATACGATGATCTCGACAGAAGCATGGTAAATCAAAACGCGATGGAATGAGCTGATTGGGTGTTAAACTGCAAAAGTTACGTGCAAAACGGTAGAACGCCAGTACACAAGATTCGCATTAGCACTCGATATAAAAGAAAACACACGCCCTCAGGATGGGGCTGACAGAACGAGGAAATAACTAGAACAGGACACCAGGGAAACAACGGAGCATCTTTTGTGCACTTGTCCCGCATTAGCAAAACTATGCTGTAAGCATCTGATGTCCCCACGGTATGATGCCCTGGAGGAGGTATCGATAGTGAGGCAGCAGAGTCTGTTAAAGTTCGCGTTAAGCGCAGGCATCCTAAATCATCTTCGACTTAGTAAAAGAACTCCATCTGGTATCGAAAGGACCACACTTAACCTAAGTTAACCTAATAATCTTGGAAAATTTCCAGACGTTATACCAAAATGAAATGTGAAATGATGAAATTGCAAACAATACTGAACACACTGACAAAATTTGGCACTAATCCGTAAACAAAGATGTCGGCCAAGAGCAGTCAAATTCCTCATTCCTACCGGTAAACACTGTAGGTTGAAATCGTATGGAATACCATGGGCCTCAGATGCCACTAACTATTCCTTAGGACATATGGATAACTTAAGCAATTAGAAAAGCTAAGTAGTGATAAATAGAATATTATGTCCTGCTAATCCCTTTTAGGCGCATTCAAATTTCTTTTTCTAATCTTGAAGATCATAGCTGACAGATAATCTCTCTTTTTCCCAAGAGAAACTGCACAAATTCATTAGTAGCTCTCATATGCAACTAATATTATTAAACATATGCATATGCATAACTGTCAACGAAAAGTAATCGCAAGAAATGCCAAAAATCAAAAGTCCCGCAGCGCCCTTTATTAATTGTGAAGAAAGTGAAATAATTACTGGAACAGCCAGAAATACCAGCTCCAGCTGACTACAAGAATCTCAACCTAAAAAAAATAATAATGTGCGAATTGGGTTGCCTTTCACCCTTTCACCAGTTGCAGGCGCAAATGTCAACGACATATTTCTCGAATTCTTTCACAAAAACAAGAAGAAGAAACAAACATTAAAAATAAGACAAAAACAAAAAGTGACTTGTTTCACATTTAACGATACTTGCCGCATACTTATGTTGCATTGATTGCCGCGGCAAGTTGCAACTGCACTTGGTCAGCGTTGAAATCATAATTATTGCATATGAATAATGCGAAAGGGCTGTGCGAAAAAGACAACAAAAAAAACACCAACACAACAACAATAAAAAGTAAGAAAAAAACTAGAATGAGCGCAAAAACAAGATATGAAGTGGTGGGAAGAACTGAAAAACTGCTGATGAATGCGAATGAATTTGTGTTAAATTGATTAAATAACAGCACGCGATGCAACAGAAATATACTTGTGGGTATCTCTGTACAACACACATATAATATAGTATAAGACTGCGCCAACAAATGAAAGAAACTCAGATGAATGAACAGCACGAAGAAAGCAACAGACGAAGGCGCGGAAGTGTGTGTAGGAGAAGAAAAGTGGCTGCAATTTTTTTGACAGCAACTCACGAGGAAGACGCAAGGGGTAAGTAAATACGAGTATGTTGCAATTGAGTAGTTTCATACATACAGGCAATAATGCTCTCATATATTGATATGTATGCACTCGTACAAGGTGTATTTCAAGATAATGAGTACTTTCTCGATATAAACTGTAGCACGAATCGCATTCCTTTCTTTGAAGTAAGGTTTGTGCTAATTAGATTTGATCAGGTTGGAAGCGAGGTACTTTACCTTTCTCTTCCGATGGACCTGTGAACCTCCCATGAGTTCTGCAAATGCTAGAATTTGTGCGGCTGCCAGATACCTCTGACCAGGAGTGAAGTATATGAGGTCTGAATTGCTTGCTCTTAGAGAAGTCAATCACCCCGCATCTGTGGATCTTCTGTGGATACTGTCCAAAAGGTTCGTACATTCCTCCACATCTGTATGTAGGAGGCGAAGTGAAATCGTCTGGGCACGTTCTCCTCGACAGGATCAACCCTACATTCTAACCTAATCTAACGTACTTAAGTAAATCGAAACTGTAAAGAGATGCCCCCTCATTGCTATCAATAAGTAATTATGCTCCTTTTGTTCAGAACTCATCGGTTTATGGGTCGATCTTCAGCTCATAAATGGCAGAACTGTTGAGAATAAGTAGGAGAAACTTTTAGGGATCACAGCTAACTTCATTGTATTTCTGTAAATGGGTTAGGTGGCAAGAAAGCAATTTGTCGTAACGGGTTTTAAGAGAAGTTCCTTAGGCAAGTCAACGAGCAAATGAAACCGTAGTTCTCACACTTCACTCGTTTAATATGAGTTTTTTGCAACACCCAGAAGGAAACGTAACGCAAATTAGTTTTTTATAATTTCGTTTTTTCACAAGACACTGCTTATTTGTTGGAATCACTAAATCAGATTATTATTGGACATAATAGCCATACAAACTGTTCGCTCCAGTTCTTGTAACGAAAGCTTTTTTTATTAACAATTGTACTTAGTACACAATAATATAACACAACGAACAATTGCTCCTTGTTCCCTTGCTGGATCGGAAAGATTCTTGCGTTTCAAACGGATTTTCGCTCAGCAGTTTCAATGAACCTGGAGGCCTCCTCATTAACATGCTGTCTAAGCCTCAATTCATGAGACTTTGCAACTTTGTATATTTCATTTACCAATGAATTCACGCCTAGATCACGGTATAAGTCAGCCGATCTGACGTGCAAAGGATGATTAACTAAAGTCTTTAATACCTTACATTGAGAGCGCTGAATTCTGGCAATACAGCTTTGACTTGTCCATAGTTGGGCTCCATAGGCCCAAACTGGCTTTAGAACTTGATTACATATATAGTAACGGCTTGTTTTGGATTTATAGAATGGATCTCCTGCCAACTAAGTGGTAAGGTTTAGCAAATTTCAGATAGAGCTCACTCCTTTTTTTACATGTTCTTTCCAGCGAAGCTTCGCGGAGTAGTGAATAAGGTGATATTTAAGTACTTAGCTCTGTTATGATATGGTATAGGGCTATGATTTATAAAAATCGGACGATATGTTGATTTTTTAAGGTAAAGCCGAAGTGAATTGATTTCAAGTCGTTCAATTTGATGCGATGCTTAGATTTTTGACAACATTATTTTTCGACTTTTGGAATTGATTATCGTATAAGACAAATGTTAAAATCTCTTATTGTCTTGTTTAGATTAGATTTCTATGGTATATACACTGGAGGATGAAGCCATGTGTAGAAATTCACGCAGTTGAGGGAACTTCTCTGAGCGTCATTCACTTGGGAGTGGCCAGAAACGATTCTTTTACAAATGGTTAAAGTAGCTAACGACTTCTAGTCTTAGACTAAGTATCCTCTGGGTAGTCAAAAACATCTGTTTTAGGGTCGAACTAAGGTGAGAAGGCGAAACATCTCTTCCCGGAGTTGTGCGTTGAGTTTACGACCCGGCACGTAAAAAACACCCCCAATGAAAAGAAGAAAGCAGCCTGGATGAGAACATCTGGTGATTCAGCGTTGCGAGTTTTCAAGAGAAAGGTTTTGCGGAGGACTCATTGGCCCTTTGTCCAGTTGTAAACTCGGCTATAACCGCGTAAGCGATGTCTATGCCAATAAAGGAGAAGATATTCTCATACAAACTGAGTGATCAAAATCCAGTTCTTGTATGGAAGCTCTGTAAGGAACCGGAACTATATGTAATAGTTTCTAGAGAAATACTGTAAACCAAAACTATGGAGAGCCAGTGAAATTAAAAACTCCGGAAAACTACGGGACAATACACTTTAAATAAATTATTTTTTAAATTTTTTCTTTAACATTTTTTTTGCATAGAACCATTACTACCCTCACTTTGGAACACACCCTGTAGGAATATTCGAACTGATGTGTGTGTACTTTAAAGCAGAGAGTGTTTGCTATTGTTGCCTTTGTTGTTGCTGTAAATATTTGATTTTGTGTAAGCAAGTACAAATGCAAACACACACACTCATATTATATACATATGTATATATTTATATTTGAAGTATGTACATATGTATTTATTACACATGCAGCATTGTTGAATGCCTCGCTGCATTTCTGACATATTTGTAGTATTTTGTTTTTGTTATTGTTGTACTTTGTTGCATGAGTCCTACAAATCATTTCTTTGGCCTTTCATTCGTCTCTTCTGCCAAATATGGGAAGTTGGCTACTTGCTCGCCAGTTGTTGTTAAGCTTGTGTACATTTCTTTTTCCGCCTGTCTATGTGAGTGTGTGCATGTGTGTGTTGGCAACATTTTCTCATTGCACTACATTAATGCCAGCAATACACACTTAAGATATTTATCTACATTAACTACATATATACAAGTATATGATGTTTGTTTGTATTTGTACTACCATATTGAGTTTGGCCAAAGAAAAGCGAAGCTGCCGGCCGGTTTCTTCATCGCCTTAACCCATTTTCTCTGCATTTAATTCCGCTTTTAATTTGTTTTGTAGGAAAAAAAATTATGTTCGCTTTTCTCCTTGCATCAAATTCTTAGTGAATAAATTCTTTTAATGTACTAATATTTTAAATCCGTACTCACTCAGACTCTTTCTCTCACTTTTTCTTTGCTTCTTTGTTTCTCACTCGCAGACACTTTGTTGTTGCTTGTTGGATTATGGAAAAAATGTCTTTAATTAGTGTAATGGCAGTGGGAGTTGGTTGGCATAACAAAAGGATTACAACAACGTTGTTTAATCCATTCCCTGAAATTACAGAAAGGAGATGTATCAAGAAAGTTATATTAATTTGTGGAACTTAATTAAAAAATCTGCTGAGTAAAGCAAAAAGAAATACAATAATTTTCTTTTGTAATTAATCAGCCAGCCATAAGGGCTAATTGTACAAATGTTTTTGATGTGAAAATGGAGTGGAACGCTATGCGTCAACTTTTCAAGGGGATAAACTCATCGTTGGGTGTTGAAGCATTTATCTTTTTATTTTTTTTATTTTAAACATTATGGAACAAATAACAAATGCACCAGTTTGGACGATAGCTAGGTACATCGAACAAAGGTCCGATCTGAACAATTTTGACGGAGATTGTAGCGTTGCATTGGATAGTAGTCTAAATGGTTTGTCCGGAAAGTAATAGCACTGACACGATTTAAAAGAACTTATTGAATCAATCGTTAGAGTTCTTTAAAAGCTTTCCCAAAAGCTTTCTTCTGCGTCGATGCAGCGCTGCCAGCGCGTTTTCCAAGCATTGAAGGCGTTACGGAAGGCATTCTCCGGACTAGCCTTGAGCGTCTTGAGAAAAAACAGCGATTAATCGACAAATATTTTCATCAAGAAATTGTATTGATGCACGTAAAATTTGCTTTCATTAACATTTGTATTTTAGTTTTTTTATTATATTATTTTATATTATATATTTTCTTTAGATATCAACTTACAAACTAGTTATTTTTCAAATAGTTACTTTCGGGCCAGTTACTTTGGAACTAATTACTTTCGGACCAGTCACTTTTCAACTAGTTCTCCTTGAAACTAGTTTTTTTTGAACTAATTACTTTGCTACCAGATACTTTTAAAACTAGTGCGATTAAAAATTTTTTGCATACTGTCATCTTTGGATGGAGTAAAGGATACGCTTAGACTACTTACATACTTTAGGACTAGTTACTTTCGGCCCAGTTATTTTTGGAACTAGTTACTTTAAACCTAGTTACTTTCGAAACTAGTTACTTTGCAACCAGTTACTTTTGTAATTGTTTCGATCAAAAATTAATTAACCGTTTTTGTATACATGGTTTGTACCGGAAATATATGTGAACGGAGCGATTTGTTACCGCGGTGCCAATTGGAGATTACAAGTGTAGCCAGGTTCATCTCTATCTGGTCTTTCCAACAAAGTGGAGATATTTCTCTTGCTCTGCTTCCCCCTGTATTTTTATAACTTGCGGATGGATTCGATTAAGTCCAAAGCTATATTTGAGGATTGATGAACACTTTCAGCTGAAATAGTTTTTTCGTGCGGAGTATTTCCTTATTTTTCCTGATTTTTTTCCAACGAAGAAGAGAGATCTCTTGATTTTCTATTATCCTTGGCATTACTTTGAAAACCTATTGAACAAGGGATCTGCATTCATATACGCACTGAAGTAATTATGCATTTATTTATGTGAGTTTTCTTCTAGACTAACTGAGTAAAGTCTAATATCTTTCGAGATAACCACTTTACTGTTGTTAATAACCACTTCACAGTTATAACTGCATTGTGCGCAAGAGTTAACGTTTTCTTTCTATCAACTTCAGGTCATCATTTTCGACTGGTTCTACCGGGTATTCATCGGCATTCGATTGGTTTGAGAACTTTTGCTGTACTTTCTACGGGTACATTTTCGAAGTCTTATAAGGCAAAATTAAATCCATCAACTTGGGTTGGTGCCTCGTATTTTTCATTCTCTGGGTAAAAAAATGTAATCTTCGAACCCTTGGAGCTTCAGCTCAGAACATTGCGTCATCTATGCCACAGGTTTATCCAAGTAAAATAAATATTTTTGGTGGCATTTCTGATCAAAGATCCATCCTCTTCATGCTCACTGCACTTGAAGTAAAGTTTCACTTCACAAATTCCATATCAAATCAATAAACCATTCCTTTTCTCATCAAAAATTCAGAACGCGAGTGAATTTGTAGGTGGTAAGCGCCAGTGGTATTTACTCTTTGCTATGACAACGGTAAGTTCTTGCGACATTTCCTTATTGCTTTTTAGGTTTCATGCTGAGTCGGCAGCCAAGGTGGCCCAGTATATATGGAACAGACAACGCGCCACAAGAGTGGAAGTAGAAAATCTAAATACCTATTTACCTGCACTTCCACATTAGCTGCACCTGTGCCGACATTGATGCCACCGCCGCCGCCGGTGCCGTTGGTGATGATGATGATGTTGCCGGCAGCGATGATGCCACACTATTTGCTGAAGGTTGTACACACTTAAACACAACCGAATGTAATGATACCACGATACCGCGCTTGTGCCACTAATGTCTCGTGTTGCCACACTCACACATTTATACAAGTGTAAGCTTTTTTGTTTGCCTTATGAAGCTGCTGCGCTTCTGTACTTGTCACCGCGCGGCGGCAGGTATGACAAACGACGGCAAGCCAAGTTGCAACCGATGTCGCTGATGGAGTGTCAATGTAATGAAAAATAAACTTATAAATTATGAGAGTGACCCAAATATTTCATTAGAAAATAGAAATGTGGGGAGCAAAGACGCATATGCGCACAACTATATAAACACACATATACAGCGAATATAAGTGTATATGAATAATTTTATGTATCTGTATGTGTGAGTGCTTGCAATGCATTTACAATGAATTATTTTAATTTCAATGTCAAATATTTGAAAAAAGCCAAAGCCAAAACTTAGTGTATTTGTTTGTCGGAAGAATCGTGGAATGCAAATAATGCCGTTGGCATGGCTGCAGTGTGTAAAATTTTTTTATAACCCGGAACTTACACAAACAACCTAACTGACTGACGCATGCGGGTGAGGCTCTCTATATATTATAATCACTATTTGCACTTTTCGTTTTTTATGGCAAAATTACGAAGAAATATCACAGCTTCAATTTCACTCCACGAGAAAGTGATATATGTAAGTATGTATAATATGTATGTATAAATCAATGTATGTGTGGAACTAAGTATGTATTTATGCATTTCGAAAATTAGGCTTATAATCACTCTATATAGGTATAATCAATTATGAAGTCTTTGAAATGCTAAATCGGTTTTGAATAAAGCACACTTTGACACCTTTCTCTTTCATGTATCTCTCGGAGTGACGTATGGAACGACTTTACAGCTTGTGCAAGAACTGAAACCACTCGACCTTCGTTTCGCTCTATAGGCTCTTGAAAAGTTCCAATAAAATTCGATTTTTTCGAGCTAAATTTTGTTCAGCGTTGTGGCTCAGTTCTGCCTCAATAGACATGTAACAAACAAAATTGCCACATCTGAAACGAAGAGCAATCTGAAGAAATTCAAGAGCTGCATTTCATCAAGAAAAAACAAGGGTTTAGTGTGACTTGTAGGTCTGTAAAATCATCGTTCCATATTTCTTCGAAAATGATGCCGGTGAGAACGTAACCGTCAATAGCGATTGTTGTCGCGCCATCAAAACTGACTGAAATTTAAGTTCATGATGTCGCCGACATTTGGTTTCAACAAGACGGCGCCACTTCCCACACATCGCATTATTCAATGGATTTATTGAGAGAACACTTCGACGAGCAGATAATTTGACTTTTTGAGCCGGTCAATTAGCCACCAATGCTGGATGGTATCACACCGTTAGACTTTTTTCTTTTTGGGATATGTAAAGTCTAAAGTTTATGCGGACAATCAAGTTTCGATTCAGACCTTGGAGCAAAAAATCACGCGTGTCATTCGTCAGTTCTTAGTCGAAATGCTCGAACGAATCATCGAAAATTGGACTCAACGGATAGACCATCTGAGATGTAGCCGCGGCCAAGAGTTGAAAGAGATAATCTTCAAAAAATAAATGCCAAAGAATGTTATCTCGAATTAAAATAAGCATTCTCCATTAAGTTTGAAATTTTTGCGCGTAACTGTCATACGAACTGAACGATCGCAATTGAGTTCTTTCTTTATGATTCCTCAACTTAGAACCATAGCCTCTAAGGAAAATGTGTACCCAGGAGTTAAATCGGAGATTTTATTATATACCAAGGACGGATTGGAGCTTAAGTGTGCGTATTGTGTGAAAGATTAAAGCCCACCGTCAACAACCTGATTGGACTTTATCAGGGTGGCTTTAAGCCTGGAAAATCAACAACTGACCAGATATTCAACATGCGCCGAATCTTGGAAAAGGCACAGGAAAAGACGATCGATACACACCAACTCTTTGTCGATTTTAAAGCTGCTTTTAATAGCACGAAAAGAAGCTGCCTTTATGCCGCAAAACTAATATGGTTCTGTAAACTGACGTCGAGTAATACCAAAAGCTCCGTCAGGATCGGGAAGGATTACTCCGAGCCTTTCGATACCAAACGTGGGTTCAGACAAGGCGACGCCCTATCGTGTGATCTCTTCAATCAACTGCTGGAGAGAATAATTCGAGCTGCAGAGCTGAATCGAGAAGGTACCATCCTCTATAAGAATGTACAGCTGCTGGCGAATGCCGATGATATTGATATCATTGGCTTCCATATCCGCGTAGTTACACCGGATAAGGATGGGAGTAGAAGTGTGGTAGTGAAGGAGGGCAAAATGGAATATCTCCTGCCATCAAACAAACAGTCGTCGCACAAAGTGACTTGGCTTCTACGTCACTGTTGATAGTCATAACTTCGAGGTCGTAGATAATTTCGTCTATCTTGGAACAGCCACAATGTCAGCCTCGAAATCCAACGCGAATAAGCCAATAATTCTTGCCAAGAGGGCTACTTTGGACTGAGTAGGCAATTGAGAAGTAAAGTCCTCTCTCGACGAACAAAAACCAAACTCTATAAGTCACTCATTATTCCCGTCCTGCTATATCGTGCCGAGGCATGGACGACGACAACATCTGATGAGTCGACCTTAGGAGTTTTCGAGAGAAAGGTTCTGCGGAAGATTTATGGTGCTTTATGCATTGGCAACAGCGAGTATCGCATTCGATGAAACGATAATCTGTTCGAGTTATTGAAAACACCAGGTAGAGAAGGACCTGGCTACACTTGGAATCTCCAAAGACTGGCGCGCTATTCTAAAATCGGCTATAACCGCGAAAACGATGTCTACTTCAATAAAGAAGAAGAAGAAGGACAGATCGGATTAAATTTCAATATTTCAAGCAGTGACTTTTCATTTTCATTTGATTTCCTGAAGTCCGCGGCAGTCCAGTGAATACAAAAACCAACACTCTACAGTTATCATTCCGAAGGCGATTCTATACCAAACTTTCTTTCTAATAAAAAAAGAACTTCTGCTCACAACCCAACAGGCACTGTGGGAACTCGCTGTCTAAAAGTTGCAAGACTATAACATACTACATCGCGAAGAAATCTAGAAAGACGCTTTAGTGTTTTGTTTATCATTCGCTCAGTTGCTTGCCGGACTTGCAAGCGACATTTAACACCCAATTCAAACATTTTGATGTTCAGAATCAGCAAATGTACATAAGCAACAAAATATGGATATGGAGTGCGTATATCATAATGCCAATTGGTCTGTTTATTTGGCTTGAGCAAACGAGTTTCGCGCGTCTATTTGGCGAATATGTCGTGTTAGCGTCGCTTAAATGAGCTCGTAAATTATGGCATACGCGTAGAGGCCAAGGAAAACGAATGCGACATTGTGATGCTACCACCTCCCGAAATCCCACAAATTCTACGAACCAGTGGCGCAGCGGTGCGTCGTCCAGGCGACGCACTGAGATTCACGTCATGGCGCGGTGAAAGTAACGAGATACACATACCCGTATCAGCTTGCTGGCTGGCGAGCTGCCGCATTGCTGAGTCCGAAACCGCGCGCGCGTTTGCCTTTCCAAGCAAATACTTTATCGCTGTACCAACAACCACCGGTGGTGGTGGTGGTGGTGATGATGATGACGAGCGTGTCTGCGCTTAAGCACATGCGCTTGCAGACGTCTTAGACTATTCAGCAGCTATGCTGGTGAAGCTAACCAGTAATGCGTCTGTGCGCATGCGCGGTTACACATGTATGTATATGGTAGCATTTGCGGTGTTTGGGAATGTAAAGTGCTCTGCGTCGCATCTTACAGCTGTTTTATGATGCGTGTTGCGTTCGTATGGAAATTGTGTGCGCGCATGCGCACGCTACTAGCGATTTGCTCTATTCATAAATATTGGAAAATGACATATTTTTAGAAATTGAAAGGACACGTTGAGAATTTTTAATTTGAATATCTAATGACCGCGTCGTGATGATGGTCTTTGGCAAACAGCGTTGACCGTTTGTCGTTCGCATGGTAAAAAACCACCGTTAGGTATAGGTATGTATGCGTTTAGTTATAACGAAAAGAAGTGAAATTTTTTGCGCTGATTATTTCAGCTATAAGTGAGTATTGGCCGATGGCCGCTGGCTGCTGGCCCACTCTTTAGCTATTTTTATCATTCGCCTATATTATACTCATATGCAAATGGCAGTACATAAATCTTGAACTTTTATTATGTGCGCATGTGTAAGGAATTTACGATTGACGTGACAACAGCTGGCAGCCTAGCGTGTGTTTTTCACACACAATGCTTTCGTATTGTAAGCGTTCACGCTGTAGCCGTGTGTCGATCATAAATTTGCGAACAAAATTATTATTTTTTTACTTTTTATTAAAAAACACTATTATTATAAATAAAGCAATAATGTACTTTTTCTCTAACATTTAGCGTATAATTTATTATCTTTAGCGCTTCCACTGCACTTTGGTCCTTTCCCTTTCTTTAGACATAAGTCAGCAAGTATGTGAGCGTATTAATATATGCAGCATAAGCGGAAATATCACAAATGATATAAATATATACATATATATATATACTATCTATATAATATTATTTTTTTCTAGCTGTTGTCTGGTCAGCCATGCAGTTTTCTTTTGTCCCCATTGCTGGCCTCAAAGTAATCGCGTATTTACAACCGTCCAGCCGCCGGACCGGTTAATGCTAATTTTCACAAATTAATTTCACAATTCCTTGTCGGTGGCGTCGGCACAGTGCTTTGTTTACGTTTAATCTAAGTGCAAAAAGTTAGCTGGACAGCAGTCTGCCAACGGCAGCTGTAAAGCTATAATCTTAAATAACTAAAGTGACTCCAGAGAAACGGTTTAAACAAAGTACTCGTATTGCCGAGACGTTAAAACTACGCGAGGAACTAAATTTGGGATTCATTGATTCAGAGTTGTATTTAGTAGCCTCTTTCAGGCAACTTAGTGAAAATATAAGAAAAAACGTTAGCTTCTTCTGAAGCTTTAATACTTTTCCCAGTTACTTTTATTATAGTATTAAAGATATTTATCTTGATTTCGAGTAGCTATACCGGCTAGGACCTCTCCGAGCTGTTCGATGCCAAACGAGATTTCAGACAAGACGACTCCCTATCATGCGACTTTTTCAATCTAGTGCTGGCGAAAATAATTCGAGTTGCAGAGCTGAATCGAGAAGGTACAATCTTCTATAAGAGTGTACAGCTACTGGCTTGAGCCGATAATAGTGATATCATTGGCCTCAACAACCGCGTCGTTAGTTCAGCTTTCCCTAGACTGGTTAAGGAAGTGAAGCAAAAATATACTGTCAGCGACAACCTTGCCTAGGTTATGCCATCCGAATGGATGAAAACATTCCAGATCTGAGAGTATGCTACGCAGTACCTGCCGGGGGTAGCGGTAGATGAAGAAGACCTCCACTCTGTTAGAAAGACCAGGTGGAGAAGAACCTGGATGCACTTGGATTCAGAAATTGGGGCCAAACAGCGAAAAGGAAGAACGATTACGCCAATGAAGAAGAAGAAAATATGCTATACCTATCCAATCGTAAAATATGTTTGCAGATTGGAGTCCTGCTTTGGACAATAATTCATGCCAAATTTCGTGAAGATAAGTACAAGAACTTCATTTAGATCGGCCAGTTTCTTTGACACCTTTAGTGGTCCGATAAATGAGCAGATTCGTGTGGAGAAAAGAATGTGTGCGAAATTTCAGATAGATATCTCAAAAACTAGATCGTGTACATATATTTGCACGTATTCCCACTGTTAATGTCTGATATCGGTACTATATAATTTTTTGAAAACTAGCAAGGCGAATGCTAGGTTTGACAATTAAGTAAAGAGACTGATTTTATTGCCTCGCTTGTGATAAACCTGTGACCTTGAAATTTCATTTCTCTTTTTCCGGCATCCCTCCCCTCTCCATTGATAAATGTACCATCGCTCTAGCTTGTTGAGTTCGCCGCGTCAAATTGAATAGACGTGTGTTTGTAGTGCTCGTCATGAAAATGGAAAAACGAAATCAAGAGCAACGCGTCGCGATAAAATTTCGCCAGATTGGGCGAAACAGCTTCGGAAACGTACGCTAAAATTGTAAGAGTGTATGGTGATAGTGCTCTTAGTCGTGCCCAGGTGTTTCACAGCTCACAATGGTTATCTCCGCGCGCCCCCCGCCCGAAAAAAGCTCGCATGAGCAAGTCGAAGGTGAAAACGATGATTTTTGCCTTTTTTGATAGCCGTGGAATCGTCCACAAAGAATTTGTTCCACCGGAGAAAACTGTGCATCAAGTCTACTATTGCCAAGTACTCGAAAGATTCCGAAAACGAGTCAACAGGGTGCGCCCAGACATCGCTCGTAACTGGATCCTTCATCACGACAACGCGCGGTGCCACACCGCCCTCAGTGGGTCCCAGTATTTGGCCTCTAAAGGGATCGCCGTGTTGCAACAGCCGCCTTATTCACCCGACATGTCACCCTGTGACTTTTTTTGTTTCCTAAAACAAAATCGGTGGTCAAGGGATACTCGCGGACATCCCAGTCGAAGCGTTCCAGAAATGTTACGAAGCATGTAAAACGCGCTGGAAACGCTGTATAGCTGCCCAAGAGGACTATCTTGAAGGGGATGGTAGAGTTGTAGAATAATTTTCAAAGATACGGTTTTTATGGAATCAGTCTCATTACTTAATTGTCATACCTCGTACAATGTCATAATATTGTCCACATAATGCTAACCATGAAAAAATTATTGTTTTTGGATGATAATACTGCTCTGACATGTTCTAGCCGAGTAAAATTCAGGTGACCCGACCGTCGTGGGTTAGCTTGCAACGAAAGTGTTAAGGTAACAGGTTTTTGAAAATCGTGTGGGCATCAGAAAGATAGTAGTAGCTCTCAACACACTTTGGTTAATGGTTTGGGTATGAGTAGTGTTAATGCAAGATTCGTACCAAAATACCTCAACCTTATTTACTCCTAACTACAAAAGCCTCCCATTGAACAAATGGTTAAGTATTACTTCGTGGCAGGGACAGTACATTTAAGTCTCTTCTGTCGTGTGGACTGACAAACACTTAATCTGTAGAAAAAGTCTCAGTTTTGTTATCATCAATGCTGACGCTTCGCTAACAGCTTTCCCTTTCTCAGTCGACTGACACATGAGGGTCGTTAAATTGTCGACCGTAAAACTACCACAGAGTCAGAGTATGGTGTTTAGTTTTCTCTTTGTGTTCGAAAAGCGAGAGCAATAAAGTAATATATGTTCAGAGTCTTCTATATACTCTGTATACGTCGGACAGTTCGGACAAATCGCTCATTTGATGCAAGACCGGCATAAGTCAAAAAAATCGATTCACCAGAAAACGCGTTTAAAGTTTTCAACTGACTACAACCTTACACGGTGACTCCAACCTTACACCTCTTCTCAAGCGGAGCATATGAGAGGTATTCATACGAATTTTTCACTCAACATGAAGTATGATATAACGAACAATTCAGCAGCATTAACTCAAAAATTAGTAGCATTTATGCTGGTCTTGCAGCAAATGAGCCAAATGTTATTGTGGAATCTAGAAAAGTAGCTTCTAAAGCACACATGCCCACTATGTACTGCATTTGAGTCTAATGGAAATACAGGTCCCTATGTCGTTTGTCAATCCTAGAGTGGATGTCCGGCATAAGTCTGTAGGTACAGCGCCCTTTGGATGAGGATTGCCCTTCCTGGTGCCACATTTAATGTTCTTGTTCCTTACCTCTGTCTTCGCCGATACTGTTTTAAGGGCTTATAGTTGACATAAACGCTCGAGTTCATCACCTATAAGCGCATCAGTTCTGTAAATTGTGTTTGCTTTACCGGAAGTACACGCCAGGAGTTTCTTAAATTTATTTTGGGATCCCATATTATTCCCAGATACTTGAGCTGCAGCTGTGAGGTAATTCCGCAGTCCTCTATGGTGAGCCATATTCGTTCTTCTATATATATTATATATAACTTCTGTTTTTGTGGTCCGCCCGTTTCAAACTCATAGAAGAGAGCCTTTGGCGTAGACTATGTAATATGCATTCCATTTATTTCGTATTGTGTCTTTGATAATCCGTCACTTTCTTAAATCACTAGCTCCAAGAGGTTTCGTAATATTATATATTTTCCGTCAATTTAGCCATTGTGTCGAGCATACACAGATGCCGGTACAATGAAGGTTCTTCGGGTGGTTTTTTTGATTTTGGGAAAAAGTGATTTTGCTACTTTGTTTCGTCGCTTGGCACACGAAACCCGAACCTGTTTCGGGAATAATGTTTCGACGACTTTTCCCCCTAAAAGATGAATTTTTAGGTTACTGCTGCTTTACCATATCTAATATGGAAATCAGAATTCATGCTTCACAGAATTATCAAGAAAGGCTACCGCACTTTACCAAAAAATTAATCAACAATTCTGCAATACGCTAAGACATTTATAATTTCCACAACGAACTGAACTTTAATCACTGTTCGACGCACAAGCCGGTAATGGTGGCTGCTTTGTATTAGCGCAAATTCCAATTAAGGAAACAAATGAGCATGTCTGGTACGGTAGAGAGGCTGCGACGACGACTCCTGTGAAGCACGCTGCATCCTATACGCAAACCACACACACACAAGTGCATACGGATGCAGGTACACACACTCACACACACACTAATATAGACATACGGATACATACACGCCCAAATTTCGAGAGCAGTGCATCTTAATCACAGCATATATCAGTCTAGCGACTCCAGCGAGACTTACGACCGACCAACGGCAAAGTGATCATCAATGTTTGTGTTACTTAACTGGTGAATAAAAACAACAGCAATAACAACAACTGCGCTGCAGCACAACACAGGAAGGCATTTGTAAGCAGCAGCTAGCGCAGCATTGGTGATAGCATTTACAAAAACAAAAACAACAACAGCAGATGAACGCAAGCAATCTCGGTAAAACATTGTTGCCGACGACGCGAAATTACTCCAATTTCGAACAGGCTCAGCCATTTTTAGCAAACAGGAACAAACTTTAAAAGCGCAGAGCACAAAGTGACTTGAATGGCGATGAAATCGATGCAACCTAGACCGAGACCCGGCCGTCTGCTGAGCAAGAGTGTGCGCGCTTGTAAGCCAATAAGGCTCGCCAGCCAGTGCACTAGAGTGGTCCAGTCGCGGCTTTGGTCCGGTATAGCGGCGCATCAACACATACATATGCATACACACACACATAGAGCTGAATCGATTCAGTTTTGTCTACCTCTATTTTTGTCCTCGGATTGGCCATCAGGCAAGCTGGACCGACCGACCGACCGACCGTCTGTTTGGCTGGTCAATAGACAGTTGTTGTTGCTTTTCCTGTTGTTGTGCTAGCGTTGCATTGTAAAAAAGTCGTCAATTGTTGTTGCGTCGCTGCCTTGGTGCATAAATAAAAAATCGCAACAACAACAAATGCACAACTAAATGGTTATTAGCATCACCGGCAGCAAGAACAACAACACTATCACCGCCATCGTTGCTACCACCGTCCGTTAGCCGCTGCTCGCCTACGAGGATGGCGGTGCGGGCGCGAGGTCGGCGGCGCGTGTCGGATGAAAAGTCTTCTACTAAATGTGGAAAAACGTTTTGCAAATATTTTATGGAAAAGTGGGACACGCAATAAAAATCACAGCAAATTGCATGAATGAAATCTGATCGATATTAATTTGTGTATGCGTACTATGTTTTTATTGTTATTTTACAATACTCGCACCAATCAATAAATAAATACATATGTCCGTATGTGTCTGTGTGTGTGTGAGCAATCATTGATTATTGTTTTATTGTTGTTTTTATGTATTTATTTGCCTTTATTGCTTAATATTGGCGTGCACTTCGTGTTATCGTGTTTGCTTTACATCGCATTTATTGCAAATGAATTGAGTACCGTTACAAAAAAAATATTGGTGGTTGAATAAATAATGGACTGTTTAAACATCAATTGTGCAGTATTTTGCATTAATCAATTGTGAAGTTGTTTTTGCGAATCTCTTAACACAATGGTTTAAGGGTAAGGGAAAAGGACCTTAACCTCCTTGAACGGAGTTGTAGAATGGATTAAGGATATACATACATAAGTGTCCTTCAATGATACAGACAAAAATTTTGACCTTTTGGAGTCTTGATATCTCGACATTTGGTCAACGTCCGGTGATTTTAACGTGGGTACTGACGACAGCCTTTCCCCACGGCATTCAAGAGTACAGTGGATCAAATTAATGCGTTGATTAGCGCCCAATTTTGCAGTGTGGAATGGACACACTAACCACCTTGATAGGGTTTGAGACCCATTTAAAACCTCTGGGGTGCTTTGGGTGCTTTGCTCCGGTTGTAATAGAGCTCCATATTGAACTGACAAAGTATCAGTAATTCCCGCATTCGGGGCTTAAGCACAATCACCACGATACTCCCCGAGGGGCTAGTCCGCATGAGCAGGTTGGAGCGAACTCTAAGGGCTCCTGCTGCCCGTGGTAGCAAAAATAAGTTTACGGTCGGACTTCGTAACCGAAATTACTACCAATTGAGTGAGTAGAGGCTCTGGACTGGTGACCAGGGGTTGGACCCCATACGCATATTACACGCACACACCTTTCACGCTTAAACAATCCACGAGCAAACGACTCTAACTGTTCGGCATTCCGACTAGTGGAGACCACCCTCTATCCCCATCAGTCCAGCTAATCTCCAAACTGGGTTTTAGATGTGGTAATTGATGGACGTTTCCTTAGTACATCCGCTATTCTATAATATATTGCATCCAATCCTCGACTCGCGCCCTCTATAAACACCCTCGACATTTGGTCAGTCAATATTCAATTACGTTACACAATAGACCAATGTGTTTTCATTATTTAACTATATTTCAAAAATAATGAAAGCTTGGCTGCCGCAAGTAGAAAATCCTCATACTAACTGTGTTCAAATTATTGTTTTAACTTAGTAAACTGTGAAGAGATTTATTGATATGAAAATATGAATCAAAGGTTCAGTTAATGACAGTAACGACTGTTGTGGGTTTAACAGACAGTATGCCAACACGAAGTTTAAAAAAAAAAATGTAACTTTCTAACTCCTAATGAAAAATGCGATGAGCCCGCTCTCATTTCCTGTTAAACTTGTCTCCATAGGTTATCTAAGACCGTTCAGGTGTTTGAAAAATTGCTTGATGCAATGAATATTAGAGACTTCGAACAACATCAATAGAGGGCGTATCAGAAAATTGGGAGTAGTATCAATGTTGGAGAAGCTAAGACCCTTCTACTATTAGGAGGTGGTAATTCGGTAATCAGGGCCATTACATGTGAAGGGGTCGCATCTTCGGAAATCCGTTATTCTGTTCGGAGAAGATCCTGTGAAGTCAGACATCTTGTGGTGGTACAAAGAATAAAATTGCAAGGCAATCCGGTTTCTTCCGATCGAAGTGGAGGTGCTGCAAGGAAACTTTCAGACCAATTGATGTGGAGGGGCAGTAAGCAAATTCGCAGACCGATTATGAAGGACCAAGTTTGTAGCGTTATACGACTCTCGTAACCATTTGATGTTTTGCACACTTCCTCTTGTGCATAAATGTTTTCGAACGGAACTCTTTTAATAAGGAGCCGCTTTGAGAGGTAACGACGACCGCTTCGGTGTACCAAACTTAACCCTTCATCATCATGTGCTGATGGTCGAAAAAATAAGATGAATACTGACTCACAACATCCGGAGGAAAGCAAGAAGTTCAGTTTCCTGGCCGCTTTGTCACTGAGATCTGTCAAGGAGCATACCAAGAATGGTAACAAGCTCTCGATGGTAACCCTGTTAAACCTATTACATGCGCCAGGTTATTGAACTGAAGTTTTGCTGATATGTATCAACTCAACAACAACACCATATTCAGTCGGTAGCTAATCGAGTGTGAACAAATCAAATATTGAATTCCAACAAAAGTAGCCTAAAACCCGTTTATAGACGCATAAATTTATATAAATACCAAAGTTTATTTTCCAAATTTAAATAATAACTGCAAACTCGTAAATACCGTAAAAAATATATTGAACAATTTTAGTTTAAAATACCGCAGCGTATTTTGACTCCTAAAACTAATTATTGTTCAACAGTCGAACTATGTAAATTTGGCGGAAAATATTTGTTTAATATGCAGACATACACATATGCAATACTTTTGTAAACATAACGGCTCGACGCTACGACAGCCTTGTAACTCTCTTAACGGTAATTATTATAATCAATTTACATCAAACTGTTTATGTTAGGTCTCCACCACAATTATCCGTGCAAAATAAAATTATTTGAAATATAAATAGTATACAGGGTGATTCGTATATCGCAAGCAAACTTAATATTGAGTAAACTGCTGTGCCCAAAAACTAAGGTGACATTGTATTTATTTATTTATTCTTCCAAATCAATTTCAACCCCTTCAAAGTAATCCTCTCCCGATGCAATGCACTTATGCCAACGGATTTTCCAATCTTCGTAACACTGGTTGTAGTCACTTTACGGGATGGCCTTCAGTTCCGTCTTCGCTGCGGCTTGAATCTCCTCTATCGTATAAAAACAGTGTCCCCGGAGCGGTCTTTTGAGCTTGGTGTACAGCCAAAAGTCGCACGGCGCCAGATCAGGTGAATACGGTGATTGCGGAACGATACGTATATGGGTTGAGTTTTTGGCGAAATGATCACGATTTTTTTCCAACAAATTCAATGTTTTCGGTACCAGTCGAGATTTGACGCGCTTGAGGCCCAAAACATCCTTCACAATGGTATTGGCTGAGCCTTTCGATATGCCAACTTCATCAGCAAGTTGTTAATCGACGGTTTTTCAACACCAAATCTTTGATTTGTTGAACGTGAGCTTCGTCGAGTGAGGTTGATGGTGGCCCTGGACGCTCTTCGTCTTCGACGCGTTCACGGCCGGCTTGGAACTCACTATACCACTTGTAAACTTTTTTTAGACATAGCCTCATCACCAAAGGCTTTCTGCACCATCCTCAACGGATCCGCAGCAGAAAACTGATAAACTCGTAAACAAAATTTAATGCAAATTCTTTGCTCAACAAATTTCGACATCGCAAAAAACGAAAAACTCACTTTTAGCAGCTCACAAAACGACACGTATCTCAAACACTAATGAATATTTCGACATGGAATTTCACATAAATGTGACTGACAGTACTACCAACCTAAAAAAAAAATAATTCTCCAAATCCTTCGACGCACGCAGTTTAAATTCAAATGTCACCTTATTTTTTGGACACAGTAGTAAATATATCTTATTTCTGCGATGAAGAACAGTTAAATGAAAGTGAAGTTGCCGATATATCAGTAGTAGGGATCCGAAGACAAGAAACTTTAATACTTAGTCGTTTCAATAAGCACACCTTAGCTTATACTGAGCTCAGAGGCTGGTAATTTAGCAGGGTAGGCAGTCTACGTAGTACCGGTAGGGCACTACAATTTGTTATATATTAACCAAATTTTTTAGTTAATTTATTTTTCATAACTATAACAATAAAAAACGTGTATTTTTGTTGTTTGTTGGTAATTGTAGAATTTTAATTATTATTGCAATTATACGCTAATAAAAGTGAAAAAATTATGTAACAACAAATGTATTGCATAATATGAAGTCACAAAAATATATGAAAGCGAAAAGTTGATTCGTTAAAGTGAAAACATCTCGCAGTTTCTGTAAAGATAGATGACCATTAGGTCATTTCATTTCATCAAATATGGTATGGACTGTTTTATTCAAACTGTGCGCGCAAACCAAATCGATAAACCTCTTTTGATATCAGAAGGTAGAGAATCTCAACATCCTTTATGGATCGAAGGTTATAGGTTTAGGTTTAATGAAGTCGAATAGATTTTAGAAAAACTGCGGACCCATTGAGGTTATTATAATAAAAACTTGTAATAAATTATTTTTTCCGGCGTCAATTTGATCAAATGGTAGATTGGTTGAGGAATTAAAAAATATATTGTTCGGTGGAGGATGTTCCTAACTAACGAAGGAGCGGCTGGAGAGTCAAGACAAGCATTTCACGTGTTTCTGTGAGTGGTGCAAGTCGAAAATACAGCGTTCGTTAGATCAGAGGTACGCGATTAAGATCTGTGAAACTCGATATGATATGATCAAGCAGGCTTACCCAGATAAACCCTTTTCCGGGGAGAGGTCTCTGATTAATGAACAAATCCAAAGTGAAAACGATGCTCATTGTCTTTTTTGACGTCAAAAGCCTATTTTGAAAGTTTTTAAAGAATTGTAAAGATTGGTTAAATAAATTTTTTTAAATCGACTCAGTCCTATTACTTCTCGGACAAACCGTGTATATCAGTTATTTCCTTTACAGTAAAAATTTTTTTTTGAGAAAAGTTTGATTTAATTTTAACTTGTTTGAATTGGCTGCTTTAACCCAGATTTGAATGCCATACTACCAGATCAGTCTAAGGAATATGATTAACGATTCAAGAGAACTTAAGAAAGCGGCTTATTAAAATAGGAAGCAATCGGAGTTTATCCGATTATTAAACTAGAGTAGGATAGACTGGAAAATTTTAAACAGCGATAGTTATGGACAACTCTAAACTTCTAAAGAGCTTTATCTTTCTACAATGGGAATCAAGGGTACATCAAGTACATGCTTACTTCGTGGTTTTTTCGAGATTACAATAGAAATGAAATTTTGTAGATAGATCTTTGTTAAAAAGCATACAGATTGAGAGTTCAGTAGGGGTAAAGAAAAAGTGGTTAAATTGCTCATCGACTCCGAAATTCTTTCATTTTTATACCCTGAACAGGGTATATTAACTTTGTCACGATGTTTGTAACACCCAGAAGGAAGCGTCGGAGACCCTATAAAGTATATATATAAATGATTAGTATGTTGAGCTGAGTCGATTTAGCCATGTCCGTCTGTCTGTCCGTCTGTCTGTATATATACGAACTAGTCCCTCAGTTTTTAAGATATCGTTTTGAAATTTTGCAAACGTCATTTTCTCTTCAAGAAGCTGCTCATTTGTCGGAACGACCGATATCGGACCACTATAACATATAGCTGCCATACAAACTGAACGATCGGAATCAAATGCTTGTATGGAAAACTTTCACATTTGACAAGATATATTCACGAAATTTGGTATACATTATTTTCTAAAGCAACAATATAATCTCCGAAAAAATTGTTCAGATCGGTTAACTATAGCATATAGCTGCCATACAAACTGAACGATCGGAATCAAATGCTTGTATGGAAAACTTTCACATTTGACAAGATATATTCACGAAATTTGGTATACATTATTTTCTAAAGCACCAATGTCATCTCCAAAAAAATTGTTCAGAACGGATTACTATAGCATATAGCTTCCATACAAACTGAACACATAGTTACTAACAGAAATGCTGTGAAGGGTATTTAGCTTCGGTGCAACCGAAGTTAACGTTTTTTCTTGTTTTCAACTAAATTCTGGACTTTCACTTTCATTCCTTGAATAGTAGAGAAAGAAGGAAATAAATAAAATTTTTTTTAGCCTAAGTTACTACTGTAATTCCAGAATTATATCAACGTGCTGCAAACACGAAGCTTCATTCCTACTATTTCGACCAAAAGGGGAAGGTTAAATTGAACCTAAGCCGTATACTGTGGAATTGTAAGAGAATTCAGACATATTAGACACTTTAGAATAACGGTATTTGTTTACGTACAATCAGAGCTGCTTAAGGAAATCACCCGCTGGTGAGCCCAGAAACTGACTAACTAATCCCACAAAAACAATAAACACACCTCTGAAAGATAAACGGTCGAGTAAACGATGAAAAAGTGAAAAACTTGATGAGATAGGAAAATGGTAGCATAAAGCACTAAACACCTAAAACATTGTAAATAAACATTGGGAGTGTTTATTAAGTGCCAAGTTCACAAAACCAATAATTTGAGTGCTGACTATGAGCAGCAGCAACACCAGCTAAGGAGCCGTGCCGACCAAACGCCAACAACAAGAGTGCAATATATTTGATATTGTAATGCGGCAAAAGTAAAGTAAGCTACAACTGCAAATTAGGCAACAAAAACACGCCAAGTCAAGCCTACAAAAACAACAAGCTGCGCAAGCCAGACGGATGGATAGTCAAACTGCCGGTTGCCGCCTCAGCGCTGAGTGCAGCGGCAGCGCTAGCCAAAAAAATAACAAATACAATAATAATTGTTGATGATTTGCCGGTGTTGGTAGAAGGCAGGGTGCCAACAACAAAAACAAGCCGCACAGAAGTGGCAACACCACACATATTGGCAGCAAGCAGCTTGAACGGCAGCATCAACGGCCAAGCGATCGTCAATGAACGAAGAAATTTCGCCGTCACCGTTGTTACTGCTGCTGCTGTTCGGCCGCACGTCTGCATGGTGGTGGCTAGTGTGTATGTGTGTCTGTGTGGCTGCTGCTGCGGTGCGCAAGCGCACATGCGAAGTGTTTCGCTATGTGAAAGCAGGTGCATTTACCATTCTGCGGTTACCCACGACCACGATCAGACGCGCTCAAAAACGACGTCGCGAAAAAGCATTTCGAATTCTTAAACAACACTTGACAAAGTAACGAGTATTTTCGAAAACGTTCAAATAATTTTGAAACACTTATAAATAATTTCGAAAAAGCTGAAGTTGCGGTTAATGTGTATAAATGAAAAAGCTATCACTTTTTAGCGTAATAATATAATGACATATATTGCTTAGTTTAGTGAAACACGATTCGTTGAAAGTGCAAGGATAATGCAATATTGATTGTTGGCGCAAGTAAAAAGTGATTTGAAAAAGGTGTTTAATGCTTGTGACTTGCAATTTATGCTACTTACATATTTGTTTAAGGACATACAGTGCATGCTCAAAGTTGGCAATTTGAGATTTTAAGGCGTTCGTGAAAGTTGGGCAATTAAAAAAAATATTCATGTATGAGAAAGTAAATAATATTAAGTAAAATAAAAAAAAAATACGTATAAAATTAAAAAAAATAAGACAATATAATTAATAAACATCTAAAAATTAGAAGAAAAAAAAAATAATGAAAAATAATAATAAATAATATAAATATGTAATTAAATTAAATATGTAGAAAAAAAATCAATATTAATAAGAAAAAAATTTAACAAATTTTTTCTTATAATTAGATAATCCATAAAATTTTGTTCTGTCTATAAATATTGAAAGAAAAAGTTATAAGGTATAAATATGAAATTGATAAAGATAAAATCTAATATAATTATTTCGAATTAAGTTTTGAATTATAAACATCAAAATAAATTCGCAAAGACCCAAAACTGTTTAAAAAATAAAAGTTCAAATTAATAATTGTAAAAACTAAAACTGAAAGCTTAAACAAAACTTTAACTTAAACTTTAAATAAAATTAATATTTATACATATTTAATTTTTCTCTGATCTTGAAATGTGAAAATTATTCTTTTTTATTTCTTTAAAATAAATAAATATAATTTAAAATATACTTTTTGTGTTTAAAATATATATTTTTTAAATAAAATTTAAAATCAGATATAATAATGATATACATAAATATTTTTTTTAAAAGCAATTTCATTGAATTTTTATTTTTTATGATAAAAATTTTTAATAATTAACAAAAAACAGTTTTTAAATTAATAATGAAAAAAAAGTTGTAAAAAAATTCATTTAATTGGAGCACAAATAAAACTGAACAATTTTTCTTCACTTTTGGCTGCTATTGGTAAAAAATAATATTAAAAAAATATTAAGGATAATAAATTACGTTGTTAAACAAACATATAAAAACAAGTACTTTCACAAAATTTGGATTTGAAGTCCATTAATAACAGAAAATATTAAAATATGATTGAAAGTAACTCAATTAAAAAAAAAATTTTAAACATTTATCTAAATTTGTATACCCTGAACAGTTTGCCACCCTGAAGGAAACATCGGGGACCCTACAAAGTATATTTTTAAATAAATGTTCAGCTTGATGTGCGGAGTCGGTTTAGGCATATACATACATACGTCTGTCCGTCTGTGCATCTATACATACGCGAACTAGTCCCTAAGTTTTTGAGATATACATCTGAAATTTCTCACACGTTCTTTTCTTCTTTATAAGACGCTCATTTGTCGAAACCGTCCATATCGAATCACCCCAGCATATAGCTGCCATACAAACTGAACGATGGGAATCGAGTGCTTGCGTAGGAAAGTTTTTTTTATTTTTAGAGATATCTTCACGAAATTTGATATGGTTTACTGTTTAAAGTTACGATATAACCCCCGAAGAAACTGTTCAGATTGGACAACTATAGGATGTAGTAGCCATACAAACTGAACGATCGGTCTCGTAATTGTGTGGGAAACTTTTTTATTTGACACAGTATTGTTTGGAACTTTACAACAGATTTTTATTCAAGGCAATGCAATAATATCTGAAAAAATTGCCCAGATCGGACCACAACAACTTATAGCTGCCATACAAACTGACCAAATAAAATTTATTGCTTGATAATGCTAAAACCTTTTTTAGTTTTGAAGGGTATTCTAGCTTCAGTGCAACCAACTTTAATGTTTTTTCTTGTTTTATTTTCCAAACATTTATTCAATAAAAATATCAATATTGTTTTATTGATAAAAATATAATTTAATTAAAGAAAATTTTTAGACTTTTGAAAGCTTTGATAAACAAAAACCAAAAATTAATTTTATTTTATATTAAACAATTAATTAATAAAAAATAAATAAATCAAATATGGAAAAGTTTAAAAATAAAATAAATGATAATTTATAAATATTTTAATTAACAATAAAATGAAAATTTGTTCAATGAATTTTTATTTTAATAAAATATTTCAATTTATTTTCTAAAATGTATATATTTTTTAAAATAATGAACAATATTAAAAACAAGAAAAAAAAACGTAAATTTCGGCTGGACCGAAGCGAATACCCTTCACAAATAAAAAAACTATTCAATATAGTGAAAATTTTACATACGTATTTACGAATAGAGGCGAAAACTTTTTTGTCAGTATAAGAGTCCAAGGGATTGTACTTGAAGCTTAATTTTGAATATGTTCATACAAATAAATTCCATTGGAAAAAAATAACGAATTTAAGGCTCCTTTCTCAATGTTTGGTTACCAAAATTTCTGTTCAGTTAATAGAGTTGCCCGCTTAATAGGTTGTAGTTTATAAATATCAACAATGTGCATGGTTAGTGGAGATGTCAGCTTAATAGAGCGTCAAATTAAGAGAGCTTTCAATGTATTCTTTATTTATGAATTGTTTTAACTATCCTATCTTCTAAGTTGGTTCGAACTGGACACAGTGTGCTAAATTTTACTAAAATCGGTTCAGTAGTTTAAGAGTCCATCGCGGACAAACAACGTGACACGTACTTTTTATATATAAAGATGTCAGCAGGTCCATTATATGAGCAGTTTCTGGCATAAAAAGGATGTTTAGAGAATTTTCGATCAATGTCTCAAAAACAGAGAAACGGACAAGACTAAATCTACTCAGCTTGTCATATTGATCATTCCTTTATATACTTGATAAGGCCTTCGAAAGAAGTGTATATACTTTGTTTTGAGTATCAAAAATTATAAATTTCCAAGTTATAAAATTTAAATCAATTATAATATTAAATAAAATAAAATGTTTTCGTCATAAAAAATTAAATTCAAGAGCCATATTTAAAGTTGAATGACTATATGCTATGAATTATTAAATAACAAATTTCCGTTATTTTAGATAACTAAATGTTATCATCAAATAAATAAATAATGAATTATAAGTTAAAAAATAACCTCTTTTCAAAGATAATAATTTTCTGCCAACGAAATATTCTCACTCATTGCATCAACATCACTTTATTTTAATCATTAGACAATTGGACTCATTTCGTTCTTTCATCTTCTGTAGCAAACGCTGCTGCCACAGCTATTACAACTACAACTACGCATCTCAACAACTTTAACTTCACAACAACTATCGCTTCCTGTGCTCATCTTCTATCGCTTAACAACTATTTCCAATACAAAAACAATTGCAAACAATATTTTATCAGTTGCAAAGTCAAAAACAAACGAAAACGCAGAAGAACTGCATTTTTTGCCATTTCCATTCTGTCAATTTCTGTCTTTTTCGCCATTTCTTCACACTCTTTTACACACACCTGTTGCGCCTCCACGACGCGGAGACAACGACGACGTCTGGTCTGCATGCCGTTTGTTGTTGCCTGTGGCAAGTATTTAGACTCAAGGTAACTAGTTAGTGAGTGTGCTTGCGCTTGTGTGTGTTTGTGTATTTGTGAGCTGTATATGTGTGACCCACTTGCAGCCGCCAAGTAGCAAATTGAGAAATAAATAAATAAAAACGAACTGAGCGGAAAAAATCGCAAACGAAAAACTTGTACAAAAACAAAAAACGTGAGGAAAAAAGAACAATTTAACTAAAACAAAGATAAACTATGCGCCATCACAAAAACAACTAATAATAATAACAAGCAAGCAACTCGTGCGCCGACAAGCAACGAAACGAATGCAAAATTAACAAAAAAACCAACAACAACAAAAATAAAGTGCCAACCACGCGGCCTATGCGCTTCTTTGTGATTTTCACTTAAGGAATTCCCAGCAGTAGCAGCGCCAGCAACAACAACAGAAACTAAAGGCCAGCGAGCAGCAGGAAATAGCATAGCTCATAGCACACGGCCAGCATTCGCGCAGCGCGAGCAAACTTGCGGTCAACACTTTACAACACCAATAATTCAAAATTTTTTATTGTTATTGTTGTTGTAGCGGCTTTTTACAACCTCAAATTTGCGCTTCTCCGGTTGCCAACGTCCGTGGAGACCTTACACCAGCTTCGCGCTGCCCAAATATATATTTATGTGTCACGCGCACCCAGGCAACAACAACAACAACGTGCACAACAACAGTAAAAAAGCGTAAAAGCGTTGTGGTACCAATCAAATTGAAGCGTGTGAATAAATTGGCCAACAGTCCAGTCCCCCAACGCCGGTAATCGGAAATTTTCACAGTCGCTGGGCGAGCGCTAAACGAACGAGCGTACAAGACATTTTAATTGCTGGTCCGACGACGTTCGCCTGCGGCCAGTTGTTGCCATCAACGCCTGCGACGTCTGCGAAATTCACTGTTCTTCGTTTTTTTTTTGTTTGCTGCTTCGCTTTGTGTAGCTGCGCTAGAGCTGAGCTTTGGCGCATGCGCGTGTAGGCGTTTTTCTATTAACCACTGAACAAATTGCCAAGCCAAGCTAATCGAATTCGCTTCGGTTTTTGATTGCAGGTGAGTGAGTTATCTCATGGCTTTCGTACTATATACATACACACAAACACACACATAGTTTACGCATCCATAAAAAGCATACAAAGTTTAAGCCTTTGTGTAGGAACAATAGCAAAGTTGTATGCTTTGCCTTTCATCTTTGACTTGTCGCCGGGCCCACAGAAAGTGAAATTCTACGCAAGCTTCCACCGTTTGCTGCAAACATCTTTGCATGTTTATGCAAATAAATTTCGATAATTTGGTAGCCCTATGTAAATATTTTTGTTTTACAAAATTTGTTGTATTTTTTAGCGAAAGCGACATCGCGTCCCTTGCAAATACCTATTAATCATCATGTCAATTATCAATTCAGCGGTCATTTGAGGTTATGGGTTATTTGTGGCAGATTTATGGGCAAATAATGCTAGGGATGAGTAATAGTTGTATTAAATTAATTTTTCTATCGATTGTCGCCGTGATGTAGAGTTAGAGATGCGATTACTCATTTTAAGGTACTAGGTTTAAACCCTGGTCCCATCAACGTCAAAAATTTGTCGAGGTCGCCTGTCAATACGAGTAGAAGCAATGACAAATCGCTAAGCCACTTCTGTTTCTGTAAAAAGATCAGCATAAAATCCATCCATAATTTTGCGGCGACTTTATCAATTCCAGATTTCTCGACTTTACCGATACATCACATTTTCATCCATTCATCGTGAGTGCGAGGAATTTTTGTTTGATGACAGGATTTATTTTGTCTTGCCTTCGTTCACTACTGGACCCATTTGGTTCGCTTGATTATCCAGTCAGGAGAAAGCAGAACTAACAGATAAGGATGTTATTCATAACCCAGAGGAAAAACTTCATGACTAAGCGGTGTCGGAAATTAACAATTGTTTTCAAGTTTGGACAATTCTTTGTGGTTCTCACTTTTCTGAACTAAAAATACTTCTCGCAAAAAAAAACCGATCCACATTTCCGAATTTACTTATTCAGTTCTATCGTAACTGTGAATATTTTCTTCTGCTTTAGTTATTACTAGCAGAATCAGAGTTATGAAAACTTTTGAGACCTTCAGAAGCTATAAGATGTATGCTTAAGGTAAGGTTTTGCAGTACTTGGTTTTATAACTCTTTCGAACATTTCAAGAAATTTCTCACAGATTTTGAATTTTTCACTCACAGTTAGGAATTTGGCCTTATCCACATATATTCTTTTTGTCTTTCCTTCGTAAGATGCAATTATTATTTTAACAAATGGAGTTCGAGCAAATATATACCAATTTACTTTCATTCGAAATTACAATCGTTTCTTTCGGTTAGTGGACAAAGCAATAGAAAGATAATTGAAATTTATGTGAACACCCTTTTTTCCATATTCGAAGCTGTTATAACGAATTCAGCAGATATATAGTAAGTAAGTAAGTATTATTGGAGGATTCTTCAGATCTGGTTAGTTTTAACCTCCTAGCTGTTGGCTACTTGAAAATGTTCGCTTGAAAATCTTATATGAGGATCTATTAACGAATTTGTTGGATTTCTTTGCTTTCTGTTGTAATTCTCGGAAATTATAATCGATTTTTTTACCCTTAACAGAACATACCAAGTTTGTCACCCCAAAAGGTGTATATATAAATGATCAGCGAGACGACCTGAGTCCATTTAGCCATGTTCGACTGTTGGTCTCTATCTATACGCAAACAAGTCTCTCGTTTTTTGAGTTAACGTTCAAAAATTTTGCGTATGTTATTCTCTCCCCAAGAAGCTCCTTTTTTCAGAATTTTCGATATCGGACTATTAAAATATATGCCATACAATCTTTAGGGTTCTGGTATCGAAAAGATTTTTATTCAAAATCAAGGTAGATATCGTTTTGTATCCTTTTATGCAATAAAAAATTACTCAGCGAAGGGTATTATAGCTGACCTGCAACAAAAGTTAAGATTTTTTATATTTTTTAGTCTAATATTGTATATTCTGTATTCAATGATTTGGTCTTATTCTCTCAGGCTTTTACTTTTCAACCCTTCTATATACAATTTTAAGTTCAACAAGCTTTTTTTTAGTTAATCGGTTAGTTAGTGTTGATATTGTAAGCTAATACGATATCATTGCAATTGTTATTATAGTAAGCCAATCGAGTATCACCGCAATGTCAGCTTGTTTTTACAAATCCAAATGTATACTCATATAACTTCTTCTTCTTTATTAGTATAGACACCACTTGTGCGTTTATACTATAAGTATAGCCAAGTCCTTTTCTACCTGGTCTTTTCAACGGAGTGGATGTCTTTCTCTTCCTCTGCTTTCCCCGGCGGGTACTGCGTCGAAAACTTGAGTTTTTTCTGTTTTCTTCCTTTCATTAGAAGTGTTTTTTACGTGGCGGTTCCCAAACACAGCGAACAACCACGGGGAGGAATGTTTCGCCTTCTCACTTTATCTCGCATTTAAACGAATGTTTTTTGGATACCCAGAGAATACTTGGTCTAAGATCGAAAGTCGTGAGCTGCTTGAGCCATGTTTAAAATAATCATTTCTGGCCACTCTCATGTAAATGGCGCACAGAGAGCTTTCCTCTTTTATTCCTTTTTTTATTCCTTTTTCTATATAAATCCCTACAGTTCCAAATGAACTGGCAATCATACAACACTGCGCTGTATAATGTAATATTGAATAGTTTTAAAAATGTTTCTTAATTTCACTGAAGTATTCGAGCGATTTTTCAAAACTTTCTAAATATGCTTCTACGTGCACTTATAGTCCTAATTTCAACTGCCGTCTACCGTTCAATGTCACTCTTCGAAGCAAAGACAATGTATTTGCCAAGCATTTGACAGATATACATACATGCATGCATATATATATACATTCGTATGTACTTATATATTATTTACTTATTGCAGTGGTGAAATGCACTTTCAGCTCTAATCATTTAACCATAGCAAATACCTATCAAATTATTAAGTTCAACGCCGCTGCCGCACTTACATACGTATATATGTATGTATAAATATAGATATGTGTACATAGACGTACACGCATTCCCACTGGTGTTTAGTCAGACGCACTGACTGCAGCTTTAATTTCTCTTTTTCCAACGGTATTTTTATGATTTGTTTTTATTTACTTTTCATACACACATATATATGTACATACATACACAGGTACAAACATGCGTACTTAGAGATTCACTTAAGTGCTTATAAGTTTAGAATACCATCACCTTGCCACTTTGTTGAGGTTAAGTGTCGGCCGCTTTAATAGTCCCAGAAGAGCTGTCTCGAAGAATTGTGTGTAAAATTTCGTTTTTTTATATTTATTTTTCTTAATTGCTTGCCATTACTCTCGCCCTCTTTTCCCATCTCAGCGCCTTTATGTCAATTTAACCATTCTGCCTGCTTCTTTTCTTCACTGGTTCTCCATCGAAGATGCTTTGAAAGTGAGCTTGCATTATTTGAATGGTGCTTTGGTGCTTTGCTAATTGTAAAGGTGATAACACTTAATTGAAACGCCACAAATTTCACAATTAACCGATTGCAGGTGAATTTAATTGGTGCTATTTAGAATTCTCTGATTGGCTCGGGTTATTTGTGCGCGTGCGCAGGTGGCAAAGTGCTGGAGGCAAAAGGTCTAATGAAACGAAAGTTGCAGGTGATAATTAAAGAGATGTTATGAGGTATAATAAAGGCAAAAAAGTTTTTGAAATGAAATGAAATGGAAAGCCACAATTTGTTCAGAGAAATTTTTTAGTTAGAAATTCTACTTTTACAACCTGGACTTGAGGTTTAATGAGAGGGTAGACTTTTTAATTCGTTTGTGGTGAAAAACACTTTTTTGCGAATTTCGTCGTAACAACAATTCTGGTTTTCTACATACTTAAATTTTTGATTAATAATATTGTTTTTCACTAAGCTTTATTTCTAAATTTGAAGGCAAATATTTCGATTTTTGAGGATAACTTCGAAAAACGAAGAACTTACTTAGCCAATTTTTTTTTTACAAATTTTTAACTCAATATGAGTGAAGAAACCTATCAATGGGTTTAAAATTTTTTTTTAAGATATAGACGAGACGTGAAAAAGATTGCCATGCCCACAAAACACCATTAAACCAAAAAAATCTGTGAATTAAATGCCATAAATAAGTACTAAATTAAGATATAAAACAGTATTTTGTCAGACGGGGTCGCAGTAACAAGGGACACCTGCGAGTGAAAAAATAAAAAATGGGCGCAGTCCCGCAATCTAAAATGTTTACTCATCTCCTAACCACTTAAGACATAACATCAAAACTGGAAAAGTTACCTAAGCAATCCAATCGAAACTGTAAAAATGTATGAAATCGGGTAATAACTCCGTCCACTCCCCATATAATGGTAGTGTTAAAAACTACTAAACCCGAGATAAATCAATAAATAAATATCTTAGAGACATTAAACTTTATACCTGGGATAATATAAGAGGTTTTTATAGGAACCGGGGTCAAAAAATGACGACTCTCCCCCATTTCGGCAAAAAGCCAAATCTCAGGACCTACTCCACCGATATCGACCAAATTTGGTATATAATGTTACACTTAAATTTCCATGATCCAGTGTAAAAACAAAGAAAATCGGACGATAGCCACGCCTACTTCCTTCTTCTTCCTTAATAGCGTAAACACCGCTTAGGCGGTTATAGCTGAAAAAGATCTCTCATTCGAGGCTGTCTTCTCCTTTTCATTGGGGGTGTTTTTTAAGTGGTAAAGCCTAAACCCAGCGAACAACCATGGCGAGGATGTTTCGCCTTCTTACTTTAGCTCGCCTTCATACGGTTATTTTTTAGATACACAGAGGATACTTGATCTAAAACCAGAAGTCATGAGCTACTTGAGCCATATGTGAAAGAATCGTTTCTGGCCACTCCCAAGTGAATGGCGCTCACAGAAACTTCCTCACTTGAGTGAGCTTCTACACATGACTCCATCTTCGCCTACTCCAACATAACACACATAACAACCTAAACTATTCAAGTCCTATGTGGAACAAAGTTCCGATTGCGCAGTTTTTATCGATAATTTTCGAAGTTCCAGTTGACTTTATGCCACATATATCAAATATGCGAGTTACTTCAATATAATTGACAGAGCGTATTTTCTAAAAACGGTGCATTTTTGTGCCTAAAATGGATAAAATCGGGTGAAAACTTGCCCTAGATCTCCTATAACTTACAAACCTTATGCAACTGAAGATTTTTTCTTGGATTTGATTATGGCAAGTTCCAAGAGTATGAAATGTTACACCCGAACTTAGACCTTCCTTACTTACTGATTAAGATTATTTTGGCTACTACTTTAGATAAAATGGATGACAAAATTATAAACTTCTATATCTACTTTGTGTTTTGATCAACATTCATGGTTTTTAGTTCAGTATTATTTGCAGTCTACGCTAAAATCTTTCAGTTATGTAAGATAGCGTATCAGTGTGTGTCCTAGACCCACTTTCCTAAAAATATTGATACATCATGTCGTTGCGAGTTAACGTACCTTACGGACCGATTTCCAGCACCTCAGCCCAACAAATTCGATCAACTGCTGAAGAGTTGGTCGTCAACGTCAAGCAAAAACGGTCGTGGTCGGATCACGGTGGGTGACATATGTAACGGTTTTCCGATCTAAGTCTTCTCAGAAAATATAACCAAGTTACCAATCTACCACTTGTCTATTAGCAAATTTCCTGTTATAGCAACCTCTAGTCCGCATGATAGATGAGACTTAAAGTCCTTCTCTCTCTCATGAAGTAATACTTAATTCGGCGGTTCCGTGGGAGGGATATGAGTTGGGAGTAGGATAGGTTTAGCGGATTAAAGTTCCGCAATCCGGCTTTCGACGCTTCCTCCTTATATAAAAAAAGGAACCTCTAGCATTTTCTATCCCCAAATCTATGCCTACATCTTGCTAGTGCTGGACTTTTGAAGCTCTAAAGTGAGTATATCATTCAAAAATTTGAAAAAAATTCAATAGTAAGCTGTTTGTGGTTGAACAGATTTTAATTAAAAACGTTACATACTTCAATCTGCTAATGCACCTGCACTATATATGAATATATATGTATGTGTGTATATGGCTTTATATAATTCAAACGCTTTTCAATCAAATATGCTCACAATTAAAATAACACTCCAGCATGCGGTGCGAGAAATGTTGAAAATTTCTTCGGCTTACCAAAGCGTAACAACTGTGACAAACAGCCCAGCAGCAACAACAACAAATAATTTGTCTATAAGCACACACACACACAGTTCGTCACTAACTGCACGTATCAGCATTTAATTATTGTAATCGAAATGCGCTTAAGTGCAATGCTCTGAGCTTAAGTTTCTTTCCATTTCATTCATTGATTTTGCCTGTCTTTGCGCGTTTTCACGCTGTCACTAATTTTTCTGCTTTTTTATTACGTTTTTTCTTCATTTTTTTCATCATTTTATGCGCCGACGTGCCTCTGTTTGTTTGTACATAATCTTATATAAATATTGAAGTGTAAATGAGTTGCGTCTGCATCTCGAACGTGAAGCGTTTAGTGATATCTTCGATTGGTTTATGTTTCAATTCCATTAGCACCTCGTAAAAGAAGTGAAAATGTCACATTTAACTGAAAGCGACTGTTCAAGCATTTATTGATATTTAATTGATTGAGTTTCGAAGTTTGTTGTTGTTGTGATGTTAGAAATTTTCACTCAATTAGTAAAAATTTTACTTCTTAGGAAAATGATAAATATTTGTTTTTCAAATTGCATTTTTCATCAAGAAATTGATTTTGATCGCTCAGTTTGTATGACAAAAAAGCATCTAGAAATTGTAATAAAAATCCCGGGTAAATGATATTTCAAAAAAAAGTACCTTCTTCACCTTGAAAATATTAAAAATGTGAAGGATATGGTACTTGAAAATCGTCAGGCAAGTGTTAGAGAGTTAGCCAAAGAGCTCGACATCTTTCGCGAGTCCGTTCTAATGATTTTGGTTCCTGCTCGATTCCTCTCGATAAAGCTGAATTTTTTTAAAAATTAGTATTTTCAACAGGTCTCTTTGGTTATGCTTAATCTTGCGAATTCCGATTCCACATTCATAGATACCATTATACCTGCCCTCGCGACTTGGGTTTATGAGTTTCATATGCAAACAAGTCTACAATCGTCGGAATAGAGGAAAAAAAAACAAGATAAAACCAAAAAAACCACACCAAAACCGCTCAAAAAAGAATGTGATGCTCTTTGTGTTTTTCGATATTCGTGGTTTGGTGCATCATGAATTGGTTCCGGAGGTATAGACGGTCAATAAGGAGTTCCATTGACCGTCTTTAGGCGTTTGTATGAGAACATCCCTCAAAAACGGTCGGAATTGAGTTGCAAAAAATCATGGATTTTACACGATGACAATACACCATCTCATCGAGCCACGATTATGGCTGAATTTAAAGCCAAAAACGCAATGAATACCATCAATCTACCACCGTATTCACCAGATTTGGCTCCGTGTGACTTTTTCTTGTTCCCCAAACTAAATTGACGCTCTGTAGAAAACGTTTTCAGTCGACTGAAGGAGTTGAAGGTCATCCCAAAAAGTACTAGTTAGAATTGTTTCGAGGACTGGTAACGATTACTTTGAAGGCAGCAACATAAATATTGATGAGTAATTAAATTTACAATTTCCGTGTATTTTTTTGTCACAATCTACATTATAGTCTTTTCTGAAACTGCCCTGCGTGCTATCGTGTAATGGCTTGAGGATTAAAGATTTCTCTGTTGGAACCTTCCTTGATATTGAGGGATCTTTCAATAACGTTCTGACAGAATTTGTCGTTACTGCTCTGGCCGGTCTTGGGGTTGAATCAATCTTCAAACACCTCTTTTTTCTTATTCTGGACGATAGATTAATGAACGTGCTTGACGAAATGTGAGTAGGACACAAGGTGGAGTTCACTCTCCTCTTCTATGTCCTGGTTGTTAAATACCTGCTTAAAATACTTGAAGATCGTGGATGCCAAGTGATTGCCTATGCAGACGATGTAGCACTTTTAGTCAAAGGAAAGTTCCTGAGTACCGGGCATAAGTTGACGCAGGGGTATCTCAGCGTCGTAACAAATTGGGCAGTCGGCAATGGTCTTGCCGTCAACTCAAGTAAAACCCAGTTGTGTTTTTTTACTAGTAAATATAAGATCTCGGCGGCTCTACTGCCGTAATTGAGCGACATGCGCCTGCAAACGACGGATACAGTGAAATATCTAGGGTTCACCCTGGATAGGCAGCTTTTATGGAATCCGAATATCGAAGAGAGAGCCAAATTCGGCCTTATACTGCTGTAGAGGAGCCATTGACAAAAGGTGGGGTTTCTCACCGAAAGTGGTCCTCTGGCTTTTGATTATAGAATTTACTGCACTGTGGTTTCCAAAACTTTATATACTGTAGATTTCATGGAAATTTTAGCACTTAGGAAAATTTTTTTTTTAACTTATCAGTAAAGTTTAAATTTCGATAGCAATCACGAAAAATAAGTGAGCTCATAAACTCATATGTAAAAAATATATATATTACGCACATTGAATTATTTTTCCATAATTTAAAATATCCTGTTACTCCTCAAATAATATTTTGTTTTGTAATTGTATATTAAGTGAATATTTTCCATTGGGTTCGTTGCTTGAGTCTTCTGTTTTTTAGTTCAATTCGCTTGCTTGTGGATGACAAATCCATTAACTTTTATTACAAAACTTTTTATCGACTCTTTTATTACAATTTTAAAATACCCGCTTGTTTTTGCTCTTAAGCAATTTCCTTAATAACACTTAATACTTGATTAGTTGCTTGTTAACACTTTTCCTTTCTCTGCGCGCAATTGAGCTTTAATAGTTTTATGACTGCGCTGCGTTCTTGGTTATTTTCCAATACTTACACAAACCGATGTAAAGCGTTTTGACCCACTTTTCATTGTGCACACATTTAGCTGTGTACACACACGCTTCGTAAGTACATATTTATTTATTAGCGTCTGCATATATTAAAGGCCAATTAACACTTTTCTCTTGAGAGCCATTGCGGCGCAACGGAATTTCTAAACTAAGCATTCAAATAATGCAGCAATTGTTGTTGTTGGCATTGTTGTTGGCGGCTGCACACGCGCACACAACGCATTGTTAATTATGATCAAACACTGAGTTATGAAGAAGATTTTCTATTTCACCACTTCACACACACACCTGTGAGCGAACAGTCGCTGACGCGCACCCACCACAACACAGAGATATTCATATTTTTTACGACCGCCATCATCAGCACAAAAATTTTTGTTGTTGTTGGTTTTGCATTGGTCTTCAATACACTTGCGCAGCGCTTCCCACAAAGCACGCTTGCGCACCCGAACAAGAATTTTCGCGCGCCAACAAAGGCGGTCAGTTAGCCAGCGGTGAGTGATGAGTGTTGCGCCGCCAAGCAGCAGAAGCGCGGTTTGCACATTTCTTTGCGCCCCTCGCATTGTGTGGCTGTATTACACTCGGTTAACGGTTGTTGTAGTGTGCTGAAAACGATCTCACTTTTTCGCCATCATTCGCACATTCACACGCGTTTTCACTTTCAATAGAATTGTGTGTGCGCGCGCGAAATTGTTGCCTCTTATGCGCTACTTATATCACTTCTTTCCGTCATTTATCTCACCAGCTTCGGTTGCTGGCCAATTTTTCGAATTATAGACCGCCGTTCATCAGCGCTGTGTTATTGTAAGCAGACAATAGCCGATTTTTATTCAATCATCGGGGTATTAGTGCGCGTTAGTGGCGTGTTGTGCGCGGCAAGTGTGTGGCAAGTGTGCGTTAAGTGGGCGCGAATGTGTGTAATTTCTAACTGTTGTCTCGCTTGTTATTATTATTTTATGCTTTTTTGTTTGCTGCTGTACTGAGGAAAGCGACTTTTGCACTTACACTTTTATTGCTGGAGCTTAAAATAGCTTTGAACGAAATTTTGCGGTCAACAGTGTCTTTCTTGCCGGCTGTTTTGCATGAGATTTTTTATTTGTGGTTTGCAGTTTTGAAGTTTTGCCTAATTTTGTTTGATTTGCTAAGGCCTTAAGGCGTTTTTAATATTTTTGGAATGAACAGATTTCTTCAACGCGTTTACAAGTGTCTGGGAAAATGACTTTTTGATCGAATTTTGTAGAGTTTTGCCTCAAGTCATATAGAAAGCTGGTGTGAAACATATAAATATATGCACATATATGCTATATAATACATTTAATAATTTTTTTAGGGTGAAATTTTGAAAAATATTTTTTCTTAAGTTTCACCTTTGAAAATAGCGCATTAAAATTGTAAATTAAAATTTCAAATATTTTTTCAAAAACAGTTTATAGTGTATCAGCTAAGTTCAATAAGCTCCATCAGCTTATCTTAAACAAGTTTTCCTCAAAACTACCGGGTTTCTCGATAAAGATGACACGGTTTCTAAGTGTCGCTTCGGCCATTTTTAATTTGTCATGATCTGTCATGAATAGTTACAATTTTATCATGAAAAGTTATATGCAAGAACAAAGTTTAAATGTAATTAAAATAATCGTTCTCCAATGGCAACTTTTCGTGCGCTTTTGCCATTTTATGGTCGTAATAATCATCCACCTGGGCCCGCTATTCGTCGAATTGTTGAACAATTCGAACATACATTTTCTTTACATAATGTCCAAGTGCCAAAAAGACAAAGAACTGCTCACAGTAATTAAAATATTGCTGTCGTACAGGCAAATGTTACTGAAGACCGCAGTTTGTTGTTTCCAAGACGTTCTCAAGATTTGGGACTGTCTCAAACCACAACCTAGCGGATTTGAGTAAGGATTTGGACTTGAAGCCGCATAAAATTGTTCTCACTCAAAACTGAAGCCATTGGACCACCGTAAACGCCGGGAATCTGCTGATTTTGCCTTGGAATAACTGAAAAACGATAACAATTTTTTTGTGAATATAATTTTCTGCAATGAGCCTCACTTTCATCTGATTGGTGCGATAAATAAACAAAACTGTCGATTCTGGTGTAAAGAAAATCCACAAATTATTTATGAACAAGTATTACATTCAACTAAAATGTGTCAATTTGCTGTGATTTTTGGTCTGGTGGAATCATCGGTCCGTACTTCTTTCGAAATGAAGCTGGTTACACCGTTACTGTCTGTGGAGAACGGTATAGATCGATGATAACTAGCTTTTTATGACCGCAATTGTAAGAAGTTGTTCTTGACAACATTTGGTTTTAACAAGACGGGCCTACGTGCCACAGCACTTGCAACAATCGAATTATTACGAGAAAAGTTTGGAGTTTCGATTATTTCAAGAAATTGTGACATTGAATGGCCCCCAAGAAGTTGTGATTTAACACCACTGGTCGACTACTTGTGAGGTTATTTCAAGTCATTGGCCTTAAAAATGAACAAAACTCTCTTCCAGCTTTAGAAGTATATTGAACGTGATATTCATGATATAAGACTTGATTTAGTGGAGAAAGTAATTGAAAAGTTGGTTTATCGAATTCCTTGCTGCAAAAGATGTCGTGGAGGCCTTTCGAATGATGTTATAATCAGACCATAATCGTATCGATTGTAATTCATATTAACTAAAAAACATTCGAATTTCCTTAACATTTAGTAGGTTTTTTTTTGTAAACAAATCACATCACCCTATTTAGAAAACCCAGTACATTCTTCATTCTAGTGTTTACTCGGAGACAAATGTTTCGATGACTATTGGCTTTATTTGGGTGTTCTGCATTAGTTTTCCATACAATGACTTATTATTTTCTGATCTGTTCAAATATCGGGCCTTGACAGGTTGAAAACGATAAAATATTGAATAAAATTGAAAATGTTTTCAACGGCGCCATTTTGTCAATTTTTGACTTTTTTCGACTGTATCTAGAGAGGATTTTTTTTTGTACAGCAGTGCCTATCAAATGAAAATTGTATGCATGTCTTAAACGATTTGTTTACCGACCTTGAAAGCTTTGTACTATTTGTAGGCTTGTGGTTTTGATAAACCTGAATCACCGTAAGCCTTTTCCAAAACTCGCAATAATTTCGCACGAAATTTGGCTAAAAATACAAAATTTAAAGCAAATTTTTTAGGGATATTTTTATCAATTGCGAAATCGCAACCCACTACTGAGATGTACCGACTTAAGCAGCTGCTGTAAGCAAACTGGTTGTCGCTATTGCCAAGCATTTAATATTGGCTTTGGCGGATGTTCAAGTCATAGAACAATTTCTCCGCATTTGTGTTTACCTTGATCGCCAAAAACAATTAAGGTTTAAGCTCTTTAGAAAAATACATCGTTTTCTATACTCTTTTTGCAATTCATATCGAGTTTTCCTACATAAATTTTTATGACTATCCAGTACATAAGGAGATATCAAGGATAAGTATTCTGAACTCTTTACTTACTGAGCTAAACTAAACGAATCCTGAATGCAATGATTTAACAATACATAATTAGCTTATTCTTTTTTATTGGCGTACACATCACTTACGTGGTTGTAGCTAAGTTTATAAAAGCGCGGCAGTCATTCTTTTTTTTTGCGATTTGGGACTCCAATTGGGACTCCAAGTAAAACCAGGAGTGGAGATATTCCTCTTCCTCTGCATGTTCTGCGCCGAATACTTTCAGAGCTGGACCTTTTTTGTCCATTTGGACGACATGACCTAGCCAACAAAGCAGCTGCCTCTTTATTCGCTAAATTATGCCAATGTCGTCTCATACAGCTCATCGTTCCATCGATTGCGATATTCCCCGTTTGCCAAAAAGTCCATGCTTCTACACTTTATAGCAAGGCGGGGATGATGAGTGACTTTTAGAACTTGGTCTTTTGTTATCTAGCTAACAATAATAAAAACATTTTCAGACCTTTATAAATAAACAAAGCAGCTTTTCATACAATTTATTTGGAAGTCATTAGCGTCAAAGATTCCTGTTGGTTTAGCAAACTTTCTATACAATTTCTATAGGACTGGGATCATTACTTCCATTTTTTGTAGAAATATTTGTTTCAGGAAATGAAAAAAATATACAAGTGCCGAAATTTAATTGGACAATGAATCTGTGATGAAGTTTTTGAATGATTCTTTGGCTATCATCTGTTCTCCAATGAGAACAATGTTTTGAGAAAAATGCGTTTAAAGTTCAACAACTCCGAAGCTATAGAGAACTCGTTATAACTCCCGAAATATTTCGAATTTCTGTATGAAATTTTCGCAGTATATTCTTAAGACATTGTTAAGCAAAAAATATTTTCGATTTTTTGAACCCAAGTTACCACACTACTATCTTAAAAGAAATGTTTTCCGGTAATAAGGTAGTACAGCTACATCTTGTCGATTTTTATCAGAATTTCATAACTAACGTTTGAAATCAACGCCTACACGAAAACATTGAAATTTATTGCACGTTTCTACACCAAACAAAGAGGATTATACAATCAATTCACGGCAGCAGAAAAGTTTATGAGACACTCATAAAATGTGTGGCCATAAACCTGTTGACCCAATCCTGCTGCTTTTCATTTGTAATCACTTTCATGTCGCTAATTTTTTTTTCAAATTACAATAATATAATTATAATTGCGGCGTTATTGTCATTCATTTGCAACAACAACACTCCATTGAACGCCAATTAAAACGCTGGCTAATAATTTCTTCCCATAATTATGGGAAATAAAGATATCCATCGATGATTGCAAGTATTTTATTTATATTCTTTTACTTTCATTTTTCCTTCACAGTTTTTACGCTACAAACAGTATAACACCATAACAACAGCAACAATAAAGAGCAACATAAACGTCGACAGACAATAAAAGCTATCATATATCGACGATAACCAACACCAATAACAAAAAAAAAAAACAACTACGACACAACACAGTCACGTACGAAGCTAAAGGAAATCCCAAACAGTAGCAACACAACAAAAAAGCCAACAAAATGAGAAAGATGCGGATCAAAAAGATTTTATTGACTGTTATGGTTTTCCTTTCACTGCAGGTAAGTGCGAAGCAAAAACAAAAACAAAATAAAAAAAAAAATCGAAGCGCAAAAAGTGTGCATGCAGTAATCATATCCACCTTTGCTGGTCAGTCAGGCATGCGCAGTCAGTCAAGCGGATTGACATTCAATCAATCTAACTGTCAGCGCAGCTTTGAATCTAAGCGCTGGGTTGACCAGCGCATATGTGTGTGTGTGTGCGCATATACATATGTATGTGTGTAGGTAGTTGATGCCGTTTGTGGTGTGAATAATATTGGTGAGCATGAAGAAATATTGTATTGCCAAGTGATTGCTTTTATTGTCAAATTGTTAATTTTTTCGTGCATTTGTCATTTTACTACGCCTAGCGGTTAATCGGCAAATGCATGTCAAAGCTTCGGCCAGTGGGCTTGCCAACGTTTATTGTGAAAAGGTGAGTGTGTGAGAAAGTGTTTTCAATGGGAAAATTTTTTGCTGAAAACTATTGCGCAGAGAGTTGCACTTACATTGGTGTTTAATTTTCATATCACAGCAATGTGACAGTTTTTAATTCGCTTATATAAACGTGGGAATAATAAGAGCTTTATTTTATACAACCATTTCAATACTTTCATATGTAGATATGTATAGTTGTAGGGTGTTATATAATGTGAAAGAGATGTCTATGAAAGTTTTTCTTACCTAATATGTAGAGAAATTTTTCGAAAAGGTTTGGTAACTGATTTAGTCAGCAATTTGTTATAATAAAAAAAAAAACAAAAAAATGTACTAGGAAATTGTAAATAAAACGCAAAATATTTAATTATACGTCAAAATTTATTCTGTCTTCGCCTTCGAAGTAGTCCCCCACTTATGCCAACGATTTTTGCGGTCCTCAAAACACTTTTCATTAGCACTTTTAGTGATGGCCTTCAGCTCTTTCGGCGAATTTGGTTTTATCTTTTCGATCGACTGAAAATTGGACCACGGAGCTGCAATTTCTGTTTGGGGCACAAGAAAAAAAATCACATCGAACCGAATCTGATGAATATGGTCCTGTTTACGGTACTCTTTTTGGAAAAAGTCAGCTTTATCGGTACTAGTCGAGCAATAACACATTTCCCAGCCAAAATATCCACCAAAATCATTCGAAGAGACTTGCGAGAAATGTCGAGGTTTATTGTCATCTATTTAACACTTGCCTGACGATTTTCAGGCATCATATTCTCCATCTTAATAATATTTTCATCAGTTGAAGAGGTCGACCAGAACGAGCTATGTCTTCAACGATCACTCGGCCGTTCTTGAAGGCTTTGTACCACTCATGGTAGGCTTGTGTGACAAAATTGAATCACCGTAAGCCTTTTGCAAACAATGATTTTGTTCAGGAAATGTGGTTAGAAATACAAAATTTTAGACAAATTCTTTGTCCGATATTGTAAAAATCGCAATACACTACTAGGTGTACCGTCTTAAGCAGCTGCTGTAAGCTAACTGGTTGACAGATCGCGCTCATGTTTGGCACAGTAACTGAGGACAGTCCCACAAACAGGGAATTTAATTTTAAATTTCGAGTGCTTTTTTGTTCAAATTTACATATATTAACAGGGTTGTTCCGACGCTATAATACCTTTTACAAATAAAAAATTTTCCATACTTCATTTTGATCGTTCAGTTTATATGGTAGCTATATTCTTTAGTGATCCGATATCTATGGTTCCGATAAAAGAGTAGCTTGTTTAGAACAAAATTATGTGTGCGAAATTTCTGAACGAGATCTCATGGAACAAAAATCGACTAAATCGACTCAGCTCGTCACGCTGATCATTTGTATAGATATTCATTAGAGGCTCTTCGACGTTTACTTCCTTGTGTTAGAAACTTCATAGCACACTTAAAATAATCAAAAGATTGAAAATTTTAGGTAATGTTTGTGGGCTAGTTCAGTTTCATATAATTTGGCTACCAGTTGCTCGTAAAATCATCAAATTTTAGTAAATAACGACTGAGAAATGTGTTTCATGAATAAAACAAACGGCGTATCTGCTAGTATTTCAAGGCATGGTCTCAAAATGTAATTGGTAAAGTGTATTAATCCTCTACTGATGTTCTATAAGATTTTGTGTCAGTAGTATTTTCATACCCACAACATTAACCAAAATGTATTGAGTCGATCTATAATAGACGTTTCGATATAGAGTTTCAGTTGCCAAGCAAGACTATTTTCAGGCCCCATTTATTTAACTTTTTCAACGTTATCGTCATTACCCGAGTTGGATGGACGACTGACGACAAGCTTCACGACCTTCACTGCATACTTTGTGCATTCAAAAACTTATGTTCGTGATAAAATAGGCTTGCTAAAAGGAGGAAACTACCGACCAACCCAAATACAATATTTATTATACAAGGTGTGTTCCAAAGTTCGGCAAAATCAATTTATTTCATTCGAAATTGTCTCCTTTTACTTCAATACAGCATAAATGCATTTTTCCGAAAAGAAAGAAGTCGCACGGTGCCATATCAGGTGAATAAGGGGAGTGGTTAATGGTTAAAATGTGATTTTTGGTCAAATAATCGGTCACAAGCGTCGATCGATGAGACGGCGCATTATCGTGCAACAAACGCCAACTTTCATCTTCGCGATATTCAGGCCTAATACGTCGTATACGGCGCACCAAACGCTTCAAAACTCCAAATTATAATACCGCATTAATGATTTGGCTGGGTGGAACAAATTCTTTATGGACAATACCCTTGAAATCCTAAAAACAAATCGGCATTGTCTTCACTTTTGACTTCTCCATGCGCGATTTTTTGGGTTTCGGCTCGTCCGATGCCTTCCATTCAGCACTCCGGTGTTTCGTTTCGGGATCATATTGGAAACACCACGTTTCGTCACCACTCACAATATTGTAAAGGAAGTTTTTGTCCTTTTTGACCTCTTTAATGATTTCCTTCGAATGTTGGATTCTTAGCAATTTTTGGTCGTCAGTCAATTTGTGCGAAACAAACCGTGCACATACCTTTCGTAAGCTCAAATGTTCGGTCAAAATGCGATAAATCGATGTTTTACAGATGTTTAATTCCATTTCATAAACTTTGGCTAATTTTTGATGAACTCACACAGTTTCGATGGAATTTTCGGTGATCACGGATTTTGATTGGCCCACATGTTGATCGTCATTTATGTCCTCACGACCACTTTGAAAACGTTGAAACCACTCGTACATTCTGTTACGGGATTTGCAATCAATTTGTTTCATCAATTGTAATGTTTTGGCAAAAGTTTAACCAATTTTGAAACAAAATTTAATGTTGACTCTTTGTTCGAAGCTCATTTTCGCCCCGATAACACAAACATACTGACACGTAAAACGCAATAACTTCACTTCCAATCGATGAAATTTCATGACCATCGTTATCACTGGACAATCAATAAAGATAACAGATTCTAACGCACCAGTCGACACATAGATGGCGCCACCAGGGGGCGTTAGCTTTAAAAAGTCATATTTACATACTTTGGAACGCACCTTGCATAAAGATTTTGGAACTTCCAGATGACTTTATACCGCATATATATGTAATATAGGTGATATATATGTGAGATATCTGAATAAAATTGAGAGGGTATGTTTTTCATATAACGGTGCACATTTGTGCTTAGAATGAAAGGGTGAAAATTCGCCTTAGACCCCATTTAACGAACTTAGCTCTTCCTTACTTGTTTTTAATATATTTTTCCACTTTTTTACAATCTGCGGATATACAGCTAACACACCAACTAACTTTTCAATGGTAAAACTCTGCAGCCTCTACAATTTTTCACAAAATCGGTTGAATTTAGGCATTTTTTTAATTATGGTGAGAAGGGATAAAATAATTATTCATGATCTTCCTACTATTCCACATGTGTACCCTATCCTTGTTTACATCCTGAAACTGCTTCACTACCATATAATATTGAAACTCCAACTTCGTCCGCTTTAAGTAATTTACTGAATATTTAAAGTTCCAATTTTCGCAAAGAAATCAAATCCAAACAGCGTTCGTCGCTGCCGTGTCAAGAATTTTCTCCGTCTGTAATTTTTGAAGTTCATTATTATTACCAGATTTGCAAGTCGGGTTAATGCAGCCAATATACAGGTTATTTGTGTAAAATTGGCGCAATGAAAGCAGCCAAAACAACAAACAACCGAAAAAACAACAAAAACCAACAAATTACAACCGAAAATTCGTGTCGAAGAGCAAGAGTGAAAAAATGCTGGAAAAGTGATGTCAATAAAAATTGATGAGAAATGCTCGTGCTTGCAGACAACAAAGCAACAACAAATACGTAACAAAACGATAAAAATAACCAACCAACAAACGATTTGCATATTCAAATGCAGGAAAAAGTGAAGCAGCGCAATGCAACCCGTTCGCGGCCAGCGGCACTAACAGCAGCAGCGGCGCAACCAAACCACAGACAAGACGACGGCGCGCTGGCGTCATTTGATGTCGTTAGCTCGGGCTGCTTTGGTTTGGTTTGGTGCGGTGTCTTCCTGCTGGCTGGTGGCAGTGGCAGTGGCAACTTGTATGCGAAAAACAACAAGATTTGCGATTTGTGTTTTTGTTGTTTTCGTCATTATGCTTTTAGCTGACAGACGGTTATGTGTGAGGAGATGATGATGACGGCCATCACAATGATGATGCCATTACTGTTGATGTTGTGCGGTGGTATTCGTGATGATGATGATGACTGTGATGACGATAACACCGGAATCAAGCTAGTCGCAGCCACAAAAATGTGGTGCGCTGCTGACCTCCAATGCGCAGCGCGGCAGAAGATAAAAATTGTGAATAAATGGCATGAATGTATATGTATGTATGTAGAAAAAAAGAAATGAAAATGCAAAAAACAGGAATGCAAAACGAGCTAAAAACTGTCTGTGCATATTTAGCCTGAGCGCTGAGTGAGTAAGTACATTCCAGGCAGGTTAGCAAACCAGCGCAGCAGACGGCCAAGTGCCGAAAGTCAGTCATATCGAAGATGACACGCGGCAACGGCAACGGCCGCGGTTGCAGTGGTCTCTGTGGCACCACAAAGCCAATGTGTGTGTGTGCGCGCCCAACGCGGATGTGTGTTTGTGTGTGTGTGTGTGTGTGTGGTATCCAGAATCGGGAGAAAGTGCATGAAAATGCGCCAAGAACGTGATACAATGATGCAGTGCGGCGTGGCTAAGTGTGGCGCTTTCGTTGTCTGACAACTTGGCAGCCGCATAGCCGCGCAGCTTGCGAATATATACGCTTCTTCACTTCACGTATTAGCGCTTGAGACCTGCATCAACAGCAACTTCCAGCTACAACAATATGGCTGGCTAAGGAAAAGCGAAAATAATAATGACACTGCCCAGAGATTTCCGCAGCGCATCGAGGTAAGCACCAGGCGCATATGTACGTATGTACGTGTGTATGTATGTGGGTACTTGAGTCGAGTGGCGAGGTCAAAAGCCAGTCAACGCCGCAAAATATACACCGGCAGCTGGCAGGGCTGGAACGAACGCAAAGGAGCGCATCGAAATCGCCGACTAGAGTCAGCGTTGCAATGGAAAGGAAGAGTGCTTATTGATTGTTTGCTAGGCACGAGTGTTGTCTATGTGCATGTGTGTATGTGTGTTGCCTGTACCTTCAGCGCATCATTCGTGAGATTTTCGCTTTCAGCGCGTTGCCGTTTTGCCTTCTCTGCTTGGTGCTTGAATATGAAAAGTGAAATCTGCCTTAATTGCGTTGAATCGACAGCAACAACAACAAAAACGACAACAGCAAAAACAACAAAAGCAATAAGAGCAACAATATCAAAAGAAACAACAGCAAGCGCGACAATGTCAGCAGCGGCAGCAGGCGTTCGGTTCCTTTGGTCGTGTAAGGGCTTTTCGCCAGCAGCCAGTAATGTAAGCTACAGGTAAATGTCAAAATGTCTGATTTAACGGTTAAATACATCACGAATTCTGCACGCCTCAACTCGTTGCTGCTGTTGCTATTGTTGCTCGTGCTGTCGCTTTGCGTTTAAATGTTGCCGCTCAAGCGGAATGAGTGCATTTCACATTTCAATGCGATGCTACGCTTGATAAGCGCATCAAGGCGCTGGCGTATGAGTGACATTGGTGGAAAGGAGCAACATTTCGCTGCAGTACTATATGTTCCCTGCGTTGGTGTGTGGGAAATTATGTGCTATTTTTTTGTATATTTTTTTTTTTAGTTTAGCCGAAAAGTTTAACACAAGGTGACTTCTTTTAAAGAGTAGAATTGTTTATGCAGACATTTGTAGGAGCTACTGTCTTGAAAGCATAATTGTATTTCAAGATTATGTCTTTTTTGGACATGTAATATTGAAATAAGAGAAGAAAATTCTTTTTTGGGTTTCTAAAAATAAGTTTTTGAGGCCTGGGCATAGTTCTTAAGGGGTACGCCTAGTGAACTTTTGTATCAATTGTTTTAAAATCTTAAGGATATACTTTAGAGTGGGTAAAAAACGAATAAATTTTTTAGCTTGGTACTGCGAAAAATAGATTCTTAGACACTTCTACCAAATTTTCTCCAAGTATGAGGTATTATAGTGACGGGAAGGTACTCCGCCTTATAATTTAATATTTTTTTCTTATAATGAGATCTTATCGACGCGCCAGATAACAAGAAATACTAGTTGCCACCCTTTAAATAGCTAGGTGCTAGGTGGTGAGCTTAACATCTCATTTAAGTCATCACCAAAAAGAAAAAATAGCTTAAATATCAGCTACGCATGGATATATGGAATTCTTTAATGATGGGTGATCCATTTTTAGGTTCTCTACTTTTTTAAAGAAAGAACCTGGTAACTGGCGAATGACAATGATGAATGAATGTTTCGCTCCAAGGCTTGAATCGAAGCGGGATTGCCCGCATAGCTTTTACGTAAACCCAAATGAACGGTGTGACATCACATCGTCTTGTTGAAACTAAATGTTACCGAAATAACGAGCTTTAATGTCAGTCATCAAGTAATTGGTACTTATGGCCATGTTGCCGGCATCATTTTTGAAGAAATATGGAGCGATGATTCCATCGACCCACAAACCATACCAAACCGTTGCTTTTTCTGGTTGAAATGACAGCTCTTGAATCACTTCAGGCTGTTCTTCGTCCCAAATGCGAAAATTTTGCTTGTTCCCAAAGTCATTGAGTTGGGAGAAGCTACCCTTACTGTGAGCAAAGAGATCACTAGATCTCTTGCGATCGATCTTGGGCCAAAGACTTTTGTGACAGCGCAAGTGGCGATGGTGGCCAAGAGGATACGGGAGCCTTTCCTTGCTAGCTCATCAGCTTTACAATTTCCTGGGATTACGCTGTGGCCTGGCACCCATACCAGTCTTATCTCAATGCTATTGATAGCGAGGTTAAGCACTCCTTGACCAATTCTGAAGGCTAGTATCCCCGCTCTGCTATCTGAGTAGATAGTCATTTCTGGAAGAAGGCTGCACCCTGGAATTTACTGCTACCTTAATGAATGCAACCTCAGTTGGAAGACACTACAATAGTCAGAAAGTCTGAAGCTGGAATTGATAGAGAGGACCCTGACAATAAACCCCTCCGCCAACTTTCCGCCAAGCTTTGACCTATCCGTAAAGACGCTCACTGCCCGTCTTCTCCAACCGCTTCTTCTTACCACAACTCTCTCTCCAGTATATGGGCACGGAACCCCACGCAACCACCTGATTAAATATTACTTCGTCGGAGTAATAACACTTTTAAGTCTCTTATATAGTAGAGACTAATGGACACTTAATCTGTTCTATACATCTTAGCTTTGTCATGATTGAGACTGACCCAACGCTGACAACTTTCCAATTCTCAGTGAAATGAACAATAACTGTCATCAAATTTTCTCACGTAATATTAGCAGTTTTAAGTTCTTTCCTTATACTTAAAAAGCAATAAAATAATACATCTTTAGAGTCTGCTACATATTCTGCAGACGTCAGACAGTTTGGACTAATGTCATGATGGAATCTGTACAAGTATGTAGCTTCTAAGGCATCCGTGTCTACTTTTAGTCAGGTGGAGATCCAGGTCTCCATGTCGTTAGTCCTATCTACGAATGTAAATCTAGGTTCCCATTTCGTCAGTTTATCTATGAATTGAAATCCAAGTTTCCATGTCGTCAATCTATCTATGAATGAAAATCCAGGTTCCCTTTTCGTCAGTCTATCTATGAATTGATGTACGGTATCAATCTGTTGATCCACCGTTCTTTGGTTGACGTACGCCACCATTGCAGTCACATTCTGAAGCTTTTGATTACCTCTGCTCTTTTGGCTTCTATAGACGGATAGTATGACGGTCGCAAACCTCAACCAAAGGACGGTGTATACTCGTGCGAATTCGTAACCCTGGATGTCAAGGTCTGTCATACTGACTATAACTTCAACGTAGCAAATACTTCCAGATACCACCCAAAATTTGCGTCGAAGCAAAATGTACTGAAGGGTTTCTGGTAATGGCCACTGATAAGGCTTAACGATGGAATCATCAATTTATATATATCTCAACAGGGTTACAGGTCATGAGAATATACATAAGTACATGTATTGCTTGAGAAAGTGTACAAATCCATTAGTGCTAAAAGTCGAACATATAGTATTTCATTTTATCCAAACCCAATGATATATGGGACATTTTATCCTCCATAACTGGATCGAGATTTCCTTTTCCGCACAAGCGCAATCACACGCATACACACTAACAAACGCACACGCATACATGGACACAAAGTGCGATAGCAATCATTTCCCTGAAATCAGGCAACTAACTGAGAAAAGTAAACAACTTTCACCGCCACAAATAAAATCAATGATGGATACAGCCGAAAATGTGTACGAAGCCACAAGGCGGATAGAAAACGAAACCGCAAACATGCCAATATACTACATTGTACGAGCATAAGCGACATTTTGGGCAACGTACCACACCAGCATCAGCACCACTAGTACTAGCTGCGCCGGCAGACATCTTCGACGCAGCGAATTCCTCATTTCTCATTGAGATTGCAATCCTGCCGCAAAGGCGCTTGAGTTTTCTGCGAAAAAAGTAGAAAAAAATTAAAGAGAAATAGCGCGAAAAAGCGGCGCTGTCTGCAAGCGTTTGCGAAGGTGAAAAGCGGCCATGGCGAACAGGTTCGCCCAAAGCGATTCTAAAATGCCAAATTTATATGTTAAATGCCGTTGCGGTGCGTCGATCATTCATTGGCGATTTTTACTACTGTTTTGCTTTCTACGCGCGTTTTTCAACTTGTTTTTTCGCAGCCTTTCTACGTTGATTTGTGCGTTTTTAACACACTGGCAGCTTGTACTGAGCGGCTTAGGCTTTTACGCATGCGCTTAGCTGTCTCACTAGCTCACATATATGTGTGCAACGCATCCGCGTACGAGGCGACACTCTTTGCCGCGCCGACAGCCAGCGGCACCAATGCATAATATTACGCGCTCGTCGCCGCCGAGTAAGCTGTTAAGGCAATAGCCAGTTTTTTTTTCTTTTTTGTCCAACCAGCTGAAATGGCCTGCTGGTCGTCGCTGGCAACAATAACAGAAAAAGGCAATTGCCCCATTTCAGCATGCCGGCAGCAACATGCAGCATTTTGTTGTTGTACGCGCACGCAATAAACGCAGACGCACATGCTTCCCAACGCGCCGCCGAGCCATTCAGAAATCCAATCAGCAAATGGCCAGTCTGCGTGGCGCAGCCGCTCTGCGCCCATACAACACCAGCTACACGCCACGCGCCGTCAAGCGCCTTGACTTTCGGTGCAAAAATCACTAAGTTTGCATTTTGCCATTTCGGCTGTTCATCTCTTTTAACGTGTTTTTGTTGTTTTTGTATGGGCGAATTTGTGTGTGGCGGTGAACAGGTTGCAAATAGGCCGTTTCCTTGTCGACTGCGGCGCGCCGCCTGTGCCGCGGGTGCGCGCGTGTGGTGTGGCATTTCGTTTTCATTACAATTCGATTGATTTTTGTTGTTTCTGTTGTTGCAGGCGATTTTATTCTCATGGTTCACTTGGTAGCGCTGTTTGTTATTGCCGCATTGCCGTTCGACTACTTTGAACTGGACGTGTACTTAGTTGTGTTATTGCTGTTGTTGTTGTTGTTGTTTTTGCTTTCATTCAATTTGATTTGCCGCGCGTTTTCGCCGAAATCATCATTGAATTGTAGTTAATTAACATTTTTGTAGAGTCGTTAAAAGTGATAAAAGCGTAATACTTGTGCGCTTGCGCAGACACTCACATACATACATATGTATATAAATACGAGGTTGTTGTTAGTGTGTTAATGGCAACAAGGTGCTCAACTGAACTGGAAACGAAATTTTTGCTCATTCAATTAAAAATGCGAAACTATTTTTCTTCTTCTTCGCCGCGCTTCTCGCCCCGCCACGTTCAGCCCAACTTGGCCGCGCTTCTTGACTTTCGTTTGCCGAAACTAGGTCGATTTCTTGCTTGACGATAATTTTTCTCCGCGACTTGTTTGTAATTACAGTTCGTTTTCGCATTACCGAAAAATAATAAGAAACAAACGAAACACTAAAATATACAGTTAACTATTCGGTTAGGCTGTAATGAGTTTCTACCGAATTGGAAAATTATCATTTTTTTGTTGTTGTGGTTGAACTTTAATTTGCATTCGCTGTTTGATTTTGCGCGAATGTTAATCACTTGTTGTTGTTGTTATCGCTATTGTATATTAACTTGATTTATGACTTTGGCGAGTCAAAGGTAATCATCGAGTGAACTGAACTGAGGACACGGTAGTTGGTGAATAGAAAAAACAACAGCAAAACATTTGAGGAAATTTTGGTTGAACTTACATTGTGGAGTCAAACATAATATATCTCTAATTTAAAGCATGAGTTCGTGAATGATTACGTAATGCTTAGCTAATGAGAGAGATAAATAGTCAAAGAGATATATCTACTTGCTAAAAATAGGTCAGGTTAGGTTAGGTTAAGTGGTCGAACACAAAAGAGATCTCACTTGAATAGTTTAGACGGCCGATTCGTTGTGTTACCTAAAGCTCTTACAAAGTAGAACAAACCGCTATGTCTCCTGGTTCGCTGTTTCAACCTCATTAATGCAAAGGTCGGACAATTTAGGAAAAAGTTCCTGTATATTTCCACTTTGCCTGTGACAAGGTTCAAATGATTGTGTTCAAATGAAACCAACACCATATGTAGAAAACCTGGTTAAAGGTTCGCCATGCGGCACTCAAGAGCCTGGTGGTATGAAATACCCGCCTTTGGAAAGCGCAATAGATGTATCATCTCGTTCGATCCCAGGTCAGGGCAGTTAGGGTACCAATAGTAGTTCACAGCCGTCGTCACAGCAAAGGCAATTATAATCGCCCTATCCATCACCACATTAGCCTTCACCGGGAGGTAAACCACCAACCACCACCCCCTAGAATGCATCTAAAAAATTTGGTATCACCCCACGGACCGCCAACTATGAATATTGGTCTGCCACCTAGTGCATCTGGTACGCCACAACCCAGTTCAATGCATCATGCACATGAATGCCTTTTGGATAGTGTCCAGTAAGAACACCTAAGATTGCGGCAAGATGGATTTTGCAGTTGAACAGGATTGGGTTGTCCACAAATGCCTGCTAAGGGTACGTGCAATCCATTGGTACAGAGCTAAAAGGCAAGTTGTCAATGGAGATCAAAGTTTCTTACATTTTGTTGCAAGCGCGGTAAGGATGGTTCCTCGGAATAATAATCGATTTTTCATTTACCGGCGATTTCGCTTTTATCTATTATTTCTGAATATCGTAAAAATAATAGTTCCCATAATAATGTCATATAGTTTGCAAAACTGAAATTGATATTTTTTTCCAGTCGGTAATAATCTGAGGCCTGAGGGTGTTTTTGAAAACATACAAAATCGGTACATAGTGGATGTGGCAAAAAATTATAAATATAATATCCGTATTGGAAAAACCTCTGTTGTGAATCGAAGACACCCTTTGCCCGATTAAGCAGGGCTTCAAAAGTTGAAAGAATCTTGGGCGGCCAAAACTGTTTGATGATGAGGACTGAAAGCATTGCGCGATGAAAATTGTTGCCAAACACAAGAAGAGCCCGCAGAATCATTAGTCGGTTATTTCAAAATGCTTAAAAGCCTCCGGTTACATTAAAAAAAGGATTTTGTTTGCTATAAGTATGAAAAGTATTTCAAAAACGAAGGATGACTACTCCTCATGGATCTAGTACCTGAACTCCATCTGGTATCGCAAAGGATCAAAACTCTATGCGTGGTTCATTGGCCTACCAGAGTAACCTAACCTAACCTAACCTAACCTATGCACAGACTGAGGTTGAAAAATGGGTTCATTAGGAAAACCTCGAGTATATGTGCACAAATTCTGTGTGAAACGTGCCAAACCAGAAAAACGCCAAAGTTATACTCTATTTTTGGTGGGATCAGAACCACATATTGTATTATGATTCTCAAAAATTGGCTGGAGCTATTTATTTGGAAGTCTACCGAAATTAACTAATCAAATTGATGTGAGCGATTGCCGAAGAACGCCTGAAAGTTGCGACACGAGGCAATAATATTAAAAACGCTCGCTCATATTGCACAAACGATTAAAAATATTTGGAAAACAGCGTTTGGGAAACCCAAAACTTTCCCTTTATAGAATATACATAGTTCACATCAGAACAGAACCCTCGCAGTTTTTTAGGATAGAATCCAAACAATGCCGGAAATTTGGAAAAATTTTATAGCTTCAGTTGAGCAATACTATTCCGCGTAAACGGTGTCAACGCCGATAAGGACGGTGAAGAAGACTTGTTAATCACGGAATCGTTTGGATCTACATATAAAACGTTAGAGCGTCAGACATGTCGGTATTTATGCCGTCGCGAGCTCGTTATTGATAAATATTATTAACAAAAAGGTCTTGTGAGTTCCTTACACTCAGTTAAGCACGTCTCTCATCAGTTATAGAGCTTCTAAACATTGATTGCATTGACTTCGGTGACCACTGTCGTACATAAAATGGCGAAGTGGAAACACAGCTTCTGCTCTCACTTCTGTGGCCATCCATAGCAGCTCATCACTTAGAAGATTTTTAATGGTTTGAGATATTTCATCGAAATATGAAGGTTTATTCCATATGCCGAGCTGCCAGCATAACAAAGAACATGACTGTAATTGTTTCGATTGGGAATCAATCACAAAACCTAACCATCAAACCAACAACAAACGCCATTATCGATTTTAAAAATGGAATAATCACCTCTCCTTTTTATGTCCCCCATCAAGTCAAGTTGTGACCTACATGTTGCTAAAATTTCAAGTACTTTGCGCATTTCAGGTACCTTAAGCTAACCTCTAACAGTTCCGTTTTCATTTGTCATCGAGGAAAGTGCATATGCGTCTGTTTTTGCAATATTTGCAGTGCGTATTGGCACAAGTGTTAGTAGCACAAGTATGCATGTAGCTCGTAGCTGTCATTGTCTGCTGAATTTTTTATTGTCAATAGAAAGCACTCAACAACACAGCAACAACACTTCGACAAACTATCTAATTTTCCATCGAACACTCACTGCCAAAACCAAATAAGCCCAGTACCGACTATCCGGCAACAAATGAATGTGTGCAGCGTCGCGAGTGATGCGTTGATGTCGTGTTTAACGCGCATGCGTAAAGAAATTCATGTCGTCTCTAGGAACACATATATGTATATATATGTGTATATGTAAATATATATATATATACATGATAAGTGAAGTGTAAGTGTGGGTCTGTTTGATTTTCGCAGTAAACAAGCTGCAAACGGTATAAGTGTTCGATTGCTGGCACAGCAGTCATTCATGTAAAACGGCGCTTTTCCCTGTTGACAATGTATGTCAGTGTGTTTGTGAGCGAATGCACTTGTGCACGCATGCGCCGGCAAAGAAGTCCATAACATGATAGCTCCGGTAGTTTATACCGCTAGTCTGCGCATCTTACTTACACGCCTGCCACAGTACCGGCATATTCCGTGATGCTCTTTTGTATGGACTTATATGAGTATATATATATTAAGAATTCATTTTTATACCCTGTACGAGAGAATGATGAGGAATGAATCGTTGAAGACCTTATAAAATATAACGATCAGCGTGACGCGTAGGGTCTGTTAGCTACATATGTCCGTCTGCCTCTCTAATTACGCTAAATGGTCCCTCAGTTTTTGAGTTATCAATCCGAAAAGTTTCACATGTCCTTTTCTTTCCCGTTTCTTGGTTTATTTGTCGAAACTGTCGTTATCGGACCACTATAACCTATAGCTGTCATATAAACCGATCGATCAAATTTAAGGGCTTGTATGGGGAACCTTTTTATTTGACGAGATATTTTCGTGAAAGTTGACGCAGATTAATTTCCAATACAGTGCTATATTTACCGAGAAATTTGTTCAGATCCAATGACTATAGCATATAATTGCCATACAAACGGAACGATCGGAATCAAGCTCTTCTATGGAAAACTTTTTCATTTGGTGAGATATCTTCATCAAATTTGCCACAGATTATTGGCCAAGACAACGGAATAATCTTGGAAGAAATTGTTCAGATCGGACGACTATAAGGTATAGTTACCATACAAACTGAACGATCAAAATCGAGTCATTGTATTGAAAACTTTTTCATTTGATGAGATATCTGCATCAAATTTGACACGGACTATTAGCCAACACAATAGTATAATTTCCGAAAAAATTCTTCAGATCGGACGACTATAACGTATAGTTGCCATACAAACTGACTGATCAAAATCAAGTACTTTTGTGTTTTTGAGGGGTATTGTAGCATCGTTGCGGCGAAGTTATTTTTTTTTCTTTTTTCCTGTAAAAATGCCGCAGCTTCCTACCTTATATGGTTCGGTGATATTTCAGTTGCTATATAAATACATACAAATATACTTCCATATTGTTATAAATGCATTTCTCTACCTGTATGCATACATATGTATATACCACATAAGTATATGTTGCATGCAATCGTTGATGGTTGTTGATGATGATGGATTGCTGCTCATCAGCAATAACCAACAATAACCGACGATATCGTATCATCAACTGGTTTGTCTTGCTGATGAATTGTCACCATTAAAGCAGAAGAAATTCTACCAACAACTTTGCGTCTAGGAAAATCGTCAAGTCCATGGCCAATAAAAGAAAATGCACAGCCAAAGCTAGACAAAAAGAAAGCAAAACCTTAAAAAGTATACAGCCAAGCCAGAAATAGATTTGCACAGAAAGCCATAGCTGTAAATGCACAGATGAATAATATATGCGCAAATGGCTTCGTGGCACGTTTTTTTATCTAAAAATATCACCAACCACTGACACGTTTTCTAGCCTTGAACTCATTCTACCACTTGTCCCGTTATGGCACTGTTTCAGTGGCATTGGTGCGTCTACTAAGAACAGGTGCCATCAGCGTTTGCTGGAAGTGATTGTGATGATTGTGTTGGAAAAAGCGAAATTGGTGCACTTTTTCCTTGCGTGTCACACATATGAAGTACTCCCGTTAATTGACACTACATTTATGCTTCGTGGTGTGTGATTGGAGCAACCCATTATGGTCTTATGCAATTAGGTGCATCTTCAGTGAATACGCGCACTTGGTAATTGGAACATTTGAAATCCGTTGGAGCTTTGCGGATCTCTTGATTGTGAATGCTTACGCATATTTATGGTTGATTGGTCTGATTTGATTTTGATTGGCAAGTGCTCTATGTAGGAATTGATGTTAATGGGGAGACAAAACAGATATGACAAGCGGATAATGGACCTATTGGTATTTTTTGTTAAATCGTATGTGGTTTACATGTATGGCTAGCTGCGAGTAGTAAGTTCCAAAGGTCTAAAACTGTATTGAGATTTCAACGCGCTTTTGAGATCTTTTTCAAAATAGTACTTAACAAGGGGCTGGTATCGAGATCGTTTGAAATTGGAGACCGTTTGTTCAAATGCCAGTAAGAATGGCTCCGAGGGACGTAAGATTTTCAGGAAGCATTAATTTTAACAGATAACATTCTATTGTCCACCAAATGTTGGCGTGTACAAGAATAGGACTCCAAAGACCTAAAAGTTTTCATTCTCAAATGCTATTGAAATCCTTTGAAAAATGGTATTATCCAAGCGGTAGCGAGATCGCTCTAAATCGGAGCAGTGGGTTCAAAAGCGTTCTATTAAATGTTTTACTCTCAGATGTTTGCCCTTGTTTAGCGTAGATGGCCCTGGTCTTATGATGAATGAACACCTCTATATACTATTCTTTAAGTATATGTATGTATATATAAATCTGTTTAAAAATTGTTGAATGCTTGAAGGTTCATATGTCCCAGATTTTCAAGAGATACTACCTTTTCCTATACAACATTATTATAAAAATATTCAGTGGCCTCTCTTCTGTCTAAAGTTGTTGAATTAACTCAACGCAAGTGTAAGGCAAACACTTTTTCCACTGTTTCTTTGATTCTATCTCACTATAAGCCCCGAATGTTTTTATTATCGGATTTATAAGCTAGCTCGCTCCTCGTGGTACCAAAGGGTTAAGAACCGCCCAAACTAACGTCTAGTAGTGGAGTATGAGGATGGAGTCGTGTGTAGAAGTTCACGCTAGTGAGGAAAGTTCTCAGAGCGCCATTTACTTGGGAATAGCCAGAAACGACTATTTTACATATGGCTCAAGCAGTTCATGACTTCCGGTCTTAGACCACGGCAGCCAAAAAACCACATGTCTGACGACGACCTAAAATGAGATGGTTAAACATCACTCCCCAGGGTTGTGCTCTGGGTTTGGGACCCGTCCTGGAAAAAAAAGAAGAAAACAGACTCTGTTGTGAACTCGGCAATAACCGCGTAAGTGGTGTCTACGACGACAAAGAAGAAGAACTTAACCAGAAAGAAATCAATACTACAAGCACAGAAATAAAAGTCAGAGCTCATCTACTTTAATGACCGAATTATTTACCCTGTGATTTTTTCCCTTCTAAATAGTATATTTCTCTTACTTCAAGACACGGTTGAGACTTTCGAAAGATCCTTAAACCAAAAGCCTTTATAAGCACTGATGCTACAAACAAATATTTGAATATATTTTTTCTAAATTTATGTCTTAAAAAGTCTTCAAATAGTCATATAACTGTTTCTTTATTACTTGAAACATTACAGATCACGCTTGCAGATGATGTGGACGTAGTCAAAGCTATCACTGGCACAGAGGAAATTTCCGAGCATGACAATGAGGTCGATCAGGTAGCGCTGGAATCGGAATCGGAACCACAGCAACCACCAAAGGTGCTATATCAGCACAACATTCAACAACAACAACCAGGTCCAGGACCAGCACGTAGTAAGTTCGGTTATGATGTTCTTAGTAAAAAACAAAGTATTTAAATCTTTATCTAATTGCGACTTTAGGCAATCATCAGAGCATTCCACTAAGTCTGGGACAACCTTTCGGTCCACCACCACCACCCGCACAGTTGGCCTATCAAGGCCCACCGCCGCCATTACCACCACAACGGCCGCCACCACAGCAAGTGCACGCGCAACAAGTGCTGCCCGATTTGAGCGTCGGCGCCTCAAGCAATAACGAGATCTGGTCGTCACCGGTGCAGGACATGCCGAAAATAATTTCACTGGATGTAAAGTGCGAGAAGAATGGCATGAAAGTGTTTGTGAAATTCGATAAACCATTCTATGGTATTGTCTTCTCGAAAGGACACTATAGTAATATGAATTGCGTGCATTTGCCATCGGGACTGGGACGCACTTCGGCCACTTTCGATATCGGGCTGCATGAGTGCGGTACATCGGGCAATACTGAGAATGGTTTGTATGGTTATGGACATGAATCTGGTTCGGGCACCTACTTTGAGAATATTATTGTCATACAATACGATCCGCAAGTGCAAGAGGTGTGGGATCAAGCGCGTAAGCTGCGTTGCACATGGCACGATCAGTATGAGAAAAGCGTGACATTCCGGCCATTCCCCGTAGATATGTTAGATGTGGTACGTGCAGATTTCGCTGGCGACAATGTAGGTTGTTGGATGCAGATACAAGTGGGTAAAGGACCGTGGGCCTCAGAGGTCTCGGGATTGGTGAAGATCGGACAAACTATGACTATGGTGTTGGCTATCAAGGATGATGATTCCAAATTCGATATGCTTGTGCGCAATTGTGTGGCGCACGATGGTAAACGTGCACCCATACAATTGGTCGATCAACGTGGTTGTGTCACCAGGCCGAAATTAATGTCACGCTTTACGAAAATTAAGAATTTCGGCGCATCAGCGTCTGTGCTCTCCTATGCACACTTCCAAGCATTCAAATTCCCGGACTCCATGGAGGTACACTTCCAGTGCACAATACAAATCTGTCGCTACCAATGTCCCGACCAGTGTTCTGACCCCAATCTACAAGAGGTACATCATCTACAAGTCGGACCAGAGTCACAATATGGTCCACCGCCACCACAATTGCACGTCGACACTTATCATGTGAGCAGCGGCATCGGAAAGCGGCGTGACGAGCGACGTGTACAACGCCGTACACGTGCCGTCGATTCCGAACCGGAAGTAGGTCTCAATCGTATCATTAAAGTCGTCTCTTCGGGTGATCTCACCTTTGCCATTGACGACCAGACGAATGGCACAAACGTGGCTGCACCACAAACCATGGTCTTCCCAGCACGCGAAGATGGTCTTATTTGTATGACAACGCCTGGTTTCGCGATCACTTTGATTATACTGCTTGGTATACTCGTAACCTCCTGTCTCATATCAGCCGTACTCTATATACGTTTGCGGCCGTTCTCATCCTTTGCTCATTCAGAGAAAGAACGTGCAGTGGCTTATACGAATCCGCAATTAACTGGCGCTATGCCCGTCATACAAATACCAGGACCTCCAAGTATCAGTCAAGGTACTCTGACTAAGTCACGAACGCATACATGAACTACGAAAAGTGAAAAAATAAAGCGAACACAACGAAATACGAATTGGACTCGGCATAACGAGGCGTCTTTATCACACACATACAAATACTAGTGCACGCGAACAGCATAGCTATATTTAGATCCGATCCGATGCGAACTGATTGTGCGCTGCATCGATTGGACTACAAACAACACATTCACGACAGTCTTCTTTCGTTTGCAAATGCCTCTGGGGCGGATTGTTAGTTGAGATATGCAATTGTGGTCTTCGGATCACAACATGTAAGACATACTAGGGTAAAGTAATTTTAGTTTTTATCAAAATAATATTTATTTTCTATCGTTTTTACAAAGTTTAATGGAATTATTCGACGGTTCAAAAGTAACGAATCAGAATATTTGTTGTTAAAATTGATAATTTTCGACGAGCCTTTCGAGTCTGTTTGGGCCCTCTGTATTGGTGGCAGTCTAGTGCGTACATTTTTAGTTTTTTTATAAGAAATATAGAAGTGAAGCTTAGTTTTTAGGTACTCTTAAGTAATTTATTGAGTTGAAGAACATAAAGATGTGTACAATAAAACAAAAATCGGTGCTAAGCCATATTCAAAGTTCAAATGCATCCAAGCGACCTTTGTACAAAGGCTATATTGATTCGTAGTACGCCAAGCTTATGCTCTATAGTAATTCTATCTATAGATTGGTAGCAAAATAAATGGTAAATATGTTCTAAATTACGGCCTATTGTCAGAATAGTAATTCAGCGCAACTAACGTTAATTCTAATGAAATTAGCAGGACACTATCACATGTATAGACAAATTCAGCGTCTTAAAAATTATTCAGCGCATTTAAAAAATGCTGAGATGTGAATTCAGCTACACGATTTTTCGATTTAATTCTACTCAATCTGATTCAGCTCCCTTTTAATTAATGTGTGGCTAACGTTAACTATAACGAATTCAGCAAGTCATGACGACATGTGTAGACAAATTCAGCGCCTTAAAATTTATTCAGCGCATTTAAAATATGCCAAAATGTGAATTCAGCGACATGATTTTTCTATTAAGCTCTTTTAAATCTGATTCAGCATACTTTTACATTATACACAAGTTGAATGTTTTTTATCATTATGTTCTATTTATTCAAAAATGTGGTGAATTGTCAGAATAGTAACTAAACGTTACTACAGTTAACTTTAATGAATTCAGCAAGACATTATCACATGTATAGACAAATTCAGCGCCTTAAGACGTATTCAGCGCATGTTACATATTCAAAAGTGTGAATTTAGCAACATCATTTTTCAATTTAGCACTGCTAAACCGAATTCAGCGCTTTCTTAATCACTTGAATATCATACAAATATTGTGAAAGTTAGTTTACTCGGAGTTTTCTGTCATTTAGCGCATATACAGTTCAATAAAATCATTTTCTTATTAATTTGCATTACTAAAACCACATTCAGCCAAAAAGTTTTACATAAGGTTTTGCTGTAGCAAATTCAGCACATATTTCAACTACTCAGACTACAACTGTTAATTGAAATACTTTTCATTTGGGTCACTTTTCAAGGTATGTTTTAGAAATGGATTAGTTTTTCTTAATTCAGCTATTCAGCGCAGCAATAAATTATGAAAATATTATATATATTTATATTTTTTAATGTTATTCAGCTTAATGCTTTTAGTTCACTTTGCTTTATTCAGCACTTTTTTAACAGTGAAAACAAATAATATAATATAATTTCTGCTTTGTACTTGGTACTCGTACAACATCATTTACCTCTTTTATATACCATAATGCTTTACTTTGTCTACTATATTGTTTTTTTTTATAGATTTTTAAAGAATAAAAAATCAAATAAAATACCGTTAAATAAAAGGAAAAAAATAAGAAATAGTAACCACACAACAAAAAACACAAGAAAACAAAACATTTACAAAGTTATTAAATAGTGTAATTAAACTTAAATGCAAGCTTGAATTAGTCACTAAATATTTTAAGTGCGTTCATTAGTTGTAAGTACTAAAAAATATTATAAATTACAAATAATGAATTAATAAGGAATATGAAACATAGACTAAATATTAAAACAAAAAAATATGTTAATTTATATTTATTTTAATGCTTATTTTAAAACTAAATACTTTCTAATAATTTTCTTGTTATTTCTTCGACTGAAAACCTTTTGCAACCGTTAATTATCAGCAATTAGTTAAATTTATATTAAAATATTTATTAACTTATTTAATTGATAATTTATTATTTATTTATTAATACGCGATAATGCTTCTGAAATATTGAATGTACAATGTTTATCATAAATATTTTTTATTTATTTACATACATACATATTTATTTGTATTCTTGAAAGAAAATTCAATAAATATTTTCCTCAAAAAAATATGCCAAAATTTGTTTCATTTGCTGCAATCAATTTTCAAAAAAAGTGCGCCGTATTTTTTATAAAAAAAAAATTCTAATTCTAATTTTCAATAAAAAATTTTCATTATATCAGATTTTTAAGGGGTTACATGGGGTTCCTTCGGTAAAAACAGCTTTTTTCAAACATTTTTTCCATATAAATTATGAAATAATTTATTAAAATTTTTTATTGTTACAAATATTCACTATTAACAAAGAAGCAGTATGACTCCTTACAAGATCATCTAAAGTGAAAAAATACCTGTTTTAGTTAAAACCTTAACTTAGAACTAGGACGAAGGAAAACAACTGAAAACTGGATTTTTGGCAGTCATTTTTTACAAAAAAAAATGCAAATTGCAATAAAAATTTTTTTTCAAATAGTTGTAATCGAAAAAAATCCTTTGTCCAAGTCTTTAAGAAATGTATCTGAAAGACCTGTGTAACCTTTCATGAAGATCAGTTAAGTAGTTCTCGAGAAATCTTGCTAACCGACTTCAAAAGCACAGTTTCGAGAAAAACGAGCTTCTCAAGGCTTTATCACCGGAGCTATTACTCGGATCAACTAGGACAATATTATAAAGGTGTTGTAACACAATAAAAAAATCGATTTTTAGAGACCTGTAAACGCATGTAACTCCTTATTCTTAGATGTGTATATGCATACATATACATATGTGGATAATACAGCTTTAAGCTTACAAAAATTTAATAATGTTTGGTTCTCACCTGAATATGGCCTAAGAGTATACATCAGTTTTCCTGTTCAAATCCAATCAATACTGCATTAACAACATCACCATATGTGGGTAAAACAGTTCCTCTTCTCATTCGCTTCAACTAACTTTTCTTCCATTTGCTTCTGCGTTGTTTAATTTTGAAAATAATACTAAATACACACTTTCCGCACACACTTTTTACACGATTTCTATAGAACATTACTTAAACTATTAATTGCACTTTATAAAACTTTTTTACAAAAACAAATTTTATTGAAATCCACGATTTAATGACCCGGCATTTCAACGCAACTTACGCTCGCGCACGAATAAACGGAACTGACGGAAGACGATTAATATGGCGGCGGACATCTGTTTACCCACAGAGTTGCAGTTAATGGACTAAATTTTGGGTGAAAAAGTAAGACATGAAAAGAAAGAAAATATTTAAAAAGTGGTTTTTATAAAATAATTATTGCCGTGTTTATAAAAAAAAAAAAATAAAATTATAATTATTAAAAAATTATATCTAGTAGATTAGTTTTAAAATAATTAATTATATTTAATATAAATAATTGCAATTTTTTTTGAAATAGAGAAATAAATTTATTTAATAGTATGGACTAAATTTTCGGTAAAAAACTAAAACATGAAAAGAAAAAAATATTAAAAATAGTTTTTAATAAAATAAGTATTGCGATTTTTAATAAAAAAAAAATAGTAAATACGTTTTCAAATATTTAATTTTATTTAACTTAAATAATTGCAAATGATAAATGTATTAATTTAATAGTATGCACTAAATTTTGTATAAAAAAGGTAAGACATAAAAAGACAAAAAAAAAATTAATACAAATTTTTATTTAAAAAAGTTAGTAAATTAGTTTTTAAATATTCTTTTTATTTAATGTAAATAATTTCACATTTGCCATTAAACTTATTTGATAATTGAGAATATTTCAAAAGTAATTAAAAAATCATTTAAAAAATAAAATTATTTTGCTAGGGTGAGCTAACTCCCTTATTTTGTTGTACACCTAAACCCTTAATTTATAATACACACACACACACACACACATAGTACATACATACATACATATATTATGTGCATACGTTTATCATTTTACCATTATTAAATATATAAAACCATTATAAATACATAAAAAAATGAAAACTGAATTTTTGATTTAATATTGTTAAGATAAATTTATAAAAAATATCAATATAAATATACATATTTATGTACGTATGAATGTACATACTTACATACATATGCATATACATACATTTTTAATAATGAAAATTTATTCATTTTTAAAATAAATACTTATTACTATTTTTAAATGTCCTTTCTCATATTTCCCTATTTACACACTACTGCAACCCTAAAATCGCTTGTCAAACTTCCGTTGACATTTAAGTTTTTTGTCACTTCCCTCTTCGTTATATGCATATTCTAGTTGCCAACCAGCGGTGTAAATTAAAAATATATTTTATAAAAGAAATATCCTTGAAATAGTAACTTTAAGTAATAAATGACAAGCTCATTCGATTTTACATTGAAATAATGCGTAAAACATTCTCGCTCATTGTCATTGAAGTGTTCTAATGAGAAGTGAGCAAATGCGAAGCCAGCAGCGCTTCAAGGCTACACGCGGCGCAGTCTGCGCAGTTGGCTTGCAGTGGAAGGTAGCGATCATTGAATAATTTTGAGCTGTCGGCAAGAATGTGTATGAAAATAGTTGCTCGAGAATAGTACAGATTATTTTGTTAACGAAAGTTAAGCAGTCCTTATTCATTTCGAAGCTGCTTATATATATTTTAATTACGTATTACGTATGTGCATACATAAAATGGTAAAATTTGCAAAAAGTTCACCTGTTCTCAGCCCAAAAGTATACCACAGTTTTCTTCGTTTCTTGTACTTCAATAAAACCTGCATTAACGGCGAAAGTATTTTATGTGAGTAACGCAGGTTTTTTAGCTATTCACTTCAATTAGCCTTTCTTTCACTTGCACATTTTTATTTTCACAAAATAACACTAAACGAACACTTCCCGTACAAACTTTTTGCATGATTTCGATAAAACACTATTTCCACTTTTGATTTCACTGTAAAACACTTTACTTACACTAATTACCATAGAGAAATTCACGATTTAAATACCCGGCACTTCAACGCAACTTACGTTCGCGCACGAATAAACGGAACTGGCGGAAGACGATTAATATGGCGGCGGACATATGACTACACACAGAGTTGCATGCATGATGCAAGTATTTAATTAATAGTATTCCGAAATAATAGTATTATAGTATTAAAGTATTTAATAATCAATAATTTTAATTAATAATATTAAATGTATGTATGTATGCATATTTTATATGACACAATTTTGTTGAGTGCAATATTATTATCTGATTTCATTTGTAAAGAATATATTAAAACAATTAGAAATAATATTTTTTTAATTAAAATCTTAATATCCTTAAATGTGTTCCTTTACAAATTGATTAAATATTAATAACAAGCATTTTATAAGTAAGAATTTGTATATAAACAAATAAATTTGTTTTTTTTTTAATAATATTATATTTTTTTACAAAACCCAAATGAGTGGAGATATGCTTTAAGGCAGTAATCTGGCTTATCGGTCTTAGGAAGCAGAACAGCAGTGGAAAGTGTTACCAGAAGCAAGCAACTTCACTTCTACTGGGTGCCAGGCCACAAAGGTAACGAGGGCAATGAAATGGCGGACGAGTTTGCCAAGAGTGGAGTTTGCCTAACACCCGAAAATGTTATCAAAATTGGGAAATCCTTGCATTATCTATACGATGATTTGTAATAAAGTAGTACTTTTACATACATATATACAAAAATGTATGTAGATAAATTTACTAGCTCATTGTTTATTGAAAACAAAATATTTAAATTAAAAAAATTAAATTTTTTTTTTAAGTTTCAAAAGTTGATATATTATATTTGTACATACATATGTATTTATAAAATTACATACATTTTATATAATGTCAAATTTCAATTATTTATTATTTTTCAATATAAAATTAAAAAAAATATTTTATACTCCTTTTTTGTGCAACCCCTAATGTAATACTTGCATCATAACTGTAACTCCTTTGCCTATCATATGTGCACCACTTAATCGGCGTGCATCAGTTCTTCTCTACAAGTGCGCGTAAGTAAGTTGCGTTCAAGTGCCGCGTAATTAAATCGTGAATTTTTCTAAGGTAATTAGTGCAAGTAAAGTGTTTAACAGTGAAATCAAAAGTGGAAATAGTGTTTTATCGAAATCATGCAAAAAGTTTGTGAGGGAAGTGTTTGTTTAGTGTTATTTTGTGAAAATAAAAATGTGCAAGTGAAAGAAAGGCTATTTGAAGCAAATAGCTAAAAAACCTGCGTTACTCACATAAAATAAATTCGCCGTTAATGCAGGCTTAATTGAAGTACAAGAAACGAAGAAAACTGTGCTATACTTTTGGGCTGAGAACAGGTGAGTTTTATTGCAAATTTTACCATTTTATGTATGCACATACGTACATATCTACTAATTTAAGTGTAAAACTTCTAAATGAATAAGGACTGCTTAAAATTTTGTTAACAAAATAATCTTCAGTATTCTTGAGCTAGTTTATTCACATTCTTGCCGACAACGCAAATTTATTCACTGATCGCTACATTCCATTGCACAGCCAACTGCGCAGACTGCGCCGCGTGAAGCCTTGCAGCGATGGTTGCTGCATATTTTCTCAATTATCAATAGAACACTACAATAACAATGAGCGAGCATCATTTACGCCTTATTTCAATATAAAATCAAATGAGCTTATCATTTATTACTTAAACTAACTATTTCAACAATATTTCTTTTATAAATCATATTTTTAATTCACACTGGCGGTTGGCAACTAGAATATGCACTTAACGAAGAGGGAAGTGAAAACAAATGTAAATGTCAGCGGAAGTTTGACAAGCGCATTTAGGGTTGCAGTGGGATGTAAATATGAAAAAAGACATTGAAAAGTAGTATAAGTAAAAATTAAAAACTAATAAATTTTTATTACTAAAAATATATGTAAGTATGTACATCTGTAGATATGTACATTTATATTGATATATTTTATAGATTTAGCTTAACAATATTAAATGAAAAATTCAGTTTTCAATTTTTTATTTATTTATGATTGTTTTATATTTTTAATAATGGTAAAAAATTGTACGTAAGCCCATACATACATACATATGTATGTATATGTATGTTTGTATGTGATGTTTTATAAATAATGGGTTAAGGCGTAACTACTGTAAATAAAATTAAATATTTAAAAAATAATTAAATTTTTTTATATAAAAATCGCAATAATTATTTTATTAAAAACTATTTTTAATATTTTTTTCTTTTCAAGTTCTAGTTTTTTACCAAAAATTTAGTCTATTCTATTCAATAAATTTATTTCTATTAAAAAAATTATTCTTTAATTAAATACATATGTGAAAACTAATTTACTAGATATAATCTTTTAATAATTTATAATTTTAATATTTTTTTTTATAAAAATGGCAATAATTCTTTGATTAAATACATTTTAAACCATTTTCTTTCTTTTCATGCCTTACTTTTTTACCCAAAATTTAGTCCATACTATTGACAGCAACTCTGTGGGTAAACAGATGTCCGCCGCCATATTAATCGTCTTCCGTCAGTTCCGTTTATTCGTGCGCGAGCGTTAGTTGCGTTGAAGTGCCGGGTCATTAAATCGTGAATTTCAGTAAAATTTGTTCTTGTAAAAAAGCTTTATAAAGTGTAATTAATAGTTTAAGTAATATTTTATAGAAATCGTGTAAAAAGTGTGTGCCGGAAGTGTGTATTTAGTCTTATTTTTCAAAATGAAAAATTTGGCAAGGAAAGTAGCATAAAAGCTGGTTAAAGCGAATGAGAAGAGACACTGTTTTACCCACTTACAATAATTCCATCGTTAAAGCAGGCCTCACTGGATTTCATGAAGCAATGTGGCATAATTTTAGGCGAAAATCAGGTGAGCTTTTTTCCTTTTTTTTAATATGCATTAAATAAATTTCTAAAAGCTTATGAAAATTTACAATATTAAACAATTAAATAATATTTAGTAATGAATTTGTTAAGGAAACAATTTTTAAAATAATGACATACTTATATTTGGAAAATGTGTTATTCAAAAAATAATTTGAAGCTTATAGCAAACAAATTTTGAGGAGAGCGCAAACTAATTTCATAATAAGACGTAACAATTTTGATTTCATCAATTTTTATGTTAAATAATAATTTTTTTAAGTAATCCTCATATCTGAAAAATACTATAAAATATTTGTTTAGTATATTAGTAGTAGAAGTAGTAGATTTTTTATATTACAATTAGTAGTCAGTAGTAGGCGGAAGCAAAGTTGAAATATTATCATTTGTTATATAAGTATGTGTTTGCCTTCCAGCAAACTTGATATACCCAGGGTATGTTCCGGGTATAAAAATTGACAGTGTAATATTATTTCTCTGGACAGTTTAAGAAAACTTGGAGAAAGGTGATTTTTGGGAATTAAAAAAAAAACGACTGTAAGAATGGTTTAAAATTTTTAATGGGATTTTTTTGTTGGCCGTAATTTTCAAAAGGCTGTGGGATCTTTATTTTATGAATAATATCATTTTGATAAAAAAAACCTTTTGTAAAAAAAAATGATAAAAAATTGGTTAAAGTATATATTTTTAAAGGAGAAAAATACTATTGAAGAAAAAAATTTGTGGAGGGTCGCTATAATCAGTGATATTATTGAATCAGTAAAAGTGAAAACTATGGTAGACCAAGGACTTCTTAATGTACCTGTTATATACTTTGTCACAAAAAAGTACCCGGAAATTGTAAATAAAATGCAAAACATTTAATTATTCATTTATATTTATTTTGTCGCCTTCAAAGTAATCCCCACCAGATGTATAACACTCATGACAACGATCTTTCCAGTCCTCGAAACACTTTTCATAAGCACTTTTTGAGGTGAGCTTCAGTTCCTCTAGCGAATTTAGTTTTATCTCTTCGATCGACTGAAAACGATTTCCAAGGAGCGGCAATTTCAGTTTGAGAAACAAGAAAGTATCATACAGAGCCAAATCTAGTAATACTTTGGTTGATTGATGGTATCCATTGCATTTTTGGCTTTAAATTCGGTCATGTCCCTCTGGTACAAATTCATGATGCACTAAACCACGAATATCGTAAGGAACAATGGCGTTGATTTTTGAGTGGCTTTCTTGTGTTTTTTTGGTTTCGACTCGTTTTTTTCTCCATACTGATGATTGTTCAGTTGTTTACGTGTCAAACTCATAAACCTATGTCTCATGGTCAGTTATAATGCATGTCCAAATAGACATCTTTTTGAAAAAAATTCAGCAAGAACGCTTTTCATACCTAAACTATCCACCAGAATCATTCCAACGTACTCGCAAGAGATCTCGATCTCCCCTGCCATCTCTCTAGCACTTACCCGACAATTTTTAAGTACCATATCATTCACTCTTTTAATATTACTACTACTCTGCTCGAGGTCAGTGGAAAGAAAAAATCATGTAAAATAAAAATGCATTATAATTTTGTATTTATTTTATTATTATTTTTTATTTATTACTTAATTTAATTAATTTGTCCGTTCTCGTCATAATCATAGTATTCAATTACAACTACAATAATTTTAAATAAATAATATAAACTGACTTAAGTATAAATGTAAATTTTCGTTTGTGTTGAACATTCATTAGTGTCGATTTATAAAAACCAAAAACAAAACAAAATGCAAAACAAACGTAATTTTGACTTTTCAATTCACACTCTTCATTTTCGATGCTAAGCTAAATTAAGATTTCGAATTTGAATTAAATAATAAAAATATTGCATAAAATTCGCTTAAGTTGCCGACTGGCAAAATAAGTAATAAGCTTAAATTAAAGGCGAAGATATGGAAATGAAATAATTTCAATTGAAAAACTAAAAAAAAAATGAACTTTTTAAAAAAAAAAAACATACATAAATATTATGGACTGGGTAGTTTTGGCTAAAAGATAAATAAATAAATAAATAATATGACATTAAGTTAAGTAATATTTTAAATTCATAAAAATATAAAATAAAATAAAATACTTCAGCTAAATTCACTAGTAAGTAAATGCACCTAAAAGCACCGATTTTTATTTTATTTTTACTTGAAAATTTCGTTAAAAATAGACACAGTGCGTGTTAGGCAATATGTAAAGATGTATGTAGTCACTAATGGGGCTGTATAAATATTGTTGGTGTGTGTATGTGAATGTTTTCTTGTGGTAGTTTAGTGATTTGCTATTGCAGTGTTGCCCGAAAATGTGCCGTTAACACATTAACTTCTACGCCAACTACACGTGTAAAAAGAAAATAGGAAAAGTACCAATAAATAGAGTTAAAAAATTGCTAATTTTTTTTAATTTTTGAAAAGCTCTCATTGTGTGCGTGCTTTCAGTCGTTGACACACCGCTACCTTCTATTGTCATCAGCGCACACAGCGCATAAAGGAAGCTTTATTTATATATTTTAAAGATTTTTGCTTGATTTTTCAAAATATAGATTTTGAAGTACATTTCATTTAACTACTTCCGATCCCACCACCTCAACCCATCGTCTTCCCCGTCTACTGCACCGTTTCGTGCGCAACCGCACTCGCAGCTGCCACAGCACCGCCGATTTGCTGTCGTTGTTGTTGCTCTTGCATGTGACGCATGCGGAAGAGACGCAAAGTCATCCATGAAGCGAATGTGCCAGGCGCCGGCATTGGCGTTTGCTTCTCGAGCGCCTCTTTTTGCAATTGATAGCGATAGAGCAGCGAGCCGGCAATCAAAGCGGATACAATAGTGGCCGAAATGACGACAATGAAAAGTATGCTGAAGCCCGGCACCGGCATGCAGATGCCATAGACTACCTCTTCGCTGATTTTACCCTGGAATACGGTGACCGCTTCCTGTTTGGAGTCTGGCGAGAAGGCTAGATCAGCTTCGGAGATGACGTCGTAAAGACCGCTAACGCCAACATCGGCGCTACGCACTTTACGATCGGCAATCACGATCGAACGGCGGCGACGGCGTGTGGATTTTTCGTGTTCGTCGCTGTCAGCGGTTTTATTTGCTTTTTCTTTCAACAATTCCTCGCTAGCATCGAGATCAATGTGATCTTCGCGTGTGCGTTTCAATGCTTCCGCTTGTGGGCGGTAAATTGGATGTGGTGCATCGTCATTCGTTTTGGGCTCTAGTGAACGTGGTCCCGCCATAGGCACACCCATACGTTTTTGTGCCTCAAATTGGCGTGGTCCATGCGGGAATTTACCACTCTTCTTCAGTTCCATATATTGCGCCTCATCCAAATCGGCCAACTCATCTTCACCGAATAACGAGTCGAGATCTGAGTCTTCGGGTTCTTCGTGTACCGGCCGTGGCGAGAGGTTAGCATTCTTTTCGTGTATATTAAATTGATCCAATATATTGGCAATGCCACTATTAATCGACGACAACTGTTTGCGATTGTGTATTATGTCATCGTAGAAGATATCATGATCGCTCGTACCATCGCCACCCATACCAACACCCGCGCCACCACCAACGCCACCTAAACCACCGCCGCCAACACCACCTAAAGGCATCCCACCGCCCAGCGCTGGTTGATGTCCTATACTTTCTTGACTGAGCTCATTCTGATTGCCTGGCGGTTCGTTCATGAGCACATCTTTACGCTCGTTAACGCTACCCGTGAGCTGACAATGATCCAGACAACCGTGTCGGCAGATCTCCACTTTGCATTTTATGTGCACACTCAGCGCGTCGGGGAACTTGAAGGCGTGGAAGAAGGCATATGTTATGACGGTGGCACGCTCATCGGGCGCACGTGCCTTCAAGAAGCGTGAGATCATCTTCGGACGCAAAACGCAACCAAATTCATCGGAAAGATTGATAACATGACCGGAACCATCGGAAGCGACACACGACTTGACACGCATATCGAATTCACCTAAAGAAATTGTTGGAAGAGAAGAATGAGTCATTAGTAAGAAAATACAGCATTCCATGTTTGACATTAGTATAATAAGGTATTTTGTGATAAGCGAAAACTGAAGTTATCAATAGTTTTGTTATCTCCAAGTGCGAATAGCATAACTTTGTTTATATAATTGTTGAGTGAAGTAAAATGGATGCTATCTCAATGGGTATAAAGTAGAAGTGGCTTTAGGTTAGCTATTTCTGCAAGAACTTAAGAAATTGTTTTTATTTTGTGATGAACACTTTCTTTCCACCTTTCGTCGGAACTACTTTTAATACTGTAGGTCGTAATAGTGAGTCCTAATCTCTTACTTTAGATAAAAATAGATAAAAATAAAAAATCAAAGAGTCGGTTCATTGAGTTTTCCATATAAATTTTGAGGTTATGTGAAAAATTAGTTAAAACAAAAGATATAAATCTTTTTGCTAGACGCAACTTTGCTACGCACATATTTTCTATAGAAAATTTTTTATGGAAATCTTGATAAACCGTTTTTAACCCTTAAATACTTAATCCTAGCTTTTCTTTTCTTCTTCCTCTTCTCGATCTAAGCACGCCCTTAAACTACTTTTCCTTCCATTTATGTCCTTTTATCTGACATGTCATTTGAAAAGTAGTCTGGCACATAGATGGAGCTACTAAAATGATATCCATATGATCTTTAGTTAGCCCTAACCTTCAAAAGCTCCTGTCGCATCGTTACTTTGTGAATTTTGGCGTTTTGAGTAAAGAAATTTTTGTTATCTTGAAAAAAATGAATAAAAGGGAATTTCTCATGTTAACAAAATATTTCATTTTCAAGGGGAAAATACAGTTGAAGCGAAAACTTGGCTTGATGACGAGTTTACTGACACAGGCCTAGGAAAATCAACCATCAATGATTGGTATGCTAAGTTTCGAGGTGGTGAAATAAGCACTGAAGACGGTCAAGCAGGCGGACGACCACAGTTTTCACCGAAAACCTTAATAAAAGTCCACAAAATAATTTTGGATGACCATAAGGTGAAGTTGTTCGAGATAACAGGCACTCTGAAGCTATCAAGTGAACGAGTGCATCATATAATTCACGGATATTTGGGAATATTCAAATTCAATCGAAGAATTTGTGTTTTTCTGGGGGCATGTACTGCCTCATTACTAGCTTTCTTCAACAGTTTAAACACCGTGTAGTATCTTGAACATTTTACAACCTGACTGCAAGATAAAATCCACATCTCCAAAGCATGATTCACTTCAATATATTCGTTTAGTTTTCAAACTATGCCTAAAGCTCAGTTAAAGTTTATTACTCATCATATAAGATATACGAAATGTGCCATAAAAGAAACAAAACACATCTTCGATATAACTTTAATTTCTAAGTAAGTGGAAAACACTAGGAAGCTAGTAAGGAAGGTGTAAGAACGAGTGGATTCGAAAAAGATACCAATTTGCCGAAAAATTCATTGTAAAATTAGCCAAAATTAGCCGGAATATAGTCATCTTCGTACCGAAGTAGCACAAGTGTTAAGTGTTGAGTACAAAGCCCACTCAAATTCTGAATATTGGAATACATATATGACATATGAATTTAAGAGAGCTTGTCACGGTTACACCCGGTTTAAAAACTGTTGATATTTGTTGAAAATCCATTTAATTTTTGGTGTTTTTGAAGAAAGCCATCATCCAAGTACAAAAGAAAGATTTTGGTAATTATTTTTTGTATCGACAAATACATATTTTCTTTAGAAATGTTTCGTTGCACTGCAGTCTGTTTTTTTTAACTACTTTCCGTGTCTTTCACCTTATATGCTCATTCAACGTTTATCTTTTTTGCACGAAAAGTCGAACGAACTCTAAAAACAAATCGAATTTCAGCATACCGCGTATCTTATCACCGGAAATTGGTGTTGCCTTAGCTTCAGCAAACAAAACACTAAGTATGCAAATTTGAACTTGCCTTGTACCGCTACTGTTACTGATTACAGAAACAATTATCTGTCAACATAAACAACATTAACTTGAGCAGCTGCCAATCGCTATTTATAAGACCAATCATTGTCGGTTAGGTTAGTAACTCTTAGCTTAACCGCCAGCAGGTGTAAGGTGTCATGAAGTTTGTCGGGTTGTTTGTAATAAGCGTCTGCTTGGCAGAATGTGCGATATTGAATGTACAGGAATTAAGTGGTGAAAACTTGAATTATGGAGCTTTACCAGCATACTCGGCTTTGAAGGAATATGCTTCTAAATTGAACGGAAACTCATTGCTACAAGTACAAGCACAGTATGGAAATAACTTCCTTCCATTTCTAACTGCAGACCAAAATGCAATTTCATCACCATATTTGGATTTTATACGCCCGCAGTTTTCTGTTCCTTCCAACAATGAAGTGTTGAAACCTGCTTTATCTACTGAGAATATTATAAGCAATTCCAACCTAGACGCTGAAAATACACAAAATTCGTTTTCGGAATCTTTGAATCTACAACCACAACCTGCAAATCCGATTTCGGTTATTAATAAACCTCAATCACCGCTGGAAAACCCAACTGCAACTTTGAATAATCCTCAACCACAACCACAAAATCCGTCTAATGTAAATGTTCTTGCACCACCACAAACTCCAACAGTGAACATCCAATATCCACCGTCATCACAATTATCTTCCAACATACAAGCTTCTCCGACGCCACCACAGAACCTTACTGCAAACGGCCAGTATCCACCGTCATCACAATTATCTTCCAACATACAAGCTCCTCCGGCGCCACCACAAACTCCCACAACGAACGTTCAGTATCCACCCGCCACGGAATTATCTTCCACTAATAAATTTCCTCAGCTGCCACCACAAACTACAACAACGAACGGTCAGTATCCACCGGCCACGGAATTATCTTCCACCATAAAACTCCCGCAACCGCCACCACAAGCTCCAATAACGAACATTCAGGATCCACCGGCCACGGAATTATCTTCCACTAATAAATTTCCTCAGCCGCCACCACAAACTCCAGTAACGAACGGTCAGTATCCACCGTCCTCAGAATTATCTTCCACCAATAAATTTCCTCGGCCGCCATCACAAACTCCAACAACGAATGTTCAGTATCCATCGGCCGCGGAGCCATCTTCCACGAATAAATTTCCTCGGCCGCCACCACAAACTCCAACAACGAACGTTCAATATCCACCGGCCTCGGAACTATCTTCCACCATAAAACTCCCGCAACCGCCACCACAAACTCCAACAACGAACGTTCAGTATCCACCGGCCTCGGAGTTATCTTCCACCAATAAATTTCCTCGGCCGCCACCACAAACTCCAACAACGAACGAGCAACTTCAACCCTCAGCTCAATTATCTTCGACCGTAAAACTTCCTCAACCACCACCACAAACAACGAACGTCCAACTTTCACCCTCTCCTCAATTATCTTCTACCATACAATTTCCTCAGCCGCCAAAAACTCAGAGTAACGCTATCAATCGTCCGGTGCCTCTAACTAGCGTTGGCCAAAACCGTCCAAGGCCACCAGTTTCCGGTATTCAAGGGTAGGGATTTCAAGTTTTTTATACTGAAGTTGGTCGTAATCCACATTAATCATTTAAAAATTTAATTATTGTTTGTTTATCTTCTCACTCAAAGAAATCAATCTGTTTGCATAATCATCTTGTTTATTGACAAAATTATCTGTTAATCCTTAATTAATTTAATTTGAAATACCAATATTAAATTGTAGAAGTAAAATATTAATTTTCCGCTTGTTTGAAACTTAATCCAGTTTTAACTGTCTTTCAATTCTATTAAACCGGCTTAACACCTGGGTTATTTGCAGAAAACCACATAAAAGTACCGTGAAATATTGTACACTGATTAATTATAGGCAGCTCGGGCCGCCACTAACTTTGATGTGGTAAATCCAAGTTTTTAGAGCAAAAACTAAAGAATAACGTTGTAATAAGAAGATGACAGTGTTAACGAAATACGATCTTCTTATTGTGGTTGCCGATGACGACTTTGTCACAAGGTGGTTCACATGAATGGAAAAGAAAATGAAATAGATACGGCAAAAAACTCCTAGCTTGAGGAAACCTGTTCATGCGTGAACCAAAAGAAGAAATATTTGAAAATGTGTTGTTAAAGGGCTTGCAGACAGAAAGTAATGTCCCTCAATTCTTACAATTTCTTTTCACTTTTCTGTAAAGCTGTTAACGTTAGCTGAGCTAATACCAGATCTCTCAGTATTCTTGATAAAAAATTTATGAGCTTACGAACTACCCTTTAAAGAAATTTTCAATCATGGGTTCAGCTCACATATCTCGCAACTTCAATATGCTTGTAATGTCACTTACCGCGATAATCATTGATGGCAACCACAAGTGTTAGTGTAGAACCTAACGGCACGATGCCGCTCACCGGCGGCGCCCATGGTCCTTTACCATGTTGTATCTCCATCCAACAGTCAACATTATCACCTAAAGGAAAACGGTAGAAGATGAATGCATGAAAGTTTGTGTAATAGGTTCTCATAACAGTAAAGATACTTTGGCTGTTTGAAATAATATAAAAAAACAAGTAAGGAAGGGCTAAGTTCGGGTGTCACCGAACATTTTATACTCTCGCATGATAAAGTGATAATCGAGATTTCATTATCCGTCATTTACATATTTTTTTTATTTTGGTTCCTAATGTATATATTGTATTATACAGAGAAGGCATCAGATGGAATTCAAAATAGCGTTATATTGGAAGAAGGCGTGGTTGTGAACCGATTTCACCCATATTTCGTACATGTCATCAGGGTGCTAAGAAAATATGATATACCGAATTTCATTGAAATCGGTCGAGTAGTTCCTGAGATATGGTTTTTGGTCCATAAGTGGGCGACGCCACGCCCATTTTCAATTTTTATTAAAAGCCTGGGTGCAGCTTCCTTTTGTCATTCCTTCCGTAAAATTTAGTGTTTCTGACGTTTTTTGTTAGTCGGTTAACGCACTTTTAGTGATTTTCAACATAACCTTTGTATGGGAGGTGGGCGTGGTTATTATCCGATTTCTTCTATTTTTGAACTGTATATGGAAATGCCGGAAGGAAACGACTCTATAGAGTTTGGTTGACATAGCTATAGTAGTTTCCGAGATATGTACAAAAAACTTAATAGGGGGCGGGGCCACGCCCACTTTTCCAAAAAAATTACTTCCAAATATGCTCCTCCCTAATGTGATCCTTTGTGCCAAATTTCACTTTAATATCTTTATTTATGGCTTAGTTATGACACTTTATAGGTTTTCGGTTTCCGCCATTTTGTGGGCGTGGCAGTGGGCCGATTTTGCCCATCTTCGAACTTAACCTTCTTATGGAGCCAAGAAATATGTGTACCAAGTTTCATCATGATATCTCAATTTTTACTCAAGTTACAGCTTGCACGGACGGACGGACAGACGGACGGACGGACGGACGGACGGACAGACGGACGGACGGACGGACGGACAGACAGACATCCGGATTTCAACTCTACTCGTCACCCTGATCACTTTGGTATATATAACCCTATATCTGACTCTTTTAGTTTTAGGACTTACAAACAACCGTTATGTGAACAAAACTATAATACTCTCTTTAGCAACTTTGTTGCGAGAGTATAAAAATTGATTTATAGTACTTACCGCGGAAGTCTAATTGTATTACATCCAAATCGGCGATGACCATTGGTGGTTTCGATGCCGTCTTCTCGTAGTCATTGAACCATTCACAGCGTAAACGCTTCGCCTCATCCCAAACTTCCAATAAATCCTTGTCATATTGCACAACCACCTGTTATTTAATAATATAATTATTTAATAGATGAATATGTATTTGTTGTTAAGAAATTGAGCAAATTCGAATGAAATTTTATTGCGGCTTTGAATAGGAAAATACTTTATATTTAGGTTTCGGTAGCTAATTGGAATTAAGTGTGATTAACAAATATTTTTATCGATAGCTAAGTGTTACTGGCTAGATAGCTGGGGTGTTTTCAGATATTTTTCGCTTTTGTACATTTCTCTATAATCCGAAGCAGTCACATTTATCACTTCGCTTATGGAAATATTGGTAATGGGAGCTTTCTAATCTGATGGGATAATGGGATAATCTGAGGAAAGTGGTGTTCGAACTTGTCTTTTCCAGTGTTAAGTTGAGTTTAAATAGGAACAGCTTTCTAGCAAATAATCTATAGCTGTACTGGATGAAGAATTTAATCGTTTCGCGGTTCGAATCATAATTAAATGTGTTGAATGCATCCATAAGACATATCGAGATCCTATGCTATTTCTCGGATGATAACGCAACAATTTTCCACCATTGTTTCGTTAATCTTAAACTTTTTCATGTTATTGCCTTTAAAAAGGGGTTGGATGGTCGACGCGAATCAGTCAAGTTATTGAGGTTTTACGACCTTCACTGAAATTTGAAGGAATTGAAAAAAAATGTTGTAACTTAGACTTGACTATATAGAGTAAAGAGTATAATTAACGGGAAGAGACATAACGGCGTGAGGGATACAATTCCGTCGATATGAGGACAGTTAGAGATAGTCTATGTGAAAGATTTATGCATTTATTTTATACATTAATTACCTCTCAAATTATTTAAGATCTATATGAACTATTATATAAAGGGATCTAATTTTTTTCCGCACAACACAAGAGTGAAATATAGGCTGAGACCTCCGAACCTCAGAAAGTCATTGTGGTATCAACTGCTGCTAGTAGAGCAAGAGAGAATATCCTCTTCTGAGTTCAAAAGTTTAATTAAAAAGAGACTTAGCGTTCATGGAATAGTTTCTTTGGCTGGGTTTTACACACGGACTCTTTGGTCACACTTACTAACGGCATATTTTCTTTAGGTGCCTTCCGAAAACTTGAGTCGACCAATTTTCTGAATCCATTTCATATTACATTTCCACCCTTTTCTAAATGCCTAAAACTTCTAGCATGAGCGGCACAGTCTTCTCGTTTTTCCTTGCCTACAAAAATAGAGTTTTCGTGTGGACACAGTCTTACGAATAAAAATAGAAGACATGCCAACCGAGCACGTCCACTCGTCTTTTCTCGTCGTTCCATCGCTAACAAAACAAAGCCGGTTTGGGAAACAAAAGTCGACAAAATAGTCGGTGTGTGAACCCAAAGTTTCGGAGCAATCCTATGAAATTATTAAAAAAGTAGATCTATTTCACATTGGGTTGTCAAAAAAGTCTTGCGGTATTTTTATTGAATTTTTTTTTATTGAAATTGAAATGAATTTTTGATGACTCATGCCCAGCTCTTGACCGATGCTACGGCTGCTACTATGCCGGTCTCTTTCGACCAATTCAGCGATTTTATCGCAATTTTTGACGACAGGCCTTCCGGAGCGTGGCGCATCTTCGACCACCTCTACACCAGAACGATAACGTTTAAACCATCGTTGTGCTGTGGAAACGGAAACTGTATCGGACCCATAAACTGCATAAATGTATTGGCGGCTTAAGATGCATTTTTGCCTTTATCATCCTAGTAGTACTGTAAAATATGCCGTATTTTCTCTTTATTTTGCTCCATGTTTGCGACGCTATAACTCACGAACGACTTAAAAGAAACGACAATCAATCAAATGAGCCTTCCAAAAAGGTATAGCTTGACCCAATGCGACGAATAAAACTAGAACTACGCGCTTTCAGAGCCAAGTACTCGACCCTGTCGAGTCGAGAAAAAGTAAAAATCATTACCAAGTGATAGGAAGAACCTGGTTGCCAACTGTGGGTGGTCTATGCTAATAAATTCTATAATCGTTTAATGGAAAGACCTTTGTCTGAATTCGTAACTTGTATAAAATTTACGCGGGTCCTGTACAGTGTGACAAAAAAGTACCCGGAGTCGCTAATAGTCATCAATGCTTTTTCCAGTCCCCGAAACATTTTTCTTAAGTACTTTGTGGGGAGGCCTTCAGCTTCTTCAGCGAATTTTGTTTATATGTCTTCGATCGACTTTAAAAGAAGATTGTTGATTTTTTTGCATGTCAAACTCATTAACCAATGTCTCATCGGTAGTCATAATGCTCTCCATGAGTGTGGGATCGGACTCCAGCAAAATTTTTTGAAATATCTTTTACCAGCGGAATTTAATTACAATTTCCGGCTACTTTTTTGTCACATTGCATAATAAAAAAAGTGCTAAATGCGATTGCATTATGTCTTCACTTTCCATTATGTAGTCTTTATGTGGTCATTTCATCAAACCGTTTTTTTCGTAACCAAAACTCACCGTATTCTCATAAAATTGTCCGTGCAAGTCCGGCTTCGTGCCGCAGCGTGAGTACGATATCCGAAATGAGAAGAACGTTTTACCCGTAGACGGCGGCACATAAACGCAACGCGGATCGCTGTGTTGTCCTGTGGCGAATATAATTAATGGATGTCAGTTAATAATTACAAAATAAATAAATAAAAAGGTATTACAAGACAAAATGCAAAAAAAGCAAAGGAGATGTGAGTACCTTTTGAGCTGACGATGCCCTCGAATGGATGGGAAAATGTCAAATGTACATCCATATGATCCTTACCGCACATCACTTCTAAAGAGACTATGTTTGGCATTCCCTCCGGCCGTTCCATGGGCCACAATTCATTACCAGCTAAGACTAAACTAAACTGAAAGGAGATGGCGAACAAAAAAACAGAAAACAAGAATATTAAACATGAGACTTCAATGCAGGTGTATGTAAATGAATAAGCGGTTGTTGATAAGAGGGTAACATCATTTAAAAATATGTTAATGCTGCGAAAAAAAAATCACAAATACAGCAACAACAAAAATATGTTTGTATAATTTTAATTAATATTATTCGCACGACTGCTGGCGCGGTAAGCCAAGACACACACATACTTACTCATACTTGCAACGCCATATGTGTGTCTGCCACGCGCAGAGTTGCCTCGGGAATACTCAACCCACTGGCATACCGGCATACCGACATTCAGGCATTTAGACGCGCCCGCATTGTCTTTGTGTCAGCTTAAGTTCGTTCGCGCTGTAGTCGCCGCGGTTGGCGGCCACGCGGCCTGCCGCGCCTGGGCCGTCAGAGTGCCGCGCCGCGCCGCGCGTGAATGAGTGTTAAGTGACTGGCGTGCGTGTGAATGAATGAATTAGTGAGTAAGTCAGTGAGTGAGTGAGTTAGTGAGCGAGTGTGTGTGCGCGCGTGCGATTCTTGGTGAATGTGGCAACTGTGTCTTGACCCAATTTCGCGTGCTACCTACCGCTTGCAACGCGCTCAATGCAACATTTTTGCTGCCTGATTATAAATTAAAAGAATATTATGCGCGTGTAAAAGTACACGGTTGCAAAGCAGCACGAAAGCAAAAAAAAAAATCTGCAAGCAAATAAATGAGAAAAATCTTGCACAGGAAAATGGGGGAAAATGGTTTGGAAAAAAGTTACTCAGTTTTTTGCTTACTGCTTGCTTGTATGCAGTTCGCTTTTAGCTTTAGCAGCTTCTTGACTTACTTCTGAGTTTCTACTTGCACTTCGTTTTACTTTTTTTTTTTTTGCGCGCGCACTAACAACTCGCTACTTACTACTCGTCTACTACTCGCCGCTCTTCAATACACTTTGGCATGAGGCTTGCTGCTTGCTGCATGCCGCATAGAGTATGTGCTTGTTTAATTCATTTATAATTGCAAATGCAATTTTCATGTCAGATAGTCCAAAAGATCGCAGATAACCTCTGCAATGTCGGCTAGGCGCACTCGTACTTTGTGTTGCCGCTCGCTGATTATAAATATTTTACAGTCTCCTGTTTTTTTTTTGCAAGTTTAAGTGGCAGAAACAGTGTGAAGAGTGATTTCAATTAGTCGACGAGTGGCTAGAAATCATAGTCTAATTTTTAGCACAGATTTATTTCTTTCAAACAAACTGTTGAGGTAGCTCATGCAATAATTAAGAAAATGAAGGTTTAGCTTTCCCAATTAAAATTTTTAATCTCGATTAAAGTAGTACAAAAGTTGGGTTATCTTTCTTAGCTTTGGGAAGGAAAGAATCAAAATTCAAATGTAAATTTAAAACAGGCAGATTTCAAAAGAATTGCTGAAACGCTGAGAAAATCAATTTTGGGTTCCCAAATTACATCTCGCAAACTCGAGAGATGCCTAGCTTAGACTCGAAAAAGTATTAAATTTTTATATATTGATGGCAAGGTCATCATTGGAATCCTTTCACTGAGATATCGCAATATGCAAATAGCAGTCACTGATGAACTAGGACGTAATAAGTTTTCAATCATCTTTGGAAACCAAGAACTTTTCAGGGAACTGAGTTGTTCCATTTGTGTTGATTTATTGTTGAATGTTCTGTTTCTATATTAAGTAAGTAGAAATTGAATAATAATGCGGGAAATAGGTAAAGTCAGGAAAATAAACTTATTACGCGTGAGCCTACGAACGATCCCACTTGTTGTGCTGTATGTTGGGCTGCCCGAAACTTCTAGGTATGGCTCTAAAAACTTGCCGCATTTTGATAAAACTAATTTATTGAGGTGACTTATATCCATTCCAACCAATTCGCTGCTTCACCGCGTGAGTGCCAATGGAATAGTGTCTAGTTAGGACGCCTATCATTGGGGCGATGTGAGCCTTGCTAAAAGCTAGCAGTGCAATAGAGATTTTTCTTCAAAGTTATCAGGGTGCAATAAGAGATATATCCGGTTATATGGCTAACCATACATAAATATCTTCTGTCTTTTCAGAATTTTATTTCAACTTTAACTGGCAACTTTTTCTTTCTTCAAATCTATTAAGCCCATATCATTGTTCTAAAGTTTCATTATAGATTTCAAAAAATCTTAATCGTGATGAGAGGCGTTGGGATGGGAGGACAGAACCCAATTTTCAACATCGAAAATCGCTTTTTTATTTTTCGAAGTATTCTCCATTAAGACCTTTACTTTTGCATACTCTTCAACCAATTTTCTAAGCACTTTTGCTACTCTGATTGAAGTAACTCCAAGACATGCATTCTGAACGCACCAACCACCTCCTCAGGTGACGGAAAGTGTTGATTTCTTGGTTTATTTTTTACGAGCTTGAAAAAAAAGTCCTTCGGTTCCAAGTTAGGACTACATATACGGTTGATCAAATTGATCTTTTGAGTTTCCATTGTCTGTGGCGGCCTCCTGACCAATCGACATCAACCTTTTTTCTTAGCGAGCGACGAATAGTGTGGCCTCCACTGAGAACAAATATTTTTTACACTCTAATGCCCGTGCAATATAGAATGTATGCCAGTCCCTTAATGCCTATAGTTGTCTCTATCTCTTTGGACGATCCTCACAAAATTTCTCTTAGAGCGATCTGCGACCTCGATTGAATTCACCTTACCATCAATAAACACTGTGCCTGAGATAATCCTCGGCGACAGTTGTGAAAAATAGTCGCGCGAAAGCGTTTGAATATTTCAAGTTACTGTAAGAAATACAAATAGCAGTCGTATGTCAAAACGTCCTGAGGAGTATATAACATCAAAAATATCAAACCCTTCGATAAAGTTGTGAGTTGTCAGATTGCAATACTAGGGTTGGCAAAATTCCCAAATATAAAACGCAACAAAAATAAGGATTATGCAATTATTTCAATACTGCAGCGTAAATATTTCGTTATTTATTATAACGGGTGATTTTTTTGAGGTTAGGATTTTCATGCATTAGTATTTGACAGATCACGTGGGATTTCAGACATGGTGTCAAAGAGAAAGATGCTCAGTATGCTTTGACATTTCATCATGAATAGACTTACTAACGAGCAACGCTTGCAAATCATTGAATTTTATTACCAAAATCAGTGTTCGGTTCGAAATGTGTTTCGCGTTCAAGAACTGCCCATGCATCCCGAAAAATGCACTGTTTGGTGTGGTTTGTACGCTGGTGGAATCATTGGACCGTATTTTTTCAAAGATGCTGTTGGACGCAACGTTACGGTGAATGGCGATCGCTATCGTTCGATGCTAACAAACTTTTTGTTGCCAAAAATGGAAGAACTGAACTTGGTTGACATGTGGTTTCAACAAGATGGCGCTACATGCCACACAGCTCGCGATTCTATGGCCATTTTGAGGGAAAACTTCGGACAACAATTCATCTCAAGAAATGGACCCGTAAGTTGGCCACCAAGATCATGCGATTTAACGCCTTTAGACTATTTTTTGTGGGGCTACGTCAAGTCTAAAGTCTACAGAAATAAGCCAGCAACTATTCCAGCTTTGGAAGACAACATTTCCGAAGAAATTCGGGCTATTCCGGCCGAAATGCTCGAAAAAGTTGCCCAAAATTGGACTTTCCGAATGGACCACCTAAGACGCAGCCGCGGTCAACATTTAAATGAAATTATCTTCAAAAAGTAAATGTCATGAACCAATCTAACGTTTCAAATAAAGAACCGATGAGATTTTGCAAATTTTATGCGTTTTTTTTTTTAAAAAAGTTATCAAGCTCTTAAAAAATCACCCTTTACATATGTACATACAAATGTATATATACCTTAGAACAAATATTCATAGCTTGAAGTGTTTATTGAAGAAAAGAGCTGCTATTTGTAGACGTAAATATTTAATAACATCAATTAATAGTGTGTGTAAGTTGCACTTACGTGCTTGTTGAAGATTGCAGTTCTGAAATATATATTTATTGTTTACATAGTCATTATGATATCAATATGTACATAATTGACTATTAAGCGGTTTGCACTTGTCCTACCTGAAATTTGCACTTTTAATTATACATATATCACGATAACAACAAATATTATTGCAGATTATCATATAAGATATGTATCAAAAATATGAGTCGCTTATAGCAAAAGACGATGAGACTGGGCTACCTTGAACATAACTGAAACTGTGTGTTAACTACATGATAGTTTTTTATTATTATTGCGAATTGTAGAAGCTTTATTTTTAGAGATCGTTGAGCAGTAAAGGAAAAAGTTCCCAATACAAGTATGACAGTCGTCAATCAGTTAGAGATATAGTATATGTATTTCGGTTTCCGATTTGACTACTACTTTCGATTCGATTTCATTATGGTTTGGATAAGTGCCAAATGCAATTACATGCACAACAATGAACTTGTCGAATGTTTCATAAGGAAAAGGTTATTCTCTAAGTCAGAGATGTCTCCACGACTTTGAAAACGCTGAGCATGATGTGATTATTGTAGCGAGTGCATGGCTCGTACATACTACCCAAGCGCTTATGTAGAAAAATATGTTTTTGCTTTATTCTTCTCTTTAATACCAAATTAATGAAATATAAGAATATTGAATTCAACAATGGCGTGGGTATCTTTCATAGTACACCCCGAAAAGATCTTTTCTGTTACATAAAACCAAGCCAATATATATTTTTCTCGACAGGTAAATTTACAAGGGATTGTCTATGTAATCTTGGAAGCAAAAGTTAATAAGCAATCAAGCTTTCATACTTGTACAGTACAGTTTCGTACTCTTCGCCAAATCAAGTATTGTTTATTGTGCTCTGTGGCTGTGGCCATTAACTTTATGGAATACTTTACGAAAGGATCTTGGTTTGCGGTCTTACAAAATCCAATTAGTTTAAGAATTGAAGCCGAACAATCATCAAATACGTTGCTCGTTCCGTGAATTGGCCCAGAACAAGAAAGACGCCGAACCCGATTTTCACAGTAGAATTTTGTTAAGTGCTGAAGTTGACCTTTGGTTGAATGCCGTCATTAATAAACAAAATTTTCACATTTGAAGTGAGGACAACCCAATAACCATTGTTGAGACGTCGTTAATATCGTCAAAAATTCACTGTTTGTTTTGTCCATATTTCGATATTTCTTCAAAAATAAAGTCGGCCATAATGTTACAGTCAATGTAGAACTCTACAGAGCTATTATATATGATATATTGTTCCTAAACTTCAAGATGTTGAAGTGGACGACCTTTGGTTCAAGCAATACGGCATTACATAACTTACAGACAACCAACTAACCAATTAATTGATGGAAGCTTTTGGTCATGGGCTTGTGGCTTGGTCTCCAATTTACATCAACGTACGATTTAACACCGATAGAGTATTTTTCACATCGAGATTATGTAAAAGCGAGCGGTTGTGCTATTGGTGGATTGCGTGGAATTCTATGACTGGAACGACATCTAATTACAAAATACGAAAAGACTTTTTCGACTACCCAATATATCTTTCTCCGCTGGTAGACAGTATTCCACGCACTAAATTTTGTCGAAATCGAGCTATGGGATTTCACCAAAAAGTGTGCGGTGCCACGCCGATCGTCCAATTGACAGAAAACACTTTTAAAACATAATGGCAAACGTTTAGGTTACGGTTATATTAGGTTGATCTAGTAGCCCAATAAGCGACGCATAGACCAGTTTTGCTCCTTTGCGATACCAGATGGAGTTCACTTACTAGGTCCATGAAAAGTAGTCATCATTAAAGATGCTTGACGCGAATTTGAACTTAGTCTGGGCTCACTTTCGATACAGATACTGTGTATCATATCGTGGGAACCCTAGAGCGTAGTCTTGCCAATGAGGGATAAGTGAACAAAATACTCCATTGTTTTTCTCGTTCTGCAGCCTTCTCGATCTGTCAGACCCAATTTGAGGGCGTGTAACGCCACCAGACAGTGACCAGTTAGTATTCCGATCATATTCCTACAGTCTCTTCTACTGAGTGTCTATAGGAATTTTGTGTACTTCCGATCTACACACTTGACTTTTGCATTTTTGCAGCCACGTCCAGATCGTCGTATAGACAATACTTGGATTTCCCAATTTTGATCACGTTTTTGGATATTAGCCGTACACCATTTTTGACAATCTCGACTACTACTTCATTTACCTCGATGGTTTTGTGACCTGGAACCCAGTAGAAGTGAAGTTGCTTGCTTCTGGCAACACTTCCCACTTCTGGGCGATATGTGATACGAGGTTACAATAAACAGGATCTTGTAAGAATATGACAATTTTTTGGAGGCTGTCTTGGAGGTTGGGCCGACAAACGGTATTGTTAAAATTAGCAAGAATTGATTTAATTGCTTCGGGGAAATTTTTTCCATTTCAAAATTAAAACAATCTCCATATTTGCTAGCTTAACTGCAAATTTCATGAGTAACTTTCATTATAGAGTTTGTAGAGTTGCCATATGCCACCATTTATTTCTTTGTATTATCCCGTGCCTCTCATTAAGCTAGCCGATTTTGATTTAATTATACGAATTTGCTGTCAAATTACGCTCCTTTTGAAGAGCCCAACAACTTTTGAAAGGAATAACCACAAACAAATACGCAAACCATGCAATGTGTGCACAGAAGCAGAGGATATTTTGCCAACTGTGGTGCTCCACGTTTTGCCTTTCGCCTTACGTCGCTGCACCGCGTGCTTCCGTCGTCGCACACGAGCGCACACGCAGCCGCAATAAATCCACATATGGCAAATGGTATGCGGACAACACAACAGGCAACAGCTGCTGCAACATGCATATGCGCAACAACAACAACAACAATCGTCACAACAAAAAAAAGTTGCAGGCAACTTAGCACAAAAAGGCAGCAAAGCGTCGCGGAGCGAGAGAGCGCGAATGAGCAACTAAATAATGAAATTGCCAAATTAACATACCCGACACACTTGCCTTGGCCACTTTGCATGTTGGCCAATTTCATGTCAACTTAAATGTTGGCAGCCGGAAATACTGGATGTGTAGTAGCACGCATACCAGCACCTACGTGCATTTATTTCCATATGCAAGCAGGCGGGAGTGCAGTGCGGAGTGCAGCTCATAGGCAGTCGAGGCAGCCAAGCAGCCAATGTGGCAAGCATTTTGGCGGCCTGTATGCGTAAGGCTGTGGCTGCCACATGCGCCGCCAGTCTCAATTTCTGTCGCACTGTGCTCACAATTCACCAGCAACCGCATAGGCAACAACAGCAATCAGCCACACACACACGCGTGCACTCATGTGGCAGCTGGCAGTGGCGGCAATCAGTGGCAGTGGCAGCGTCGGCGAGCGGTGGCTGAATTAAGCCAATCATTTGCTGGATTTTCAACAGCCTTAGCTTAATTGAACTTGAAGAGTGGCCGGAGTTGCATGCAACTGGCTGGCGACTTTCGCAACGGCAACTTTTTCGTTGGTCTATGCTTGTGTGTTTGTGTGTGTTTATAGTAAAAGTAGCAATAGCTCGTGATTTTGCTGTGTTGTTGCCATATTTTTGCAGACTTTATTTATACCACTACTAGAATTCTGCATATATACATAGTATTTATATTATATAGTCGAGGCATAGGTATAGGCAGTTGACTCGCTTGTGTGCTTGCGTTGTTGTCACGCTGCGCCTGTTGGTTTGCGGAATTCCACCAGAACTTATTACCATAAAATTGTTGCGCGAAGACTAAGTGGAGCCAGCATGTCTGCCAATTAGTTGTGCTGCACTTTTTTCCTGTGCCTTTCCGGCTGTTTCTCAAGTTTGCGTTCCTACAAGATTCGTGTACACTTGTATGCATGTAAAGAGGTAAAAGAAGTAAGGAGGCGCTAAGTTCGGGTATAATCGAACATTTTATACTTTTACAACTTGCTTGGATTAAAGCCAGGGGATTAACTTCAAGTGCATACGATTTCTTAGTTATATGGGGTTTAGGATAAGTTTTCATCTGCTTAAAAGAAAAACACACTGTCTCAGTTTTATTAAGATAACTTTTATATTGGCCGATATATGGAGTATAAAGTCACCTGGAAGTTCGAAAGTCTTTATATTAAGATACGAGTATTAAGTATATGAGGGTTAAAGGAAGTATTGACCCGATTTAACTCATTTTTAAAACACAGAGTAACTACTATCAGGAAAGAACTCTGTCTGAATTTCAATTATGTATCTCACACATTGCCCGATATTTTCGGTAAAAAGTCAACTATAGGCTCTGCGGTCCATATATTCGCCACCTAGGAGCTTGAACAGTTTTGGTTTCATTAACGGAATTTTAAGTCATAAGACGGCACACCTAAAATTCATGCAAAGTTTTACCTTGATTATATTATTATTCTTGATTTGTAGACTGGAAAGTGAAAGTTTCAAAAGGAATTTAAATTTCTGTTATATGAGAAGTAGGCGCGGCTATAGTCCGATTTCGCTCATTTTCAGTATATGACTTAAGAACATTATAGGAATGCCACCAACCAAATTTTGGTGAAATCGGTAAGACGGATCTCGAGATATGTGAACCTAAAAATTGGCGGTACCACGGCTATCGTCCAATTTTTACCCCGGCTCCATTAGAGGCCTCTCATTCCCCCCTTGGGAATAAAATCTAACGTCTCTGGGCGTCTTTAGTTATTCATTTACCGCCTTTTTAGTAATTAAACAGTACCGTTATGTGGAAACTGAGCAGGGTTTATCTTCCGATTTTACCCATATTCACACTCTTCATAGGAGTTCTTATATTATTTGAGACAGATTTTGTTGTTGTAGCTTTAGTGGTTTAGGATATTTGTATATTAAACTCAATAGAGAGCGGGGCCACGCCCACTTTCTCAAAATTTTCTGTCCGCAGGTGCCCCTTGCTTCAGTGATCTCCTGCGTCAAATTCATATCTTAATTTAGTGCATAGTTATAGTACTTTATATGTTTTCGGTTAATTGGCGTTTTGTGGGCGTGGCAGTAGTCCGATTATGCCCATCTAAGAACTCGTAATTTTGTTTGTGTCAAGGAACGCTCATATTAAGTTTTATCAAGATATCTCAGTTTTTACTCAAGTTACAGCTTGCAGGGACGGACGGACAGACGGACAGACAGACAGTCCCCCGAATTTCTACTTTTTTCATCATTCTGATCATTAATATATATATATATATATATATATATATATATAACCCTATATCTATCGCGATTAGTTTTAGGTGATACGTAGGTAGGTGGAAAAACTATTCTACTCTATTTTAACATGTTGCAAGAGTATAAAAACAACAAAAAAATCTTTATATTACAAAATTACTTCTCGAATTGCTTATTAACAGTTCGCTTAAAATAATTTTTTTTTTGCTAATTTAATAAAAGTATAAAGCAAAGGTACGGACCAGATTTAGCCAGGAAGTGCTTGTTAGAAGTTAAAGGAAATGCTACAAGTACCACTTAAGCGGATATGTTAGATGCACCCATAAATAAGATTATAATTAGGCGTCATATAGTTTTGTTCAGCACATGAGAAAAGGAGAGAAAGAGGTTCAACTTAATGGTGAGGGAAACTCTTAAGTTACCCTGTCTGTTAAAGCAAAAATAATAAAAATATGGAGCAGTATTACCACTTAGTGCATTACTCTATTAATATAACAACTAATTTATTATTATATTCAGATCGAGAAGACTGCACCAAATCTCTTAAGCAGAGAAACAATGCAGCATATCTTGTGCACTTGTCCCGCATTGGCAAGACTACGCTGTAAGAATCTGGGGTTCTCACGGTATGATACACTGGAGCAGGTATCGATAGTGAGGCCACAGAGTCTATTAAAATTCGCGTTAAGCGCAGGCATCGTATCCAATGACTATTCCTCTTAGACTTAGCAAGTGTACTTATTGACCCACCAGATTAACCTAACTCCTCGTGGACCTAGTAACTGAACTCAATCTGGTATCGCAAAGGATCTGTGTGGCTCATTGACCTAACAGATTAACCTAACCTATTAATATATTCCATTACCGCCAGAGCCAAAGTAATGTGAATCTAAGGACTACTTTGTTGTAGCTTAGCCATAAATGCTATTGGGATCAACTTTAAAGGTTAGGTATTGGTTAAGAAATTCTGCTTGCTATTCTTAATGCAAAATTTGTCATCTGTTCAAACTTAAAGGTGTGCACGGAATCTCAGTGACCTCTTTTTCACCTCAAACAGTTGAAATAAAAGGAAAGTTACGCACGAGATTTTATTGGTTTAAAATTCATAATGAAAAGCAGGATGAACTCATTCGGAACAACATTTGAAATTTTTTAACCAAACTATGGTTGGTTCATCCGACACATCCCAAAGAACTTTTGTTCAAAAATGAAGCTCACTTTTGGTTTAATGGGTATGTTAATACACAAAGTTGTTGCTTCTGTAGTTCTCTAAGGGCAGAGGAAATCATTGGTCTATATTTCTTCGAAAATGGAACATTGTTACAGTCAATGAGGAAGGCATAGAGGTATGATTATTGACTTCTAATATCTGAATAAAAGGACATTGATCTGGGCGGCCTTTGGTTCCAAGAACACGGCGCTATATACTATACAGCCAAAACAAGAATTGATTTTAGAAGGAAACCTTTGGTGAGCGCATTATCTCGGGTCGTGGGCTTCCGACGTAGTCTCTAAAATCCTGCAATTTAACACCTTTAGACTATTTTTGTGGTTTTTTAAAGTCGCTTTTCTACGCAGATAAGACCGACACGATTGACGACTTGGAAAAGAATATTCTGCGGTTTATTGCTGACAAATAGCCCCTAATTGCAGCAAAAAAACGTCCATAATTCTGCTAAAATTTATTTGAGCCAGCCGCGACGGTCACACTTGCCCGAAATAATCTTTAAAACTTAATGGCAAACCCTTAACTTTATAACAAAGCTAAATTATTGGCTATAACATTAAATTGTATGATTTTTATTGCATTCTGAAAACCACATATCTTAACAAACACCCTTTATAATTGTATACATTATCTAAGGCTGCCAGTTTTATTCGATCCTACAAAAAATTTTCCTAACAGCGATTATTTTTCGATCGGTATAGAGAGGCCAAAGTGCGTTGCTACTTAAAAACTAACTGATCTCTGTGAAAAACTTAGAAACAGTTAATAAATATACACTTATTATATAATATTTCGGTATATTAACTGAAGTCATATATATTTTTTCACAGATTTTTTGTAATATATTTTTTTACTCACCATTAAATGTAATATAAATATATGACTAAATCTAAGGTCCCACAATCGTGTAGGACCTTTTTGAGGGCTCCACATTTTGGAGCTGTGCGCAATGTCAATGAATCTGAAAATGAGAAGAAAATGAATTTAGTAGAAAATGTAAAAAATACATATCAGTTTCTTTTTGTGAAATTAGTATTAGTTTAAAATTTTGTTTCTTAATTATGACTTTATAAAATGAATAGAAATCTTAATTTTGTTCACTTTCACTTTATATTTTCACACTTTATACTTACAAAAATATCCTGTGAAATAGTCAAGGCCATATCTTGAATAGTTTTTGGATGACAGCGTTCTAAAAAGCGACCGCTCGCAAGTATAATCCTATATGAGTGAAACTTTAAACGCGTTTTCCCGAAACAAGATTTTTCAAAATTGCTGATATCATAACTCATCGGAAAATTAACCGATCGACTTCAAATTAAAACTGAGTATTGTTGTCAAATTAAAACTGAGTATTGTTGAATACATTTACTATACAGTGACCTACGATCTTTTGGATTTGTTGAAGATTGTCAATTTGGCATTAAAAAAAAAAACGAAAATTTTTTACCTAAAAGAACGAGATTTTTTAATTACGTTATTTTGTTAATTTTCGATATTTTTCAAAGATCGCACGACATTGTATAGGAAATATCGCTAAGTTTAATAAACTTTTTGAATATTTTTGTTTAAGCTACTCGTTCAGCCGGAATTACGACAGCAGTTGGGACATTGTTTTTTTTGGCACCTCCGAAGACAGCTCATAACTCCGTTATTTTTCAACATTTTTGTAAAAAAAAAATTTTAAATATAGCCGAAAATATACCTTATTACGTTCAAAAAAGTTGAAAGTATTCAATACCGTACTTTCTCTTAAAAAAATTACGAAAATCGCCTAATTTTTCATGCGTTACACTGCTGTAGCCCCTTAATATTATTTATGAAGCACTAAGTTAAAATATCAATAAAACATTGTAATCTATGAACATAATTGGTTAGGGTGATATCTAAGGTCGTGCTGTGCTCCGGCTTTGGGTAGAGCTAAAACAACCATTTTCATACATTCTCGCGTAATTTTAAAATTTCCTACTAACACTACTACTCTCTGTGCTAAGTCGCTAGTCTCAATAAATCTACAGCGTTAGACTGATAGCCATTCGGTATCTATAGGATACTACTGTCTATTATTTCTTCTTCTTTATTGGCCTAGACACCGTTTACGCGGTTATAGCCGAGTCTACAACAGCGCGCCAGTTGTTTTTCCATTTCGCTGTTTGGCACCAATTGAAGACTCCAAGTGTTCCAAGGTCTTCCTATTCCTCCGCTTTTCCATGGTAAGCATAAATTATTTTTGAGATCTACCGATTTTGAGATAATTGCTTAAAATGCAAGTTGAATTCTCCTCCAACTGATTGCTTCTTAGAACGGTTCGGTTAGTACTGTCTTGCATTGATTAACGTTGCATATTTTATTTGCCCAGTGTGTAGTGGCCTTACTATCTGAAATTAAATCCAAGGTGTTGGGTTAAATCAGGTTCGTTGGCTGAACCAGAGATCACCCTGGACTATTATGTGCAGAACTCCTGTATACGTTATCATAACACAGCAAAGTGCCAATACAAATTTGCTCAGCCGTTTAATTTCTATTCCCACCAACTCGGTGCGATGTAAGCTCCAAGTGTTTAAGCCTTAACTTCGCACGTTTCCAAATGTTTTCACCTTGACTTCTTCCCTACAGCTTCTGCAGCTGGAATCTGTTAGAACTCTTAGAACTAGGGCAAAGAGCTTTGTGAATACTTTACTATCAATCTTGAGCTAAGATAATCTTGATACAACGCATGAACTGTAGATGGTCCAGCGCAGATCAAGCTGCCGCTAAGTCCAGCTATCAAGTAGTAGAACGCACAAGAAGAGGGGAGCACCAACCAGTTCCCATTCTACTGATAGTGGGAAATCTAAAGGGTTGTATCACATAAAGATCACTGAATTTAATGACTTGTGTGGATGTAATGTGATTTATTGAGGAAGAGTTGGCGCAGTATGGCTTGTTCCAAGCTCCTAAAGCTAACACCTTATTTCTAATATATTTCTCGTATGCTAAAAGACTTAAAATCACCGTTACTTTCGTAATAAATAGGTCTTAAGCACTCTGAACATTTCTTTCTAAATATTTCATGATTTTTAGGTAATTCCAAGTGAGAGATGTCGAAAAGAATACAGTTCGGTTATTATGTTGTTTATTCGTCAAGACTATTAGGCAGTCACTTAACTCTGCAAACATCTGAATTTCCAGCTTCCTTATGCATTTTGTTATCACACTTCCAGCCCTCGCTTGAGTCATGCTTACTTCACGGCAATTATGAAATATTTGAGCTTGACTATGTCTCCACTTGCGCCGAAAAATTTCAAAAATGCACTTCACGTTGCAAGCAAACACACACACACACACATACACGTATACACTTGCTTGCAATTATTTACTCGCATTCATGCAAGTGGCTTAAAGATGCGACTATTATGCAGCTAATTTGCCAAACTGACAGCGGAGATGCAGCCGGCAGCAGGCGGCAGGCAGAGAATTCTCATTGAGTTTAATGAGTGCATACTTGAGAGCGCTCACTCCCGGCGAAGACCCTGCTCGCCCCCCTTACTCGTTGACTTTTCATTGTTGCAGTATTCACCTACTAACCAGCACAGCTAACTACAGAAAGCAACAACAAAACAGTGTTTTGTGTACAACAACACAGCATACTTGAAATTGCAACGAATTTTAATGATCTTAACCCACTTTGGCGTAAAGTGAGGCAAAGTGAATGAGAAGTTAAGTTAAGTAGGAGTTGCTGTTGTTGCACTCGTTGTTGTTGTTGTAGCAACAGTGGCAGCCAAGCAGTTGGGGTTAGCAATTGCTGATTATGCGAATGCGAGCAGACGTGTGCAGCGTGACGAAACGACAGTGAGCGCCAGGGGGGCGAAGCTCCTTATTTATGTGTTTGTGTGTGTGTATGTGTGCCTGTGAGTTGGGCGCGCATGTTGCATGCCACATTCACTAGGCAAATGAATACGTTAAATTTGTTATAGAATTTAAAGCGATGCATTTCAATTTTCCACAGTTACACACACATATAAGCACATGCAACACACACACACAAACATACATATGCACATTACAGTTAAATACGCTGCACTGCAGTTGAACGTTGCAGTGTAATACAGCTAAATAGCTTGTTGTTGCATGCCACTATTGCCAGCAGCCAAAGCAACAAATTCAAAGCCAAACTACAACAACTAAAACAACCATAATAATAATAATATGTGGCAGACCTAAGCACGCATTTATACATATACACATCTATGTGTTTGTGTGTAAAAGTATATTCATGCGGCCAAAAAAGCGGCACACGCTCCAGGCGAGGGTCTCGGTCACTGCCTTTATGTCTGTCTTCATCTTTGTATTTTTATACCCTGAACAGAGTACGAAGTTTCTTATAGCCAAAAAGAATAGTCGGAGAATACCTGTATACGAAATACACATATGTGTGAGTCGAATTAGCCAAGATCGTCTCTCCCACTGTCCGCGAACTAGTCGCTCAGATTTTGTGATATCGATCTGAGGTTTTGCATCCATCTTTGTTTCTTCAAGGAGCTGCACATTTGTCGAAACCGGCGATATCGGACCGTTATAGCCTATAGCTGTCATACAAACTGACCGATCAAAATCAAGTTCTTGTAAGGAAAACTTTTTTATTTGATGAGATATCTCCACGAAATTTTGCATGGATTATTTCTCAGGATAACGGTATAATCTCTGAAGAAATTGTTTGGATCGGAAGAATATAGCATATAGCTGCCATACAAAGTGACCGATCAAAATCAAGTTTTTGTACGGAAATATTTTTTTTAGACAAGGTATTGTCCCGAAATTTGGCATAAGTTATTCTTCAAAGTAACGGTATAATCTCCCAAGAAATTATTCAGATCGGACAGCTATAATTCTTAGCTGCCATACAAACTGATCGGTCAAAATCAAGTTTTTGTTCGGAGAATTTCTTCATTCATCAAGATATCTCCATAAAATTTGGTACAGATCATTATCCAAGATAACGGTATAATCTCCGAAGAAATTATTCAGATCGGACGGCTTTAGTCTTTAGCTGTCGTACAAACTTATCGGTCAAAATCAAATTTTTGTATGGAGAATCTCTTCATTCAACAAGATATCTCCATAAAATTTGGCACAGATCCTTATCCAAGGTAACGGTATTATCTCCAAAGAAATTTTTCAAATCAGACAACTACAGCTTATAGCTGTTATACAAACTAATCAATCAAAGTTAAATTTTTGTATGGAAAACTTTCTTAGTTGACAAGATATCTACATGAAAATTGGCACAACTCAATATCGAAGATAACGGTATAATCTGCCAAGAAATTTTTTTAAATCGGATATAGCTGTCATACAAACCGATTTAAAAAAAATAGTTCTTGTAAGGAAATTTTTTATTTGTGAAGGGTATTATAGCTGCGGCGCAACCGAAGTTACCATTTTTTTGTTTTTGTAAAAGCGTGTAAGTTTGTCTGTGTCTGGCAACCGCATTCTAAGTGCCAATGTTGACGTTCGCGTTCACGTTACATTTTGACTGCTTTGAACTTTTTATGGCCGCTGCACGGCGCGTTGCTCACATTTCACAGTCGCTTGCCACTTGCCGCACATACCACACATGCCACACGGCAACTAGTTGCAATTGGCGGCATTATGGTTGCATGCTTGCCACACATATATTCACAGCCACAATTGTCGTTGTTGTTGTTGCATGCTTGCCACACATATATTCACTGCCACAATTGTTGTTACTATTATTATTGTTGTTGCTGTAGCCAGGCTGTAAGTACTGTGAAATCGCTGCAATTGCTGGCTTGTTGTAGCATAATTTATTGTTGGCAACAATGGTGATCGTTGCGGGTGCCAGGCGATATCCAGTTACCCACGCAATGTGCAACACACACACACATATACATAAACTTACTTAAACGCAGACGAACGTTAGTGCTCCCCAGTGCACATAGATTTTCCTACTCCGTTCTGCTCTGTTATCCACCGCCGCCTGTCTGTGTGCGTGTGTATGTATATGAGGGCATGAGTTGCAACAACGCCTCGTGGCAGCAATTGTTACTTGACGCTCTATACCTATGCGTGTTTATGTTGTTGCTGTTGTTGTTGTTGTTGGCAGCATGTGGCTCACCGTATTTTGTTGCTGATTGATTAAAGTTGATACGCTTTGTTGTGCATGTGGTGGTTGCGCCAACAAAACAACAACTACAATAGACTTAGTTAATATAGTATTATTGTTGTTGTTATTGTTGCTAGCGTTAGTTGGCAAGCACCCATGCCGCCAATGTGCAGTTGTGGGCGTTAGTTGTTGTTATTGTTTTTGTCTATTTAATTTTTCCCCGCACCGCTTTTGTTGCTGTTATTATTGCATTCATGCTGGTAATTGTGGCTTACTCCACTGCCACTCAGCAACTTAATGCACCGTGATTGTTGGCATTTAATTAAGTAATCAAGGCCGCACGCAGCGTTGCCAGCATGGGCAGAAATCGGCAAGCCAGCGTTGCATGTGAACTTGTGGTGGTGGTGTGTGTGTGTGTGTGTGGCTGTAAGTCGCTTTTGCAGTCGGCAGCATGACTTGGAATTGATGAGCACAATTAAAATGCTGTCAGCTGCTGAAATTTCTAAATAAATCCAATATATGTGCAGGTATGTGTGAGTGTAGGTGTATGTAGTGGTTGTGGTAAGCTCATACGCCCTCGCGGTCAAGCGCTCGTTATTAGCCGATTAGCAGCCTAATTTTTTCGCTAGATTTGTTTTTAATTAGTGGGTGGTTTGTTGCCGATTTAAGCTGCCCCAAGGGAACGCTTTTCATTAGCGCAGCTTTAGTTGCAAAACTTTGCAGCGCGGCCTTGTTTGTATGAAATTTTGGTAATTAGAGTTTGCTGTTGGTATAGTTGAGCATTTGAATTTCTATGGCTGAGTTTAACCTAGTTAATTGAAATTGTTTCATTTGGGGTTTATTGAAAGGTATATTTACCTTATTTTAAGTGTATTTAAAGCGAAGGGTGGACTTTTCCTACTTTAGAAGTTATGAGCGATGGTTATCCTTTATTTTAATTCAGAAACGCCGATATTCAGAAAATATTAAGAATTCTTTTATTTGAAAACTTCAGGGGCTACATGAGTTTCCTCGGGTAAAAAACACAAAAAAATTAAAATTTCATCCATAATATTTGATCTTCAAAAAATAAAATAATTTGGCTGCCGGGCTGAAAACTATGTAGTGTAATTGCCATCGAGCACTGATACACTGATTGAAATGATATTCTAACTTGCCGATACCATTTTTGTCGAGTGATTTGGCTTTGGCTTCAAAACCACCCTCTTTTCGGCAATTATATCTCCTTTTCTAGAAAATTTCTTTTCTCTTGCGATCTGAGATAAAAATATGTCACTCGGTGTACAGATTGGGAGAATAAAGTTGATGTGAAAGTAATTTCAAGACCATCATTTACATTGATTTGTGACATGGTGCATGACCTTTATAAAATCTCTTTTTTTGCGGAAATTGCTAAATTTTTTCGGCGATCTTATCTTCAAAACGTCCAATAACACTATATGATAATTATTTAAGTGATTGAGATAGAATAATCAATTCATAATTTTTTTCGTTGTTTTCGTTTGTAGCCTCCCTTGCACTTCCACTTCATTCATTGTTTTTAGTATCTGGTTTGCAGCTTTCTTTTTTCTCCAAAAAGTAGTGAAATCCATTTTTCATCAACTTTTATACTATAATAATGACTGGGGTATATTAAGTTTGGTAAGATCTTTCTAACACTCACAAGAAATCGTCGGAGATCATATATATACCTAGATATTAGGTATATCAATTAACAGTATGGCGAGAAGAGTCGGTTTAGACATGCCCGTCGGTCTGTCTGTATATACGTGAATTAGTCTTTTTATTCTTTAGATATCGATTTAAAATTTTATAGGACCTCCTCCTCAAGAACTTGTTCATTTGTCGGAATTGACGATATAGAATATAAGTGCCATCAAACTGGTCGATCACAATCAAGTAAGAAACTTTCTATATGTGAAGCGTATTTTTCAAAACACCAAAATCTACGTAATATAAAATGCTATACTATATATTACGGAGAAATCGTTTGACACCTATCTAATTTTTTAAGAGGTTGTTTCAAGGTCAACTTTTGAAGCAATTGAGTTGAATTCTAATGGCAATAAGATCTTTTCGGCCTGGTACTGATGGAATTTGAGATATCAGAACTATTCTCGAAAATGCTTTGGTCTTTTAAGCGCCTGCAAACAAAGAATAGTAATTTAATGTGAGTCATAGCTACTGAGCTATACAAATGCCATATATATTTACCATAGTTATTGAGATATAAATTCTACTGAAACCGAATTTTTCATTTTCCCATTTTCTGTCCCAAACCGATCCACAGCCAAGATCAATATACAAGTATGTAAAGACTCTTAACATTGACTAACCTCGCCGTTCTCAGTACGACGATCACCTCAAGGGCAACTCATTAAATTTGTGGCAGCAATCAGTAATCGAACAAATAACAGATCAGCACATACACACACACACACTAACATAAACAAAAGCAGAAAGAAAACTCTTGTTCAATGAAAGGCGGCAGCACGTAAACCAAAACGATAAAAACGGACTGTGGCAACAAGAAATTTGTAAACATAAAAAGTGGAAAAGAAAAACAGAACATTGAAACTCAAGTCAAGGCATGAAGAAATGAAAAAAAAACATGTACAACAACAAATCGCGTAAAATGTGTATGACTGCAAGGTAGCCAAAGATCAGTGAAGATCAACGTTGAATAGCGCCAATAACCCAAAAACAAATTTCTGTACAAATAAAGCGTGCACGCGAATGCGATCGTATGCATTATGGTACATGTCCGCAAAGCCAATAAGAATTTTAAAAGCTCACTCATAGCTCATAATACCTGGCCGTGCGCCTGGCCCTGGTAACGGGCTGGGAAAAAATATGGAATATGGCTAAAGTGCGCCAACGCCATTCACAGCGTTCACAAGAGATGTAACCAAGAATGAACAGAGAGCGGGTGAAAAACGGAAATTTAAACGAAAAATAATTCGTGACCCATAACCGAAACAATTTGTAAAGTCATAAATGCGCCGCACAAAGCCAGCCGGGAGATCGCTTAATGGCGCGTTGCGCGATCAGCCCGTAAAAGGCCATAGAATGTTGTGCGAGGAGCGTGTGTCTTGTGTGTGCTTGCATTCACTCTACAAAAGAAGCTTTGTCGGCGCAGCTGAATATGTGCAGAGCAACGTTTCCATTATTAGTATGCGATCAGCGATCACCGCCACGATCGTCATAACAATTCTTAAATGATGACGAGGTTGTCAAGAAAAAAATACGAAAAAAGTCATGTTCAAGTGAAAAGTGGAAAGGATACGGCCACAAAATATTATGTGTGTAAAATTTTGTACACACTTTAAAGTTATTGCCGTGTTTTTGTTCTTGTTTGGAGGCGCTGTGCGCCGTGAGGCGGTGACTCAAAAACGTAGCGTCGGCAACAAGTGCGCTTCGGGCGCTTTGTTTTTGTGCAAGTTTTTGTGTGCTTGGGCGAACTTTTTGCTACAAATTTCGGGTTTAAATTTCAATCTGCACGTACCGTAATTACAGGGTGTCTCAGTGAGAAGGTGTATTTTAAATAATTTTTGGAATTTTTTGCTTTTGTTTTAATTAAACTGGGCGGAACCTGTTTACGGTACTATTTTTGAAAAAAAAAATCAGCTTTATCGGGACGACTCGAGCAAGAACCTGTTTTATACCCAAAATCATTCGAACAAACTAACGAGATATGTTGAGCTCTCTTGCGATTTTCAATTACAATATACTTACTTTCTAATATTTTCATCAGGTGAAGAGGTATTTAAAAAATATTGTATTTATTCATTTCGAAGTCGAATTATAAGAGTATTCTTTAAATAATCGTTTCAGTTTTTTTTTTTAACTGAATTATTATATATTATAAAATTTCTTTTTTATAACGAGGAAAAGGCAAGAGTCCTTCTAAAACACCGTATAATCGTCAAGTGAGCATTGCTAAGATCTCCAAAGCCAAAGTCTTGATATAAGCTGCGGGTTTTGTATTATAATAAAGTTGTCTCAGTGATTTTAGCCTTGGCGTAACAACAGTATTGGTTTTTTGGACATACTTAATTGTTTGACACAACTATCTGAAGAGAGTTGAGGTAAAAAAAAATATATTTTTCATATATATCCAATATTTAAGCAATTGTCGAATAATACGCGATATTGTCACAATTTGTAGGCTTTTGTATCCGAACCACTCCCACTCTCTTCTAATATGCTGGGATTCTTTTTTTTTTTCCTTAGTTTGATAGTGAACGAAGGCAAGATGAAATTACTCCTGTTACATTAAGCAAATAGTCGTCGCAGTCGCGACTTGGCTCCCACGTCACTGTTAGCAGTCACTACTTCGAAGTCGTAGAGAATTTCATCTATCTTGGAACCAGCATTAACACCAACAACAACGTCAGACTCGATATCCAACGCTGCGAATTAAGAGGAAGCGGCTCCGAGAAGAACGAGGGGCGCGCTGTTGTAAACTCGGCTATAACCACGTAAGCGGTGTCTACCCCAGTAAAGAAGAAGAAGAAGTTTTGTAAACCTTTTTTTATAATCGCCTGAAATTGCATTGCCAAAAATCCAGTATTGTATATTTCGCACCTTTTTTTAAGAAGCGAAAGTTCGTGTAATGATTTTTACTATGAAGAAAACTCGAACAACGAGTATGCTTGAAATTTTGTGTTTCGAATGGAATCACGGCGAGGGAATCGCTGAATTCTTATCGGTCGACTCATACCAATTTGTTTAATGTTTTGCGTATAAAGCATATCATTGCCTAAACGTTTGCAAAAAGGACGTCTATTAGAGGTCACAACAGAGATACGTATACTTGACAACGTATGGACGGACCCGACATTCTGTAAACACAATATTACTGACAACACTGAACCCCATCCCACCCGAAGCTTGTATGACAAAGAACTATATGGAAAATTGGATTAAATGCCGACATGCTTATATTGGCTCAGAATGTTTCTAATTGAATGCGATAACAAATATTAGTATTTAAATGCAATATGTTATATTTTCTTCACTTATATGTTTTTTTTTGGCATAAGTCCGGCTCAAATTTCACCAGATTGTATAGACTTTAGTTGCCCGGAATTTTTTTTCGCTGAAATCCTAACCCCTGTGCGTAGATTGTTGGAATTTATAATAATTTATATAAGCTTAATTTCACTCTATAATACTTTATAGTTTAAGTATGTCATGTTATTTGTCAGACGCGACTTCAAGGCTGTCAGCTGTCGTTCGACACCGATGTGACACAAAATGCGTGGTATTTGACAATCGTAAAAACTCAATCAGCAGTCAGATTTCTGTTGAAAAACTGAATATAACAAGAAAATATATGTGCACATATATATCTATTATAATTTCACAAGTTGTGTTTCTTACTTTTGGCTCACTTTTTTATGCCAATAAACATTAAATCATTAACCTATTTTGTACATAAATTAAAGCTTAAGTAACAAAATTCAACTCCCACATGGTAAATATTTGCGGGTATATACTTGTATGTATACGAATATATTTATAGTTTTTATTCAGTAAAGAGTGATAATTAAGATTGTCTTTATGAATAGAAAAAAAAACGAATTATATCCGAAATTTAGTTTAAAATTTTCAACGCAAAAGAAGAAAACACAATGACTTCGGCTGCTCCGAAGCTATAATACTTTTCTCAGGTGTTGTGGCAGCTTATGCTTATGTTTTAATGGTTCGATCTGAACAGTATATTCGGAGATTATTGCCTTGCCTTGGACAATAAAACTTGACAAATTTCATGAAGATATCTCAACAAATAAAAAAAATTTCCTACAACGACTTAATTTTGATCGTTCAGTTGGTATGGCAGCTAAATGATATGGTGATCCAATATCGGTGGATTCGGTAGTGGCTTCTTGTGGAGTAAAAAGCTATGCAAAGCTTTAGATCGATATCTGAAAAATTGAGGGACAAGTTTACGTATATATAGAGGGTCGGTATATACAGCGGGTTATCCAAGTATAGGTAGTTTTTTAAAGAGTTTTTTTTGTCAGATCACTCATGAGTCGTGTCAAACTGTCATGCTATTTTTGTTCAATATTACTGAAAGACTTACGCCTGAACAACGTTTACAAATAGCTCAACTTTAATAGGAAAATTCAGCTACTGTAAGAATGTATTTCGTGGGCATCGCTAAACTTATGGTCAACATAATAGGCTTACTGGGCTTACTATTCGCAACGCCATCACCCATCTTGAGACCCAACATTCATTGTTGCATAATATTCGACCGAACAGACCACATCCAACACGCAGTGAGGAAAATATAGCAGACGTAGCTGAGAGTGTACAGAAAGACCGTGGAGAGTCGATTGGACGCCATTCGCAGCTACTCGGACTGACGCATGGAATGACTTGGTGCATTTTACTTTGTGATCTTAAATTAAAAGCGTACAAAATACAGCTTGTGCAAGAACTGAAGTGCTCGACATTTTCAAGGGACTATGCTTAACTCTGTAAGGTCTTGAAAAGTTCCAAGAAGATGAGATCGAGCCAAATTTCATTCAGCGATGAGGCCCGTTTCTGAGATAATGGGTATGTAAACAAACAAAATTGCAGCATTTGGGACGAAAGGAAACCTGAAGAGGTTCAAGAGCTGCCATTTCATCCAGAGAAAACTAAAGTTTGGTGTAGTTTGTGGGCCGGTGAAATCATTGGTATATATTTTTTTCGAAAATGATTCCGGTGAGAACGTAATCGTCAATGGCGACCGTTATCACGCCATGATAATTGACTATTTAATACCTAAAATTGAAGCTCATGACCTTGGCGACATTTGGTTTCAACAAGACGACGCTAATGCCTAAACATCGCATCTATGAATGGATTTATTGAGAGAACACTTCCTTCAGCAGATAATTTCACGTTTTGGCTACGTCGATTGGCCACTAAGATCTTTTTCCTGTGATATGTAAAATCTAAGATTTATGCCAAGAGTCCCAGTTTGATTTAGGCTTTGGAGTAAAGCATCACGCATGTCATTCGCCAGTTACCAGTCGAAATACCCGAATGAATCATTGAAAATTAAACTCAACGGATGGACCATCTGAAACATAGCCGCGGCCAATATTTGAAAGAGATAATTTTCAAAAAATAAATGCTAAAGAATGTACTTTCGAATGATAAAAAACATTTTTCATTAAATTTGAAGTTTATGGGTTTTTTCTTAAAAAAAAGGGGCCTCGAATAGGATTAACCTTTATATACTTAGTATGATCTCCGCGGTGTGCTTCTAGCCTATTCGGTGATAAAAAATAATATTCTCGAAATCTTTTTCTAAATAAGAGCGGCCAACCTTACACATGATAAAATTATATGACTTCAGCCATGAGCTAAGACGTTCTGCCACTTTATGAGTTCTAATAACCAACGCCCTCCGTAAACCTACCCCCCTAAAAGTCGTTGGTAAACCGGACTAAAATAATTTCGAAAATTGATATGCAAGTCGATTTTGTTGAAATATTCTCTTCTTAATTAGTTGTATGCAACTTTATTGAAAGAGTTTAAAAACACCCCAACGAAATCAAAACCCTCGCCAAAACTAAAAAAACTAACGGTAAAACTAGTTCGAGTTTGATTTATGCAAAATGCAAGTAGAAACGCACTATTTAACCGACGTTGCAAGCAGCTGCGCTTGTGCCAATTTTATGGCTGCTTCTTTCACGGCGCCGCATTGTGCCGGCCGAGTGGAGCCGGTCAACCAGCGTCAAATCCATTATAAACAAAGTGGTAAATATGCGTTTTCACTTTTCACTTTTTCTTTTAAAAATAAAATGGAAAATCAAGTAGATTTGCTTGAAATAAAAATAACCGCAAATTAGCGGTACTCGCAACTGTATTAGAGATAAATATAAGATAATAACAACAAAATGCTTTAAAACGCACAACAACAATAAAAGCTTGCAACATACAACCATTTTGATAGATGAGCTGACTGGTGCAAGAAAATGCAATAAAACAAAACAACAACAAAATTACAAAAATGCTTATAGACGGCACTGAAATCGCCAGACGTGTGAGCAGCGGCATTCGAACCGAAATAACTGCCCGCGCTTTCAAACGTATACCGCAATCGCAAATTAACTGTGTTTTATAAAACAACAACAACAACTTGTGCTGCTACAATTGATCGGGCGAAAGAAGAAAAGAAAGATGTTTACACATAAAATACATAAAATCGAAACCACTTTCGAATCGAACGGCGCTGAACCGTCACTGCACGCTGCACGACAGCACGCAGCCGCCGAACGCCGAACGCTGGCACAGAAACACAGAAATTAAAATCATACTTTTGGTCCAACATGCAATTTTCAAATGCATTTAAAACGCAACGGAACTGCATGTAAATATGTATGTGCTATATATATCTACATGTTATGCTATGAGAAGCTATGCTATGTGGTGCTATGCTATGCTACATACTTGTATGTTATGAGATGCGATGCTATGCCATACTATGCTATGTCCATGTACCAAACATATGTACGCGTCAGGCCTGTCGCGTTGCCGCTTCGTATCGATTGGCACTGCATCGTGTTATTAGTAACGGTTAATTTAGACGGACATTACATTTCACCAACTCTGCGCATGCGTCATCGCTGTAGAAATCAAAATCACTCATTGCGCCCAAGAGTCTGATAATTATCAACCAACAAGAGGTATGAGTATGTGTGTGTGTTTATAGGCGATCGTCTCCATCAATGGCAAGTGGACAGCGCTGGCTGATGGCCGGCAGTTGGTGGGTGGAAAAGTTGTGTTATTAAATACACACATACAAAGCATTAGTTGTTACACACATACAAAACAAAGTTGTTGCCGCTAAATACCAGTACATCCACAAATAACTACCTACATACATTGTTGGTTTGTTGAGCGTGTGTGTGCGCACTTGCCTAAGTGCTTGTAAATGATATGGAAATTTATAAAGTTGTTGGCATTGCCATTGCCGTTAGCATTGAAGCGTACCGTTTACTTTCTTCTTTCTGCTATTTTAAGCCCAACTAGTTTTCCAACTTTTTCATTATTTTCATTTTTGTTTTGGAAAACTAAGCGCCGCTGCGTGGCAAGTGAGCATAGCGTTTATTGCCGGTTTTTGAGTTAATTATAAGTAATTTTACTTAATTTAATGTAGCTTTTAAGCACTTGTAGTATAAGTATACACATACTTGTGGAAGTTCTAAATATGTCTTTGATCAAGAAAACACTTTTAAAGTGAATAAGAATGTTTGTAAGTATTTATTTGAGTGGCCTGACAATATAGAGCCCTTAAATAGGCACACCTTTGATCATTTATTCTAGAAGTAAGGCAAAGAAATCGAGGTTCTCTTCTTCAAGAGTATATGATTTTATGATAGCAAAAAGACGGTCTTCAAAAAAAGGATATTTATTTGAATTTTTTTTCGAAAAAAATATATTAACCTACAAAAAAATTCTACAATGTTCACTTAAAACGAATCTATCGAATAAAAAAGTATATGAAACATCCATCCATCAGTAGCACTCCTTTTTATTGATGTACATAGGAGTACTTGACGCCAAAAAACAAAAAATTGTTTAGATATTTCTCATATAAACCGATGTATAATCCTTGTCTTATAAGGTTTAAAATGAAGCAGAGAGACGGACGCCTTTGCCAATGTGGAAAGAATCATAAATCTTCCGCAGAACCTTTCTCTCGAAAACTCGTATTGCCGACTCATCAGATGTTATCATCGTCCATGTCTCTGTACCATATAGCAGAACGGAAATAATGAGTGACTTATAGAGTTTGGTCTTTGTTCGTCGAGAGAGGACTTTACTTCTCAATTGCCTACTCAGTCCGAAGAAGCACCTGTTGGCTTGCGATGGATTTCTGGGCTGATGTTATTATTTGTAAACACCGGTTCCAGGATAGACGAAATTATCTACGACTTCGAAGTTATGAGTGTCAACAGTGACGTGGGAGCCAAGTCGCGAATGCGACGACTATTTGTTTGATGACAGGAGATTTTCGTCTTGCTCTCGTTCACTGCTAATCCCATTTGCTTCGCTTCTTTGTCCAACCTCGAGAATGATTTGCGACTGCGGCTAAAAACTCTCAAGGACCGAATTTCCATCAGCAAATCGCTGCTGAATCTCAAAAAAATCTGTCCATATCTGTAGCGGGCAATGTCAACCGTAATTTGTCTGACAGGATTGACAGGGAATTGTCTACTATAAGGCGATCTCATACGACCAAACTCTTACGTCGCACCTTCACTGTATACAACTAGACCGCCTGTAGGAAGAAATCGCCCAGAAACGTGAGAGGAATTGTATTTAATCAAGACAACGCCAGGCCACACACATCGTTGGTGACTCGCCAGAAGCTATTGCAGCTTGGCTTTCGAGGCCCTTATGAATTCAACTTATAGCTGAGACCTGGTACCAAATGATTTTTACTTACTCTTTCCTATGGTGAATAGGTAACTAGTGAAAAATTCACCTCAAGTGGAGATAGTAAAAATTGAAGGTTTCTGTGAGACATTATGAATTTACTTTCAAAGTAGCAATATTTGGCCTAAATACGATTATTATAAGTATGCTTATTTTTAATAAACTTTTCAGTTTGTATGGCAGCTATAAGCTTTAGTGGTTTGCAAAATTTAGTATTTAGTGTACTCAATTAAATATTTCCATACGTGTCTTTTTCAAAATATATTTGTTAAAGTTTCCATGAATTCTACTACCTAAACTAGTCCACACCGAATTCCATCATTTCTAAAATGTGTCATAAAATATTGAGTGAAGAAACTATTTTCTCATAAAAACTCGTGAAAGTTATTAAATATTTGTCTTTCATTTTCCACGCCACCGAACGTCTGCCAAATACCTGTTTAAAATGAAATAAAGCACAAATTCTTTGTTTGACATACCACAAATTCTCTAACCGTTTGCCATAAGCAAGTGCCGTTAGTGAGCTGCGAATATGCTGCTTACAGCGATGACACTTTGCCATACTTATGTGAATACATATACACATACTATCTCTTCTGCTTTTATGCGCATATACTCGTACTTGTTGTAAATACGCAGTTACTTTGCCACTTCCGCGTTCACTTTCATGTCCACGCGCTTCTTTTTGGAAGTATTTACAAGATTTTTATTATTTTTTTGCTTGCTTTTGGGCTTACATTTCATTTTTACGTTCTCCGCATAATCATACATGCATGTAAGTACGTATGTGGGTATAATATGTTCATAAGTCTGTCATTACAACTGTTCAACAGTCTTTAAATATTTATATGTACATGAAAAAAGCTCTGTCTTTGTCCGTCTTTCTTTGCTTTTTCGGTTTCTTTTTTTTCTGCATCTCTTCGCGTTCTATTCATTCATTTCTTTTGGCAGTGGCGCTCGCTCTCGGCGTCATTATTATTTGTTTAACATCATTTTCATTGGTTTCCGTTTGTTGGCTTTGTTGAGTTTGGTGCCTTTTTAATTTAATGATGCTCATATCGGCATATTATCATAATAGTAATTTACTGATTCTGTTCTGTGGGTTTCATATTTACACATAAGTATATTTACCGACATACGATGTAATTGTGATGAATTGTTATTTTATCAAATCGGAAATAATTTGTTGAAAAGGTATTTGTGGAATTTGGTTAAATTATTGTTTCAGGGGGTATTTGAGTTCAGAAATATAAAAAAAAATATTTTTACAAAATTAACATTAAACAATATGTCTACAAGGGGATTTTTCAAAATTCAAACCATTTCAGGATAGATACTTTGCTGAACCGACATCCAAACTGGTTCGTTTTTCGCGGCATTGTGTTTTCAAAACGATACCCTCCATTCCTCAGATTCTACTAAACTATTTTAACCGACAGTTTTAGAGAGTCTTCTTTATAAACTTTTTTATGTCTGCAACTGGCCATATGCCAAATAAATTTAATTTTTACTATTTTTGAAAATTTTTAATTATCAAAAAAAAGCGGTACAGAAACAATTTTTTGTTGCAGGAAATCGCATTTCGTGAATTCTTTTTTTTTTCCCAGCTCCCATGTACCTAATACCACGGCTTTCGAAATTCTAGGTAACTTTACACCGCATATATTGGCCAATATATGAATTATCTCCATGAAAATAAAAGAGCCTGTGTTACTTGTGCCTAAAATGGATAAAATTGGGAGAAAACTTATAAGGGGGTATATAACAAACATATAACATCGGGGTGAATTTACTCGACATGACTGCTAATGGTATGTGAGGTACCTTAATGAACCTCAGGCAACATTTTACTAGTACATCGTTGGCATATCAATAGTATGTAGTATTGACAAAAATTAATAAAATCGGGTCGTTACTACCGCCAACTCCCATATACCACATACTATGTTTACTCGTATTATACGGTAGCAATTTTTCTGTAGCGTTTAATTGTGATACAGTCAAAATATTATGTTTCTGAATTAAATTTTTCAGCATTGAAATAATTTAAAACTGCCAAAACCCGTACGGAAACCATTCGGTTGAAAAAATATTGCCATTCAATATTAAAAAAGCATATCTGTCACGTATCATAATACAAATCACATGGAGATTATTATTTAAATAACCAGTGAGAGCATACATCTCTATAAAATTGTTAGTTTATCTGCTTTTGACTACAAAAAACGCGCTCAAATAAAAAAATGTAGTAACTTTTATTTAAATTGCGTCCAAAGAAAGTAAATTGCTGATACTAACTTGTCAATCACTTTCCTGTTGGAGTGGTGATATTGAACCGCACAATCAAATGCATGTGAAATTAAAAAAAAGTATATAACCAACGACAACAACACACAGCAACAAACACGTATGCCATAAAATTTAAATAATTAAAAAACGCTATCAATGAAATGCTGACAGCTGCAAGCAGTCGCGCGACAGTCATGGCCAAGTAAATGAGGCGCGATGCAAATCAGTTGTGATGAATGCGTGCAACTTTTGGTATGAGTGAGAGATATTCAGATTGTATGTATTAAAAGCAGAGTTTGTTGTTGCTTGTTTTATTGTTGTTGCTGATAAAGTGAATGCAATGGTGGTTTTGAGATAAAAAAGAATTAATGAAGATTTTTTAGTAAAGAAAATCAATGGTTTACAATTTGGCTTTTGTATGATTTCAATGATATATTGATTGATTGACCAGTAGTTCGCATTATTTTTTACAAAAAAATAAATTAGAGAGGGAAAAATTTCAGAAAATCAATTTTTTTGTGTTAGCGAGTTTTTTTAATTTACAGATCTACATATATTTATACAAATATATCTGTATATAATATATTATTTTCGTTGATTTTTTTTGTGCATGACATGCCAAGCCTTGCACTCATCTATTTAATTTGCATTTTTGGCTTAAAACAGCAACTACAATTCAACATTTTTGCACATCGCCGCGAAACGACTTTGTAATTGCACAACAGATGATAGAACGATAAGCGTTGATGTGTCTGTGATATGCTTGTAAGATAGGCAAGCTAACTAATCATACTCATGCGTACATACACCTGTTAGTATATATATCACTCAAGTCAGTTATGTGAGAAAGTGCGTTGTGAAAGTAAAAGTGTTAATTTAAAAATGCAAATTTAAACAATTTGTCACGTGTACAATCTATTCGTTTGAAATTTCCCAAATTCTCATTAACGACAATGTCGTTGACTCTTTTATTGAATGTATAATTGTGTTCGATTCGCAATTCATCTGCTCATTAGGTTTAAGCTCTGCTGTCGTGCGAAAAATTCCAAGCTAAACCAACAAAAAAAAAGTTGTGCAGTTGATTTCATTACTCAAATCGATTATACCATTATATAATCTTTATTTAATTATATTGATATGTTAAAATTCTACCAGTTGTTTGTTCGATTCACTAAGGCACTGTTTAGGGGTGGTTTGCATATTAAAAACATGATTTTCCTAGGAACATGAATCGATAAACGAGATATAGTTTTAAATTAGGTGCAAGAAGAACTAAATACATGTATTTCAAACAAAACAAGATGAAAAGTCCAACCGAGTATTGGATGTGCTCCCAATTCGCATGAATTAGAGGCGTGTGACATATTTTCGGAAGACTAGACAATATTCAATTTAAATATATTAGCTTGGTTTAGTCTGGTAGGCTCATGAGCCATGCTTAGACTAGACTATACCAGATGGAGTGAAGTTACGTAACATATTAGGAGTAGTAATCCTTTTGCCAAACTTCAAGATACTCTGTGGTCTCACTTATGATACCTCTGCCAGGGAGGGATGCTCTACTTTTTACATTGACATTTTCTGCAGTCATGTCGGTATGTCAGCCCCATTCTGTAGACGCGTGCAACTATCGGACTGTGAGCATTAAGTATTGCAGTTATTTTTTCACAGTGTTTTCTATCGAGTGCCAGTAGAAACTTTGTATATTTCTGAACTATCGCTATACACGTGAATTTTCTTTATTGCATCCAGCGCCACTCTCTGCTGCTGGCCAAACAGGGTAAATCTGACCTTTATGCTAAATGAAGTTATTGTCTTGATTGCTGCTTGTTTATCCAAGGACTTGCTTGATGTTGAATTAGTAGCTAGCCCTGCGGTTTCCAAATAGGAAAGACCTCTGCTTAAGATATATTCCAAGGGTCCCAAATCACCATTATTCACCGGGTTAAGCGCCGATTTTGCCGTTTTCAGCGTAGAGGTCTATAGATGGCCGATTTAGCACTAGTTTAATAGTCGCTCTCATTATGCACTATTGGCTTCCAGTAGATGGCTTTCCGTAAGCTTGTTCACCACATTACCGCACCGTAAAGCCACTGGTTGTGTCGATCATCTGTCTGCATGCATACGAGACATTGCTTTTTTTTCTAACTTTCTTTCATATTATACTGTCCAAGACTAGTCCAATGTATTTAGTGCGATTCTTGTGAGATAGTTGTATCTCATTTATTGAAGGGAGCCTCCATAGAGGGATGATGTGTTTCCTAATGTAAACAAACAGACCCGTTTTCTCCAGATTCAACCACAGACTAGTATGTGATGACCAATTCTGAATTGCTAATGGTGTATTATTAAGCTGGCTATGTCATTTGCGTATGCCACTATCTTGAGGAGTTTGTCGTATAAGTTCCTTAACACCAATTATTCACCATTATTTTTCATATGAGCGAAGACATCACTCTACTCTGCGGAGTGTATAAGTTTTCTAGGTCATTCTAACGTTGTTCCATTCTGCTATTACCTTGTTAGAGGTCAAGAGGTTTTTGACCCAATGTTGTAAAGTAGGATCCATATCTATTGGCTCGATACTCTTCAGAATAGATTCACATATGCCGAGATAAGGTATAAAGGTAACTGGAAAGGCAAAAATATGAATATTTGTATGTTGTTGTCGTTGTTCCGGCAGAATTTTGCCGAGTTGACAGTCCTTGGTCGGATAAAAATCTGGGTCCGTTCCAGTTACGCAGACCTGACTGTCGTGGGAACGGCTGAATAATTTATATAGTGTACTAGGGTAGTGGCTGAGCCTATTCGATTGAAAAGTAATCGGCCTGACTCATAGATGGCGCTACTAAAATTAAATCCATATGATTTTGAGTGAAACAACATTTGTTATTGTGAAAAAAGTGGATGTCGCACGAGCTCACTTTTGACCAAAAAACAACGAGGTGTTGATAATTCAGAGCAGTGTTTGGAGTTGTTTAAGGGAAATAAGCCCGAGTTTCTGTATCAGTATGTGGCAATGAATAAAAAATGGCTCTATTACTTCACTCCGAAGTTCAATCGTCAATCATCCGAGTGGACTGCACACCATGACCCTGCTCCAAAACATGAAAAACGCAACAGTCGCCTAGCAAGTTTTTGGCGTCTGTATTTTGGGATGCGTATGGAATAGTATTCATTGACTACCTTGAAAAAGGTGGGACCGTCTATAGTGACTATTATATAACGTGATTTGATAAAATAGCCAAAAAACGACATCTCGCGACTATTCCCTGTTCTCAGAATGAAAAGAATGCTTGCTGAAGAGATGGGAAGAAACTTGAAACGTTGAATGAAGAGATAAAAATGGTGTTAAGTAGGAACTGGGCAGGGTTATATATCGATTTCGTCTACTGTTAAACAATAAACTTCTGAATGTCATGCAAATATGCGAATTATTTATTAACCGCTATTAATAAAAAATAATGGATACCAGCAATTACTTAAACTAAGGCCATGACCACAAAATCGCCTTCCAACTATGCAATGATTTATGGTTTTCTCTAGCATTTACACATTCTTGTCTCGCAGAAATGCACATATAATTATAATGGTTAAAAATGTGCGGCTTGAAATATGTGGACGTCTGCAATCCATCTTAATCAGCAAATTCAATAAACAGGCAAACTGACAAAGCCGACCGCACACAAACACAAAATAAATTTGCGCAAATTGAAAGACAGCCGGGTTTGAGGCCACATGCGATGGGCAGCAGCCGCAAAACGAAAAAAAAAAAACAAAAAAAAAAAAGAAATAACAAAAAAAAGAAAAAGCACCCAAAAAAATAAAAAAAGAATGCAGAAGCAACAGAACAACACATAAGAAATGCCAAACAATAAGCTACTTCAGCAAGAAGAAGAAAAATCACAAGAAAAAGTGGCAGATGCGGTCGAACGCATGCGCAGCAAGCACAAATCATTCATGCGGGCGCGCAGTTAGCGCAATGCGGAAGCAGGGGGGTGAAGTGCAAGGCAGAAATGCATGTCAGTGAATGAGCAATTGCAACAAAGACGCATACGGGCATCTATTTGCGAATTTTCGTATAAATACAAGTGTGGAGACATTTAAGACGCCAACAAACGGTAGGCACACGCTTCTTTGCGCTTTCGTAATGCTTAAGGCCGCTTTTGCAGTGATATTGGTTGCATTTTTATTTATGTTTTCTTTATTTTTTGTGGTTGACCACATGCAAGCATCTCAGCCGTCAAGCTGGAAGCGCCGCAGCTAGCAGACAGCACAGAAAATGCCTCGCATTCTTTGCTGTCTTAACGCGTAGAGAGAGACGGACGTGGGGTCATAGAAAGGAATGTGGCAAGTTAGCAGCCAATTTGATGAACGAAAAAAATGTAAAAAAAACGTGAAGAGGAATGGCGCATGCTGAAAAATTAGCATTTTGCTGAGCCACGCCGTGCATGGGCCACCATGCGTATGAGTAACCTCAAGTATTTTAAAAATTAGAAATTGCTGTGGCAGTGGTGAGGGTTTTGGAATTATATGTATATTTTTTATTTGCTTCCGTTTTTTAATAAATATTTAAGAAAGAGTCGGGTTCAAAATTTCTTTTCGAGAAATTTTTGAAAATGGAAATATTTTGAGATGAAATTTTTCGCTAGAAAATTGTGGTCTTTTCTGATATCACGTCAAAACAAGATAACAGGTAAACTTCTGACGCTTCAATGCTTTAATACCCTTTACAGGTGTATTTTTTGTGCCATAAAGAGTAAAAATATATTTTTTTCTTGATTTTTATCCATCAGTTTGTATGGCAGCTATAAGCTAAACTAATCCGATCTGAACAATTTCTTCATAGTTTGGGGCGTTGTTTAGGGCATGCATTCGTGCTGAATTTGGTGAAGATATCTTTTCATATGACGAATTTTTCTTGTAAGTACTTGATTTTTATCGATCAGTTTGTATGGCAGCTATATGCTATAGTGACTCGATCTGAAGAATTTCTTCGGAGATTGCATAATAGTTATAGTTGAGAATTCATACCGAATTTGGTGAAGATATCTCATCAAATGAAAAAGTTTTCCATACAAACACTTGATTTCGATCGTTTAGTTTGTATGGCAGCTATATGCTATAGTAATCTGATTTAAGTAATTTCTTTGAAGATTGAACCATTGCTTTAAATAATGATTCACGCAAAAAATCATGAAATTATCTCTTCAAATGAGGAAGCTATCCATACAAGCATTTGATTTTGATCGATCAGTTTATAAGGCAGCGTTAAGTTATAGTGATCCGATGTGAAAAATTTCTTCTGATACAATATTATATTATTATTTTAATTTTCACTCCATTAATCAAATCATAAATTTCAATATTATGCCTGAACTTCATATTTACTTGTCTTAACCTGTTGTTAAACCTAACTCCACATTACCATCAAAAAAATGTAGCTGGTCACTCTAATCACCGAGGAAGCGCTCAAACTGCTAAGTCGACCTCTACAGCAATTTCTGCAGCTGCCTGCCGCCGCAGCTAAGTTAAGCAATTTTCGTTGCTCACCACATCGCTGTCTGTCTCGCTGCCTCGCTGCCGGGCTGTCGCCGCTGAGTTTTGCTAAATTTCACCGCCACGAATTGACATGTTGGAATTTATTTGGTATGTTCTACGTAGCCGGCTGCTGGTGTGCAAATAGCCAGGCATGTAATATATCGAACGCCGTTTACAGCTATTTTTTACTCTTCTGCGTCTGGCTGCGAGGTGCGCGAAGAATAATGACTGGCTAGCGAGCTGACCGGCTGCCTTGCTGCTCGACTGACCACTCCAACAACGTCTAGAATTTTTTGTGTTTTTGTTTTTTTCTTGTGCTTTCTGCTTATTTCGTTTCTGCTTGTTGGTGCTGATTTATTTTATTCTTGCTGACATATTAACATTTCTTTCCGTCAAGCATTTGCGGCATCTGATTGCCGCTATTTCCTTCCTGTTCTACGATTTTGCCTTGCAAGTATGCGTCGTCTGAAATTATGTTGTTAAGCCATTAAATCGTCTATAATTTATTGAGCCGTTTGACCACATTCACAGTGCATTTGGTAAATAATGAGGCAGTTGTGTTCAACGCAGAAAATGTCGTTGAGCAGTTGAATCTTTATTTTTTTTTTGTTATGTGATTATCGATTGCAGTAACTGCCTCAATTTGTTTTGTTTGAAAAATTGTTGGTAAAATTATGAGATTAATATAAAATTATGATTTAAATTGAATAAATGGAAAATGAAATTTATTAATATAAACTTTAAGCTAACTTTGAGCTAAGTTTATACTAATAAATTTTCCACTGAGCAACTTTGGCGTTGATGATATAAAATAAATAAAAATATTTATTTTCCTCCCATGCTATTTATAGAAAGTTTATTAAGACTGTGTTTCATATTTCGACAACAATGAAACAAAATTGCATTTTGTTGCAATGATCATGAAGACGTTAAAAATTAGTATTGAGTCTTTAACTATCCTATATTCGAATGGCTCCGAGATGTCGTAACCTGATTTTTATCTCTTGATATTTTATACATTATTCCGAACTTGCATTGGAAAGCTATGTACCTATTTCTCAGTATTTGTATGTAATTCGTCTGAAATGTGAGTAACAATAATTTTTGCACTCAAATATGTCGAGCTTTATGTCTAAAAAAGTATTTGTGTGGGGGTTCTTTTTCCATTATTTTAATATGAAGAAAACCTCAACCAAAATCCAACCTGTTTCAGGAAGTTTAATGTGAAAAGTCGGATATATTCGAAAGCAAGGAAATCGGGCGTATTATGAATTGAAGCCAAGATACGTTTAAAAGCCGATTTTTCATATCAGAAATGATGATGAACATACTAAAAGAAGTCAGTTGTGCCTTGGCATGTAATTGGTGATGAAAATATGACCAAATCAACGGCAAGGCCAAATATCCATCATACCAAAGTGCTCTGCATTGGGTGGGATCAGAAGGACATTTCATATGAGTTTCTAAAACCCAATGAAACCATTAATGGGAAACTCATTAATGTGAAGGCAGTGATTGCCAAAAAATTAATGAATTTAGCTACTAGAGACGAGGCAATAATTTTCCAACATAACCACGCGGGTGATTGCCTATGCAGATGATGTAGCTCCTATGGTCAAAGGAAAGTGCTTGAGTACCGTGTATGAATTGACACAGGGGTAAAAAATTGGGCAGTTGGAAGTGGTCTTGCCATCAACCCAAGTAAAACTGAGATGGTTTTATTTACTAGAAGTATAAGATCCAGGTGGTACCGGTGCCGCAAATGGCATCCTAGATCGGAAGCTTTCATGGAAGCCGAATATCGAAGAGAGAGCAAAACTGGCATCGATTGCCTTATACTGATGTAGAGAAGGCATTGGCAAAAAGTGGTCTATGGAGTATTTATGTGCTGAAGGGCTAGAAAAGACCACACTTGCAAAGAAACTCAAGAGCGTGCAACGGGTGACGCTCAACAGCATGTGTGGTGCACTAAGGTCTACTCCAACTATGACACTTAACGCCATCTTGAACATAGTGCCTGTAGACATCGTTGGAAGGTGTATTGAGGTGAAAAGTGCCATCAGACTCAGAAAATCTGAATTCTAAAAAAAACACGTATCCGAACAGTCGGATATACTCACACACTTTGACTTTATACCGGATCACGTAAATCATGGAATCGCCAAACCGAACTCTGACGGCTCTTTCTCTGTCCGACGAGCGACCGACGAGGGAGATGGTGGGTAGGAAAAAGCCATTGGGAGAGAGGGGCAGTAAACTTCTTTGCATAAATGCTATTCAACTTACGAGAAAGGTGATCATGCGACTATTCTTCTAATTTGAAAATACCTTCTCTTGCACCTACAGGTATATCTTTATATATATAAATCTTCTGACCGTGTGTTTGCATTTGAACTGCCCCTAAACGGATAGACCGATTTTGATGAAATTTTGTGTGCATGTTCAAGGAGATTCGAGAATGGTTTAGATTTACAATTTGGTCCACTGGAAAATGTTTTTTAAATTAATTTTTCATTTTTAATCAATTGTTAATTTTGAAATGTTTGACCGATAGATGGCGCTACCATCGCTACCACCTTAAATTGGCGTAAACGTGCATTAAACAAAACGATGCCAAAGTAAAAGGCGACATCTGTGGATCACGTTTTTATATTGAGGACAGAGTTCGTTCTTAAGTAATGAATTGGGTGATTCAATACATCTATGGGTAGCTATAATATTTTTTTCATACCTGCTAACTATTGGAGGGGGTATCTTGACAGGCAATTAAAAATTGCAAAAGGTCTGGCATAAAAAAATAGCGGCATAACTGAAGTGTTGATAAAAAATTTGAGATATACAGAAATCTTTTCGAAGCATTGCACAGAGCAATACAATATTTAAACGGGAACGATGAATACATATATGCGTACAATTTCAAACTGATCCTTCCTGAAAAATAATAAAACTGCTAAATATTGGGAATGGTAGAATAGAACTACAATCAAATACACGATGCAATGAATTAAAACTGGCTCATTTATCATTCGATGAATAATATAACACGAGCATCCCACCACGTTTCCACGTTTGAGAACCGTTTCTTAATATGCAGTCCACCAGGCTGACAATCGATTGGACTCGATTGATTTCACTGATGCACAGCCCAAATTCAATAGTATTTTTACCCCAAAAACCAATTCTTTCTTAATGCACGAAATGCTTTTTGATTCATTTTTGTTGCTTCATCAAAAATGCGATTATCCCTTAACTAATAATTATAATCTAACTAATAGAAATCATATAGATGGCATTAGTAGTACTACCTATGTATCAGCCACAGTAAAATGTAGGCGGGTCCTCTAGTAATGTTATAAAAAATTAGAAAAAAATTGCTTATACATAGAGATTATTATATCTCATATCAAAATTTTTCTAGTGGTGATTCGACTTATCTACTCACAAACTGCAGCAAACCAAAATGTGAAGATGTAGTCTTGAGAATTCATGTCAGACTTATAACGTTTTTTTTTTTTAATTTTTTATAAAAAATAACCTTAAGAACTATTTTTTCAATGAAGTGACTTAAAATATTAAAAGTCTACAAATCAATTCAGTATTAAGACCCGTGTGAAAACCGTGTGGCAGCTGCAGTCCAAATGGTATCAATAATACCCAAATAAAAAGGCTTAAAATGAAATAATTAATAACAAACAGTAGAAAGAAATAAATAAAAAAATAGAACTTAGTAGTAATAGGAAGTACAGCAGCTGCCTTAAATGTAATTAGGTTGAAAATCCCAGAGTGCAGACTAGTTCTGTTGGCGACGACATGCAACAAACAACATTCTTTGGAGCCACCACCACGTACATACATAATACGGCGGAACGGTGGCACGAAGAAGGCAGCATTTTCCACAACTCATCAACATCAATGAGATACGCGCAATGCGCTTATAATTACCAGCATAAATCGGTGTTGCAACTACTTAAACACACACATACACATATACTTATGTGCATATGGATATACACACACATACATGCATGCGACTAGAAGCTGTGAGTTTTGGACGACACGAACGCCGCTGAATTAGAAATACAAAAATAAAGAAAGCGTTGAAGATGCACAAATATATACACTTACATATACATATATATACACATATGTATAGTGTGTGAGTGTGCGGCGAGTTGCGCACTAAATACGCTCAAAACGATTGAATGGCACCTGAACCATATTTAAGCCACAATAATGGCCAAACTAAGCACAGAATGCAATTGCAGCTGTCCGTCTGCCCGTCTCTGCCTCTCCGTCTGACTGCCTGTCTGTCTCTATATTTGCCTAGCCAGTTGCTTGCTTGGCACCGTCCACCGACTGGCTGGCCACTTATAAGTCGGCACATAAATTAGTTATGGTATTAGTGAACAGTTAATTTGCTGAATTTCTAGAATTGTAAAATGATTAACGCAAATACGTGTCCAAACCAGGTGAATTCAGACTAAACTGCGGCAAATGAGCGCGAGAACGGCACCAAACCAAAGCCAGCACAGCCCCATTTGGCTTGAACTGTTTTGGTTTGGCTGCGCCTGCGCCTTGATTTGGCTTGAGCTAAATGAGCCATTAAATGTGTTAAATATTAACGACGCGATGGCAGGATTTTCATGTTACAACAAAAACAAAACCAATAACAACAAATAAGCAAAATAGCAAAAGTAGCATTAATATTCTTCTGCGTCTGCGCGTCCTGTTTGCTTGCAGCTGCTGTGTGGCGAACAAAATAAGGCCTTAAAACACGCGCACAACAAAAAATAAGTGTTAAAACAGATAGAACAAGAAAAATACGCTACACAGCTGCAGTTCTTATAGCTTAAAAGGGTATAAAAATATTTTTTTTTCTGATTTTGAACGTTCAGTTTGTATGGCAGCTGTATGCTATAGTTAGCTGATCTGAATAATTTGTACGGAAATAATACCGTTATTCTTAAACAATAATCCATGCCAAATTTCATGAGCAAAACTCATCAAATAAAATATTTTTTCATAGAAGAACTTGAATTTAATTGTTAAGTTTGTATGGGAGCTAAGTGTTATACTTATCCGATCTGAACAGTTTTCTCGGAGATTGTACTGTTACTTAAGACAAGCATCTGTGCCACATTTTGTAAGGATATCTCGTGAAATAGAAAGCCTTTCCATACAAGAACTTGATTTTGATCGTTCAGTTTGTATGACAGCTATATGCTATAGTCGTCTGATCTAAACAATTTCTTCAGAGATTTTACCGTTATTTGAGGCAATAATCCATGCCAAATTGCATGAGCATACTTCATCAAATAAAAAAGTTTTCCATACAAGAGCTTGATTTTAATTGTTCAGTTTGTATGGCAGCTATATGCTATAGTGGTTCCAAATCCGTGAGTCCAACAAATAAACATTACCTATGAGTGAAAAAAACATGTGTAAAAATGTATATCGATATCTCAGAAACTGAGGGACTAATTCACTTATATCCACACACTCTGTTCAGGGTATAAAAGCATACCACAAGCGAGCCAGCCTGCGTGCCAACGCACAAGCATGAGGCAAAGTGTAATAAAATATGCAGTCAAAAGTCAAGAAAAATAAATTGCAAACAAAAACGAACAACAACAGCGATAACAAAGTTGCAGACAAATAACGCAGGAAGCGTGGAATGTCGCGTAGAACTAGCGCTCAAAATGCGTGCGTGTTGCAAGCTGCATAGAACAGGCTGTGCCACAGCGACCACTACGAGCTAGCAGGCGTCTGAGTGGCCAAGACAGCGTCTAGTTTACACACGCACACACACACCCGTTCACATATATTTAAAAATGCATTTCCACCTTTTTCGCGGCTTCCTCCGCATTACTCTTTTTTATTGTTTGGCAGTTTTACAATTTTCGGCTGCCTCTCAATATTTTGCCGTTATTTTATGCATTTCTATATATTTTGCATGTTTTTGTTGTTTTTATTTTGCGGTTTCCAACGCCTCTATTGCAACATTGCAACGCGTTCAATTGTTGTTGTTTAGCTGTATACGTATATGTAGCCACAGACACACATATATATATATATATATGATATATACATACATATAAGTATGTGTATGTAATTCTTGCCGCAAGTTTGTTGCTTAAGTCTTTTGTTTTTCTTTAAGGATGTTTGTATGCGCTTTAGTCGAATATTCGTTCTGCTGCCGCTGCCGCTGCCACAGCATGAACCGGTCAATTTTCTGCAAAAGCTTGCTTGTGTTTGGTTGCTCGTTTGTTTTCGTTGTCTGTCTTTCTTATATTTTAGTTTATTTGCTTGCAAATAGTTGGAATTCTTTAGCGTTACTTTTTCACGACATTTTCTTCTTCGTACGCAGAGGTCACTTTCGGGTGGCCATATGAAATATTTATATTTTTCCTATATAAATATAAGTGCGAAAATAAACATAAATTAATTTTATAAGCTAAAATTATTATTTTTTGTATTTGGCAGGAAAACTGAAATGTTTTGCTTTCCTTTATATGTATATTTCAAGATTTTATATAACCTATGAAAACATTTCAGTTAACTTTCTCAGTTTATTTAAAATTTTGAAACATCAAATTATGGAAATCGAAAAATTTCAGTTTTACTTCCATATTAGCTGTTCGACTTTTAGTTTAAATGGTTTTTACTAAAACAAAATAAATAAAATTAATAAACATTTGATTACAAAGTTGCATTATTTCATCTTAAATAAAAAAAAATTATGAGTTATTTACGAATAGAAATAAACACTCCTTTGCTGGATTAGGTGTCCAAAAGATCGCGCTTGAGGTTCACTTTTGAAAATAATTGGTACAATATTTGTCAATGGATAAAGAAATCAATTTAAAAATCTAAACCTAAAATTGATATTTTTGCTTTGAGACTTCTTTATAAACATCGCGAAAGTTAAGCCAATGGGAAGCTGCAGCCTTCTGAAGAGCGCCTACCGCAACTTAACCATTTTTTCATTCAACTTCCCAATCAAAAACATTCATTAATATTACCGGTGATATTTTCGATAATCAAACGTTTCATCTCAAAGCTTCACGTTTAAATTTTGCATTCAAAATTTGAAAAATACTAGTGGAGCAGGCCACGCGTTTTTTTGGTATACATATTATACTATTATTCATATAATAAACTATTCAATACAGTGAACATTTTTCTTTACGAATAAAGACGAAAACGACGAATAAAGAAAAATCCAAGGGATTGTGCTTGAGGATACAAATAAATTTCATTAGAAAAAATAACGAATTTTAGGCTGCTTTCTCAATGTCTGGTTACCAGCATTTCTGTTCAGTTAATAGAGTTGTCCGCTTACAAGATTGTACTGAATAAACATCAAAGAATTGTGGGTCCGGCTAATGTGCATGGTTAATGAATCTGTCCACTTAATAGAGCGGCCATTTAATAGAGCTTTCGTGTATTTTTTATTTATGGATTATTTTTACTATTCTGTCTTCTAAGTTGGTTCGAACTGGACAGAGTGTGCTAAATTTTGCTAAAATCGGCTCAGTAGTTTAGGAGTTCAGCGCGGACAAACAACGTGACACGTAGTTTTTATATATAAAGATATATATATATTTCTTTGATTTTTGAACACATGTGCTTCGAAATACATTTTTTCATATATGAATTGTTATAACATCTTACATAATTGGAATTTAAACTAACCTTTCTTAAAATTGAATTAAACTAAACACAATGTACTAAGTGTTTCTAAAATCGGGTTTGCAAATTCTTATATTTAATACCTTTGCCAACAACAATAATTAATTACAAATGTGTAATTCGTGTACTAATTCAACTCTGGCGACGCTTAGCGATGGAATGCTATCTTTCGAGTTTGAATTAAACCTTGTGATAGATAAAATTTCAATATTTATACACTGAACAGCTTAAATTAAGTTTACTACGAAATTCGTAACACCCACATGAAAACCTCCTTCTGTATATACGCGAACTAGTCCCTCACTTTTTGTTATGTCGGTCTGAAATTCCGCACATGACCTTTACTTCCTAACAAGCTGGTCATACAGCTGTCATACAAACTGACGAATCAAAATCGAATGCTTGTATGAAAAACTTTTTATTCGCCAATATATCTGAACGATATTTGGCACGGATTCTTGTCTTAAACAGAGGTACAATCTCTGTAGAAATTATTCAGATACAAATTGGCAGATCAAAATTATATTTTCGAATTATTTAGCTAAAATATTCTTCCCATATGAAACACACGTAAATACTACTGTTTCCAGTCAATAAAGCGAAGAAATCTCAAGTTGCACAAGCAATGAGTTGAGTGAGGCAATCAAAAACCGGAAAACCAAAAAATCCCCCTATTACGACCTAATTACTGCCGATGTTCTAAAACACCTTCCTCCAATAACTATTGTAGAAATTACCAACATTACTAAAAACGTGCCAACTTATTGGAAAAGTGCTGAGGTTATCATGATTCAAAGCCAGGAAAACCAGGATATGATATACCTTCTACTGGCCTATTTCATTTATATTGATAATAGCAAAGCGTTTTGAGAAAATTCTCATAAAACGTTTCAATAAAACCATAGAACGAAATACCATAATTTTAGCGCATCAGTTTGGGTTTCGAGCTTACCATTCTACGATTGATTAAAGCCACAGAATTACACACATTATTGAAAAAACCTTTAAGGAAACAAAATCTGTTCTTCCGTGTTTTTGGATGTTGCAAAAGTGTTCGGTAAAGTTTGTCACAAAGAACAGTATTGTGATATCATAAAACTATATCTATAAGGTCGCTATTTCTATGCTTAGGGAAATAAAAGCAGAAGTTCCACGAGGTAGTGTTTTGAGCCCTCTTTTCTATATTTTATTCACGGATGACCTGACAGTAGACTGCAATTATACAACAGCCACATTTGCAGATAATACCACGTTGATTGCTGTTGCTAGAAGTAAACACGGGTCAACTACTATTTTTCTGTAAATAAAGTCTTACAATGGACAAAGACAGATAAAACTCAATGAAGTTAAGTCAGTATATATTGTTTTCATATAAAGGGTGATTTTTTAAGAGCTTGATAACTTTTTAAAAAAAAAAACGCATAAAATTTGCAAAATCTCATCGGTTCTTTATTTGAAACGTTAGATTGGTTCATGACATTTACTTTTTGAAGATAATTTCATTTAAATGTTGACCGCGGCTGCGTCTTAGGTGGTCCATTCGGAAAGTCCAATTTTGGGCAACTTTTTCGAGCATTTCGGCCGGAATAGCCCGAATTTCTTCGGAAATGTTGTCTTCCAAAGCTGGAATAGTTGCTGGCTTATTTCTGTAGACTTTAGACTTGACGTAGCCCCACAAAAAATAGTCTAAAGGCGTTAAATCGCATGATCTTGGTGGCCAACTTACGGGTCCATTTCTTGAGATGAATTGTTGTCCGAAGTTTTCCCTCAAAATGGCCATAGAATCGCGAGCTGTGTGGCATGTAGCGCCATCTTGTTGAAACCACATGTCAACCAAGTTCAGTTCTTCCATTTTTGGCAACAAAAAGTTTGTTAGCATCGAACGATAGCGATCGCCATTCACCGTAACGTTGCGTCCAACAGCATCTTTGAAAAAATACGGTCCAATGATTCCACCAGCGTACAAACCACACCAAACAGTGCATTTTTCGGGATGCATGGGCAGTTCTTGAACGGCTTCTGGTTGCTCTTCACCCCAAATGCGGCAATTTTGCTTATTTACGTAGCCATTCAACCAGAAATGAGCCTCATCGCTGAACAAAACACGCGCGCGAGAAACACATTTCGAACCGAACACTGATTTTGGTAATAAAATTCAATGATTTGCAAGCGTTGCTCGTTAGTAAGTCTATTCATGATGAAATGTCAAAGCATACTGAGCATCTTTCTCTTTGACACCATGTCTGAAATCCCACGTGATCTGTCAAATACTAATGCATGAAAATCCTAACCTCAAAAAAATCACCCGTTACAACAAGATACAATTAGTAAGTAATTTTCATAGACGGTGCACGAATATCGTACTTTAACTCTGCTAAATACTTAGAAATGACACTTGACTAGGTGGAAAGTTCATTTAAAAACCAAACGGAAAGAGTTAGACATGCTACTTAAGAATATTAATTAGTTACCGTTATGGAGTCATCCAACGATTCCAAAACAAAGTACTAAGACTAATTATCAAAGCGCCTTGGTATTATAAAAAAATGAAAACAAGAAAAAACGTTAACTTCGGATGCACAGAAGCTAATATACCCTTCACAGGTGCATTTCTTTTAGTAACTATGTGTTCAGTTTATATGGAAGCAATATGCTATAGTAATCCGATCTGAACAATTTTTTCGGAAATTACATAGTTGCCTTAGAAAATAATCTATACCAAATTTCGTTTTCCATACAAGAACTTGATTCCGACCGTTCAGTTTGTATGCCAGCTATATCTTATAGTGGTCAGATATCAGAAGTTTCGACAAATGAGCAGCTTTTTGAAGAGAAAATGAGGTTAGCAGAATTTCAAAATGATATCTTAAAAACTGAGGGACGGGTTCGTATATATACATATAGACAGACGGACAGATGGACAGATGGACATGGCTAACATACTGATACTTTATGATATATACATATGTATATACTTTATAGGGTCTCCGACACTTGCTTCTGGGTGTTACAATCTTCGTGACAAACTTAATATACCCTGTGCAGGGTATAAAAAATCATGGTAAAGAACTTATCTTTCCCTTTTATGCTTTAAGAAATGCATTTATGAAGGGTATTTTGGTACTGCCGAAGTATTCAACATTTTAAAAGGTCCTAAAATAAAGGTTTCACATATATATTATATTCTAAGAAATTTTTCTAAAACCTAATGATTTCGACAATTCTCCGTACATAAATATATATTTGTATATATTAGGTTTTAGAAAAATTTCAAAGAATTTCTTGAAGGTCTCTTTGAATGTAGACATATATGTATATCTGCATATAATAAAACATATAAATTGGGCGATATATGAAATACATTGTTTCGTAAAATTCGCAAATCGATAAGATCTTTCAACAGCTACTTAATATATTACAGTACAAAAATAAACACATTTTAACTTCTAATCGACAAGTGAAAATTTTTGAAAATACTATTAACTCTTAAGACCCCATAAAAAAGTTTTACTGCCAATGTGCTCTTAAAAACTACTTAGCTACTCATACAAAATAAATTCCCACCATAAATTACAAACAACATTAATAAATTAGTACCGTTTAAAATAAGATTAAATAGGCATTAACTAAACGATTTCCTCACACTCGAGTAATCCATATTTACAATAATAAGTGCTATATAAACTCATGCTATGAAATTCAGATTTATTACGGCAGCCAGCTTATGGGAATTAATGACCTCATTAATATAAATTTTTAATATACGGATATATAATATTTTCTGACCATATCGAACCACTTTAGCCAGCGACACCAATATAACGCTGAAGAAAGCGTTACAGTTACCTACATATAAATGTATCAACAAAGCATTCATTCATTGGATTTGCAGACTCTTTCACATCCACACACAAACACACACATTTACCTGTAGGCAACTATGATCACTTGTTTCCAGCTCTCGAACGCTTTAAAGTCTGCATAAATTATTCATTTCCATTGTGTGGCAGCACAGCTTAAGCTGCTATTTACATACCGATGCTCTGAGAGCGCTACTTTTACTTGTCAACACCGTTACCGGAATTTGCATATTCAATCAAAACAAAGAAATCAAATTGTCATACACAAATGCTTAATCCGACAACGGTATTTTATCGATATGGAATTCAATTGGCTAACCGCTTTTTGGTTTTTTTTAGCAATTTTTTGAGACTCTATTGAGTGCTGGACCATTGATGAAAAGTAAAATGAAGCTAAAAACTAAGTCAATAAAAGTAAAAATGGAAAATCTTGGTGCATTGTGGAAATACATTTTTGTTTGTTAAGTAATAATATTATTCAGATTGTAATTTGTTTATTTTGGGATAGGATACAAGTATAATGTGATTTTCGTAAATCCAAATTTTGAAAATTAAAATTTTTGAAAGTATACCAGTTTAAACAGTTAAACTATTTAAAATTATAAATATCTCACTCTCCAAATCCAAACACAAATATGATAGTTTTCTGGTAGTGATTTATAATAAGTGTTTTTCTGTGACAATTTTAAATATAAACATGAATCCCCAGTTAGAAACGAGAAATAATTTCAAAGCTAAGTATACTTCACCTGAAAGACTTTAAAAAGGTTGAAGTTGAGGAAAAATAGTTTGAAAGTCATCGAAACTAAAAAAACGGCACGGTGAATGCTCAGATACGACACGGTCAATAGAGAACTACTACCATTAAAATTCTTACCATAGTTCGAATATACAATCCTTCCGGATAGCCAAACAATAAGTTTTCTTTATTTATTTATTTATTTTTTTAATGATGTATAGCGAAGTCTAACTTCTATGTAAGGAATTGAACTAAAATTCAGTCCCCAAGCTTGCCTGATCTTCCATAAAAACGTGAGAAAGAGGGGTCGCAGGGATAAGCACCTATATGAATGGGTCCGCTGGGTTTGGGACCCACCATGTAAAGAAAAAAACACCCCCCATTAAAAATAAGCATCCTACTTGTAAATATTTAAACAGCAAACAACAACAAAGAGGAGCCTATGAAGCATATTCTATGCGAACGCAAATTTTT